>NW_027131307.1:1200000-1800000 GCF_026122565.2 Emydura macquarii macquarii | reverse complement strand
AACTTTTCAGCTTGGAAAAGAGATGAATAAGGGGGGATATGATAGAGGTCTATAAAATCCTGACTGGTGTGGAGAAAATAAATAAGGAAGTGTTATTTATTACTCATAATACAAGAACTAAGGGTTTCCAAATGAAATTAACAGGCAGCAAGTTTAAAATGAACAAAAGGAAGTATTTTTTCACATAACGTACAGTCAACTTGTGGAACTCCTTGCAAGAGGATGTTGTGAAGATCAAGACTATAATGGTATTCATAAAAGAATTAGAGGAGTTCATGGAGGATAGGTCCATCAGTGGCTATTAGCCAGATGGGCAGGGATTGCTGTTTGCCAGAAGCTGGGAATATGCGATGAGATGGATCACTTGATGATGACCTGTTCTGTTCATTCCTTCTGAAGCACCTGGCATTGGCCACTATAGAAAGACAGGATATGGGCTAGATGGACCTTTCGTCTGACCCAGTATGGCTGTTCTTATGCTTCTCAATGATTTCCTGACTAGTGAGATTGTGTGAGCCCAAAGAAAGGTAAGCAGTTGCAACTTTTATCAACGTCAGCATGATCAAGCGGGTGTTGCTGAGCAACAGAAAATGAACCCGTAATAGACACCACTATTCTAAGGACTAGTGTAAGGTCAGCTTGGATTAATTTTGTGCCAGGATAGTGTCTTCAGTCAAAACAGTAACTTATATTTATCATGAAAAATAAACACAGAAAACAAATTGCAGCTTTTTACAATAATTCATTGACACAAACTCAGGGATCATACGTATCCATTTCACCATCAAAATGCTGTAGTTCCTGTGGCTCCCTGCAGTGAGTCTATCTGGGTGAAGCCTTACACCCCCAAAGAGTAAACCTCCTTGGATTCAGTGCCTCTTGGGAACCCAACTTCCACAGGCAGCAGTGACTCTCAGCCAGCGGTGTAAAACAGAAGGTTCAGTAGTGCCTGGAACACAGTGTAGAACAGTTCTTCATTTGCACAGAAACTGGAAAGCTACAGCTACGTCCATCTTGGTCAGACCCAGACCCCTGGCTCTCCCCAAGAAACTCAAAGCAGGAGAATGTCCTGCTTCCAGCAGCACTCAGTCATGCCCATTTGCTCCATCTCCATCCTTTTTGTCTTTCCCAGCCAAAATCAATCAACTGGCCTCCACCTCAACTCTTTGTTCTCCAACTCATCACAGCCAGCTGGCTTCTTGCAGAGGGTAGGCACCCTGGCCATCAGTTGCCTAGGTTACAAAGTGTCTGGCCATTGTCTGGGCCCAGACAGCCAGGTGACAGTCACATCTGGTCCTCTGGGTCTCTCTCTCTACAAATATTAAACCATCTTTCCCTCTACCTAGGTAGACATGTAGCACATAGGGGCAACTGAGGCACACAAATATTCATACAATTTATTAAGAAAATATAAAGAATATCCTCACTTCATCACAAAGGCATAAATTTTGTAATGATGAGTAATTAACCATTGGAACTATTTAGCAAGGGTTGTGGTGGATTCTCAATCAGTGACAATTTTTCAGTCATGATTGGGTGTTTTTCTACATGATCTGCTCTGGGAATTATTGTGGGGCAGGGCTCTGGCCTGTGTTACAAGTTGTCAGAAAATGGTCCCTTCTGGCCTGTGTTACAGGTGATCTGACAATGGTCCCTTCTGGCCTGGTAATCTGGGAATCAAGCCTGCCATTGTCTCTGTGCCCAGCACAGCTCCAAGCAGCACTCCTTGCCATCCTGTCACTGTACTCTGGGCAGCCCCACTGCTCCAAGGAATACTGGCTGCTGGTTGGCAGAAGCTGACATAGGGATAAGGAACAGGGACCTCACTGCAGAACTCCACAGGGCAGGGATCAGGGAGGGCAGAGGTAGTTTTTTGCGTGTGAGTCCTTATAGGATTGAAATAGTGACCTTTAAGGTTTTGAGCGGGGCACTGAAATATGAACCAGCACTCCCAGTTACTGTGCATGCCTTGAGTGAAGATCTGCAGGCCTGTGTTCCTGTCTGGGCATCCTTCTGTCACAGTGCCTCCCTTGAGTTCCTTCTCACATCGGCCTCCTTGCTCTTTTCCATTGATATCTGAACTTGCTGACTAACTCAGGGTATGGTGCAATTTCCTTGTGTTGCTTCATTCTCAACGGTACTTCTAGCCAAAGCCAGAATCTCTCCTTTAAAACCAAGCTGCTAAATCAGGAAATTGTGGTTACAGAAACTGCTGTTTACTACAGAGCCCATGCCTAGGTCTCTGCAGACATTAAGGAATAAAAGGTAACTAGCAAACCAGTGGGGTTGTGCCCCTCTAGAATCATAGAATCATAGAAGATTAGAGTTGGAAGGGACCTCAGGAAGTATCCAGTCCAACTCGCTGCTCAAAGCAGGACTAACCTCAGCTAAATCATCCCAGCCAGGGCTTTGTCAAGCCGCAGCTGCTTTATGGTATATAAGGAGGGCCAGGAAGTGTTGGTTTTTGCTTTAACCTGATTTTTACAGCTTGTTTTTAACCTTAGAAAGCTCAGGAAGGTGACCACTAGTGTCTCCTGGTTTTGCCGGAGGCTCTCCGGAGCCAGTGTGATCCAGTGTGAAAGGATCATTATTGTGGCCATTGGGCTGAAAGGAAATGTGAATTTTTATATGTGCATCTTGCACTCTGGAGCAGATTTAAAAACTGAAGTATAATGTGAGATCAGAGCTTGGAGGAGGGGAGAGTTGCACAGATGGTGCTCAACATGGGGTTTAAGTTATTGAAATAACATCCCCTCTAGCCTGACCCCCTGAATGACACAGGCCAGAGACTGGCCCAAAATAATTCCTAGAGCAGAGTTTGTAGAAAAACATCCAATCTTGATTTAAAAATTGTTAGTGATGGAGACGCTACCACGACCTTTGGTAAATTATTCCAGTGGTTAATTTCTCATTGTCAAAAAATTACAGCTTATTTTCAGTCTGAATTTGTCTAGCTTCAACTTCCAGCCATTGGATTGCGTTACCCCTTTCTCTGCTAGATTGAAGAGCCCAGTATTAAATATTTGTTCCCCGTGTAGGTACTGATAGAGTGTAATCAAGCTATTCCTGAACCTTCTTATTGTTAAACTAAATAGATTGAGCTCCTTGAATCCTTGAATCTTAGTCTGGCCTATGTTCTTTGTTCACAGATGTATACATTTACACTTAGCTGTATAAAATGTATCTTCCAGCTGAGCACTTCACAAGAACAACCCTTATGGTATCACCATCCCTGTTTTACAAGTGGGGGAAAGCAGAGACAGACAGAGGGAAGTAGCTTGCCCGAGGTCACACTGGCATCTGGGTATAGAACTCAGAACAAGGTGTGCTATGAACTTACATTTAGCCGTAGGTACATCTAGGACAAAGAATGCTGGCTGCACTTGCAATCTGGAAACCATATTCTGAAAAGGATTTAGCAGTCATGGCAGAAAACCACCAAACATGAACTCCCTATGTGACACTGTAGCTCAGTTGGCGAATATGGATTCCTTGGCTGTATAAACACAGGAATATTGGGGGGAGTAGGTAGGTGGTGTTATCGCTGTACAGAGCGAAGGTCAGACAGTTAGCAGGCACAGCATCCAGTTGTGGTGCCCACACTTTAAAAAGGATATTGAAAAATTGGAAAGTTGCAGAATGTTACAAGAATGATTTAGAGTCTGGAAAACCTGGCTTACAGTGAGATACGTAAGGAGCTCAATCTTTTTAGCTTCTTGAAGAGAAAGTTAAAAGGAACTTGATCAGGGTCTATCAGTACCTACACAGACACAACTCTGATAGTAGAGGGCTCTTTAATCTAGCAGACAAAGCAGAACAAAATCCAGTGGCTGGAAAATAAAGTTTGACCATAGAAAATAAGGTGCAAATTTTGAATAGTGAGTTGATTAACCATGGGACTAATTTACCATTGGGTGGCTTTCTAAATGTATGCTCTAGGGGAAGATTTTCTGCCCTGCGCTCTGGAGAAGGTCAGACTAGATAATTACATCTTGCCTTAACATCTATGAATCTGAAGACAGAATCTGTGACACGCATTAGTGATCTGACATACAGCCAGAGCTTCGCCATCCTTTCTCCTTGGCCTTGAGGGCATGTCTTCCTTGATACTTTGGAGAACAACTTCTTTGGAACGAAGGGTAATGAGAAGTAGCCCTAGGAGTGTTGGTACAAACTGGGCATTGGAGAAGGTCTGTGAGATGGTGCCAGTGTTGTGGGTTGGGTGATGTGGCTTCAAAGAGCAGGACATCCTGTGAGAATACCACACCTCATAAGAACAAAAGAATGTCCATACTGAGTCAGACCAATAGTCCATGCAGCCCAGTATCTTGTCTTCTGACAGTGGCTAGTGCCAAATGCTTCAGAGGGAGTAAACAACAATGCAGTTATTGAGTGATCCATCCTCTACTCTCCAGACCCAGCTCCTGTTACTCAGAAACTTGACTAATAGCCATTGATGGACTTAGCTCATTTTTCTTTTGAATCCATTTATCCTTTTGGCCTTCACAACATTCCCTGGCAACAAGTTTCACAGGCTGACTGTGTCATTTAAATTTGCTATCTATTAATTTCATTGGGTGACCCTCTGGTTTGTGTGTTATGTGAAGGGGTAGATAACACTTTCTCCATGCCAGTCATGATATTATAGACCTCTGTTATATCCCTCCTCAATCGTCTCTTTTCTAAGATGTATAGTCTCAGTCTTTCTAATCTCTCCTCATATGGAAGCTGTCCCATACCCCTAGTCATTTCTGTTGCCCTTCTCTATACTTTTTCCAATTCTAATATATCTCTTTTGAGATGGGATGATCAGAACTGCATGCAGTATTCAAAGTGTGGGCGTACCATGGATTTATATTTTGGCATTATGATAGTTTATATCTTCTTGTCTATCCCTTTCCTAATGGTTCCTAACATTCTGTTAGCTTTTTTGACTGCTGCTGCATATTGAGTGGTTGTTTTCAGAGAACTGTCCACAATGACTCCAACATCTCTTTCTTGAGTGATAACAGCTAATTTAGACCCCATTATTTTGTATGAATAGCTGGGATTATGTTTTCCAAAGTGCATTATATTGTACTTATCAACATTGAATTTCATCTGCAATTTTATTGCCCAGTCACCCAGTTTCGTGAGATCCCTTTGTAACTCTTTGAAGTCTGCTTTGGACTTAACTCCCTTGAGTAATTTTGTATCATCTGCAAACTTTGCCACCTCACCATTTCACCCTTTTGCCAGATCACTTATGAATATGTTGAAGAGCACTGGTCCCAGTACAGATCCTTGGGGGACCTCCGCTCTTTACCTTTCTACACTGTGAAAGCTGACCATTTATCTCTTAACTAGTTACTGATCCATGAGAGGACCTTCACTCTTATCCATCACTGCTCACTTTGCTTAAGAGCCTTAAGTGAGGTACCTTTGTCAAAGGCTTTCTGAAAGTCCACATACACTATATCCGCTGGATCATCCTTGTTCACAGTTGTTGACCACCTCAAAAGAACTGGAATAGAATTCTCTGAAGATTACTTTTCCCATGGGCCTTCCCTGATGCCAAGGAAGTTGGAAATGGAATAAGTGTCCATGGGGCGTCCATGCTGAGTGGCTTCAAGCTGTTCTGCCTCAAGAATTGCAAGCTTGGCCTCTTCCCTACGGAGGATGCTCAGGTATCTCCATGAGCCCAAGGAATGAGGAGTAAATGTGTGTGCCTTTGCCAGAAGGAGTGACTGACATTGCATGAGAACAGGTCAGAACTACAAGTACCTGTGGGGACAAATATTTAATAATGGGCCCTTCAGTGTAGCAGAGAAAGGTAAAAGATGTTCCAATGGCTGGAAGCTGAAGCTAGACAAATTCAGACTGGACATAAGGTGTAAATTTTTAACAGTGAGGGTGTAGTGTGCCACATGGCCAGGCCCTCCTGGCCCTGGAGGTTCCCCCCTTGTACAAAGGACTCACAGATGTCTGCATTGTTCATTTATTTACAGTGCACACAGTCAGTTCCCCAGTCCCTGCCCCAGGCACTCTAGGGCAGGGGTGTCAAACATACCGCCCGCGAACCTTTTTGATCCGGCCCGCGTTCAGCCAGTTTAAGTGAGTTGTGCTGCTGCCGAAAGTGCCACTTGAAGACATTTCTCTGCGTATGGCATTGCCACTTTAAGAGATTTGTCGGTGGCGGGCATTGCCACTTTAAGAGAGTCTTAAAACGGCAATACCTTCCTATGCAAAACCTAGCCTCCGAAAAGGAGGCGGCAGTAAGATTTCCTGGCAGAGGGCATGGCCCACTGGAAAAAGGATTATCGGAATGTGGCCCGGCATTGCCAGCGAGTTTTGAATGTGGCGAGTTTTGACGGCAGCCGCCGCTGAAAAGGGGAATATGCCCCGAATTTTTCGGCGGAGGGTATTGCTTCTAGGGCATGGTCCTGCTGAAGTGCAGTTTATGAAAATGTGACCCGCCACCATCAGTGAGTTTGACACCCCTGCTCTAGGGGCTCAAGGTTGCTCACCCCTCCTGGCCAGCAGGCAGCCTGACTCCCAGTCCTCCCCACCCTGCTTGGCCACACCTCCCCATCCTGGTTTCCTGAGCTGGCCTATGTACCCTCCCTGGCAAGGTAGCCAGCTGTTCCCCCTTTGCCTCATTAGTCAGTGCTCTGGCTTAGCCTAATCAGTGCAGCCAGCTGTTGCCGGCTCCCTTTTTAGTTCTTGACTCCACTGACCTGCACTGCCTCAGGCCAGCCCGCTGGGTTAAGGGCGACAGAGGTAGCTGAGGGGTTTACCACCCTCTGCGCTGTCACAGACGGTAATTAAGCATTGAGACAGTTTACCAGGGTCTGACAATTTCTAAATCAAGATTGAATGTTTGTCTGACATCTGCTCTAGGAATTATTGTGGGAAAGTTCTCTGGCCTGCTTTGTATTGGACTGCAGACTGACTCACTTGTGGCCTTGAGAGCTATTAATGTAAAACTAGAACGTACCCTCCTGAGTCAGATGCCATCTTAGATAGTTCTGGAAGGGAAATTAAGCAACCTAAAACAATAAAAAACAGAAGATCATAGATGATGAACTGATAAAGAATTAAAGAATAGGAATATAATTAATGCCAGTCAACATGGTTTTGTAGAAAATAGATCCTGTCAAACAAATCTGACTTCACTCTTTGAGGAGATTACACGTTTGGCTGATAAAGTAACTGCATAGGTGTAATATACTTAACTTCTGTAAGGTGTTTGACTTAGTCCTACATAACATTCTGAATAAACAATTAGCACTATACTCTATCTATATCTATCTATAGAGCACCCACTTAATGGATTAAGAACAGGCTGACTGACAGGTTTCAAGAAGCATATGATGGGGATGGGTGTTTCTAGTGGGACCCTGCAGGGATCAGTACTAGGCCTGCTACTACTCAACATTTTCATCAATGGTCAGGAAGTAAATATAAAATCAATGCTGAAAATTTTTTCGGAAGACACAGAGATTGACAGAGTGGCAAATAGTGATGAGGCTAGGGCAGCCAGTTAGAGCCATCTGGAACACTTAGTAAATTGCACCCATTCAAACAAAGTCTGTTTGAATAGAGCCAAATGCAAGGAACAAGGAATGCAGGCAGTACTTGAGACTGAGGGACTGTATCCTGGAAAGCAGTGACTCTGTAAAAAGTTTAAGGGTCAAAGTGGACTAGCAACTGAACTGGAGCTCCCAGTGCAATGCTATGGCAAAAGGGCTTGTGTGATCCTTGAATGAATAAACAGTGTGTCTTTAATACTAAAAGAAAATAATCATGATCATATTAAGCAGAGGTTTCAAGGGAACTCCTGTCCTGTAAACTATAAACCAAAATTTATACAGGATGTATAAATAAGTAGTGAAAGTAAGGAGTTGATTTTACCTCTATATATTGTATTGGCAAGACTGATATTGGAATACTCCATCCAGTTCTGGTGTCCTCATTTTAAAAAAGATGTTGAAAAATTGAAGAGAGTGCAGAAAAGAGCCACAGAAATGATTCAAGGGATGAAGGAAAATGCCTTCCAATGAAAGACTTAAAGAATTCAATCAGTTGAGCTTATCAAACAGAAGATTGAGAAGTGACTTATCAGTGAATATAAGTAACTTCACAGGAAGAAAATACCAGGTACTAACAGGCTCTTTAATATAGCAGAGAAAAACATAAGAACCAGTGACTAGAGGCTGCAGCCAGACAAAAGGTTTGCCATTGGACTAAGGGAAGTGTTGAAGTCTCCAATTCTTGAGGTCCTCAGATCAAGACTGACTGTACCTTCCTAGGAGTTATTCTTTAGTAAGATACAATGTATAGGGATTAACTCAGAGGTAACAGGCTGAAATTTAATGTGCTGTGCTAGACAGGAGGTCAGACTAGATAATCTAATGGTCCCTTGTGTGCTAATGAGAAGGGTACAGTCAGCACATTGTGATTCATTGACAGGTGGATAAAACAACTGGACCTGAAAGGGTTGGGGCCTCTGTGCCTTTTCTTCTCCACTTGGTCTTTGCACAATAGGGCAGAAACACTGATGCCTTAGATCCTTTCCATAGCTGGCTAGCTGCTTTTAGTGCAATCATTGCAGGGTTTGTGTGGCAAGGAGCACAGCTCCCAGTCTCTGGATGTGTGGATGCAATGTCATGAAGCTGAATTCTTCCTGCTCGGTGGGAGAGCTGCCCTGGTGTCTGGAGATGAATGTGAAGTCCAGCATGTAATCCCATGGGCTCAATAATTGGTTCATGGGAAAACTGCCCGGCTCGGTTGCAGTTGTGGGGCACAACTTTCATTGCCTAAAATTTCGGGGTGTTCTTAGAAAACTGCTGCTCACTTGATTTATCTGCTTTTTCATCTTCTTTCCAAGGCACAGGGCAGCAGTAGAAATCAGAGGTGTGCTTTATCAGGCCAGACTGCTAACAATGGTCATTGACAGACAACTGCAGGGCATCCTGCCCTTCGGCAATGGCATCCGTTCACAGCAAACTAGTGTGGCAAAATGCCGGCTCTGTTACCTTGGGTCCCACACTTTTCCTTCTTGTGGATGGACAGGGCGCCACCTGTTGCCCATATTTCTGGGTGCTGGTTACCCCAATAGACCACTCCTCGGGTCCCAGCCCAGGGGCCCTAATAGTAGCAGCTATGCACTGCTGACAGTACTTCTGGCTGCAACTTTCCCCTGAGCTATTTTCCCCCTCTGCCCTTTCAGTTTCTGGGTTCCTCATCCCCTCTCTTCTTGGACAGGGTCTCCTACAACCCTTCTGCCTGGGGCAGTCTCACAATTCCATTCCCCCTTTTGGCAAGATCCCTTTCCCCTCAGGCCTCTGTATCCTTGGGTCAGGGGTTTGGCAGGGAAGCCTCCCCGCATACCTCTTCACTTGGTTCTCTTGGTGTCTCATCAGTCATTGCACTCCAGCATTCCCACCAGCTCTCCTTCCTCTCACACCTGGCCTGCTGGAGCAGGGGTTTTATATCAGGTCCCTGGCAAGGCCTTACTTGGCTCCAGGTGCACTAATTAACCTGTGGGCTCACAGTCTATAGGGAACAAGCTTATATAGCTCCTTTTTAGCACTCTCCAGCCAGCCCCCTAGCCCTACTGTCTCACACTAGAAAGAAGCCTTTCTCCTGGGCATGCTGCTCTAGCAAGCTGCATGCCAGGTCTGTGAGGCTGCCCTTGCCACTCTCTTTCACAGGGCCCTGTTGTTGTGTCCAGAAGGGAATTTGCAGTTGAGAAGTGATGCTGAACCAGAGAACCTGTTTCTGTGAAAAGATGTATTGGAAAGAAAGAAAGGATCATTTCCTGTGACTCTGAGGCCTGATTCATTAATGTCTGGAAAGGGCTTTGAGATCTTATAATGGAAAGAAAGGGTTCTTATTATAATAGATCAGAAGGACTCCTGGTGCCCTCCTTGTCCTTGTAGGGGTGTCTCCTGTGGGAATCATAGATGTTAATGATGAAAAGCCCCATTAGTTCCTATTTTGTCTTTCTCAGGGCCCAGTCCTGTTCCTTACAGCACTTTCTCTAGTACTTCGCATAGTCTAATTTTACTGTGGCAAGCTTGGCACGTCTCACGATCAGGTGTTTCCATTAATTCAGCCACATTTTCCATATCTTAATTTCAACCTGTTCATAGAATCATAGAATCATAGAAGATTAGGGTTGGAAGGGACATCAGGAGGTCATCTAGTTCAACCCCCTGCTCAAAGAAGGACCAGCCCCAAGTAAACCATCCCAGACTGGGCTTTGTCAAGCTGCACCTTAAAAACCTCTAAGGATGGAGATTCCACCACCTCCCTAGGAAACCCATTCCAGTGCTTCACCAAATCACTCCCTAGTGAAAAACTTTTTCCTAATATCCAACCTAGACCTCCCACACTGCAACTTGAGACCATTGCTCCTCATTCTGTCATCTGCCACCACTGAAAACAGCCTTGTTCCATCCTCCCTGGAACCCTCTTTCAGATAGTTAAAGACTGCTATCAAATCCCCCCTCGTTCTTCTCTTCTGCAGATTAAATAAGCCTAGTTCCCTCAGCCTCTCCTCATAAGTCTTGTGCTCCAGCCCCCTAATCATTTTTGTTGCCCTCCACTGGACTCTCTCCAATTTGTCCACCTCCTTTCTGTAGTGGGGGGCCCAAAACTGGAGACAATACTCCAAATGCAGCCTCACTAGTGCTGAATAGAGGGGAATAATCACTTCCCTTGATCTGCTGGCAATGCTCCTACTAATGCAGCCCAATATGCTACTAGCCTTCTTGGCAACCAGGGCACACTGCTGACTCATATTGCACTTCCTGTCCCCAGGTCCTTTTCTGCAGAACTGCTGAAATCCTCCAATTTGTCTAGGCCACTCTGTATCTTATTCCTACTCTTCAGAGAATCTACCACTCCCCCCAGCTTACTGTCATCTGCAAACTTACTGAGGGTGCAATCCATCCCATCATCTAGATAATTAATGAAGATGTTGAATAAAACCGGCCACAGGACAGACCCCTGGGGCACTCCGCTTGATACCAGCTGATAACTAGACATTGAGCTGTTGATCAACCCATTGAGCCCGATGATCTAGCCAGCTTTCTATCCACCTCATAGTCCATTCATCCAATTCATACATCTTTAACTTGCTAGCGAGACTACTGTAGGAGACCGTATCAAAAGGTTTGCTAAAGTCAAGTTATATCATGTCCACCACTTTCCCCACATCCACAGAGCCAGTCATCTCATCATAGAAGGCAATCAGGTTGGTCAGACTTGACTTTCCCTTGGTGAATCACTTTCACTTGGTGAATCCTGATCACTTTCCTCTTCTCCAAGTGGTTAAAAATGGATTCCTTGAGGATCTGCTCCATGATTTTTCCAAGAACTGAGGTGAGGCTGACTGATCTGCAGTTCCCCGGATCTTCCTTCCCTTTTTTAAAGATGGGCACTATATTTGTCTTTTTCCAGTTGTCCAAGACCTCCCCGATCACCACGAGTTTTCAAAGATAATGGCAAATGGCTCTGCAGTCCTATCAGCCAACTCTTTCAGCACCCTTGGATGCATTGCATCCAGATTCATTGGGAAATCTCTCTCCACTGCCCATCTTGGCCACAGGCATTCACCAGCCTAGTCAATTTGCTTAAAGGATCCCGATGAATGAAAATAAAGAGGGGGTTTTGCCCTTTCCCTTCCTCTCTGATGTGTAAAAGTAACCTTGAATTCACCATCTCTCTTAAATATTTTTCTGGCCCCCATGGATGTAATATTTGAGCACCTCACAGTCTTTTGGGATTAGAAAACATGCCTTATAATGATAGCCTCCAGGAGTTCAATCTAGTCAGTTTAACTAAGAGAAGGTTAAGGAGTGACTTGATTATAGTCTGTGAATATCTACATGAGGAACAAATATTTAATAATGGGATCTTCAGTCTAGCAGAGAAAGGTCTAACGCAATCTAGTGGCTGGATGTTGAAGCTAGACATATTCAGACTTGAAATAAGGTGTAAATTTGTTAGTGAGAGTAATTAACCACTGGAACCACTTACTAAGAGTCATGGTGCATTCTCCATCACTGGCAATCTTTAAACACTGACTGGATGGTTTTATATAAGAGCTGCTGTACTTCAACCCCAACCATAAGATTTAAACCAGGAGTAATTCAGGGGACTGTGATGCCATGCGCATGCACTATGCAGGAGGTCAGATTCAACGACAGTGCTCTATCCCCAGTGCACCATCGGGATGCTGAGGCACAGAAAGATTAGGTGACTTGTCCAAGGTCACACAGGAAGTCTGAGGTGGAACAGGGCAGCTTAATGCTGCCCTGCAAGTAGTCATGCAATTATCATCAAGGACTTTCAGGTTTGTGGTCCTAGTTTAGATTAAACTGATTTAAAGAAACAATCACTGTTCACTTTTTCCTCTTGTGGTATATCCTGACCCTCATGTCTGGAGCGAGGTCTGCAGGGCTCATGGGAGCCATCAGCCTCCCGACCCTCCACTGGCAGCCTGCTCGCTAACATTTACCTAGGAGGGGAAGACCCAGGAAGCACAGTCCCAGTGTCAGGCTCCAAACCTTAGATCGAATTGGCAGAGTCCCATGGTGGCTGATTAGCCCCAGTCCTACTGAAGCTAGCAGCAGGAACAGGGAGCTGTCTGAACAACTGGGCTCCCTGCTCTGGACTGTGCCTTGTGTTCCCTGCTTCTCTAGCTTGATTACTGGCATCTGATCCTGCTTGACTTCTGGCATCTGACTTGTGGTTTCTGACTCCAGTTTGGCTTTGACCCTGCCTGATTCTGGTTCCTGACTCATGGTTTGAATCTCCAGTTTGTCTCCTGCTTCTGGCTCTGCTTCTGGCTCTGTCTACTAGATCTGGCCGTAAAATAGCACTGTTAGACTCTGAGGGTGCCTATTCTTAATCTGCCTTTCTTACCTTAACAGATTGAGATTTCTTTGGTGTGTTACCTGAACTCTGAATTGCTGAAGTTTGCAATGCTTGCTTTAGGGATAATTACACTTTCTTCAGTCAACTAGGGAAAGTTTCCAGTTCACAGACCTGGTTCTCATGTGGGAATTCAATCACCCTGACATCTGCTGGAAGAGCAATACAGCAGAGCACAGACAATCCAGGAAGTTTTTGGAGAGTCTTGCGGACAACTTCCTAGTGCAAGTGCTGAAGCAACCAACTAGGGGCCATTCTCCTCTTGACCTGCTGCTCACAAACAGGGAAGATTTGATAGGGGAAGTAGAAGTGGGTGGCAACCTAGGCAGCAGTGACCATGAGATGTTTGAGTTCAGGATCCTGACAAAAGGAAGAAAGGAGAACAGCAGGATACGGACCATGGACTTTAGAAAAGCAGACTTTGACTCCCTCAGGGAGCTGATGGGCAGGATCCCCTGAGAGGCTAATATGAGGGGGAAAGGAATCCAAGAGAGCTGGCTGTATTTTAAAGAAACCTTATTGAGGGCACAGGAACAAACCATCCCGATGTGCAGAAAGAATAGCAAATATGGTAGGCGCCCAGCTTGGCTTAACAAAGAAGTCTTTGGCGAGTTTAAACACAAAAAAGAAGTTTACAAGAAGTAGAAGCTTGGTCAGATGACTAGGGAGGATTATAAAAATACTGCTTAAACGTGCAGGAATGAAATCAGGAAGGCCAAAGCGCAATTGGAGTTGCAGCTAGCAAGGGACGTGAAGGGGAACAGGAAGGGTTTCCACAGGTATGTTACCCAACAAGAGGAAGATTAGGGAAAGTGTGAGCCCCTTACAGAATGGGGGAGGAAACCTAGTGACAGAGAATGTGGAGAAAGCTGAGGTACTTAGTGCCTTTTTTGCATCTGTCTTCACAGACAAGATCAACTCCCAGACTACAGCACTGGGCAGCACAGAATGGGGAGGAGGTGAACAGCCCTCAGTGCTGAAGGAACAGGTTCAGGACTATTTAGAAAGATTGGACATACACAAGTCCATGGGGCAAGATGCAATGAATCCAAGGGTGCTGAGGGAGTTGGATGATGTGATTTCAGAGCCATTGGCTATTATCTTTGAAAGCTCGTGGCAATTGGGGGAGGTTCCTGATGATTGGAAAAAGGCAAATATAGTGCCCATCTTCAAGAAAGGGAGGAAAGAGGATCCAGGGAACTACAGACAGGTCAGCCTCACCTCAATCCCTGGAAAAATCATGGAGCAGGTCCTCAAGGAATCCATTTTAAGGCACTTGGAAGAGAGGAAGGTGATCAGGAACAGTCAACATGGATTCACCAAGAGAAAGTCATTCCTGACCAACCTGATTGCCTTCTATGAAGAGGTGACTGGCTCTGTGGATGTGGGGAAAGCGATGGATGTGATATATCTTGACTTTAGCAAACCTTTTGATACTGTCTCTCACAGTATTCTTGTCAACAAGTTAAAGAAGTATGGGCTGGATGAATGGACTATAAAATGGATAAAGAACTGGCTAGATCATTGGGCTCAATGGGTAGTGATCAATGGCTCCATGTCTAACTGGCAGCCAGTAACAAGTGGAGTGCCCCAGGGGTCGGTCCTGGGGCTGGTTTTTTCAACATCTTCATTAATGCTCTGGAGGATGGGGTAGATTGTACCCTCAGCAAGTTTGCCGATGACACTAAACTAGGGGGAATGGTATATATGCTGGAAGGTAGGGATAGGATACAGAGTGACCTAGACATATTGGAGGATTGGGCCAAAAGAAATCTGATGAGGTTCAACAAGGACAAGTACAGAATCCTGCACTTAGGATGGAAGACTCCCATGCATTGCTACAGACTGGGGACCGACGGGATAGGCAGCAGTTCTGCAGAAAAGGACCTGGGGGTTACAGTGGATAAGAAGTTGGATATGAGTCAGCAGTGTGCCCTGGTTGCCAAGAAGGCTAATAGGATATCAGGCTGCATTAGTAGAAGCATTGCCAGCAGATTGCGGGAAGTGATTATTTCCCTCTTTTCGGCATTGGTGAGGCCGCATTTGGAGTATTGTGTCCAGTTTTGGGCCCCCCACTACAGAAAGGATGTGGACAAGTTGGAGGGAGTCCAGCAGAGAGCAACAAAAATGATTAGGGGGCTGGAGCACAAGACGTATGAGGAGAGGCTGAGGGAACTAGGCTTGTTTAGTTTGCAAAAGAGAAGAATGTGGGAGGATTTGATAACAGCCTTTAACTACCTGAAACGGGGGTTCCTGGAAGGATGGAGCTACGCTGTTCTCAATGGTAGTAGATGACGGAACTAGGAGCAATGGTCTTAAGTTGCAGTGGGGGAGGTCTAGGTTGGATATTAGGGAAAAAAATTTCACTAGGAGGGTGATAAAGCACTGGAATGGGTTACATAGGGAGGTGGTGAAATCTCCATCTTTAGAGGTTTTTAAGCTATGGCTTGACAAAGCCCTTGCTGGGATGATTTAGCTGAGGTTAGTCCTGCTTTGGGCAGGGAGTTGGACTAGATGACATCCTCAGGTCCCTTCCAACTCTAATATTCTGTGATTCTATGATTCATTCATGGTTTTGTTGCACATTGCTCAGGCAATGGTTATCTTGGCATTGGAGTGCAGGACTTTGCTTCCTTAATAATGCACTTGGATCTTGGGCTGAGATGGACAAAAGTGCCTGCAGGAATTAGGTGTCTAACTCCTCCTGCAGTGAGCTTTGGGCACCAAGGGCTAGATCCATAAAGGGACATAGGCACTAAGTCCAACACTTAGGTGCTACTGAGATCCTCCAAACGCCTCACTCAGCTGCCACCTAAATTCCTAGGCCCCTAAGTTTCAGCTGCTGTGCATGTGGAAACTGCCAAGTCCTGATGCTGGTGTGCCATGGGCATGCCTAAACCCTCATAAAAGACAGCTGTGGGTTAGCAGGTGTATGGAGTGGGCTAGCTGGCATGGCTGTGTCCCAGAATACCCAATGGTTATGGCTAAGTTCCTGTGCGGGTCTAGCCCTGACTCAACTGCAGTGTTTGGTGTGTAAAAGGGGAAAGAGTAGGGTGTGAGCAACAAGTGGACTGTGGGTTATTAGGGCTCCGAGCAGCTTCCCTAATCCGAGCAGGAGGGCTACAATGAGTAGAGGCCAGACAGGCAGTGTATGCTGGCTTGGCCTTGGCTGGCTGAACTGGTGCCCATGGGCTGTATAAAAAAACCCAGCTCCTGGCTGAGCAGCCCATTGGTGACGGTATCTAGTCTCGGGTTCATGGGGCTTGGCAGGGAGAAACCCACAAAACCTCTTTTGTTGTTCCTAGGCCTTGGATTCTGATCGAGCTGTATTACAAAAAATGAGGAAAGCTGCCAAAGCAGAGCACGCCTCTGGGCAAGGTCAGAGCAGACCAGAGCAGGGTTGTGGGGGGAATCTCTGTGGGGCTGGAGAATGGTGGGGGGAGCTGGGGTTTTGGAGACATGCAGCCACATTTGTGCCTGTGTCTGGGTGTGTTGGAACCCCTCCCATTGCAGAGGCTGTAGGGGTGGCCCCCAGTCCTGCTGTGTGCTCAGTGCTCCTCACTGCCATCTGCAATCCAGCCTGAGGCCTTCCTCCCAGCTTTGCAAAGGACATCAGGACTGGTCTCAGCTCCCTTTCTGCCCCCAGAAACCCTGCAGTGAGAGCTGGGCATGAGTGGGAAATGGGTCAGGCCAGGTCAGGCAGCATGCACCCCACATCAGCCATGGCCCACAGCAGTGCCTCTGCTTGGCGAGCAGCTGAGTGGCAGACAGCCCCTAGCAACAAGGATGGCAGCTCATAACTAGTAGCCATGGCAACACCAAGCCCTGTTGTGCCACCGCACATCCCCAGTGTGCCACTAACTGCCTCCACAGCTCCCAGCCCAGACATGACTGGGTCACTAGTGCTCACTGGAGCCAACAGAGCATGGTGCTCACTCACCAGCCTGGTGAGCACGGAGCTGCCAGGGAGCAAGTGCTATGCAGAAAGGAATAGCTGTTCCCCTGCCCATCCCCAGCCAGGCTCCCGCACTCCACTACCAGCTCTGCGCGGGAGCCTTGTCCTCCTCCTGGGCCGGCCCAGCACTGAGCAGAGCACTGGCCAGGGAATGTGCAGCTGCCCCAGGAGCAGGTAGTGCTGCTGCTGAGGGGCACAGCCAGGGCTCGGGTGTGGGGAGGACCTTACCAGGGGCCGTTTCTCACGGGCACCTCCTGGGGGCCCTTTCTGACTCCTGTAATACCTGCCTCACAGTGCCTCTGTACCCAGTGCGGGAGCCCACCACCTCCAACCATCCTGATGCAAGGTCCTCCCATATAGCGGGGCAGGGGCCACAAGGGGCACAGACACACCATCACTCCCTGTTCTGCCCCACTCACCCGCCCCATCCCTCAGCCCTGCCTTGCCCCTGCCTCCATTCACTCGCACCATCCCCCAGCCCTGCCCCTCACCCACCCCAGCCCTGCTTTGTCTCTCCCCCACCCACTTTGCCTCACTTACCTGCCCTTTCCCCACCCTACCATGCCCTTCCCCCACCCATGCTCTGTCCCACTCACCTACTCCACCCCCCAACACTGCCACTGGTTTGCCCCACTCACCTGTCCCATACCCCCATTGCTGCTAAGCCCTGCCCCTCTCCCATCACCCCCAGTCCCTGCCTTCCCTCTGCACTCACCCATCCATCCCTCCAGACCCAGTCTCCTCTCCTTTCCTTGACTCCCCCTCCCAGCCCTGTCTACTCTGCCCAACACTCCCAGCTCTCTTGATGTGGATGAGGGGCAGCCTATGGAAGTTTCCCTCTCTGTCCCCCTTAGCCATGTTGAGTGGGGCTTGGTGTTTGTGTGCCTAGATCTCGCTAGCCACATCGAAGCTCGTAGTGCAGCCCAGGAGAGATTCTCTGCAAACTACCAGAGTGATGGTGACGAGTTGCTGGCCGGTGCCTTTACCTCCTTTGCCAAGTTCTCACAGGAGCTGCTGGCCCCAGTCAAGAGTCTGGTAAGAACTGCTGCCCCTGTACCCCAGACCTGAGTGCTCTGCCAGCCCCAGGGGCTGCCAAAGGCCACAGAGGGCCCCGTTGATTTCCTTACCCAGAAATGAAGCCACTGTCATATGGAAAAAATAGCATGTGATGGTGTAATTCTGGACTGGGCTATTGTAATGTTGCCTGCAGTGTTCAGAATATGAGTCCCACCCTCAAGGCAGGCTGCCAGGAAGCAGGTCCCAAATGCCACATTGGTGGCAAGTTCTATACATTGGCCTTGTCTACACTACCAATGCTGAGAGGGCTAGGGAGCAAGCCCAGATCAAGCTGTCTGTGTGAATTGTAGGCAGGCAATGGTGACTTTTACAGTGTGAAAACCAAATCTGAACAGATTTCCACATGGTCCCAAAAGGCACCTCCCTGGGCCCAGGCCCACCCTCTTGCCAAATTCCAAAGTCCTAGTGCAAACCATGGGGGCGTAAGAGCTCTTCAACACCATTGAAAGAACTTTTTATAATGGAAAATGTTAGGCAACTGAACCACAAGCGTCATTACCTATCCTTGCAATAGTAGTTCCACAGTAAACTATTCTTGTATTGGAGTGGATGGTTACACTGAGGCATCTGTTACACAAATACAGCCAGTCATATTACCGTTTATTATTTAAATAGTACTTTTGATCCACACTCAGGGACCAAATTCCACACTAACAACCCAGCAATTCCTTGGCAACATTAATTTATGCTGTGGCCAAGAAACGCCCATCCTGCCTGCAGACAAGCACATTGCTCAGGCCTGGAAAATATTCGCTGATGTCAAATCAGCTGGTGATCATTTTGGACTCTGTGCCCTGGTCTATGGTACAGACTTTTGTTGGTATAACTATGTCACACAGGGTTGTGGAAAATCCATACTCCTGAGCAACGTAGTTATACCGACCTAACTCCTGGTGTAGATATAACTACCGTCTCTCAGGGAAATGCGGTACCTATGGTGCTGGGAGAAGCTCTGAGTCTCTTCAAGGAAGGACTTTTAGCTCTGCTGTCCAGTGGCCCAGCTCCATTCATTGGGCCTTGGCTCCTGTACAATTCTCCAGACAGCCCAGCTGCCCAGCCTATACCTCTAGCTTCCCTTATCCCCTCCTGAAGGCAGGAATCCTGCTCTGGCTCCCCAGTCCCTGCTGCCTGTCTCCATGGAGCAGTGCAGAGAGCATACACTGATGTTCAGTTAAATCCTCCTTGTGTGGGGAGCTGAAGAGAAAGCAGCAGCTACAGGCAGATCCCAGCAGGGGAGGGAGACAAAACTAAATGTCAGGCATTTGGCTGCAGCAAAATGGTGAATTCCATGGCCAGATTACATGGTCACAGAATCAGAGCCTCCAGAGCCCTGACTGAATGGGGCAGTACTATATTTCAGAATTTCTGTTTCAGGCTGTCTGCAGACTCAGGCATGCCATACTACATCAGTCACACCCAGTTGACATTTGCAAGATTAACTCTGCGTTTATTTAAAAAAAGTGAAAACACAGGTTTTAAAGGCCAGCTTTGCACAAGTGGTGAGTTCTGCCACAAATTCCACGACCATGGAATTGTGCAGTACAGGGGCCCCAACCACACCCAACACCTACAGAGAAAGGTAAGGTCTGAGCCTCCAGTACTGGGAGTAAATGGCAATCCAAGCAGTAAGTAAGGTCCTGGCTCCACTGCTTTCTGGACAAAGGTTTTGGACATTTTGTCCCTTATGGGAAGGGAGGACTGTAAAGCTTATGATAACTGAAAACAAGCTTTATTGTCAAAGTTTAAACATTAGGGGCTATTCAGAAGAAAGAGGATATGACCCATGTTGAGGCATCAGCTCAGTGGGGAAATGGTTGGAGGGCTAGCAAGGTCTACGAGGCCTGTGAGTTAATGAGGATAGAACAGCTGTTCTCAAGTATGGGGGAGGCGCAGGAATGTGTAAAAGGAGGTGTGAGCTGGGGGGGGGGGGGGGCGGGTTTGTTTTCACTTTTTAATAGCTACGTCTCTCAGCCCAGACTCCTGCTGCCCAAGCCACAGCCTGCCCCGTTGTGACAGTGAGAGCCCAGGCTGACAGCGGCAGCTGTAGCCACAGTGGGTGCTGCAGGGCTCTTCACTACCCTAATCACACACATGGCTCTCTTAGCAACTGTGACAGCTCAGATGTCTGCAGCATGGTTTTCCCCATGAACTTAAAAACATCAGCAGCACAGTTACGTGACAAACAGTTTATCTGAGAAGTGGATCGTTCTGTGACAAAGGGACACAAGCACACAACACAAGCTGGAGTGAGGGCAGTAGCAGAAGTTCCAGCAAAACACAGAAGTCAAAAATATGATGAAGCTTATTTCAAACTGGGCTTTACATGGAGCGAGTCCAGCGATGCACCAAGGCCTGTGTTGTATGCGGCAAAGTACTGGTAAACAACAGCATGCGGCCCTGCAACCTATGCCGGCATCTCGAAACCAGACACTCTACCTTAGTACCTAAACTCATAGAGCTTTTTCAGAGGAAGCTCAATGACTTAATAGAACAAAAGAAGTTGTTGAAGAGTACAGCACTGTTAACATGAAGGCTACTGAGGCGTCTTACTATGTGGCTTTGCACATTGCCAAAGCCGGTAAGCTGCACAACATAGGTGAGAAATTACTGCCAGAATACATGCGCGGTGATGACAGCAGAGAAAGCAGCATCACAGCTAGACGTGATCCCCCTTTCCAATGACAGTTTCACACTGTATTGTGGCAATGGCCTCTGATGTAAAAGAGCAGCTCCTAGAAAGTATTCATGAGAGCCCATATTATTCAATTCAGAGAGATGAGTCTACCGCTATCTCAAATGCTGCACAGCTACTCATTCAAAATATTCCTTTTGCTACAGCAACAGAATTAAAAGAGGAAGTTCTGTTTTGCCATCTACTTCCAACACAAGCAACTGGCAAAGAGATCTTTAAACTATTAAATAATTTTGTTCAAGACATAGGCCTTGACTGGGGATGTTGTTTTGGAATTTGCAGTGATGGAGCACAGTCTAGGACAAGATGGCATAGCGGAGTAGTGAGAAGGGCACAACAAGTGGCCTCTATAGCACCTGCAATCATTGAATGATCCACAGACAGGCTGTGGCTGGTAACAAAATGCCAGAGAAGCTCAGCAATGCACTTTCAGTTGCAGTAAAAATTACAAACTTTATAACGTCGCACCTGATTAATTCAAGGGCTTTCGCCATTTTATGTGAAGAGATGGGGGCAAACATCATACAGTTGTTATTACATGCAGAAGTTCATTGGCAGTACAGGGGCAAGGTGCTGCCAAGACTATGTGAATTGCATGAGGAAGTTTGTATTTTCTTGCTGATAACTCTCCACTTGTACAGCATTTCGGTGACACTCGTTGGATATCCTTGTTGTCACATCTGGCTGACATATTCATGCAACTGAATTCTCTGAATGTGTCACTTCAGGGACAAGATGCAAATGTTTTCATTGCTAATGATCAGATAACAGCATTCATTAACAGTGTGAACCATGGTCTTCATGTGTGCAGCAAGGATCTTTTTCCTTGTTTTCAACACTAGAGGATGCTGTCCAACAGTGTGGTGATCTACCTATGCAAGTCAGGCTTCTCAGCATTAACCGCAATCAAAACGAAGTATCCCACCCCAACTTTCTGTTGAAGATGACTTACGTCTCTTCCTTTTTATACTGCAACCCTGAATTCCAATATTTTGTACAGTGAGGAAACAAACACACCCCTCCCACTGATAAGATAGGACTGATGGATATTATATTGAATTAATATATTATTAAGGGTGTCACGTTTCCTAAAATGTTTGTGAATTTTTATTTTAGCTGCTTCCATTTGTACTGTTGTTAAACTCATACTAATCTATAATTGATCAAATCTATACTTTTTTATTCATTTTTTGCAACATATAGGATTTTCAGATTGTTATACTGTTTATCGTTAGAAAAGGGATAGATAATAAGACAGAAAATATCATATTGCCTCTTTATAAATCCATGGTATGCCCACATCTTGAATACTGCATGCAGATCTGGTCACCCCATCTCAAAAAAGATGTATTGGTCCTGAAATTGGAAAAAGTACAGAAAAGGGCAACAAAAATGGTTAGGGATATGGAAAAACTTCCATATAAGGAGAGATTAATAAAACTGAGATTTTTCAGCTTGGAAAAAAGATGACTAAGGAGGGATATGATAAAGGTCTATAAAATCATGATTGGTGTGGAGAAAGTAAATAAGGAAGGGTTATTTACACCTCATAATACAAGAACTAGGGGTCACCAAACGAAATTAATAGGCAGCAGATTTAAAACAAACAAAAGGAAATATTTCTTCACACAATGGATAGTCAACCTGTGGAACTCCTTGCCAGAGGATGTTGTTAAGGCCAAAACTATAACATGGTTCAAAAAAGAACTAGATAAGTTCATGGAGGATAGGTCCATTAGTGGCTATTAGCAGGATGGCAGCAATTGTTGTTTTCCAGAAGCTGGGAATGAGCGATGGGATGGATCACTTGATGATGACCTGTTCTGTTCATTCCCTCTGAAGCACCTGGCATTGGCCACTGTGGGAAGACAGAATGCGGGGCTAGATGGACCATTGGTCTGACCCAGTATGGCCATTCTTATATTCTTATGTTTTAGTAAACCATGGGGAGGCACAGTCATTTTTCATAGCTGAGGGAGGCTCATTTGACAATATTTGAGAACCCCCTGGTCTATAAACTCTTCCACTCCCACCTGAAATCAATAGACAAAAATCCTGGAGACGTTATGATAGCTGGAAAGCTGACAGACCAGTATGTGGATAGTTATTCTGGGCTTGAGCGAAAATTGAACAGAGATGGAATAGGATCAGAGGACAGGGCCCAAGCCGAGATCCAAACCCAAGGGGAGAGAAACCACCTCCCAGAAGCCCTGGGATAAGCGTGGAAAAACAGTGCGCTAAATAGGGCCAGTAGGTCACTTTGCCTGAGAATGACCATGATGCCCACTGAGTCCCAGCTGCTCCCCCAACCTTCCCAAGTTATCTGTGTGAGAGAACTTCTGGCGGGACGGGGCACAACCAATTTGCCAATGGCATGTAATGTTCCTGCTGAGCCATTCACACTCCAAACCACCGCCCACAGGTCATGCTGCACCCATCTGGGTGTGGAAGGTGCTGGTTAATGGGGAGCATTTTACTGGATGGAAAGAGACTGGGACTGCTAAAACAATAATTAAATCACATGTAGTGAAACCCCATCAAATGCTTCCAGGGTGTGAAATGTGGGGGAGGTTAACTGGTGTGAATTTCCTCGCTCTACCTACAGCACAGATTTCTGGAAGAGTCAGAGTGCTGGGGGGAGGTGTACTGTCACATATGCTTCTGGGAAATGATATTACAGCCTTAAAAGCAGAAGGGTAAATGAGTCTCCGCAGTTAGCCTCACACTGGCAGGTGGGTGAGAGTGAAAATACAAATAGAATTGCTGGGCGGGGCAGGGCTGTGGCTCACCTTCCTCTGCTATCCAACCCCAGTGGATGCAGAGAGGAGGAGATCCCTGCTTTCCCAGAGAAGGGAGCCGACTTCCTGACTTAAAGGGAAATCCGCTGGGCTCTAAAGCCCAGATCAAGGTATCAAGCTCTGTGCTAGCCCTTCAGAGAGGCATTGGGGCGGTACAGAGCATGATGCTGGCAGTTTCTCTCTCTGCAGCACAGTGCCAAAGCTAGGACACCCCCAACCAGGTGGGGGTTGGGGAAGTGTCAGACAGCGGTTTGGGACCTGGAAAGGTCTTGAACCATGTTTGCGGGGGAATTCTGCCCACCTTGACTGCATAGGGGAAGGGGGAAATGCCACCCCAATGTTATCTGCACAAGGGAAATGTAAGGCAACACTGCCATCTTGGGAATGAACCTGTCCAGGCAAGAAGACAGGGGGTTCTCCTGCCTAGAGCGCAGTCAGCACCCTCGCTTGCCCCACATGTGTAGAAGGGAGCGGTGACAGACTGATGATATCCTGCCAAACCTTATGAAATTAAGATCAGCTTGTATGGAACTGGGGTTAACACCTTTGGGCACAGTGTATGAAAAATGTACTTGTGGCTGTATTGTTGTGGCATTGTGGCATCTGCTCTAGCAGGGGGCGGATACTAATGGACCACCTCTGTTCCCAGCTCTTTGAAGTCACCCATGAGGAGAGAGCTGCACATGCTGGATTCCCCAGAGGCTAACAGGCAAAGAAAAGACTCTGGCATAAATGTCTGGAGTTTAACCTGCCCCAGGGCCTTCTTCCTGCTCTAGGAAAAAGGGACAGGAGCCCTGCTCCCCGGAAGGCCCAATACTTAAGGAACGATTGGAAGGATATGGCCTATGGAGGCCTCATACGACTGGGTGCTTGTGCAAGAGGAGAATGGCCCCATTATTGTGGGAAACTTTCCTGGCTTGCACACTACACTGGTGGAGTTGGCTAGCAAATGGATCTGAGTCCTCGCTCCCACTCCCTTTCCCCAGAGGCCTACCTGACCTCGACAGTTCCCCTCTCAGTCTCCTGTATGACAGGGTCTTCATAACCCTGACAAGGCTGGGCCCAGGATTCCTGGTGACTCAATCCCTAATCTTGTTGTGGTCCCTTAGGGCAGGGGCTAGGGTGTCCCCACTCTGGGGTGCTCTCTCTACACTGGGTGCTTCCCTGACCCACTGATCATTGCATACAGTTCAACACAACACAATTTATTAACAGTAACTAATAAAAAACTAAGGAAAAATGGGAAAGTTTAAAAGAAATAAGTAACCCAAACCCATGGGCCCAGGGACCCCACACAGCGTCTCTGGGGTGTCAGGACGCTCACAGCCTGCTCCTCACAGGCCCCTGCCTCTGCTGGCTGCACTACAAGGATGCAGAGAGCTGGACACAGGCACTGGCAGTGGCCACACGCCCCCAGGCTCTAGGGGGCAGAGCCCTTCTCCCCAGCGTCCCCCCGTCAGGGTCACGACCCCCTCCCAGTCCAGCCTGCGTGGCCTCTGGGCTGGGGGCATCTCCCTGCGCCGGGCCTTGCCCTGGGCCCCCCTCACTCCTCCTCCCTGCTTCAGCGCAGCTGCTGCTCTCTGCTCCCTCCCACCACAGCTCCCTGGACTGCTGCTATGGATCTGCTCCCCTGGGTCTCTCTGGCTCTGGTGCCAGGGCTCTGGGTGCAGCTTTCTCCTTAGCTCAGCCCCTCTGCATAGGCAGCTCCAGCTCACAGGTAGGACAGGAGCTCCTAGCCACCTGACTCTCTCATTGGCCTTCCAGCCTGTCAATCAGGCTGACCTGGAGTGTTAGCCTCTCTCCACTGGCCCTGGCAACTGTCAGTCTCAGGCCCTGATTTCTCATTGACCCTTCCCCCTGTCCTTTGGTCCTGGGAGGTGGCCCCAAAACCCTACAGAGTGCCAGCAAGGGGCCAGCCATCTCCTTCCATTTACTCTAAGTTGCAGGTCTGGTGACCTTGTAGCCCCAAGGATGCTCCTGGGGGCTATGAAAAGACTACACTTGCCCAAGCCCATGCGGGAGTTGGGCTAACTCTGGTGAGCTTGTCAGCATGCGGGTAGGTTCTTTGGCTTTTTTTACTGTTTGCTCTGTAATGCTTTGTACTGTCAGAATAAAATTGGCCCAGTTCAGGAGAGCGCTGCAGTCACTGGTGTCTACAGCAATAGCACTGTTCTCTGTCTGTGAAGAGAAAGCAAGCAGGTGTCCTAGGTAGCCTGTCTATGCTAGGAAAGGCAATGGCTAGGGAGCTGGAGGTCCAGAGTGGCTGCTCGTACTGACCCATCGAGGGGAATCTAGCTGCAACTCTGCTTACCTCTGACAGGCTCTTCTCCCAGGATTTGATTTTTGCAAATCCACTGGAGAAGTTGAAGCCAGTGTCCTTTCTCCCAAGTGTTTACACATTGTGAATCAAGCCCTCCAACAGTTATGAGATTGAAAAACATAGTTCTTTTTCTATGCCTTCTGCTTTTGAGCCTGTAGGCTGCACTCAGGTCATGTTTCCAAGCTTTTCTCCACAACAAGAAGGACTAGAGACTTCCTTTTTTAATGGAAGCTGATAGTCTCACCTATTCACATGACTCCAGGAGCTGGTGCTTTAAAAACATTAAAGATTGGAAGATACATAATAACCTTCTGAGAGCTGCAGCACTGCATGTGTAATAGTTTGTATGGGGCTAAGCGCTTGGGGGTACATTAAAAAGGGGACCAGGGCATTGCAATGCCAACTCCTAGGCACCTAGTGGAGTCCTCAGCCCTGAGTTACGCACCCTAATCCCCATGCTGTGCCTGGGGGAGCTGGGTCCCTTATAAAGAGATGCTCAGGAGCTAGTGTGCTAAGCAAGGAACCACTTGGGCCACCCAATGGGAAATGCCAAGGAGTGTCAAAAGGAATTAGGCCTTTTCTCACAAAAAATTACAGAGGTGGTGCTGTGCGTGGATCGCTCACCTGAGATGGGGGTGCTCTGGGTTCAAATCCCTGCTCCATCTCAGGCGGATTTGAACCTGGCTCTCCTACCACAGGGCTATTGGGCATTAGGAGGAAGAATGCTCTGAGCATGTCTACTGGATTGGAACCTGCAGGCAGCTATGCAGAGAATGTCTAGGCATAAGTGAGGGTGCCGAGCTGCTCAGCACTGTCATTGGGACATAGGCAGTTTTGTGCATGATCGTTGGGAATTTAGGGAATATATGTGGCAGCTGAGCAGGATTTTTGTGAATGCCAGTGGTGCCTGCATGTTGGACATTGGTCCTTAAAGGGGCAGGTAGGCATCTATGTCCTCTTGTGAATGTAGCCCTTTGGGGCAGGGACTGGCTCTTATTATGTCTTTGTTCAGCACTGTTGAGGAAAAATCAAGCAGATTCTCTTTTGGGTCAAGTCAAGCAGAGCTTTATTTTGACAGATATACACAGACTCGTGGCCACGGGAAGGCCCTGGACAGCACAGGGTTACTGTGCTGCTATCAGGAGCCCCCCTTACCGGATGAATGCCTATGGCTTATATAGAATAACTTTTTACATTAGACCGCATAGTGAAATTTTCCTTACAAGGCAAGTCTGTTAGTTACTTCTTTATCTATGACCTAAATCTAACAATTACTGCTTATCAGTTACAAGAATATCTATGAGCGAGTGAGTATAAGACCAGACAGTGCGAGGAAAAAACAGATTACTTAAGCAGAAAATGGCAAAAACAGCTTACAGAGCAATTAGCAGTCTTCAATATATTTTTTTCTTATCCATAGTTATGCTAACTTGCATTTCTATCAGTTATTTCAGAGCAAGGCCTACCAGGCCTTGCTTTTGTGCTTCCACAGCACCTAGCACAATCAGGCTCTGATCGTAGTTGGGGCCTCCAGATCCTTCTGAAACACAAAGATATAGGTTAAGGTTGTCTAAATACACCATTTTAAAGGCTCTTGTTTAGTTGCTTATAACTTGGTCAACCTTTCCTCTTTCAGGCTGGAATTATCCAACTCTGGTTTCTGTTTGAGGGCTTTTTTCTCTTGAAATTATTAGCAGAATTGTTTTTTGAGAATTAAAAAAATGAAAAATAACCAACAGTTTTTGCCCTTATCCATCTCTTTCACCATCTGAGCCACTCTGGAAGCTCTGTGTTTGAAGAGGGACAGATGTGTATCTTCCAGAAGGCTGGTGAAAATCCCCTTGGATTAGGTTGAGGGAGAATAGTTTCCACACTGTCCTTTGACCATGCACACCTGCCTTTCCCTCACCATCTCCCAGCTACCCACACAAGTATGAAGACCCAGCAAAGGACTCTCAGCCCCTGTCCCACATGTTTGAAGGTGCGTGGTACAAGACAGGACTCATCCTGACACCTCCACACCCTGCCTGCACCAGGGGGGAGGTGGGGCCAAGGTTGCTGTGTTTGTCCTCCAGCCTCAGAACTAGGGCCAAAAGGAAAAGATGGCAATCAACAGAATCTGTAAGAAATGTGCTTGCCCAAGGAGTATGTGGGGGGGTAGTGGGGCAGGATGGGACAGGCAAGTGCCTGGAGAGCAGTGGGGGGCTGCAGCACCGGGGAGGAGGGTGTGGCAAGACCAGCTGACATTTCTGCCGTTGTCCAGGATGAGAGCAGTGACTGGGATCTGGGTCCTTCATGGCCCGGCTCTGTGCTTGGGACACTCAGTGCAGGCTACATGGTCTCTCTCCTTCCTTTCCAGTTGCAGAGCTTGTCTCACAACATTAACTTTTCCCTGGACTCGCTGGTGAAGAGAGACTTAAAGGAGCTGAAAGGGGTGAGTAGATGCCGAGCGGGCCTGTCAGGACAGCCCCTGGGAAAGGAGGCTGCGCTACTTCCCTGCCCCCACCCTAGGGTGACCAGATGGCAAGTGTGAAAAATCAGGACAGGAGATAGGGGGTGATAGGCACCCCTATAAGACAAAGCCCTGAATATCGGGACTGTCCCTATAAAATCGGGACTTCTGGTCACCCTTCCCACCTGCTGCTCCTGTTTCCCTAGCAGTGGGCAGGAGCACATGCTAAGAGCAGCTGGTCTCAGCCTGTGTTCCTGAGCCCTCCTTAAATTCCACCTCTGGCTCTGGCTCCGGCTCCAGGGCCCTCTCAAGCCTGTCCCAGCCCCTGAGGAGGACATAGGCATAGATGTGATTGACAGCAGAATAAAGTCCCATCCACCTCTTCACTCCTCCCCCTTCTCTGCTCAGTCTGCATCCAGCCCATTGGCTGAAGTGAGGGGTGTCCTGGGGGTTCCCAGGGAACCAGAGAACCTGCTTTTCCCCATATACTTCACAACTTCCTATTATATCACTGCATGGACACCCCAATGGCCTCCCGGCAAGCTTCCCCCGAGTTAGCATGCCATGACCTCAGTGGGGTCCCCCTGCAGTGAGTGAGAATCCCCCAGGGCCTTCCAGTGAGCCCTCACCCCCTCCTTTCCTCCGCCTGGGGGAGTGCATGTCCCCCAGGACCTCTCAGCAGGGTACCTCCAGGTGAGTGCATGTTCCTCATGGCTTCCCTACAAGCCCCTTTGAGTGAGTGCATAGCCCACATGGCATCTCAAGGAGCCCCTCCCCAGGTAAGTATGTGCCCCTAGGTCCTCCCAGCAACCCCCCGGTGAGTGCGTGGTGCCCGTGGCCTCTGAGCGGGGCCCCCCTGGGCGAGCGTGCACCTCCTGTGACCTCCCAGAGGGGTTTCCCCTGGGGTGAGTGCACTTCCCATAGCCTCCCAGCAAGCCCCTGCCCCCTCTCCATTCAAGTGCATGCCCTCCCTGGCCTCCCAATGGGTCCCCCCACCCCCTGGCAAATGTGCACTCTCTGTGACCTCTCAGTGGGGACACCCCCCCTTGGTGTGAGTGTGCACCCCCTCTGGCTTCCCAGCACCCCCTCCTCTGGTGTGTCCTATCCACCCCCCTCCCCCGGTCTCTAACATGCACTCACCCTGCTATCTCTGTGTGTGCACATGGCGGGTATGGGTGTGTGTCTACGTGTGTGCTGCTGGGTGTGCATGGCTCTCCTAGATTCCAAGACCAGAAGGGCCAATTGTAATCATCTAGTCTGACCTCCTGTATAACAGGCCAGAGAAACTCCCTGAATCAAAGCCTGTTTGAACTAGAGCTGATCCTTTAGAAAACCATCCAATTTTGGTTTAAAATTGCCAGTGCTGGAGAATCCACCATGACCCTTGGTACATCCGTGTATGCATGTATGTGTAAATGTGTGTATATGTGTATTGCTTGCATGTGTGCATCTCTGTATTTATGTCTGTGTTGGCATGTACCCATCTGTGTGCATATGTATGTGCATGTGGTTCTGTGCAGGTGTGTTAGTGTGTATGTGGACATATGTGCCTGCGTCTGATATGTATGTGTCTGCGAGTATGAATTGATCACTGGATCAATGGTAGTCGACTAGGGTAGTTAACTAGGGACCAGTGATTGTGACCCAACTACTTTCATTATAGGCTAACAAAGGACAGTCCTACCCCCTAGTATAGATACTTGGTGCTTCAAAACAGCCAGTTTCCCAAAGCTGAGGGAAATTGTGAGCAAAATGGATTGGGAGGAAAAATTTAGACAGAAAAATGTGAATGGAAATCGGGAGTTGTTCGAGAATAGTTTTTAGATGGCCAGAAAGCCACCATTCCACAATCAAAAAAGAGGACGATTTTGGCTAACCTCTATTTGTTAACAAATGGAGATAACCGATTTGACTTAGAAGTCATGAAGTGCAGAAAACTGAGAAGAGAAGCTAAGGACATCAAGGAAAAATCCATGTCTGGCAGAACTAAGGACAACAAGAAAGAGTTTTTTATGTATACCAGGAAAAAAAGAGCTCTTAATTGTATAGGCCCATTAGTAGATGGAGATGGTAAAACTGTTAATGATGCAGAAGAGATAGAAGTGTTCAATAAATATTTCTGTTCTGTATTTGGAAAGAAGCAGGATTGTGTGCTTGTGTCACATGAAAATGAAGAAGTCCTTCCGAGTCCATTAGTAACTGAGGAAGATGTTAACACCCAGCTGCTTCAGATAAACATTTTTAAATCAGCAAGCCCAGATACCTTGCTCCCAAAAGTCCTAGAAGACTTGGCTGAGGAGTTCTCTGGCTAATCGATGTTAATTTTTAATAAATCTTGTGTATAAACACCTTCTCTGACAAGACTGGGGCAGCGGCTGAACTTTGTTCAGGTTCCAGAATCTTTATACACCTCTGGGAATCCCAGTGGAAAGCCACACCAGCGACAGAGGTGAGGGATGTGATCAGCACATTCAGAGTAAAACACCTTGGGACAATAGGTTTGCTCTAGCTGGGAGAAGTTACTTCCTCCTCCTTGTCTGAAGGGAGGGGTATTGGGAGTAATGAAGCATTAGTGAAGGGCAGAGTAAAGGAAGCGGGTAACCCCCAACAGGAATCTTTAATGGGATTGGGGTGGGAGGAATGGGGAGTTGGGGGCCAAGATGCCATCTTGTGCAAGAGTAAGATGGGGGAAGCTGCTGCAGATGCAGGGTAGGCAGTGGGGTGAAAGAACATAGATGATCCCCCAAGGGAAGGGTGAGCTACTGTGGGACATTGCGGTTAGAATGTTTCATTGTTTTGGGTGATCTGTGCTTTTCATGGGTAAGGGCTTGTCTACACTGTTAAGTTAAGTCAACATGCAGCCACCTCAGTAATTAAAGCAGTGCTTCACGTCCACACTATGCTTCTGTTGGTGGTGCGCATCCTCCCCAGGAGAGCTTCATCGACAAAAGTGAAGCATTGTGGGGCACTGACAGCTGGAGTCCTGGCATCCCCCAGCTGACAGCCTCTGCTGTCAGCCAGGCCTGGGGCTCACAGCTGCCCCAAAGCTGACAGCCCTGTCAGGACAGGTGCCTCCAGCTATCAGCCCCACACCCAACTGACAGCCAACAGGTTATATATATTTAAGGCAGTGTCTACATGGACACTGTGACACCCTAACTAGATCGACCTAAGCACTATGCCTCTTGCAGAGGTGGAGTTAAGTCGATGTTGTGGACAACATTGATTGGTGCGAGCATTCATTTTAGTGTAGATGCTTACAGAGTTAGGTAGATGGAAGCTGCCTTACGTCGACCTAACGCTGTACTGTAGACCAGGCCTAAGTATCAAGAGCATAAGAGTTGGTAGACTGAACAAAGCGTGTGTGTGTGTCTGCCGTGAAAGAGTTGCCGTGTAAACCAGAAGCTTCATGTTGTTGGTGTGGGGTTCTGGGAGAGGGATGTCTGAGTAAAGGGGCATCTGAAGGGCCAGCGCTGCAACCAGAGGGGCTAGGCAGTCAGACAGCAGGTTCCATCAGTTTGGCGGGGGAGATAGGTCTGTGGCCTTAGAATGTGCCTAGGGACCTCGAGATTGGAGCCCAGCCACTGCCCCATTCAGGTTCCAGGAATTTAAAATCCCCTGGAAATCCACAGCACAGAGGCTTGGATTCCCCTCACAGCAATCCTAGTGGGCAGCCAGGGGGTGGGGGAGGTGGGGGGGCTAGCTAAGATCTGTGACACCTTCCTAGGGAGAAAATACCTAGTATTAAAGGGTTCTTTAACCTAGTGGAGAAAGTCAGAACAAGAACTCACAGCTAGAAGCTGAAGCCAAACAAATTGCAATTAGAAATAAGGTCCAACTTTGTAGCCCTGAGGGTGATTAACCACTGGAACAAATTGACAAGGGAAGAGGTGAAGTCGCAGGTCTTGGTGTCTTCAGATCCAGCCTAGCTGCCTTTCTAGAAGATGTTTTAGTCAAATCAAATTACTGGGCTCAAAACAGAGGTAATGGGGTGAAAGTGAATGTCCCACACTATCCAGGAGGTCAGCTTAGGTGATCTAATGGTCCCATCTGTCTATAAAATCTGTGTGCCTGTGTATGCATGTGTGCACGTGTGTGTGTGTTGTCATAGGAAAGCTCAGGGCCCTCCTAAATTGTGACTTGAGTGCGTAGTTCTTTGAGGCAGTTTATTTCGAGCAGCTCGGAGAAGTGTCGGTCACCCTAAGGCTCCCGAGGACTTAAAATCATAGACCTTAGGAGGTCATCTAGTCCAGCCCCCTGCTCAAAGCAGGACTAACCTCAGCTAAATAATCCCAGCGAGGGTTTTGTCAAGCCGCAGCTTAAAAACCTCTAAAGATGGAGATTCCATCACCTCCCTAGGTAACCCATTCCAGTGCTTCACCACCCTCCTAGTGAAAAGCTTTTTCCTAATGTCCAACCTAGACCTCCCCCCTGCAACTTGAGACCATTACTCCTTGTTCTGTCATCTGTCACCACTGAGAACAGCCTAGCTCCATCCTTCCTGGAACCCCCTTTCAGGTAGTTAAAGGCTGCTATCAAATCCCCCCTTATTCTTCTCTTCTATAGACTGAACAAGCCTAGTTCCTTCAGCCTCTCCTCATAAGTCTTGTGCTCCAGCCCCCTAATCATTTTTGTTGCCCTCCACTGGACTCTAATTTCTCTACATCCTTGTTGTAGTGGGGGGCCCAAAACTGGACACAATACTACAAATGCGGCCTCACCAATGCCGAATAGAGGGGAATGATCACTTCCTGTGATCTGATGGCAATGCTCCTACTAATGCAGACTTCTGCCTTACAGACTCACATCACTAAGTTTTATACAGTATAACAGACAAAGAAACAAAGAAAAAGATGACGTAGTCAGTACTTTTCCATTAGCTCAACCTTTTTCTACATTAAGATATACTAAGAAATTCCTCCATACTGCCAATTAACCAGGGCCTCTGGTTACTATAACAATTATCTATTAGAGCTAGCAATGTCCCGTTATCTACTGACAGCTGCAAAAACCTGCAACATCTGCAAAATGTACCTATTTCAAGGCTAAGAAAGCTACTAAAAATCCAAGATGGAATCTTTAGCATTCAAGATGGAGTCTTAAAAGCTTAATACAAAATAGAATATATAACTGATATGAAAGTAGAATACAAAATGGAGTATATAAAAACTTTTCCTTTCACAGTGTGTGTGTGGCTCTGTGTATGGACGTGTGTGTTTGGGGGTGTTCCTGTTGTAGCTTTCGTGCATTCTGTTGAGTGAGCAATAGGGAAACTCGCTCAGCAATGTGCAGCAGGAGGTGATTCAGATTCTTCCTGAGGGCTGCTGGTGAGTGCAATGGTTTCACTCCAGCAGCATGCAAAAGAGGTGTCTGTGGCGAGCACTCATGTCCCCTGCCTAGCTCCCAGCACCTGAAGGTTCAGAGTGACACATCCATAGGATGCTTTTTCTGAGGATCCCATTATGTAGGAAACACTCATGGCTGACTTGCTGAGAAGCAAAAGTTGACCCAGACAGGCTACCAGCATGGTGTGGTCTGTGCAGAAAGCTCTGCCATGCTGGGGGTAAGGGACAGGGGGCCTATTGTACAGGACATTGTTACTGAGCAGTGACCCATCTCTTACCAGGACTTCAAAAAGCCTTTTGATAAAGCCTGGAAAGACTACGAGAGCAAACTGTAAGTTGACCTGCTCCGTCCTCTTTACACTGGCTCCCTTGGATCCGATTCTAGTAGTCAGGTCCAAAGGAGCCTTTCAGAGTGTTTTATCCCTTTATTCAAGCACAAAGATCGAGAAGGAGAAGCGGGAGCTGGCGAAGCAGCACGGGCTGGTGCGCAGTGAGGTGATGGGAGGGGAGATTGCTGAGGAGATGGAGAAGGAGCGCAGGATGTTCCAGTTAAACATGTGTGAGGTAAGGGGGCGGGGAGGGACCCCTGGCCTGTCTGCAGCACCGACATGTTGTGAACTCAGAGGGCTCAGCTATGAAGACCCCTAATTATCACATTTTTTTCACTTCTAATTTCCTCTTATCCGTAACTCCACTTAAATGTATTGGGGACAATGGAGAGAGGGGCGGGGGGGGGGGGGGGGGGGTGTATTAAGGCCTCTTCCTTCATCGGCCAGCCTAGCTCCCAGTGGCTGCTTTTTAGCTGCTTGTGTTGCACAGAGATGTTCAGAGTGGTCATTTCTGACCAGTTGCCTTGTTTGCTTTAGTCTGACACCTTGCGGAATTTACAGGAATTACCACTGTGCTCTTCCCCAGGCCAGCTGTGTTTGCGTCCCACCCTTCACTGGGTACACAGCCTTTGCTACTTCTGACATGCAAACACTGCTGTGTCTGATTCGTGTGATCCTCAGGGCTTGTCAGCTTCTCCCAGAGCCTCATTCAGCACCCCCACCCTTACGTACTTTCTGTGCCAGAAGCCTGGTTCCACCTAACTGAACTAGAGCCTGTCCCTTCCCCATGCTGCTCCTTAGGGCTCCCTAAAGGTAACCCCCTCCTTATTCAGCCCTCTCCTCTTGACCCACTGAGTCCCTGACGTCTCTGGCTTGGTTAGTCTTGCATGGGGAACTGGAAGCATCCAGAGAAAGCTCTCACAGGAGCCCTGGATGTAGTCTTCATCCCAGCCACCTAAATGTGGCTTCCACGTGCTCCCTCCTCCTCAGGGAGCATGCTCAGTGCAGTGGAACATTCAGTGAATTCACAAGCAAGACTCTGCTGAGCATGTGAAAATGGCAATTTTCTGCCCCTTATAAATAACTCAGCCAGCCAAATCTGACCCACATGACAAAGGGATAGCAAAGGTGCCGCTCTGACCCCAGGACAGCCCCTCAAACACCGAGTCCCTGCTCCAAATTCCAAAGCCAGTAAGCTCTTCAATCCAAGTTAATGTCAGCAAATGTAAGAAGCAGCCTCCACTGGCACTGCAGCAGTGTAGGGGAGGGGGAAAGATAGTGCTTAGCTTGGCCCTTGCTCCTGGCTCCAGAACTGTGCAGAAATCCCAGGCCATAGTACCAAGGATCAAATGGTACCCCTACTCCCTTGAGAAAGAAAGAAATTCCAGGGAGGAGTCAGCCCCAGGGTCAGAGAAACTCCATCAACAGGAGCGAGCACAGAGCGTGACCTATTCTGGGGCCCTCAGACACTGACGGTGTCCCAGGACCCCGCATGGCTATCTCCAGCATTGCTCTGAGCACTCTTCTGTGCTGATTTGGCTGCCAGCTCCAGCTTCTTCCTACCCCCTCCTCACACAGTTTGACTCCAAAGTCTCCCCATGCTCCTTCCCTTTGCTCCCTTGCCCTACCCACCCTATAATACTTGTAAGAGAGACAGAAATAACCTAACCCAACCCTTTCTCCCCCTCCACCCAAAAAAAAAATGGAAAATGGACTGGACTGAAATGAACTGAACTGAATTGAAAAACAACCCCCACCACTCAGAAGGGAGGAGAAATCCCTGCCCCTGCTCCTGGCTTCTATCCCTGCCCCTCCAAGGGTTGGTCTGTCTCTCCCTGTTCCTGGTCTCATTTTGGTTTTTGGACTTGAGTGCGGGTGCTGGTGGTGACCTGTGCAATACTGGAGATCAGACTAGATGATCCGGTCATTCGTTCTGATCTTAAACTCAAGCCTTAAACTATGGGACTCTGGGTTATTTTGACTGTCAGCCCCAAAGACATACAATACGTTCAGAAGGTTGGAAAGCTGGTCAGTATTGTTCAAATTACTTAGCTGTCATTGCTCTCAGCCTTGGAAATGGTTGTATCATTTCTGCTGAAACTTTCCTGAGGCATAAATCTGGCCTCAACAAGTCACCCCAAACTGGTAAAGCTTGGCATAGTTATAAGCAACTAAAACCAGGAAGTGTTAGGTAACTTTCATATAGTAGTTGCTGTGGTTAGATAGGAACAAGCTTATATCCCTGCGCTGAGCTGAGCAGGATTCAAACCAGCCAGTCACTCAGAGGCAAAATGGTCTGTAGCAACACCCTCAATCATCCTGTCCCTCATCAGAGTGAAGGGAAAGGAAGGGTGAGGCTGCTTGCTGAAAAAATGCATTTATTGACCCCCTTCCAGCCACTTTGGAGCTGACGCAGGGTTGGTCTCCCCTCTCTGCACACAGGCAAAATCTCCCCCACACTCCGTTTTGTCTCAAACACACTCTGTCAGCCACCCTCTATTCTTAAAGGACCAGCTCCCATTAGCCAAATACAAGCCCTGAAAATGCAACAGTAAAACATACTAGCCCAGCACTTCCACATTCACTTCTAATTACAAGGTTCTGCAATGCAAAGTCATTCCAACAGTTACTTCAGGTAGAGCCCTGTAAATCCCCACAGATATCTGCTTCATAGCTGCAGATATCCATGGAATATTTTTGCAGATCATGGATGGATGCTGATACCAGTTTTATATTTAAAGCCCTGCAAATCTGTGAATATCCACAGATCATTTTTGCGGATTGCAGATCGGATGCTGATACCAATTTTGTTTCAGGGTCCTTCCATTAACTGTTATAAATATATATTTGAACCTACAACACAGACCACTTACACATTAAGTACAGGAGTAACGGGGGGCTTGTATGCTATTATTCTCTGTGCTGGATCCTCCGTACAGGGAGCCACACCACACACACACACTCAGTGGGTTACATAAGTATTTGTGAGACAGTGGAACACTGGGCATCAGGATTCTTAGTTTCTGTTTCTGGCTCTGAAACCAGATTGTGGTGTAGTGGTTATAGACTGGCTAGCTAAATGTGACACCACCTGTTCAGGTCATCTCTGGGGTTTGAGCCCAAGGCCTCTGGATGTAAACACCTGAGTCACTGACACTCGACCTTAAGAACCAGACCTCTTAAGCATGGAAGTGTAGCAGAGTCATAACATCCTATATGTGGTCTAGCTTCTAAAGCGTAAGCAATCCACACTGTGTTAGTGTGGGATACACTAGGTGCTAGTCTGACATGCATGTTCTGAGAGGCGTGTGGCAAAGTAAATGAGACATGGCCTTCTAGTATGAGAGCCCTGGGTTAGCATCAAATGACCTCACTCCCAGTCACCAGTGACTTTGTATGAAACTTTGGCTCACAATAAGGGCTGTGAAGGGCACAGAAGTGTTAATAGGAGCTAGTGGAAGAGCTGGGGCTAGTCTCCAGGCTTACAGATCAGTGCACCATCTACTAGGGCACTGTGTTAGGCAGTCTTTGCCAGTCTCTGGCTTGCTTCCCAAGAAGTCTATAGCTAGACAAAGAATGGCAAGACTGCAGTAGTGGGGGTCAAAATCATGTTATTTACAAGTGTTGGCAACACAGAACAATGCGGAAGCTTGCAGGTAACTACTGGATGTGTTTTCCCCTCAGTATCTGATCAAAGTGAATGAGATTCAAACCAAGAAAGGAGTGGACTTGCTGCAGAACCACATCAAGCATTGCAATGCTCAGTTCAAGTAAGACTGACCAGTCATCTTTATTCCCTACCCTCCCTTCCTTTGCCAGGTCTCCAGTTTAACTGAGGAGACCGAGGCATTGATTTATTTTGCAGTGAACAAATATCCTGCAGTCTCTCTCCATCTGTGTGGCAACATGCTCAGCTTCCTCTTCCCTCTGGAGATGGTATAGCCATGGGACTCCGTGCTTGTGTTTGTCCTGCAAATTACTAGGTACTTACTTGCATTTTGACAGTGCAATACAAAACCAGTTAGAGTGCTGGCTTCGCACACCTCCGTTTGTTATCTCTCGTTATTATTAGAATCTGGGTTTCCTGCTATGGGGCATGGGGCCAAAAGGGTTAATAATGACACAGCAAAGCCAAGACACAGAGGTATGTAATTCCAATGCCAGAAGTGTTATTACAAACTAGTCTCTCACATTAGCTTCTCCTGTTAGTTTTTTCCAGGAATGTTTAAAAGCAACAGAAACGCTTAAGCAGTTTATAGAGAAGCTCACCCCTGAGCTACAGAGTGTGAGTATGCGTCATAATGTCAATTCATTAGAGACCAAGGCAAGACAAACTGCAGTGCTGTGGTGGAGATAGGCTTTTGGAGAAGCCTGTATTACAGTAGTACATGCCCTGTGATGGGTGCTGCACGGGGGGAGAACATTAGCCTGGCCTGTGTTTTCAATATGGTGCTTCCCATAGGAATGGGAACTTGTGTGTTATGTAGTGTGGGAGAGACATGCCTGTCTCGCCTAAGAGAATGAGTGAGATGTACAACCAGAGGCAAGCGCAATCCAGCTCCCCTGCTAACACAATCACTGTGGTGTGATGCCTTTCAGATGAAGGTCAGGCAGGACGAGGAGAAGCAGCAGCTGTGCTCCCTCCGGGATCACCTGAAAACAGCATTACAAATGGAGCAGAAAGAGGTAAAGCCTCTGAGCGGCAGGTGTCCCCCTTCTTAGGAGCTGCTATTGCGGCTGCTTGGTGTAGTATTTGTGGGGCGCAACCAAGCAGAGTTCCAGCCAGCCCCATACTGTGCACTGTAGGGAATGATGCATATGCAGCATTGCAAGTCTGTCTCGTTCCTGGCTGCGGGCTGAGGCCTGGGAGGTGGGCTCCCCAACACTTCGACAAGGGGGTGCGCACCCTAGGGAGCTCAGAGTCAAAAGGGAGAAGCTGAGGGCTCTGCTCTCATGAGGGCCCTGCAGAGGTCTCATTTGGGGGCTGTGGATTGGATGTGATGAACGAATTTCACATGCCTGGAACGTGCTGGAGTTGCAGCCGTGGGGACCAGAGCCCATTCTTCCCGGAGCAGGTGGAGAATGGGAAGTGGAGGGCATGTCCTGGCAGCGCACCCCTCCCTGTTCCAGAGGGATCCAGCTGTGGAGATGCCTGACTGTCCCAGTGCAATAGATTGAGACGGAGGTCTTGTCATCGTTTCTGCCTATTGAGTTTGCTAGCTGCCTCCCTCCCTGACTGCCTCATCCCTTTGCAGCCTCCCTGAGGACTGTGCACATGCCAGTGGGCAGCGCAGTCTGGGTCATGCACATCCCCAGGCTGGGCCATGCCATGGCAGGGAAGAGCCCAGCCTGCCCTAGCTGTAGGGAGTGGGGACTCCAGAGAGAGGGGAAGAGCCCAGAGTGTCCCCTTGGTACCTGGCAGAGGCTGCGGGAAGAGGAGGAGATGAGGGGCCCAGAGGCAGATTGGGATGGGGAGAGGAGCCCTCCAACACCTCTCTGGTAAGGCCCCCACTCTCCCTCTCACTCCCCTCAGCAGTAAGCACCCCCAAATGATAGGCGCTCCAAACCTGGCCACTCGCAGATTCAGCATGCTGGCAGCCTCCGCAAGGCTGTGAGGAGTCGCCTTCCCTCCTAGGGGCACGCAGTGTCCCCAGGGCTTACACTCACTGGCCTCCCTGCTGACGAAAAGGGCCTGTTCTGCTGTTGGCTGTGTAACATGGACGTGATTCCCCCTTCCTCCCCCCCACACCTCCTTTCACCCAGGCCACAGAGAGCGGCTCAGCAGGAATAGCCTCAGTCACTTCTGCCTTGCGGCAGTTTGGAACCAGAGCCGGCCAGGCCCAGCTCCAGATCAGGGCAGAGCTGCCGAGCTGCCTGAGGGGTCTGTACCTCTCGATGATGTCTGTGTTTGTTCCCGGGGCACTGCTTTCTGAGTTTGGTTCTCGCCACAGTCATAGTATTCTGCATTAACAGCACACCTCATCCCCGCACGGCACCTTTCCGACTGGTCAGGCTGGACTATCCCGGCAGTCAGGAGGAGTCAGCCTCGGGAGAGTTCTGGGTGAGATATGGCCATGGACTAACGGCTGCCTCTTTCTGTCTGCTAGGACTCTGTTAGCAAGCCGCTGCAGTACAACATGCACCAACTGCAGGGGAACAAGCTGTACGGCACCGAGAAAGCAGGGAACCTCTTTAAGAAAAGTGATGGGTGAGTGCAGATGTCACTAGTCTGCAGCCTAGACAGTATGGATCTTCACTGAAAGTGGTCTGAGGAGCCCCCTGCCGCCTCTTAGCTGAATTGCTGAACTCCCCTTGATACTGTGTCTCCGCAGACTGCATTCCTTTTGGATCAGACAGGACCAGTGCTGTGTGCAATGAAAACGAGGAGCAGCAGCATAAACACAGGGGAATGAGAAATAACATGGGAGGCTCTCATGACAAACAAGCTGCATGGGGGCTGGGCTTAGGGATGACAGCACAGTCCAATGTATAAGGCAGTGGCACAGCAATCAGGAGACTTGGCTTCTATTCCTGGTTCTGCCATCCACTAGCTGTGGCCCCTTGCTGCCCTGTGTCTCCCCTAGCCCCTCTGTCATACAGGGATCATGGTACAGAGCTCTTGTGAATGGCTTTGGGGTCTGTGCAGGAAGATCACTTAATCACATCACTTAATATCTTCGCTAATGATGTGGGGCAGTGACGTTAGTGAAACGTTCAGGGAGGCTAACCTGAACAGAGTGCCGTGCCACTGAGATGGGGGAGGATTGCAAAGGGACCTGGAAAGACCTGAAACTGGGTAGAAAAAACCAAAGGATATTTAGTTTGGGGGTCTGCCACTAATACTCCTGGGGATGATATTGGGAACACCGTGTTCAATGGGAAGGAGTTCAGGGGTATCTGGGATGCTGAGAGACATGTATGACGATAGTAGACAGCCTGTTTGTCACAGTTCAGGGCTGGCTGCACCTGTCCCTATTTTGGGTCTCTCTGAATGCACCCTCTCTAGATCTGAGGCCTCTAGCTTTCACTTCTCTAGGGTGGAGTCCTGTGATTCCCCCACTCACACTGGATCCTTGTCTTCCAACTGCGTGACCATCAGCTCTGACTGGATTTGGAACCTGTGGGTCGTCCCTTGGGGAACTGTGATGAATATAGAGACCTAGATTGCTTCTGTTGTCTATTGTGACCAGCAGTAACACAGCATAATGAAAGACAAGGATTTTAAAACAGCAGCAGACCTACACACATCTCTATCATAGCAAGAGTCCCTCTTTCTTTGAGTGACGGTCCTTATGTGGATTCCAAACGTAGGTGCGCATGTGTGCCCTGCGTCGGACAATTCTGTAGCAGTGTCTGTCATGCGTCGACCTCATGTCTGCAGCTGAGGCTGTGTGCACCGACACAACTCCAGTTCTCTCTTACCACAGAACCCCTGTTCCTCCATGTTCTTAGCCGAGCTAAGAGAGTTAATTGTCCATTCTGCATACGTGTATGTATTATAGATGGTATTTTTCTTTTTTTTCTAGTGTATTAGTACTGTAGTTAGTTAGGTTTCTTTTCAGACTTTTTCCCCACTGGGGAGAGACTTCCTTCCAGGGGTTATGTCCTGGCAAGTCAGCTTCAAAACCTATGCTTTGTGCCCGCGCTTCTTCTCTGTGAGCAGCAAGCACCAAAGATGCATCTACTGCCTCGGTGAAGCCCACATCACTGTCCATGGCACCATTTGCCATTCGTTCCTGCCCCGTATGTGGGAAGCCAGGGAACTTCGTCTCTGTAAGTTCCTCGTGGAAGAAGCAATGCACCCATGTGCACAGTCAGATCCAGCAGTACTGCCACCTGACAAGCCCTGCTGTGAGCATAAGAAGATTGGCCAAGAGCATAAGGGTGGATCACGGTCTGGGACTGCCCCTGAACGCAGCCTTGCCTCCCCATCCTGGGCCTGGTCAGATGAGAAGTCACACTTTGACCCAGCTGCTCCAGCTCCCAAGAAGTCCAGGACAGAGCATAAAGAGAATCACCGCCACGATCTGCTAGTGCCACTACCAACTATGGTCACCACTCCAGTGCTGTCCTCACTGCACCTGCTGCTAGCACCCCCAGCACCATTGATGCCACTGGGATCCTTCAGTCTGCCACAGATGGTCCCCTGCACACAGTCACCTGGACGCTGCTGCCCACTGCAGAGTTGCTGCTGCCTTATCTGGGTTTGACTTTGCCTTCGCGTTCCCTGGGTGCATCGGTCCTGCCTTATTCGGCAGTGAACCCTTGCTGCTCCTCCCAGAGAGGCATGCGCCTTGCACCCGCCTCGAATTGGGGGCACCATCGGCTCCTCTGCTGCCAGAACCATCCTCCGAGTTCATAGAATCATAGAAGATTAGGGTTGGCAGCGACATCAGGAGGTCATGTAGTCCAACCCCCTGCTCAAAGCAGGACCAGCCCCAAGTAAACCCTCCCAGACAGGGCTTTGTCAAGCTGGGCCTTAAAAACCTCTTCGAATGGAGATTCCACCACTTCTTTAGGTAACCCATTCCAGTGCTTCACCACCCTCCTAGTGAAAAACTTTTTCCTAAGGTCCAACCTAGACCTCCCCCCCTGCAACTTGAGACGATTGCTCCTTGTTCTGTCATCTGCCACCACTGAGAACAGCCTAGCTCCATCCTCCCTGGAACCCCCACCTTCAGATAGTTAAAGGCTGTTATCAAATCCCTCCCCCCCATTCTTCTCTTCTGCAGTCTAAACAAGCCTAGTTCCTCAGCCTCTCCTCATAAGTCATGTGGTCCATCCCCCTAATCATTTTTGTTGCCCTCCACTGTACTCTTTCCAATTTGTCCATATTCTTCCTGTAATGGGGGGCCCAAAACTGGACACAGTACTCCAAATCTGGCCTTGCCAGTGCTGATTAGAGGGGAATAATCACTTCCCTCGATCTGCTGGCAATGCTCCTACTAATGCAGCCCAATATGCTATTAGCCTTCTTGGAAACCAGGGCACACTGCTGACTCCTATCCAGCTTCTTATCCACTGTTACCCCCAGGTCCTTTTCTGCAGAACTTCTGCCTATCCCCTCGGTCCCCAGTCTGTAGCAGTGCATGGGATTCTTCCTAAGTGCAGGACTCTGCACTTGTTCTTGTTGAATCTCATCAGATTTTTTTGGCCCAATCCTCCAGTATGTCTAGGTCACTCTGTATCCTATCCCTATCCTCCAGTGTATCCACCACTTCCTCCAGTTCGAGGGCTTCTCCAAGCCAGATCCCTCTTTCTCACCTGTCTAGTCTCACGTTCTGGATCCCTGGTGCAGACCACTCTATGCTCTGGCTTACAACCCACCGCTGAGCTGTGGTACCAATACCCGCACGGTCTGCCATTGTCCAGGGACACTTATGCTTGGCCCTACTGGCCCCCCTAGGACTCATACTGGGACCGTGGTGCACTGTTGTTAACATTGTATTGGCCATCCCCAGTCCAAGCCGTACCAGGAAGAGGTAGTACAGTCAGTACTGCCAGTTCCGCCAGTGCCTCCTCGTCACTGGTTGAGGTGCTGATTCCACCCTCCCTCTCCTCCCGTTGACCATAGGCAATACTACAAGTGGTGGAAGATCTCGGACCCCCATTGGAGGAGGTCTGGGGGACATACCACCAGCTCCTGGACATCCTCCAACTGGAAGGACCCTCCCAGAGCGCCCTTCCCATCGATGAGGCCATCCTGCAGCCGGCGCAGATGATCTGGCACATGCCAGCATCTTATGCCCCTACCCCCAAGCACGCAGAGAGGCACTACTTCGTTCCATCTGAAGAAGTGGACTTCCTTTTCTCCCACCAACCCCCAACTCACTGGTGGTCCATGTAGCAATGGAAGGAGCTTGCCAACATCTCCATTCCACCCCTCCTGACAGGGCAGTGAAGAAAATGGACCTATTGGACAGGAAGATTTACCCTTTCTGCAGAACTCCAGTTTTGTATCACCAACTGCCCATGCCCGATGACAAAATACAACTTTCACACATGGTCCCAGTTTTCAGATTCAAAGATTTTCTGATGCCAGACAAGCAGCAACAGTTCCAGGCACTGCTGGATGAGGGGAAGCTCATGGCCAAGATGAGCCCTCAAGCAGTCAACTGCCAACACTGCCTCCCTCTGTTTGGCAGCTGGCGTTATGCTCCATCGGGATTCCAGGCTCCAATCATCTAGATTCCCCAAAGAGACCAGCCCACTCTTCAGGACCTACCCTTGGACACCCACAAGCTCCCTCCATTCCCTCAAGGATTCTCACACCACTCTGAAGTCGCTCAGCATTTACATCCCGGCAACTGAGACAGTCCTTCCGCCCCTGTTCCCATGCCCCCATCTGCCGTACTTTCTGCACCAGCAAGAGCTGCCCTGGCATCGCCAGCACTCTCAGCGGCCACGCTACTCCGCCGTTGCCACCTCCACTTCATCAACCCTCTCAAACTGCCAGCCTAAACAACAGTTTTGACTCCCAGTTTGAGACCGGTGAACCTTCTCCTATCCCTTCCCCAGTGCCCCATGTCATTTTGGGGACCATTTTGCCCTATTTGCCCACAATTGGGGCAAGATCACAACGAACCGATGAGTACTGAACATTATCCATCGGGGTAATCTCTTGCTCTCCCCTCATCGTCTGCCTCATGGTGCTCATGGAGATCCTTCCCCCTGAGATCTCCTCCGACAGAAAGCAGATGCCCTTCTCTGAAAGGGTTCCATAGAGCCATTTCCCCTCCATTACCAGGGCCGCAGCTTCTGTTCCCCATACATCCTCATTCCATAGAAGGGAAGGGGCCTCCGCCCTATTCTGGATCTATGGGTGCTCATCAGGTTTATACAGAAATTCAAGTTCTGATGGTGACGCTCTTCTTGGTTATCCCTTCCCTTCCCCAGGGAGCGTGATTCGCAGCTCTCAACATGAAAGATGCCTATTTCCACATCAACAGTCACCCAGCTCACCAGAAGTTTCTCCATTTTATGGTTGGACATTCCCATTATCAGTTCTGTGTCCTCCTCTTCAGTATTGCAACTGCTCCCTGCGTCTTCACAAAAGTCTTCACTGTGCTCGCAGCCCAAGTGCACCATCTTGGCCACTTGGTATTCCCCAACCTGGGTGACTGGCTCCTTATCGTGCCATCCCACAGGCACCTCTTATCAGCCATCCTAGCCCTTTGCAGCCTCCTCGCTGCTCTCTGGAGGAAAAGTTAGTCCTCGCACCTACACACCAGATCACCTTTATTGGTGTGTGCCTGAACTCCATCTCACCCCAATTCTTCCTTCTAGCAGACCACTTTGCTGCCCGCACTTCTATCATTACTGCCTTGCACTGCACCCCACGCACCTCCATTTGCCCATGTCTTTCCCTTCTTGGCCACATGGCGGCTTGTACTTCCGTGATGCCCCATGCCTGCCTCCACATGGCTGCCTTCAGATGTGGCTCCTGTCTATCCACAAGCTGCAGACAGACCACTTGGTCAAACTCATCCTGCTTCCACAAGCTGTCCTGGCTTCCCTCATGTTGGGGACCGACCTGTCCAAGGTCCTGGTCAGTACACCTTTACACTCTTTACACTTCTCAACCCCCCATGCCACTCTCACCACGGACACTTACCTCACTGGCTGGGGTACCTATCTGAATGGTCACATGGCCCAGTGCCTCTGGACTCTACAAGAAGCCAGAATGCATATCAAAATCTTGGAGCTGAGAGCCTCCCGTCTTGCCTGTTGGGCATTCCTCCCCCTCGTACAATCTCACCACATTCAACTGCTCTCTGACAACACGACTGCAGTAGTCTACATCAACAAGCAAGGCAGCGACAAGTCTCCCTCCCTCTGTGCAGAGGCTGTCCACCTCTGGAACTGTTGCATCAAGCATGGTGTCACGCTCCAGGCTGCACATCTCCTGGATGCCCAAAACTCCCTCACGGACATGCTCAGCAGATCCTTCAATGAGAACTATGAGTAGGAACTGCACAATCCCACCCTACACTCTGTTTTCCTCAGGTGGGGCACCCTGCGCTGGGACTGCTTCGCGACCGAGAACCACAAACTACCCCTTTATTGCTCTAGGACCTAGACCAGTGACCTCTGCTATGCTTTTCGCCCATTCCCTGCACTCACAAGTCCTGCGCAAGGTTTGCCAGGACCAAGCAATGGTCCTACAGATAGCCCCCTTTTGGCCTCACCAATATGGATTCACAGACCTCCTCTGCCTCTCCACTCAGCCCCCGCTCTGCACACACCCAGATCTCCTCACGCAAATGCAGGAATGACTCCAGCACCACTACCTGAGCCCGTTCCACCTCACAGCTTGGTATTTCAATGGAGCTCATGAGTAGACAGAGCATGCTCCACCCTAGTACACAAGGTCCTCACTGGAGCAAGAGGCCATCTACTGGGGCCTGCTATCAAGCGAAATGGAAATGGTTCCTCACCACCACCATTACCTGCTAGACTCCACATCCATCCCTCTTCTCCTCAACTACCTTCTCCGACTCAAACTGCTTCACCCACAACTCCATACGGGCCCACCTGGCGGTGCTCCATGCCTTCCTGCCTCTGTCTTCACTCACCCAACCACTGTTGGTTTCCTCAAAGGTCTGCTCAACACCTTTCCACCAGTACTCAAACCTATCTCTTCCTGGGACCTTAATAATACTCTCTCTGCCCAAGCTACCCTTCAAACCCCTTGCAATGTGCTCTCTCCCTCTCTCTCTCCCATGTCTCAGTGAAGATGATCTTCTTGGTCACCGTCACGTTGGCATGATGTGTTAGCAAGCTGGCAGCCATGATGGCTGATCCCTCCTCACCATCATCCATAAGGACAAGATCTCCTTATGCCTGCACCCCAAATTCATCCCTAAGGTAGTGTCCATGTTCCACTTCCACCAGTGCATCCACTTCCCAGTCTTCCATCCCAAACCCCATGCCTTTCACACCAAGGTGTCCAAGCTAAATATAAGGTGGGAAAGGCTGTTAAGTATGAGGGGTTCACACGTTGTAGGAGATCACTTAAAATGAAGTGGGCAATTAGCACCTCTGCAGTGCAGACAATGGCGGGTTAGTGGGCATCAGGAGTCTTACAAATTGTGGTAATGGACCATAATCCGGTGTCTCTACTAAATCCATGGTTTTAGTGTCCAGCAGAGTTCTGTTTAAGTTCCCAGGCTCATCTTCTGAAGGTGTTGTCCAGGTGTCCTTTGAGGATGAAGACAGAGGTCAGATTGGAGTGAGCATGTTATGAAAAGTGTTCACCCATGGGTCATACAGTGGTTTGGCTTTTGTCATTTTTCTATGTGAGTTCATTTCATAGCGTAGTCATTCTTTGGGTTCAGCCACATATTTTTTATCTGGGGATTTGAGGCACTGGGTGAGGTACACCATGGGTTGCAATAGGCAGGTGTAAGACCCTTAGATCTTGAAAGGTGCACTGTGTGGGGGGATTCTGATCATCAGAGCAGTGGAGATGTGTTTGCAGGTTTTGCATGTGTTGTTCAGACAGGGTTTGGTGCCACTTTGAGTTGTTGTGTCCTGGTCCATGGGCAGCTTGCCTCTGGTTATGAGCTTGGTACGGTTGGGAGGTTGTTTGAAGACCAGAACAGAGGGTTCAGGAAAAATTTCTTTCAGGATGTAGTCCACATCAAGTATGGGCTGTTATTGTTTGATGATACCCTGTATCTAGTCAGGGTGGTAGCTGACAACTAGCAGTGTGCAGTTGTGTTTGTTTGTTTGTTTTCTCTACTGAAATAGATTCTTCTGGGGTATTTGGGTGGCCCATTTAGTGATGCAATATGCTTCTCTGCTGGAGCGTCTTTGTTTAGTGAAGGCAGTTTTCTCTTCGGAACATATTCTGTGGTGTCTTGAGTGCCTGGCTGTAGATAACAGATGTCTTGGTGTGTCTGGGACTTGCTGGATCTATGGCGGTAGATGTGGGGATCCATGGGTTTCCTGTGTATAGCTGTCTGTAGTGTTCCATTGCTGAAGCTGATTGTGATATCCAGGAAGCTGATGCTAGTATGGGAGTGTTCTACAGAGAGTTTGAGTGATGGGTGAAGTTGTGTTGGAAATCTCTGAGGGAGTCTAGGTTGTCTGTCCAGAGGATGAAAATATCTTCAATGTATCTCAAGTATATTGTTGGTTTTGTGGTGCATTTTTCCAGAATGGTTCATAAAGAACACCACAGACAGCCATATACAAGAAATCCATGGATCACCACATTCACCACTTCACAGATCCAGTAACCACCCCAAACACACCAAGAAATCTGTTATCTATAGCCAGGCACTCAGATAGCACACAATATGCTCTGAGGATAAAGTCCAGGTTACACACCTTAACACACTTAAAACTGCCTTCACAAAGCAAGAACAATCCACCAGAGAAGTAGATCACATCGTGGAAAGGGCCATCCAAATACCTGGGAAGAACCTGCTTTAATACAGAAAAAGAAAAAGCCACTGACTACACACCCCTAGTTGTCACCTCACCCCATATTGGAATCCATATGGGGTATTATCAAACAATTACAACCCATATTTGATGGGGAGCACATCCTGAAATAAATCTTTCCTGAACGCCCTCTTCTGGCCTTCAAACAACGCCCCAGCCTCACCAAACTCATCCTCAGAAGCGAGCTCCACACAGACCAGGACTCACCAACTCAAAGCAGCACCAAAACCTTCCAGAACAACAGATGCCAAACCTGCAGACATATCTCCATTGCTATGATGATCAATAACCCTCCCTGCCTCACACTTTTCAAGATCCATGGGTCCTACACATGTCTATCGCAACATGAGGTGTACCTCATCCACTGCATCAAATCTCCCAAGTGTGTGGCTGAAACCAGACAATCACTATGCTCTAGAATGAACTCACCAAAAAAAAAGATAAAAGACAAAAACACATATCACACTGTAAGGGTGCTCTGTCACAGTCACCGTCTAACTCACAAATGACTCAAAGACTCTCTGGTGTAACAACCGCCAGTGCAGTTTATTTACAATGTGTTTGTGCGTCCATCACTGTCATATAGTGCTTGGTCAGGGCTAGCAGCCTCTGGGGCTTCTCTGCTCCCTGTGGGACAGGTAGAGCCTCTTCACTCCCCTGCCTCTTTTCCTTCCTCTGGCTGGCATATAAGCCCTACTTAGTCAGCCTGGCAGCTGCCTCCTATCCGCTAATCAGGTACAAGCAACTTCTCAGCCCCGTTAGGCAGACAGCTGTCTCCCATTCCCTAATCAGGTCCAGGTCCTCCTAAACCGCTCTAACGCACCTTAGTTAGCTGGGGCTGGTGTGACAGAGGGCTCGCTAGGGTGTTACCTCCCAGCACTCTGTCATACACACATAGGCAAACACTTTTCACAAAATGCTTGCTCCACATCTGACCTCTCAGTCTTCATCCTCAAAGGGCACCTGGACAACACCTTCAGAAGATGAGCCTGGGAACTTAAATTCATAACTTTGCTGGACACTAAAACCCATAGACTTAGCAGCGCCACTGGATTAATGGTTCATTACAACATTTGTAACGTACCCTGGTGCCCACTAACCCGCCGTTGTCCTATACTTCAGAGGTGTTAATTGCCCTCTTCATTTTAAGTGGTCTGCTACAACGTGTGAAGCCCTCATGTTTTACAATCTGTTCCACCTTAGAATCATAGAAATGTAGGACTAGAGGGGACCTTGATAGGTCATCTGGTCTGGTCCCCTGCACTGAGGCAGGATTTAAGTATTCTCATCCATTTTGGGCTCAGGACCTGTTTACAAATGTTTATGGCCAGCAAATAGTCTGGGAATGGAGGCCCTGTGGTGGTTTTGGTCAGATCCTGTCCCCGGATGGTGGTTGGGTCCTACTCAGCATTCACCCCACAGTTGTGGCTCCTGTGCTGTGGGGCTGGTTGGGCTTGGTTCTCCGCTCTGGGCATTGCAACCTGTGGGGTTGCAGCTGCTTGGATTTGGCCCTGCCCCCCGCCCAACTAGACAGAATTTGTGTGAGTGGAGTTGTGACCTGGCTCATGGGGTTGCAGAGCCTCTCACTCAGATTTGCCCTACCCAGACTGCAATCATCTTGACAGCTGGGCCAAATCTGAGTGGCACTGGGATCGAAGAGATTGCAGTGCCTGGAGGAGGGAGGAGAATCCAGCCAGTCGCAAGGGACCCTTTGAAACATTCTGGTGACCAGCTGAATCCCGACCAATGGGTTGAGAAACCCTGATCTAGACCATCCATGACAGGTGTGTGTCTAACCTGTTATTAAATAAAAACCTCCAGCGTGGACTCTCTGGTTTCCTTCTCCAGACCTGAGGAAGAGCTCCATATAAGCTTAAAATTTGTCTCCTCCACCAACAGCAGTTGATCCAAGAAAAGATATTGCCATCCCTCACTCAGGGATTAGACAGTTTCAAATCCGGCAAGAGTTTGCAGTACAATGCAGTACAATGTGGCAGTAAAGAGGCCAGGTGAAATGAACCATGGAAATGATCAGGGGCTGCAGGGATTGATGTGAGAAGGAGACTGGAAGGGCATAACATGTCCTACTTGGCTGAGCAGTGCCTGCGGGTGGAGAGGGGACAAGGCCGTTTACAAACCCCTGCAAGGTGTAAATATCAAGGTGGGCAAGGAATTCAGGGCATGCCAAGGGCTACAGCTAGAAGAGGAAGGGTGACCATGAGCTGAGAGGCCTGGAGCACAGCCTGGCAGTGAGTTCTGCCAAGCTGGAACCGGCAGCAGTGGCAGCCCCATTGGTTGGGGAAAATTCTATATACATCATCTCCAGTAAGAGGCTGTGCTGCCCGCCCACCCACCACGCCTATTGTGGCCCACCCAGGCCAAGGGCTGCCCCACCCTGCTTTTGCTACATCCCCCCTGACCTCCCCAAGAAGAGCAGCTTGTCAGGAGCAGAAGCTGTGACCTTAGGCTCCATTTCCCCCCGTGCATTGCTGCCTGCAGCGGTGCTGCTATGTGCGTGCCTTTGCCAGACTGCTCCCTGGTTGAGAGTATCTCCCACCCTCTGGGCAGGGAAACTCTGAGCTGCTCCCTTGCAATGAGATGATGCCATGTTCATTTTCAGGCTGAGGAAGGTCTGGCAGAAGAGAAAGTGCACGATTGGGAATGGCTACCTGACTATCTTTCACAGCACGGTAGGGACGGTGCCTCCATCACCTTTGTGCACATGCTCAGAAGAGATGGGCTGAAAAGCCCTGTGGGGTGGTGCAGGTGATAAACACTGTGAGTCAGTGGCTTCCTCTGGGCCTCCCTGGAACCCCTGGGCTATCAGCTTCTCCAGCCCCATGCTGCTGGCCTGGCCCAGTGCTCACTGGAGGCACTTTGAGGCCTGAGTCCCTGTGCGTGGAGGGGTCACAGGCAAATGCACTAGGCCTCGCTAGCCTAAGTGCCTGCCTGGAGAGGGCACCAAGCATCCAGGAGCAGGGAGAGGTCACAGCTGCGAGTCCTTTTATTGTTATTGATGACAGCACCAGCAAGGACAAAGTGCCTGGGTTACTGGGATGACCGACTGCGTTCTGTCTGGCCCCCAGCACTGTCATCAGTGAGTGCTCAGCAGCATGATCGATTTCCCCTCATGGCTCCCATGGGAGCCGGCCCCATGGGCAGAGGGGAACTGTGGATGGAGAGACTGAGTGACTTATCCAGGTCACACAGGCAGGTTCTGACCGAGCAGGGCCTTGAACCTGAGTCTCCCAAGTTGTAGGCATCCCTAACCGCTGGGAAGCCTTCCTCTCTGCCCCTGCCATGATGGCTTTAATCACGTGGGAGCATGCAGGGACCTGCCCAAGGGGCTGCTGTCCCAGCAATGCTGCACATACTCAGGCTCCTGTTCCTGTCCACTAGCTAAACCGCCCACCAGCCAAGCTGAATTTGCTGACTTGCCAAGTAAAGCCAAACCTGGATGACAGAAAGTGCTTCGACCTCATTTCACGTGAGTCCCAGTGCTCGTTTCGGGATGCCTGGGGCAGGCCTGATGGGCAGCCATGTGCTGGGATGCTGAGTCAGTGCCCAAGAAGGCTGCATGTCAGAGAAGCAATGAAAGCAGGCGGCACAGAGCAGGGCAGGGCACTGCTGGTGTGGTTCCAATGGGAAGCTCTAGGATATGCTCCAGGTTCGTAAGGCCATTTGCTGTTCTGAGCTTTCATGCTGCTTGACAAACACAGAGCTGGGGATTGTGATGAAAGGGCAGCTCGACAGCAGGACTGGCCAGAGTACGCCATCACACAGGCCTGCAACAGTGTGTGGCACTGGTGGGATGAAAGCAGAGGTTCAGTAAAAGTGCATTGTGATGCAGGGAGCTTAGCCACCCACAGGCATTCCTAGGCATTGGTAAGCAACAGTGCATGAGTCAGGCCCATTAGGTGGGTGCTGTACGGGTGCTCAGTAAAGCACAACGTCCTGGTTTGCTTCCTGTAAGGACGGGGGGGCGAGGGAAGGTTAACAGAGCAAGCGGGGCAGAGCTCAGTGATGCAGCCAGCACCTTTGCAGCCTCTGATGCTTGTGGCCTCCAGGCGTGTGGTCCAGAGCTGACCAGGGCTGTCTGTCCTGCACCTGGCCCCTCCAGGGACCCCTTGCCTCTCTCTGGATGGCCAAGGGTGGGGCAGCCTTCGGGTGGGGCAGGAGGGGTGTTAACCCATGCACATTGGCCGCAGAGGCTGAGCGAGTGAATGGTGCAGGAGCAGCCTGCTCTGTGTGCTGGGGTGCGCCCCACATCCATCACCTGGGGAGCGCAGGGAGCTAGGTCTGGGTGGTGCGTTAGTACCCTCTGGGAGCTGCTTTATGGCAGGTCTAACCACCAATGGTTCTGTGTGTCTCAGATAACCGCACGTACCACTTCCTGGCAGAGGACGAGCAGGAATGCACCGCGTAAGTGCAGGGACGGGGTCTGCGTGAGCCGGGAGAAGATGGGCCAAGTGGGATTGACTGTATCAGCCCTTGGAGCTGCTGAATGGGAACCAGCTCACTGGGCCATCCCACTCTGACACCACCGGGGGCCACAGGAGGGGGGCAGAGGCTGCTGATGCCTGATTTGCCCAGTGAAACGGCTGGAATTCAAGGGCCCCTGGCTCCTCCCAGGCTGCATTTGGGGCAGAGGAGCCAGTGCTCCTTGCATTACCCTGCCCTGGCATCAGCTCTCAAAGCTCTGCTGCCTCCAGCCTCCTGCTCTTGCCACATCCCCGGCTGTGGGCCTGGGCACTGGAAAGTGGCATGTCTCTGTGGTGCTGCCCCTGCCTGCCCTGCAGGGAGACATGCACAGCAGCCAGAAAGCCACAATGGATGGGCCGAGCTTCCTTGACCCTCCCTTGGCTACCAAGCTCCTGCCAGTAATGAGGCCTGGGCGGAGCCTGCTGTGAGCCCAGCTATTTCCCTCTCTGAGCAAGCACAGGCCTGGGGCGAAAAAGGGCTTGCCAATGCTTTGGTCCAGGCAAGTGTTGGTGCAAGGCAAAAAGTGCTGGGCCAGTGTGGAAGCACAGAGCCCATTCTTGCAGCCCAGAGATGCAGCTGCTTTGGGGCTCCTGTCCCGTGCTGGGCTGAGGCCATGGGGCAGAGCCCCTGATCCGCACGATGTGCATGTGCAGAACTCGAGGGCTCCGCTGCCATGACCCTCCTCGTGTTACTCTTGAACACGCAGGGGGTGAAGGCACAGCATGGCAGCAATTCGCTTGCCTCCGCCCTCCCCAGGCACCAGCTCCCTACCTCTCCTGCTGACACAGAGCACAGCCTGGCAGGACCCCTATGACAGCAGCTCCCTCCTCCTCGCAGCTGGATTTCCGTTCTCAGCAATAGCAAGGAGCAGGCACTGAACGTGGCGTTCAGCAGGGCACCTGGAGGTCGAGAGAGCAGCATGGAGGAGTTGACCAGGGCCATCATCGAGGAAATTAAGGGCATGCCAGGGAACAGCGTGTGCTGTGACTGCTCCACACCAGGTGAGCACAGTCCGATGGCAGAGCCGGGCACCCTAGAGCCGCTGCACAGTCAGCACCCAGCACAGGGACATAGTGACGACACTCCAGCCATGCCATCAGCGACCCCCAAAGGCAACCCCTCACCCTGTGTAGCTCTGTACCCCACTCACAGCACTGTGCTGCTGGAGCCAAGGATGGCAGGGAGCCTCTGGGCACACCAGCCTCCCAGCCAGTACACCAGTGCTCGCAGCCCTCACCAGCGCCATTCAGGGGCTTTCCATAGGCCCTGCACTCCAGGCTTAGCAGGAGACCCCACCAGGAGCCCCACAGAGAGCTTTCCCTGAATTAAGCCTTGAGGGGGGGGGACCCTGGATCTGCCCCCAAACTCCTCAGAGCCCCTGAGAATCAATGGAAGGGTCCTGCTCTGAAACCGCTCGGTGAGAGAAGATTGCATCCCCTTAGCCAGCACTTAGGTGAGCACTTTGTACCTCCCAACTCAGTCCCTCCAGCCCTGTCCCATCCCTCGAGCCCTCTGGCTCCCCCACTCAGTCCCTCCAGCTCTCTGCTGCTGGAAACCTGGGTCCATTTCTGGTGGCCAGAGTTCAAGAAGGATACTGATAACTTGGAGAGGGTTCAGAGGAGAGCCATGCGAATGTCTAAAGGATTAGAAACCTGCCCTATAGTGATCGACTCAAGGAGCTCGATCTACTTAGCTTAGCAAAGAGAAAGTGCAGGGGTGACATGATTAGTCTAGAAGTGCCTGCATTGGGGAACAAATATTTGCTAATGGGTTGCTCAGTCTCGGAGAGAAGATCTAACACTCCAGTGGCTGGAAGCTTAGCTAGACACATTCAGACTGGAAAGAAGATGGACATTTTAGCAGTGAGAGTAACTAAGCCTCAGAAGGATTTACTAAGGGCACATCTATACTAAATACTTAAGCTGACCTATGTTCAGTTGACTTACAAGCGCCACAATAAGTACTGGGGAGCACTGACGGCAAGCCGGGAACCCGGGGGCAGCCAGGCTCTAGTTGGAGGCCCCTCCTTGCCCCCAGGTGATAGCTGGAGCTGTTGACCAGGCTTTCTCATCAGTTTCACAGCTCCTTGAAAAGAGTGACAGCCAGCAGGCGATGTAAAGAAGGCAGTGTCTACACGGACGCTGCGTCGCCCTAACTGCACCGACATACGCCCTGCACCTCTCGCCGCAGTGGAGTTATTATGTCGGTGGAGCAGGGCACCAACGTCGGTGGGAGCAAAGCAGTAGTGTGCACGCTGACACAGTTAGGTCAATAGAAGCTGCCTTCTGTCGACCTAATGCTGTAGTGTAGTCAACGACTAATGGTCGTGGTGGTTTCTCCACCCCTGGCAATTTTTGAATGAATTCTGGGTGCTTTTCCAAACGAGCTACTCTAGTTCAAACAGGATTATTCTGACCCATGTATGCAGGAGGCCATCTTAGATGATCACAGTGGTCTCTTCAGTGAGTTTTAAAGGTGGGATGTGGGGCAAGAAACCCTCTTCCCAGTGAACAGGCTGGCGGTCCCCAAGAACTGCCTTTCGCTGGTGGCGCGACCACCTCTCCTCTTATAGCAGCTTATAAACCCCGTCCGCCTTGGCCCCTTCTCCCAGGAGGATGGAGGCACAGGGAGGGGTCACAAGGTCACCCAGAGCACATTCTGCTCCAGCCACTCCCCTGCGTGCAGCTGAGGTGGCATGGAGGAAAGCAGAGGAGCTATGTCAGCTCTGGGTCCAGCAAGGACTCCCCCAGGCTGCAGGGTCCCCAGTAAAGGGCTGCTGCTGGCATGTGGGCTGGGGAGGAGAATCTGTCCCTCACTGGCCATGTACCTTCATTCCCAATTTCACTTCTCTCCCACGCTCCTTCCTTTGCTGTCTCTGTCCCAACCCAGCCCCTCCATGTCCACTTTCCTTCATCCGCTCCCTTCTCCTTTCCACCACCACCACCTACTTACATGCCCCACTGTAGGCATGAGGGGGTTGAGACTGAGTGGTTGACAAGATGCGATGACCACCCTGTCCTTTGCCCATGGCGCTAATCAGAGAAATGCGCTGTCTCCTCTACAGACCCAACCTGGCTCTCCATTAACCTGGGTATACTGACCTGCATCGAGTGCTCCGGGATTCACCGGGAGATGGGCGTGCACCACTCCCGCATCCAGTCACTGTCTCTTGACAAGCTGGCAACCTCCGAACTCTTGGTAGGAAACTGCCTGCAGACTCCCTGAGGGCACCCTCATTGCTCTGCCGCCACCCACGTGCTCCCTGAGGGTACCCCCTCTGCTCTGCCTACCACCACCTGCATGCTCCCCTATGATGCCTCCTCCACGCTGCCGCTGCCCATGTGCTACCTGAGGGTGCCCCTCCTGCTCTGCCACCACCCACGCACTGCCTGAGGGTGCCCCTCCGCTCTGCCCCTGCCACCATGGGTTCCCACTAGCCGATCCCTCCTCTGCTCTGCTGCTGCCTGCACCTTGGCTAGTGCATTGCACACAAGCTAAGTATAACATGGGCCATAGCCTCAAAGCAGCTTACAGTGTGAGGCATGTCTCTCTGTTCTAGAGATTTACCCCTGCTTACTCTGGCCCCTGCCCTGGTGCTGACTGTGTAGGCCCCACCACATGGCACTGTGGCTGGCATGCACTCCCAGCCCTCAGTATGTTGTCATCTGTTACGCCAACTTGTCTCTTGTTTGTTTTGCAGCTGGCTAAAAATATTGGCAATTCTGGCTTTAATGACATTGTGGAAGCCAACCTCCCCAGCCCCTTGCTGAAGCCCACAACAGGCAGTGACATGTAAGTAGCTTCTCGGGAGCCCCACAACAAGGCGAACGGCTCCATATAGGGCTTTTGGGGAGTAGATATGGCAGTTGGGGTGCTTAGCCTAGCTCCTGCACCCATTTGCAATGTACTGCATGTTCCCAGTTGCCCTCCCCTGGTCTTGGAATAGATGCCCGGGTTCCTTCAGTGAGGGAGGGGGTAGAGTGAACCCCCACCCACGCCCACTCCTCAGCAATGCCCAGTCATGGAAATGAGGAGTCCCCAGACTGCGCTGACATTACAAGGGAATCCCCCAGCTCATGCCCAGCCCCTGGGTGCAGCAGCAAGTCTCTGAGTTTGGAAAGGATCCAAGCCAGGGGCTCCAGCTCTGAGCAGACCCACAGGCATTGCTGCACTACACCTAGTATAGACGGTAACTTTGCTGGCTGGTAGCTCTTCCCATCGGCTGCCTAGAAAGGCTCAACAGGAAAGGCCCCAGTTCCTGTCCTAAAGGGAATGGGGGAGACAGACATAGCTGGTGGGACTTGACAAGGGGCTGCTCAAAGATCAGTGGAAGTTAGCGGGAAACCCTTGCCCTGGACATGGAAAAGTAGAGTGAGAGGCAGACCGTGAGGGCAGCAGTAAAGCAGAGCAGCTCCTGCAGAGAAGGGCAGAGCTGAATGGGAGCTCAGAGATGGCTGAGCTGCTTTGAATTGCACCACACATGGTGATGAGAGCCAAGAGACACAGAGAGCAAGAAAAATGGGCATTTAACCAGGACAGACAACATCAGAGAGGTGGTTCAAGTAGGTGGGATGTGACTGATTCAGGGCTGAGATTTCCAAAGCTGCCAGGGCTTGGATGCCAGGTGCCCTTTCATGTCATTGGTAGATTCCCATTGGTGCCAATGAGAGCAATTAGACTAGTGCTGAGTGCCTTTGAAAACACTCCTCTGTGTCGGAAGATGTCATGGGAAGGGCATACCCTTGGCCTGCACATCAATTACATTTCAGACCAGACTATGGGCCCTGGTCCCCAGTGGGCCCCAAGGCACAGTGAGCATTGGGTGCTACTGAACTGGAATGGCAGCATTTTACAGCCACTCTGCACAGATGTAAATGCCAGGGCCACAGGCAGCACAAAGGTGGATTAGGCAGAAATCCAACGAAGGGAGTGGAAATACACAGTAGAAATAACAAGGTGAGATTCATTTGGTAAAACACAAGGTTGTACCTCTAGGGAGAAATATGCCTGCAGCCGGGAGGACGGACAGGAATGGCTGCTGGAGAGCTGGCAGAGAGAGCAGTCAGCACATTCCACTGTGCTCATAGCACACTGAGGCCACAAAGCCAGCCCATGGGAGTATGGGCTGTGTGGATAAAGTGTCAAATTACAGAGCAGGGAGGCAACTGAACAGGCACCTGTCAAGACCACTGGGGTGCAAGCTCCTCAGGATGTGTAAGTCAAGGCTGGCAGTCTCCTAGAAGTACCGCTGTAGCCCAACCACAAGTTCTGGGCTGGATGCAGGAACCCCGGACTGGCTGAGTTCTCTGGCCTGCATTTGGAGGAGGTCAGACTAGATGATCACAATGGTCCCGCAGCCCTTAGTATCTATGAATCGCTAAACACTGCAGTCAGCTCTGGACATTTTCTGTCAGAAAGCTACGAAGTCCAGAGAGCAATGAAAACAGCCATGAAGTGAGAGGGTCTGCTTCATAAATTGAATCTGCAGAACTTGGCTAAAGCAAGACTAGTTGGGGGGCACACCCCCAGCCTGGGCTGATTTAAGTGTGATCTGTGATGCTAGAACCTGGGGAAATGGGAGGCAATTGAGAGGGAGAAAAAGAGAAACAGAATCTCAGGAAGCGCCCCCTGGTGGTGAGCTATGTGAGGTGATGCAATCACCTTCCAGGGGATAGGGCAGGGATCCCATGCCTTGGGATGTTTAGAACTAGCTGGTCGAATGCTAGAAATTAATGAACCCCAGGGAACAGCCTCCCCTGACCAGGGATAGCTTGAAGATCCAGCAGGTATCTCCATCACCAACTACCACCATGCTGTGACGCACAGCGCTTGCCAGTGGGGAAAGCCCCTGAAGCAAGCGAGGCAGCAGGGGTTGGTGAGCTCTTGTGCAGCATGTTGCTGGTGTTCTGCTGCCCCCTCAAGGCCCCCCCACCCCTGCCCATCCCCCACCTCACAGCCCCATGCTAGTGCAGCACACTGAAATCCATACAGTCTCTGGAGCTGCTTGAGAAATCTAGAAAATGCCCCGAGGCGGCATTGCAAACCCTACAAGTCAAAATCACGTGTCACACCGAGACATCATGCGGTGAGAATATCTGATGTCCTTTGCCTCCTGATTTGTGGACCTTTGGTCACACATGGGACATGGTTTCCAGTGGCCAGAAACTGACTTTTGAAAATAAAAACCGAGATTCTCATGCAATCCCCTGACTCCAGGGGCTGCAGTTTAAGACAGCACTGAATATCTGGAGAGTTGGCAGTGTTGCTGGTGCAGGGTTTGGGGAGCGGGCAGGAGGGTGGAGGGCTAGAGAAGGAGGTGTAGCCAGGGAAGAGGAAAGGAGGGGCAGAGGTCAGAAGAAGCCAGCAGCAGGAGAGGAGGGGAAACACCATCTCTCTGGTGGCTGCCCACATTGACAGGCCCGGGCCTGTACCTGCCTTGCCCAGAGTTTGGTGCAGCAGGAGTGATCGTGCTCCAGGACCTGTGTGTTCCCATGTGGATTCTAACTCTCTTCCCATGCCCATCCCAGGGCCCTTCGAAAAGATTTCATCATCTCCAAGTATGTGGAGAGGAAATATGCCAAGAGGAGCGCAGGCAGTCCTGCCGCCCAGCATCAGGAACTGCAGGAAGCCGTCAGATGGAAGGATGTCTTTGCATTGCTCCAGGCATATGCCGAAAAGGTGGATTTCAGTGAACCTCTTCTGGAGCCTACGCAGGTGAGGCTGTCCCAAGAGACCCACAGTAGAGATGGCCAGGAGCCGCACAGGCAAGGACAGTGCATACTGTGGGCAGTGCAGCTGAGGTGCCAGGCATGCAATAACACAGGCATGCAGCTGACACACAGGCATGGGGCAAGTGGCCCCACATCCCTGCTAGGGGTCAGGGTCACAAAGGGGTCTGGTTCTCTGGGTCCAGTGGCAGCTGCTACAAGGCCCCAGTTTTTCTTACCTTAGGTCAGATGTTTCAGTTTGCTCTTCTGGCTCCTGTGTTGGCTTTCCAGAGGCACTGCCCCCATCTGGCACTGGCAGGAAGCACAGGCTCTTGGTAGATTCCAGTTTCTTTGCTATCTGGCTTTTCTTCCTTGCCTGACTCCTGCAGCAGCTATGGCTGGCTGGTCTTCCCCAGGAGGTGGGGAAGTGAGCAAGCAGCCAATCGGGGGGATTTCCCTGGGCGGCCCAAAATGTGTTAAGCTGCAACTTTTTGGATCATCGTGAGACTGGGTCCAGTATGTGATACATTCAATTGAGAGAGTTGGCCACACTGGCTGTAATGTTAGCGCATGAAAGCCCGGTGCTGTGTGTCAGGTAAGGTTGTGCTGCAGATAGCATCCCATAGCACACCCTTCTCCTTCTGAGGCTGGCTCCAGAGCTGTGCAGAAGGGATGGTAAAAGAAGAGGGCTGGTGGGTTTGAGGTGGCAGGAGCTTGGGAAAGCAGAGGCAGAGTTAGGGTGGGGGTTAATTCTCTAGTGCGGTGTGGTGCTAGTGGTGAGGTGCAGATGGTACATTCCTCTGGATGGCTTCACTTTGCATTTCCGTGATCTTTAGATTTTCTGTAGAGCAACTTTACCTGACTTCCCATGCAGTGTTTTGGTGTATGACTTTCCTGGTCTCTGGAGATGTGGATAAGGTCTCCAGCCCAGGGACAGTGCCTTTCATGATGGGCAGGCTCTTGCTTAGAGCAACCTGTAGGCTCCACACTTGTTCTGAGAACTTTCATGAAGACCCAGATAATCTCCAAAAAGCTCTTTGAAAAGCTGTTCTGCTGGCTCACGTTGTACTCCTGAATTAGCTTAGCAATGTGACAGGTGTCCTGGAGGGTGCATAAAAATGAGTGGCTTACAAAAAAATCAGACTTTTTATATTTAAAATTGGATTTTTTTATTTTGTTGTTTAAGTTATAATATTTTTTCTTTTCCAATGAAATCTGAATTTAATACAAAATATGTTAAGGCCTCAATTTATTATAATCTTTTCTTAAAACATTTAAATAAAAAATAAATATGCTGAATCCATGAGACTCTATGAAAAACTTTGAGGTTTTCCGCATCAAGAAAAAATCAGTGGGGAAACACTGAACCTTGGAGTCAAGCATTATGATTATGGCATTGTAGATTATGTGCTGTGTTAAAGTCCTGATACTGTGGGGGAGCCAGGGCTATGCTACTGGGTTTAAGAGACAAGCAAAGTCATCACAGGCATTGGGACCCAGCCTCTGACACCATCATGTATCTCACCAGGATCATCCACTGAGCCAACTGGGTGGTCTCATCCTCCTATTTTACAGCTTCTCCCTCCCTGAGTTCTGAGTGGCTCAATTCTCAGATTATGAATATTTATAACTCCACCCAGCATGGAAACTTGCTTAAGGGACGACATTTGTCTGAGTGCAGCCTCTTGTATCGATTTTAACACCTGGGAACTGGAGGTGAAAAACTGCCATGGCTACAGGTCATAAAAAAGACCCTATTTGGGAATATTTTCAAGAAATTCTTGTAGTTCTGGGTAAAAAGGAAACAGGAGTCAAATGTAAGCAGTGCAACAAAGAAATGCAAAGCCTGATTATCCAAATGAAACTACATTATAAAAAGTGCTCCTAGGAATGCAATGACTGAAGATGATGTGGACTTAGAATCATAGAATCATAGAGTTGGAAGAGACCTCAGGAGGTCATCTAGTTCAATCCCCCACTCAAAGCAAGACTAACTTCAGCTAAATAATCCCAGCGAGGGTTTTGTCAAGCCGCAGTTTAAAAACCTCTAAAAATGGAGATTCCACCACCTCCCTAGGTATCTAAAGATGGAGATTCCACCACCTCCCTAGGTGTCTGACCAATCTGGATTAACTGGTTAGTAAACTTATTTTTGCAATTTTCTTATCAACTGCCTGCCATGTCTTCCCATGCTGGTAAATGGTAACTTAAATTATTGTCAGACATTTGTGTTTTGGGTAGATTAGTTGCTTTTGACTTTCAAAATGTTAGTGTTCAGAAAATAATCGGTATGTTAATTTACTGTGGGAGTATTTATCAATTACATTTTTACTGTTACAGCTGGACTTCTTAAATGATTTTTATTGCTCAGTATAATCAAATATCTTAGGTGAACATTTCTTGTTTAGAAGTAAAATTTTATTAGGCATTTATGAATTTTTACATTTAATTTTTTTCCAAGCTGTTTGGCATGTTGCTAGAGATAAGGGTTCAAATAGTTTTAGATAATTCTTATGATTTATTAGTTATTTTCTCTATAAAACTGTTTTTAGAATAAATTATTTCACTTCACTGGTGCCACAAACAGGAGGAATCTTTCATTTACAATTCCATTTTTTAAAAGCAGTACACTGAATAATACTTAGTGAGTGAGTGACTTTTCTTAACAGTGTCCAACTTAGAGAGAAGGGGTTATGAATGTCCATCATCTGCAATGTCTGCAATTTTAGAGTCATCTGCTGGTACCACCAGCAGTGCTGCAACTAAACATAAATCAGACAGTAAATTACCCGAATAAAAAAAGAGAGAGAATTTCTTCATCCTCCAGTAAAACCATGGATGCATTTGTAATCAGGATCAGCAAATTCCAGCAGCCTTCCTAGATGAAAAGATTGCTCAGTTCGTTTATGCAACACATTTTCCCTTTTGTCTTGTTCAGAACAAACATGTCATTCACATGGTTCAATCCTTACCACCAGGCTACACTGTACCCAGCAGAGCAGACATTGCTGGATACAGTGTATGAGAAGGAAATTGAACAGTGTGCAGAAACATTGATGGGAAATTTGTTAATCTGAGTCTTGATGGATGGAGCAATGGACCCAATGATCCAGAAATATGTGCTTGTATGACAACAGATGATGAGGCTGTCTCTCTTACAGAGACAATTGATAAATGAGGAAATGCATATACAGCAGAATACTTAAAAGAAGAAGCAATACAAGCTGTAACAAACTAAAGAAAAGGGCAAGTGTCAAGTGTGTGGCTTTGTCATGGACAGTGCTGCAAATCTAGCTCAGAGGAGAAGAAATCTAGATGATAATGAAGGGATTTTGAAACTTGCAACATGTGGGTGCAGTGCTCATTTGATGCATCTTGTAGCCAAAGACTTAAGAACAGAAGGGACCATTATGATTACTTGTCTGACCTCCTTCACAAGGCAGGCCACAGAACTTCACCCACCCACTCCTGTCGTCACCATTAGACTAAAGAGAAACGTAGAAAATACACTGAATATACTGAAACCTGTTTCCATAGCCTTGGACAAGCTGCAGAAAGATTGCTATTGTATTATTGATGCTGTGAAAATTTGGAAAGAACTTCAAGAGACATGAAAGAAAGAAATAGCCAGCACCAAAGTTAAATTGCAGGCAGTAAAGAAGCAGAGGGATCAAGCACTTACTCCATCTCACTTTTTTGCTAATACCCTGAATCCAGAGTACCAAGGTAGATGTCTAACTGCAGAAGAAGATGCTGCTGTGACATAGGCATCTAATAATCATCCCTTAATCATGACAAGCGTAATCAATTTCAGGGCTGGAGGTGAACTATGCAAGCTGTACAGGTTTGCTGAGGATGTTTTAAAGAAAGTCACACCAGTGACCTGGTGGCAGTCACTAACTAAGTACCTGGAACCAGAGTTCATGAAGTGCTAAACCAGCTTTTGACAGCAGTAGCCTCTTGTGCAGGTACAGAAAGAATATTTTCTTCATTTGGACAAAGTTGAGAAATTGATGGGGAGTTCAAAAAGCAGGAAAACTTCTCTTTCTTACCGTCTGTGAATAAAAACAAAGAGGCAGGGGATGAGATCTACTAGTTTTAAAATTTTAAAGGATAGCTAAAGGCCACATCTACACGTACAGCAGTTCAACTGTATTGATACAGCTCTGTGCTGACAGGAGAGAGCTCTCCCGTCAGCATAAACACCACCTGTGCAAGCAGCAGAAGCTACGTCAGCAGAAGAATCTGTGCCACAGATATAGTGCTGTGCACGAGCCCTTATGTCAATGTAATTTATGTCACTCATGGGGTAGTTTATTCATATCCCTGAGCAACATAAGTTCTGCCGACATAAGCTGTAGTGTAGACATGGCCCTAAGTGAGTATAAGCTCCAGTCACCTTCAAATAGGCATACTTGATTTTTTTCCCAGGCTGACCTGAAATACTCAGTTTAATTCACTGACTACAGCTAATCCCTCTGTTCCTTTAATACATTATTTGTTTTAAATGTGAAACATGTTTGGATAAGAGAAGTTATGTACCAAAAATATTTAAGGTTGTTTTGTTTAATAAAAATAAATTGTACACGCTGTTTTGTGTGTTTAATTAAATTCCTGTAACCATCCTAATGTAGCTTGACACAAATCATGAGCAGAAAGTTAGTTATCTAGTAAATAAGCAATAGATCATTCACCATTTTATAACCATACTAAAGTGTACAATTAATAAGAATGTGAAAATATTGATCTACATAATTGCTTAAATAAATGTGTATACAGTTATAACATACCCACCAAGGCAGCAAAAAGATGTACCAGAACTAGTGTAAAGGCTCTATTTAGTTGTAAATCAACATGTTTTAATGGTTATATCAACCAATGAGAATGCACCTTTCTTAAGAAAATAACAAGTACAAATGGAAAAGTTGATTAAAATTGATTGTTTAAACTGAGGCTTTCCCACTTGGTGATTTAAATCACCTTGATTTATATCAACCCACCCTGCATCCTGGTTGTTGTCAAAGCAGCCGCTATTGTGTCGAAGAAAACTGTCCAGCTGTCTTGGTGTCTACTGACTGACCAGTGTCACTGAGATCCTGATCTCAGCAAAGCAGCCATTCCTTTGTCCATGATCGTCTCCAGTCCAACACCAATGGCCCTGGACAAGCATAGCCCACTCCCCATACACCATGTTAAACTCCAGTTTCAGACACAGGGAAGGTTCCTGCGGGTGTCTGACAAAAGGTAGTGTTGTAATCCTTTCTCACACTTTTCAGAAAGGCTTCCCCACATTGCGTCAGAGAACAGAGTTTGTCAATTTAAATCATGCTTTCCATCCGCTAAGCACAGTGCATACAGATTTAATAATAATTATAATAATAATGAATAACAGTCTCTTCTTTTTGTTAATTAGAAAACTAGTCCCATACCCCCAGAGAGAGACGCCATACACTCCTTACACGCACGTTGTTCACTTTCAGATGTTGTAGTTTTTAAGCTACAGGGACTTTTTCAAGGCCAATTTTTAACTAAAAATCTTTTTGAGTTAGAACTTTTTTTAAGGCCAATTTTTAACTGCTTAAAACTCAGAAACTAACTAATGTTTATTGAAATCCTCAGAAAGTTCCCACTTTACGCAGAGATTATGGTCTGAAAAATTGGTACAGATACATGAGGTTTTCAGACCAAGGACTGAAAGAGAATACTTGCTTTAAGTGCACTAATGGAACCCGACCTTAATTCAGAAGTCACTGAAACTGCTTTCTAAATAGAACGGTTACCTCAGGAAAAAGGATACTGAGCACCTATAGAGAAAGATCAAAGAAGTAGCTCAGCCCAACAAAAGGATGAGATGAGTGACTTCCATTGGTCAAATGGCACATCAGTCACTTCTTGGAAGCGACTTGGAAGGGATGTTAGATGAGGTGGGTTCTGAATTATTACAGAGAATTCTTTGTTGGGTGTCTGGCTGGTGAGTCTTGCCCACATGCTCAGGGTTTAACTGATTGCCATATTTGGGATCTATTTTAGGAAACTAAGTCGCTATTGTCTCTTACAGTCCAGTGATTGCACAGTGGCTAGCACAATGGGGTCCTGATCTCAGTGTGCCCTTTAGGCCTACTGCAGTACTGCTGCTCCTAATACTGATGATATCCTCTGCAGTTATATTACATAAAGAGTGGGGACATGAAACCCCAGCTTCAGGGTGTGAGCAAGCCTCTAACTGATGCTAGAAAGACTCTTCCTCTATGGATGAGTTATTCCAAACTTGTCCACTCTGGAGTTTCTTGCTCCTTCCTCAGAAGCAGCTGGTGCTGGGCACAGTCCGAGTCAGGGTGTTGGACTACAGAGGTGCCATGCCTGATCCATGGTGGCAATTCTTCAAGGCCTGGAAGTTAAGGAGGGGTGGAGCTTGCTTGTTTTGCATGGAGATACCAACAGATCCAGACGCATCCAGTCACTTGCTGTTTGTTTCCTGTTTATAGGAACCTGGGGAAACTGTTCTCCACCTGGCAGTGTTGTTAGCTGACCGAACCTCCCTACACATTGTAGATTTTCTGGTACAGAACAGGTAAGCTGACTGCAGGCACTGGCAGGGGTAGGGCTGTCTCCTCACGCCAAGACACACAGTGCGATCAGTGGAGCTAGTACTGGTGGAAGGTGCTGGTTAGCCTTGGAGACTATGTGCCACTGGATATCCCCAGAAGTACTACCAGGGGGTAGCACCAGGGCATTTCTGTGTGGAAGTGCCTCAGTTTTTACTTGGAGAAGCCACCTTCCCTGGGCTCACTGTGACTGTGGTCCAGCTGGAGAAAGGCTCCATAGCCCATTAGCGACTACTTTGGGCCAGCTAGTCTCGAAGATGGGCTTCTCAAGGGCCGGCTCTTGTTTTTCTGAATGAGTCTGTTTCTTCCTGAGCAGGAGTATGTACATTTTTGTTCCTTCTGCATTCAAGCTCCATGAGCCATAGATTGGGATGGAACCTAAATAATTTGTTAGGTTAAAATCAGTCTGTCTGAACCACTGCCACAGTATCTGAGCACTGCCCAAGTGTTTATGGATTTATCTTCACAACACTCTTGTGATGCTCAGAGAACATCTCTTTTTTACAGAAAGGGGAATGGAGGCTCAGAGAGAGAAAGTGACTTATGTAAGGTCACACAAGAAGCCCGTTGGAGCTGGGAATGGAATTTGGATCTCCTGGGTTCCAATCCATACAAAACTGCTCTTCCTTTTAGATGATCCTTCTAAAACCTTATCTTCTGCATCATCTCCTGTCCTGTCAACTCTTCTCTTTATCTCTAACCCCCACTTCCTCTATGACCATATATAGCTGTAAAATGTGAGAGCTGACAAAACTTTATACTCACTCCATACAAAATTCCATGCTGGCATCACTCAATTCTGCATAGCTGTGTCCTCCCAGCTGTGCTGTCCTGTGTGAGCTGGGATGCCAGTTCAGGTTTGTGCTCTGAGTTTGGCTGCTGCTGCAGTACAGTGGGTACCAGCCACACAGCACTGCCCATTGTTGTGGAACATGCACACAGTTGCCAAGATTGGTGAAGCTCTATGTGTGATATATTATGTAAAGTATTCAATGAGAATATTTGCATATTTGCACATAATTTGCATAGAATCCTAATCATTTTAATAAGCCATGTGTGACTTACTGCTGGTGAGAGGCCGCCTCTGGGAACTTGGGATGAGACAGCCTCCACTGTCCCTTTTCAGACTCTACCTTAATCTGGGCCCCTGTCAGTCCCTTCCATTCAGTGTGTGTCATCCGCCCTGCCCCCACAACAAGCTGCCCCCTCCAGCCATTGTGTCCGTCTGAGCTGTGCACAAAAGCTGCACAATGTGCTGGCCGTTTGGCATCTCTGCATTCACATGCCTGGCCTAAAAGCCAGACTCCTGGGCAGTTTTGGTTCTGATCCAGGTTCCTTGGAGCTAGGGAAAAGGTCGGGTTTGAGTGTCACACAGTTACTTTCTAGAGGAGAACTACTCATTCCAAGACACACTGATAATGACTGTCCTTTGCCCCAGTGGGAGCCTCATGAAGCAGACAGCGAAGGGGAACACACCGCTTCACTACTGCTGCCTCCACAATAAACCTGAGTGCATCAAGCTCCTGCTGAGAGCCAAAGCCAGCATTGCCATCAGTAAGTGAATGCGTGGGCGCTGTTCTCCAAACAGAGGAAGGGTTGGGGTCCTTCTGCACCCTGCACATCTCACTGGGAACAGAACAGGAGCCTTTTGCACCAGGTACTAGGCCAAATGCAATGGAAGCAGCATGCGGAACCAAGTGGCTTTTATACACCGAATATGCAGTATTGTAAAGTCACAGGACAGCACTGAGGCACCTCCAGCAAGGTCTGCAACACATGGTGTGTAACAGGGATTATTGTTTAGCTCTGGTTAGATAAGGCAGGTGCTGATCCTTGATGACTCAGTGGGCAGTAGGAGTCCTGATTCCTTCAAGAGACACCTGGACATGAGAGGTTGTGACTGTGAATAATGACTACCATGAGCAGGGTTGGATGAATGGACTATAAAACGGGTTGGGTTGGATGAATGGACTATAAAATGGGCTATAAAATGGGTTGGGTTGGATGAATGGACTATAAAATGGATAGAGAACTGCCTAGAGCATAGGGCTCAACGAGTAGTGATCAATGGCTCCATGTCTAGCTGGCAACCGGTCACAAGCGGAGTTCCCCAGGGGTCGGTCCTGGGGCCGATTTTGTTCAACATCTTTATTAATGATCTGGAGGATGGGGTAGATTGCACCCTCAGCAAGTTTGCGGACGACACTAAGCTGGGGGGAGTGGTAGATACCCTGCAAGGTAGGGATAGGATACAGAGTGACCTAAACAAACTGGAGGATTGGGCCAAAAGAAATCTAATGAGGTTCAACAAAGATAAGTGCAGAGTCCTCCACTTAGGAAGGAAGAATCCCATGCACAGCTATAGACTGGGGACCGACGAACTGGGCAGCAGCTCTGCAGAAAAGGACCTGGGGGTAACGGTGGATAAAAAGCTGGATATGAGTCAGCAGTGTGCCCTGGTTGTCAAGAAGGCTAATGGCATATTGGGCTGCATTAGGAGGGGCATTGCCAGCAGGTCATGGGAAGTGATTATTCCCCTCTATTCGGCATTGGTGAGGCCACATTTAGAATATTGTGTCCAGTTTTGGGCCCCCCACTACAAAAAGGATGTGGACAAGTTGGAGAGAGTCCAGCGGAGGGCAACAAAAATGATTAGGGGGCTGGAGCACAGGACTTATGAGGAGAGGCTGAGGGAACTGGGCTTGTTTAGTCTGCAAAAGAGAAGAGTGAGGGGGATTTGATAGCGGCCTTTAACTACCTGAAAGGGGGTTCCAGGGAGGATGGGGCTAGGCTGTTCTTGGTGGTGGCAGATGACAGAACAAGGAGCAACGGTCTCAAGTTGCAGGGCGGGAGGTCTAGGTTGGACATTAGGAAAAAGTTTTTTACTAGGAGGGTGGTGAAGCACTGGACTAGGTTACCTAGGGAGGTGGTGGAATCTCCATACTTAGAGGTTTTTAAGTGAGGCTTGACAAAGCCCTGGTTGGGATGATATAGCTGAGGTTAGTCCTGCTTTGAGCAGGGGGTTGGACTAGATGACCTCCTGAGGTCCCTTCCAACTCTAATATTCTATGATTCTATGATTAGGTGAGACAGTTCCAGGGCACAGGAGGGCAGATACTGCTGACCCATTGGCTCAGAGTTACTTGCATTTTACTGTCAATTGCTTTGGAGTAGCTCTGATCAGGTGTGAGGTGTCATTAATGCCTGTTAATCAGGTTCAGAGAATTCCAGAACAGAAACCTTATTACAGTTAAAAGCAAGTGAAAAGGTATCTTATCAATAAACCCATCACAAAACCCCTTAGACATTAACCATTTGGACACCAACTTGTACTCAGATCACGTGCACATCCACCCATACACACCATTAAAGAGAAAAGTGCTCAGTGACCATTGCCCCAACAACCTTATCCCTGCCCCAGCACAGACCTGACTGCTGCTAGAGACAACAGCCATCTTTGCTTTTACTTTACTGGGAACTGCCTTGTTCCCTTGTGCTTCTGCTACCTAACTTTGTATGTTCCCAGCCTCTAGAGTCTGATTTGTGAGTGATGTGAACAGTTCCTGTGTTAACAGGTGAGTGTCGATCTTTCCCAGCAGGTGGAGCACTTCTGGTTAGTTCAGACGTAGCTTTGATTCCAGTGCTATTTCTTTAATTGGGGTACATGGAAAAAGTCACTTTTTGGCTGGATTTGCATCCCACGCTAATGGGCCCTGCAACAAACTTTAGACACATATTGTGACGGGTGTATAGACCCCAGAGGGACAAGGAAGGTGTCAAGGGAAGACATGGTGGTAGGGCTGGCCCTACCCCTTTGGCCCTGTCAATTATGTATGACAAGGAAGAGGCCTTTAAAAGGGAGGAAACTGCAGGGGAGGGGGGAGAGGAGCAGGATTACCCTAAGCAGCAGAGTGCAGGAGAGACTCCTAGCCAGGAGACCTTCACCCTGACGTGGAGGAGAGTACAGCAGCCTTCCAGGGTAGGATGGACAAAACCCAGTACCTTGGTGCACCATGCACTGTAGACTTGCTGCTGCCCCTGCTGCGGGGCACTGGGAAGGAGCACCCCTCAGTGTGCTGGGATTTGTGACGTTCATTTTGGAAGGCCTTAAAAGGGCCCAAAAATGGCAAATCCCTCTGCCCTCAAACAGTCAGGAAGTAGGGCATGGGCTGGGACCCCATTGCTGATAACTGGGCGTGGCCAGGGTCCCCTGCCCTATCCAAGGGAGGAACTACCGAGGCCTCTGTCACACGTCAGGGTTCCTGAATTGGTAATGTGCTTTTGTTTTGTGTATTGGATATTAGCTTTACAAAAGGCCTGGCAGGTGACAAGCAGTAACAGATGTGATGAACTCGGGTATATCTTGAGATTAGTATTTCTATTGCTGGAAGCCAGGGAGTATAAGTTGGGGTGGAGGAGTTACAGAGCTCCCTCCAGGAGCTGCAATCAGTGAGGGTAATTGTTTAACCAGCTCCATGGTTCAAGCCCTTTGGCTAGGCTAGCTCCTAGCCCCATAGCCGCTCACCAGCCAGTCACCCTCAGCCAGACCTTACTGACTCCCAACTCCCAGTCAGTAAGCCCTAGCTTTCTAAACTGCCCAGGCCTGTTCCAGCACCATCTTGGCTCCCCAACCAGCCCCATTTGCAGGCTCCAAACTTCAGCCAGAGCTGGCTGCTTGTCTCCTGCCTTGCAGCCCGAATCACTCCTCCTTTTGGCCCCTGCTGCAACACCTGCTCTCTCCTCTCGCTGCCGAGGTCTGCAGGAGGGGAGCCCCTGCTGCTGGACCTGTATAAAGCCTGCCAGAGCAAGGCTCCCCTGCCCTCCACTAGTCCTTAGCAAGTCCACTGGCTGTACAACAGAGCCCCCTTCTTCCTGTCTCTTTCCAGCCCCAGTAGTTTCACTCCCTACAGCCCCTCAGCTCCACCTGCCCCCTCCGACTCTAGTTCTAGTCTCCTGATTAAGGGGACCATTGACTTGGCGAAGGTGATGGCAGTTCACCGCAGCTGAGGATCTGCCCCAGGACATTAATTGCTCAGCAGTGAGAACAGCAATCAAACTTGATGAAGAATTAATCCCTATGGCATTGGTTCACAAACGTCTGTAGGTGCCTGAAACCCAGTTTTATGCTCCACTGAGATCCACAAAACTCCTGCTGTGCCCTGTAAATGCCTAACCTGCATTTTTGCAGTAAAAAGTTCTCACATTGCCTAAGTTACTGCCCTGGACCTGCATGCTGCGCCTGTCTCTAGGCACCCGGCCATCTAAACCCCAGATGCTGCTCAAGGCAGGGGAAGGCAGACGTTGAGCTGTCTGGGTCACGGGTGGGACCCCAACCAGTAGCTATCTCAGAGGCTGCCTACAGGATCAAGCCCCTTGGGCAAGTTCACACAAACCAGTTTGGGGGAAGGAGAATCAGACCATCCCTCAGTGATTAAGGTACTCACCAGAGCATGGGACACCATTGGTTCAAGTCTCCCATCTGCCTCAGAGGGAGCAGGGGTTTGAACAGGGAGCTGCCACGCTCAAGTGCGGCTCCAACCATTGAGCTACAGGACACTGTGGTGTGGGGCTCCCTCAGGCTCTCCTACTGAAGGTCTTCCCCTGTAGGTCAATAATGAAATAGTCAGTGGAGCAGAGGGAGTGGATGCTGAGTCTCCCACCTTCTGGGCCAGCACCCTGACCACCAGGCTACAGAGTCATTCTCATGCCTATGCTCACTCATTTCTGACCCCAGCTTCTTGCAAAACTGCTGTGGCCACTTAGTTCCAAAGAGGGGAGCGCACACCCCTCTGATGGACACCTCCACTGACCTTCAGTCAGGTGGCTCCCCACCTAGCAAGCTGGCTTTTGCACTTTGCGTTCCAAGGTGCATCTCTCTCTCCCTGTTCCCAGGTGCCTACCTCAGGCTTTGTGACTTGCAGGGTGTTCCCAGGAGTGTCCAGGGGCCTAGAGTTAGATGTTGCGACAACTTTGTGCACGCAGGCCTGAGTGGCTGACTGTTCTGACTAGGATTACTAGCTTTTGTTTGACAGCTAAAACGGGTCAGACTGGGGAGAGAGGTGGGTGTTACTCTTCTGGGCCCTGCCCACAAAATAAGCTCCACCCTGGTGCAACACGAGCCGCCACTCGCAGTAGAGCATGTAGATGTTCAGAATACAGTCGTATGTCGACTGGGCTCCTTGACCTTCACTCCGCCTCAGCAGGGTCTGAACAGGCCCTTGGGCTTTGCTGGACTCAGCACATTTCAGACTGGGGGGAAAAATGACTGGTGGCATCTCCCCAGTGCCACCCACTGAGCCGTCATTCAGTAAACTGCAGGTGTGTGACCTTCCCTCTCTTCTCTGCCATGGGGGATGAAATATTTCCCAGTGGTGACACTTAACTGTTCATCCCTGGACCTCTGAGGGCTCTCCTCCCTGAGATGAATGAGGCAGGGCAAAGCTTTCAGAGCCACTGTTCCAGGTTCTTGGCAGAATCAGGCAGACACGTCTGCACCAGTGATACTTTGCTCACACTTTTGAGGCTTTCCTCACACAGAGCAGCTAGAGCCGGCCTTCCTTCTTTTTTAAAAATGAGGGCTGAGATTCAGAAGACCAGAAGAGCAGGTGTGGAGCAGTACTGGCATGATGTGTGGGTATATACCAGCTGGTTCTGCACCCTGACCGAAGATCGAATACTCTGCTATGCCAGAAGCACTGTGGGGATGGGGGGACAGACATGTGGGGTCATGTGCCCCCCTCATACTCCCAGTTTGCTGCTTGGCTTGTACTGTGAATGCTCACATGGCCTGCGCATGCCCAGTAACACTGCTGAGGCCGGCTTCCCTCACTCTGCGCCCCCACTATTGGCAGGCCTGGCTGTCTCTGTCAGATATGCACAAAGGTATGGGAAAATGTACCTGTGTTTGACCTTTGAAATGTATAAAGATTCCACTTTAAAGTTGGGGGTGGCAGTAAAATCTAATTAGTGTCTGTATTTTTGTCACACATTGGTCAGTGGTGTCACACATTTACCTTTAAATGCTGCCTTCTGCACCAGGAGCCATGGAGCAGGAATGACTATTTGGTTGTCCTCTCTTCGTTACAGTCCCTGGCTGTACATGTCCTTGCTCATGTGCAGAGCAAATTCTGCACGGGGCTAAAAGAGCCTCCTGACTTGAGGGAAGCCAAAGCTCCCAAGACTTGGCAGCCAAACGTTCAGCTCCCCTGTGCCAGCGCTGTGCCAGGCGCTTTGGGATCCTGCCCACTCCCTGAGAGCAAGAGCTAGAGGAGACAGGGTTAACCTGGGACTCCCTGAGCATCCCAGCCAGAGTGGCTGCCATGCCTCCCTAGCAAAAACTGCCTTAGTGCTCCCAGGGCTCAGGACAGCCGCTCTTTTCCCACAGCCAATGAAGCTGGAGAGACGGCCCTGGATGTTGCCAGGCACATGAGACATCCCCTGTGTGAAGAACTGGTAAGAAATGATGCCCTTCTGGGATGTGAGCCCCCTGCAGCCGGCTCAGGTGAAAGCCAGGGACATGATCCTCATTAGAAGTGTCAAGCTAATGCTTCAGCCCCACTGCACTGCCTCTGCGACCCCGCTCTCACATTGCCCTGCGGCCAGCATAGGCCTAGCAGCACGCTGGGCAAATAGCTCTGCTCTAAGGTCTTACCTCTTGTTTAGTGGAGTGCCTCAGAGCTCAGCTCTATTGCCCACATTTGCACTGCAGCGGTATCTGCACAGTGCCAACAGATGCCTAGGATTCTAGCCCAGGGTGCACCAGGCTCCACGTAATGCCAACTTTGGCTGAATTCATGAGGCTGGGCTCATCTTGATCTGGAATCTGACCTGAACTTTGCCTGATTGGTACCGGGGTGGGGAGAGTGTTGCCCCTCCCTTTGGCTCAACCAGCGTGGCCTAGAAGTGCTAGTCAGTGCATGCTGTTTCTCCCGCTGGTGCTGGCTGACAGCTGGGTCCTGAGCCAAACCCTTGGTTGAGTTGCTAGGGCCTATTGTATCCATGTGGGATGCATAAAGTGGCTTCAGGCAGAGGCCTGCTCTGCCATTGTTAACAGAGAAATGGATTCATTCAGGCCGCACTTGGGGGCTGGGACCGCCAGTTTGGAGGCATTTCTAGTGGCAAAGCTGATGTTGGGGCTGGAGAGGTACTTCTCCCAGCTAACGAACTCAGAGTCAACACTGATGGGACGTGGTCTGGATTTGCCAGGTGGAGTCTCTAGGGCTACGTTAGCCTGGGCTCAGAGCAGTCTGCTATGGGGTGAGCTCCCACTGGCCAATGCAGGTTCCCACATCCACAATTCAGAAACCTGAAGCCCAGAAATCCTACCTTTGTGCTGGCCAGGGTCCTGCGTTAGGGCTCCAGTGCAAACAGCAGTGTCCTGGGAAGGGGAGGAAGGCTGCAGGAAAATCCCCAGGTAGGCATGGGGCAGTCTGGGCCACATGCCTACCAGCTGGAAATCATTGCTTCAGACTTAGGTGTGTCTTCCCCCAGGACCCGTCTCTGTGACCCTGGGCTGCCCACTCCACTTTCACCCCACTGCAGAGCACTGTAGGTGGATATAGGAGCGAATCTGATCTGAGGCTGATTCCTCTGTGTTTCAGCTGCTGCAGGCTCAGAACAATCAGTTCAACATGCGTGTTCACGTGGAATATGAGTGGCGGCTGGGCCAGGATGACATGTATGAGAGTGATGATGAATTGGATGAGAAGGTGAGATCCCAGTACACTACTACTCCCCCAGTGACAGAGGTTCTTCCCCACGTATATATTGACTAATATAGACTCAGCACAGATGTGGCTCTGCTCTTCTTCCCATCTCTGAGCCATTAACCGTGACTGCGCGTGCAGATCTTGTCTATCCACCTTATCGTAGCTGCCTCTGAGCCTCTCTCATTTCCCTTTGAGCTTATCATGTGAAACTGTATTGAATCCTTCACTGAAGATGTAACCCTTTTGCCAGGCAGAGCTGGCATCAGCAAAGGGACGGATTCTATATCTAAGGGTCCCTATCAATGACACAACACCAAACTGGCTCAAGCCCCCACCCAGTCACCTGGGAAATCACACACTGTCCCCTGGGCTCCCCACAGGGCAATACTTCCCCTCTCGCAAGCACAGAGTCTGAGTGTAGAAAGTAAACCTTTTAACAACAGGAAGGAAGTAATACAGCACTCATTTGGCAAACAGTGCAAACAGAATTCATGAACTCAATGAGCTGAACCCACCCCACCACAGTGTACAGGGGGCATGTCCTTCACCTCTCCCTTCTTCCTTTCCTCTTCCCTGCTGACCATCATAGTTGCACTGTCCACCTCTCGGCTGTGGGGCTCCACCAGTCCCCTCTGCTGGCTCCTGTCAGATGCGGGTTTGACTAGTCCCCTCTGCTATGCCTCCAAGCCCACTGCTGCTAGCTCTGCCACCTGCAAGCTCTCATCATCTCTAGGCATCAATAAATCCCCTCAGCTGGTGGTCAACCACTTGAGAGATCCCAATTCCTTTAATAATATCAGTTCTTCATGAGTTTCAGCTGTCAGCTTTCACTCAGGAGACAACCTCCTGACACAGGAGCAATAACCTTGCTTTTAAGAAAACAAAAGACTTCAAAAAGAATCATTAATTCTACCTTTTAACAGTGAGAGAAGATAGTCAATCCATACCTAAGAATAGCCCTTTGTTACAGCTGAGGCAATCTCAGTAGGAGATCTCTACAACTCTTTTCTGTTACAGTGCTCTAGCATTCATTAGCCACATTTGTTGAGCTCTGTTTAGATGAGAGTGAATCTTTCATCAGAACAGGCTAAACACAGTTCTGCTGCCTTTTGTGCATACAGTAGGAGAACATTTCATTACCCCTGCTGTTAACACTAAGATGATTTGTAACCAAAAACCAGCCAGACTGACCATTTCCCATCATGCTGAGCACCTTGGGGTACTCATGCAAATATTGAGCCCATGCAAATAAATTGCCCCCCACCCTCCCATTCAGCTGCTGAGCAAGGGAGGGCCATTGAGAAACTCAGACCTTGCTTACAAAGAGAAACAAAAATACAGCCCCCCCTTTTCTCTTCTTAGATATTCATGTTGTGCCATCAAAGCAGGAGCTGAAACTGGGCTGCAATGGGGTTTTGCTGCAGCCATGCTGCTTGCTGTTTATCACCTGCCTTATTATTGGTACAATAACTTGCTGGGGCCTGAAATTATTTTATCCATTCTTCTGCCTGCTTAGAAATTGGCATGACACATGCATGTATCATGTGCTCAGGGAATCAGCAGTTCAAGGTGAAAGAGCTTTTCTCCTCAAAGTCACTGGGTTGAATCCAGCCCATTGTGGCAATGACCAAAAGTCATCATCAGTTCACAGTTCCACATAAACAGCACGCCCACTTCTTCTTTTCAGTTGGGTCCCCCAAAGGAATGCACTCTGCGCCCTCAGAGCTGCTACCAGTCACCTGCCACTGCCTCCCAGTCCTGGGGAATTACAGCAGGACTTTCAAAAGGTGCACTTCCAGCATCCCAGGGGAAATGGCAGGACATCTATGCCGTACCATATGCTCCTTCACACCTCCTTGCTGTACCAGTAGCTACTGGCTCTGCTCCACGTGTGCCGCCTCTTCCACCACGCACTGTAATCCAAGGTGAGACTGTTCCTTCATGCTACAGCAGAGGGGCTTGTGGGGTAGGGTGAGCCCCAAAGCAGGCCATTTCCATCTGGGCAGATTTCAAACATCAATGGAGCCCTTCCTTCTTATCCCACAAGCACAGGCAAGATTAGCAGTAAAGTGTTCTACTGGCCCCACTAACAATGCCCCATTCCTGCAGCTCCCTGCCACACCTCCCAGGGCTTGAGAACCACTGGGCTATGCCCTAGAGCTGTCAAAGCAGTCAAGCCCAGGTCAATCTGCCTAGAGCAAATGTCTGCGAGGAAATGACTTCAGTTATTCTCACTGTACGGGGGAGCAGTGACCAGTGAGGGGCTGAGGTGGCACAGACCCCCAGATACAGGGGGCAGCATTCATAGCTCTCCATACAGTTCAGTTTCAGCCCCTCTGATTTGTTGCCCACTTCAGGCCAGATTCTCAGTGGGTGTAAATCAGCATCGCTATGTTAACGTCCATGTAGCTAATCTGATTTATACCTGCTGAGGCCCTATCCCCCAAAATTGCCTATAGCCCTGCCCTGCATGTGTCCCCCTCCCCCGCCCACTGCTCGCCTCTCACTGCCAGGTGTGCTGTTGATTTTGTGTAGCTCCCAATGTGCTCCCGCCCCCTCCTCCTGCCAGCTCACCCACCAGTGCTGTGGACCCTGGAACCAAGAGGATCCTGCCGCCACCTCTGAGCATCAAGCACAAACGAACCTCGTCGGAGCCTGTGCCCTGGGTGCCACTCAGCCCCGTGCAGCCCAGCCAGAGCAGTGTGGCTCCAGGTAAGCGGCTGGTTGGCTTGACTGATGCTGGTGATGGGACTGGCCAGCATCCTGGACTCTGTAGGGAAGAAGCTCCTGGAGCTGGGAACACTCACTCTGTCTCTGCAGCCCCACCTAAATTAGATACCGTGCTAAGTCCCGCCTGTGTCTGTCAGTCCCGGCCTGATGGACGTGGGCAGCGCCCTGGGATAGCAGGGTCCGGCTCTTCCCATTTAACCCTAGGAGGTCACCCTCAGAAGACCAGAGAGCACAGGCATGGAGAGGGTCCCCAAAGAGCAGCAGGGTTGCGTGAGTTTTGCCAGGCTGAGCCGTGCAGCTGCCAGGCACTAACACGCTGGTCAGCCCTATACCAGCCCCCACCCCAAATCGTTCCCTTTCCTGGGGCTCTGAGCATGTGAACCTAGCACAGAGCCTTTGCTTGCCATGCTGAGGCAGAGCCTGGGAATCTGTGGCCATCTTGGCTAGTGTAGGGGTACTTCGCTCCCAGTCCTGGCCCTGGCCTCTCCCCCCATCCACCTAAGCTCTTAGGGATGCTACAGGCCGTAGCTGAGTGCTTGCCCCGCGCCTGGGAGGGTGCCCAGTGCTGAGTCGAGATGGGGCATGACGGAATGTGGCTTGGCTCTGGATTGCAGTGTGCTGCCCAGCAGCAGGGCACCAGCTGCGGGCAGTACACCACCTGCTTTGCCGTTGCTCCAACCATTTCTCTTCTCACTTTTAGAACCTGGATCCTTCTTGCCTCCCAAAGCCCGTTCTGCAGCAGGAGCCCCTCCCAGGAGCCTGAGGTAACTGCCCGGGGCTGGGCTCACTAAAGGGAAAGGCCTTGGCACCCCTCAGCCGCTGTGGTGAAGAGTTCCTGGGGCTGGGAGGGCTCTCTATGGGGCAGGATTCAGGGGGCGGGGGGCTCTCTGGAGAGAGGATCCATGCACAGCTAGGGCTTGGCAGTGGTCCGAGGGTGTGTGTGCCCTGGCTGTGCCTGGCACCCAATGGGAGGCTGTGGAAGAGGCTGGGGGGCCAGGGGCACTGCTGTCTGCAGCCACTGTCTCTTGGGGCTGCTGTCCCAGGACTGACCCTGGCGAAGGGGCTAGGTGCCACATGCAGCTGTAACTAAATGCCACATTGCAGTGCCCTGCATGGGCGTTTCTGGCCAGCTCCCCAGGGGATGGCCTCTTCCCCAGGCGGTGGTGGCCGTGGCACTGGGGGAAGGGGTGGAGGCAAGGCAGCCCAAGCTTTGGCCTCTCACCTCTTGTCTCTTCCCCGTGGCAGGAGTCCCAGGCTGCTGTCCAGGGAGGCTGCAGCACGGCTGACTCTCTGCAGTGCCCTGTGGCTTGCTGAATGCTATGGGGTTCCTGAAGGGACTGCCCTCAACACTGGAGAAAGGCCACAGGCCAAGCCCATAACCCAGTCAGTGTTGTACTCCACTTGGGATTTGCCCCCCAGTGGGGCTGGCTGGCAGCCAGCAGGGGAATCCTGCAGAGCCCTGGGGGCCCACCCGGGATACCTGCCTAAGGAGCTTTTGGTCCCTAGGGCCCCATTCCACACCCCACCTAGCCTGCTCCTGTTTGACTGACCAGCCCTTCTGTGGCTTCCCTCAGCTCCGGATCCCGCCAGGGCATCAGCCGCTCCACCACCAAGGACATGGCACAACCTGGTAAGAACCTGCCTGGCTCAGGAACCTCCCCACGGCCTGCTGCATTGGCCCCAGCTCACTGCCCTCGCACCCCTCACTCAGGGGACAATGCCCATCCAGCCCCACTGCCATCCCACCCCTCGCCCAACCCCCTCCTCCACCTCTCCCCTCGCCCAGCCCTGCCGTCCTGCACTGCCCCACCCCTCCCCAACCCTCTCAGCTGTCCCACCCTCACCTAGCCCTGTGCCATCTAACCCTGCCCCACCACCCACTGCCATCCCCCCTTTTCCCAGCCCCTCCATCCTCCTTCCCCTCCCCTGGCCTCCCATTGCCTAACCTCCAGCCCAGCTGTTCTCCTGTCTCATTCTCTTGCCCCGCCAGCTGCCCAGTGCACTGCAGGACCTGGCTGGCACAGCATGGTGCTGAGTGCCTGGTGCCGTCCTGCATGGGGTGCTGGTTGCTGGTGCAGTGTGACAGTTGGTGATGGTTCTGCTGGTGCCCTAGGTTCCCTGAAGGCAGTGGAAACGCTCTGTGAGGCCAGCCCCAGCAAAGAAAGGAGTGGTGGGCTGCAATGGCCCTTGCAAGAGCCAGGTGGAGGCCCTGGCCCAGCAGAAGATGTGCCGCCCCCTCTCCCAAGGAGAGGCAGCCTGGTAGGTGCTCTGGCCTGGGCTGTCGCATTTGGTTCCCACATCTTCACCGCCTTTTCTCTCCATATCTGGTTGTAACATTGGCAAACATGAACCCATTCCAGCTCCAGTGCCCCAGGCATGGACAGGGCACGGCCCTCCCTGCTGGCTCAGAGCACTGCCTGGAAATGGCAGGAGCTGACCCCTGAGGGGTGTGATGGAGTCCCATAGGAACAGTGCTCCTACAGCCTCCCAAAGGGACCATTCACCCTGCCTGGCAGTCAGAAGTGATTCACAGCCAGCATGGAAGTCAGAAGGGTTTATTAGTTCTCAGGATCACAGCACAGAAAGATTTTAATATCAGATGCATCAAAAGTTACAGCAGCAACCAACTAAGGAGCCTCAGAGCCCCCATTCTCAGGCCCGGCTTCCTCGAACTCCCTTATAGGGGACTGGCTCTTCCAGCCAGCCAGCCCCCAGAGCCATCCCCTTGCCCCTCCCCAGTCCTTTGTCTCCTTCCCAGGCAAGGTGGCCACCCCTCCTTGGCTCCGCCTGCCACAACCTGTTACAACTTGTTGCAGCAGGTTGACCCAGGGTAGGGAGTCCTGGCTAAGTCTGCATACGTGTGGCTGGGGAAGGCAATGATCACACACCCGGGTCCCATCACTGAAATACATGAGTAACAAATGGGGAAACTGAGGCGCGCACCCAGCACTCAGAGAAAACCCCAAGAATATCTCTATTTTGTCACAGTCGCAGAACATCATGGGGAGCAGCGGGCTAGCCCCAGTTCTTCAAGTGCAGCCCTTCTTGTCCCCACGCAGATGGAGCAGGCTGTCCTGTACCTAGCCGTTCCACAGGGCCTGATTTCTGAAGGGAGGGACTGGGTGTGACGTTCTCCTCTGCAATCTGGACTGGTGTATTGCTGTGTCGCCCCAGTCCCTCACTCCTGGAGCTCCGCTGTGTGAATCCCCACTCCTGGCTCCATGCACAGCCTCCTGCAAGCAAGCTGCTCCTAACTCAGTGAGTGAGTGCCTCTGGCCAGCCACTCATGGGGTTATGCAATAGAATGATCCTGCAAACACCCCCAGTCCTAGATGCAACCCTAGGAACTGCCATTTTACACAGTTCAGTGCTGCCCACTGGACTCTGCGAACTCATATGTTCATCAATTTATCAAAGAAATTGATATGCACCAGCTCTGTCCCTCTAAATGGAGTCTCCACACATATCCAAACCACTGCTTTAGATAAAACAAACAAACAAATGTATTAAGTACAGAAAGATTTTAAGTGATTATAAGCCAGAGGAATATGAATCAGATTTATATTTTATTTTATTATATTTTATTATATTATATTATATTATAAATAAAAGCAAATTGCATTTTAAACTAAGCTTAACACTTTCAGTAGCCGTACAGTCACAGACTGGTTGGTCAGCCTCCAACCAGGCTCTCCCCTGTGATCAATGCTTCAGCTGCTTGATGTTATTCATAGCTGGGTTGCAAGACAGAGAAAGTGAGAGAGGCCAAAATGTCCCCCCTTTTCAAATGTCCCTGCGTCCCCCTCCGGAGCCTCATCTCCCCCCCTTCAGGGTCAGGTGACCAACAGTATTCCTGCCTGGTCTTCTCCACATCCTCAGTCAATGAGCATCACCTTATCAGATGCTTAGGCTAGTCCATTGTTCCTGAAAGAGCTGGGTTGTTTTATGCATGCCTTAATAAGGTGTGAACTACTTCCCTGCTTTTAGTGTTTGCCTGGATCTGCTTCAAGCCATGTGAGACACATATTTGGGGATATTGCATAGCAGAGCTTCATAACTATACATATGACACTGCAAGAAGCGTGCTACTAGAACAATAGTGTTCAGTATGCCATGAGCATTCCATAAACACTTACATGACATACTTTGCATTAACCAATACACAGTTACACTAAAAGGGTGAACATGAATGATACACAATCACACCATAAGGGTGTACGTGGGGTGCATTGTGTCACACCTCCCCTCTTACAAAGCTGCAGGAGGGTTAGCCACTGGCTAAGTTGGAGGCAGTAAATAGGGTTTCTTTTGGTATTTAGCCATCAAAACCATGAGGCAGCCTGCCTCGATTTCTCCATTTGCCATTCTTAGCACATTTATCATACCCACACCCTTTGTTCAGGCAGTCTGGCTGTGGGGTCAGTTGGTTTAATACCACTTGTGTCATTCAATTGCCTATCGGACCTTTCGTGTTTAGTCCCTGACTTTTCTTTCCATTCAGTGTTTCCAGCACCTCTGCCTCGCTCTCCCGGTTCAGCTCGTGCTGCCCTCAGCATCATGACTAACATCAACCCTACCCGCTGGCCCCCCGCCACCAAGAGAGCTCCACACAAGTCCCCATTCCCTGCAGGACCACAAATAAACAAGGACACAGGACTTGCTGTCCCTGAATGAACACTGCAGATTGAGAGCTGCCAGAGCCACACTACACAACTGTCCACATCTGGGGCCCTGCAGCCGCCTCACCGCCCCCTCCAGAGCTCCCAAAACACCCACCCCAATTCCCCACACAGCCACCCATCACTCTCCATCCATCCAGATCCCTTTCGGCCCCCCAGCACATCCCTCACTCTCCTATGCCAGTTGGTCCCCCCACCCATGTGGTTGGAGGGGATTCTCTCTAGTGTGGAGTGCCTGCCTTGTGTGCATGGGGTTTGGGCACCAAAATGCACCAGCACTCAGGCTGCTTGTGTTGGGGGGTCTAACAAAGAGCATGGTGCAGGGCAAGCGGCTCAGGCTTGATGGCGTTTTCCCCTCCTGACTTGCAGAGTAAGCCGTGCCTCCGCCGGGTCCGAGCCCTGTATGACTGTTGGGCTGACCGGGATGACGAGCTGACCTTCCGTGTGGGAGAGATCATTGTTGTGACCGAAGAGGAGGACTGCAATTGGTGGGTAGGTATCAGCCTACAGTGTAGTACGGCAGTGCGGGTTCCCGGGTGCATGCTGCTGTCCCCTGGACCTTCGCTCCACACCCCTCTTTAGCCACAGCTCCGAGAATCTTAGTCAAGCTGCCTTCCTCCCTGGCCTCCCCTGAAGCTTTGTCCTGTCCTCCTCATCCTCCTGGGTAGCACTGAGTGCCCCGTGGCCCCAGAGAATCCATATCTTGGTGATCTCGAGTCTGCACTGAACCCTCTGGATTCTCCTCTCTGATGTGCTCTCTCAACCCTCACATGCACATTCTTCCCATCTGCCTCTTGACTGATACCTCTTGGTGAGCTTGCTCCTGTCACAGCCTACTCTCCTGCAGCACTTCCAGTTCCTCTGTTGTGCTAACCAGCTACAAACTTGACATGCAAACGTTAGAAGCTTTTAAACCAGTTGTATGTGTCCCATCTCTGCTGGCCATTTAGAAGTCGAACGGTTATGGCTGGCTCTTTGCCAAGACAAACAACGATTATGTGTATTTTATTAAAAATAATCATTAATAAAGAAAGAAAGCAGGAGCGCTGGCCCACACTATTTTCATTAAGTTGTTTGTAATGGAGGAATGTGGTAAAAGTCAGATGTCTTTGAAACCATCAAAACCCCCATGTCCTAGTGCACTAGATATGTATATGTCAGGATTTGTGAAGTCTTGTGCAGTGGCAGGTTGGCTGCAATGACAAAGACCAGGACTTCCTAGAAAAAGCCCTAAAATGTCTAAAACAAGCCTAGAGCACTGCTCATTGTAGATCCCAGAAGGGATCGTTGTGATCATCCAGTCTGACCTCCTGCATAGCAGCAGGCCAGAGAACTTCCCCCAGAGATTCCTGCATCCAGCCCAGAACCTGTGTTTAATATAGAGCAGAGCTTCTAGAAAGAAATATCTAATCTGGATTTACAGACTTCAGATAACAAAGGCAATTGGCAATTTGTTCCAAATGTTAATTATCTTCAGAGTTAGAAATTTTCTCCTTATTTCTAGTCTGAATTTATCTAGCTTCAACTTCCAGCCATTGGATTTTGTTCTGTCTTTATCTGCTAGATTAAAGAGCCCTCTGCAGTCAGGACTCTGCCTGGGTAGCTACTGATAGACCGTGATCAAGTCCCCTCTTACTTTTCTTTTTGGTGAGATAAACAGATTGAGCTGCTTTAGTCTCTCACTGTAAGGGGAGTTTCCAGATCTCAAATCCTTCTTGTAGCTCTCTTCCGAATTCTTTCCAATTTTACAACCTCCTTTTTGAAGTGTGGACACCAGAATTGGACACGATCCCCTATGCCCCATGCAGCAGTTATACCACCTCCCTATTCTTGCTTGAAATTCCCATTTGTTCATCCCTCTTAGCCACAGCATCCCATGAGCTCCCACTTGTTAGGGTTCTGCGAGCAGCTGTTCTCCACCGCTGAGAGCAGCTGTTCTCCGTGCCACCGATCAGCTGTTATCTGCACCGCCGAAAAAGGGAAGATGTCCCAGATTTTTCGGCGGAGGGTATCGAGTGTAAGTGTCATTTAATTGCTTATTTTGAAATTTTATTTGGCCCCATATGTAAAAATACTGTTAAGAGTTTGGGGGCTTCCGCAATTATTTATCGAGTTCAAAAGGGTTCCTTGGCCAAATTTAATTGAGAAACACTGATCTAGGGGAATCTGCAAAGCCTTTGGGAGATAGGGTTTGTATGAACAAAACTTGATGTGGCATTATATAATGGAACATACTCCTGGCTTCAGCTCTGTGTCTGTTCCTTTCACATGGCTCTAGCAGACATTGTGCTTTCGGTTCTCAAAAGATGTGGCTAACCTTTGTGCCTTAAATAGTAATGGAGCACCCAACCAGTCCCTCTTTGGAGAGGTTCTTAACACTTTCGGCAACTGATGCTTATGGGCAGAGAATAATGGCCAGCTGAAATGAGCCCTCAGAGGACTTAGCAGGCCTGGACCATGGGCGTCTGCATCGAAGTCACAGGCAGGAGTTGGGTATTGAACTGTCATTGAAAGTCAAAGGGAATTGGGCACCCAAATGCCCTCTGTGCCTTTGAAAATCGCTTCTTGATCTATGGAACCACCAAAGCTCTGTATAGACTTGGCATTGACGCCGACCTGGGTGCCTAAGTCCCTGGGCTGTGTTTGCACCGGTGAGTCACAGCAAACTTTCTGTGACACTTCATTCTTTCTTTTTACATATCAAATCCATAACGCTGAGACAGGGCTTCAGATGCAGAGCAGGACTTTGAATAGCTAGGCCCCAGGTCAAGGGAACACTCTTGGATCTAAACTTGCCTACTACTAAGTGCTGACTGCATTTTTCTTTTAGCAAACTGTAGGCACTGAAATCCTCAACTGCTTCAACCTGCACAGCGAAGCTCTGTGTGACAAGGGGTTGCCCTGCCAGCTTTCTAAACTCAGGTGGGCCAACACCCAGGAGCACTGTTTATCTGAGCGCTTGATTACTCAAAGGACTCTCCTCTGCCCCAGTACTGTGGGACAGCCACTTTTCCTGCACAGTGAGATATGCCCTTTGCATTACAAAGATAAAATAAAACTGAAAACTCAAACAACTGGGACACACCATCTAAATCAGAATCTGACCCCCAGAGGCTCAGTGTGTCTAGCCCATCATGGTGGGTGCCCCAGGACATAGCTGCACCAGAGCGCTTTAGTACAGTTATAGAATCATAGAAAATGAGGGTTGGCAGGGAGCTCAGGAGGTCATTAGTCCAACCCGTGCTCAAAGCAGAACCAACCCCACCTAAATCATCCCAGCCAGGGCTTTGTCAAGCCTTAAAAACTTCTAAGGATGGAGATTCCACCACTTCCCCAGGTAACCCATTCCAGTGCTTCACCACCCTCCTAGGGAAAAAGTTTTTCATAATATCCAGCCTCGATCTCCTCCACTGCCACTTAAGACCATTGCTCCTTGTTCGGTCATCTACCACCATTGAGAACAGCCTAGCTCCATTCTCCCTGAAATCCCCCTTCAGGTAGTTGAAGGCTGGTATTAAATCCCCTCTCATTCTATGTCATGTGCTCCAGCCCCCTCATCATTTTCGTTGCCCTCCGCTGGACTCTCTCTAATTTGTCCACATCCTTTATGTAGTGGGGGGCCCAAAACTGGACACAATACTCCAGATGTGGCCTCACCAGTGCCGAAATAGAGGGAAATAATCACTTCCCTCGATCTGCTGGCAATGCTCCTACTAATACAGCCGAATATGCCGGTAGCCTTCTTGGCAACAAGGGCACACTGTTGACTCATATCCAACTTCTTGTCCACTGTAACCCCCAGGTTCTTTTCTGCAGAAGTGCTGCTTAGCCAGACAGTCCCCAGTCTGTAGCTGTGCATGGGATTCTTCTGTCCTAAGTGCAGGACTCTGCACTTGTCCTTGTTGAACCTCATCATATTTTTTTGGCCCAATCCTCCAATTTGTTTAGGTCACTCTGTATCTTATCCCTGCCCTCCAGGGTATCTACCACTCCACCCCAGTTTGGTGTCATCTGCAAACTTGCTGAGGGTGTAATCCACCCCATACTCCAGATCATTAATGAAGATGTTGAACAAAACCGGCCCCAGGGCTGACCCCTGGGGCACTCCGCTTGTTACCGGCTGCCAACTAGACATCAAGCTGTTGATCACTACCTGTTGAGCCTGATGATATAGCCAGCTCTCTATCCACCTTATAGTCCATTCATCCAACCCATACTTCTTTCACTTGCTGATAAGAATACTGTGGGAGACCATATCAATAGCTTTGCTAAAGTCAAGGTATATCACGTCAACCGCTTTCCTCACATCCACAGAGCCAGTCACCTCTTCACAGAAGGCAATCAGGTTGGTCTGGAATGACTTGCCCTTGGTGAATCCATGCATGAATCCATCACTGTCCACCTATCACTGACAGGCCTGTGAGCACTGAGGGTTGACCCTGTCTCAAGGGGCTGTAAGGGAATTAGCTGCTTCTCTGCAAGATGGTGCAATTGTGCAGTAGGGCAGGAAGGTCTCCTGATTGGTGGAGTTTGGAGTGACTAATGAGGCCGATGGTTGGAGCCCCACATACGGATTGCTCCGAGCAGATCAAGCAGGAACAGGCACATCAACACAGCCTTACTCCTTTTGGGGAGGTGGATTAATTCAGTCAAGCAGAGAGCGCTCTCTGATCGACCCGCTCAATCAATGCCACTGCATCGATCCCTGCTGCTGTGGCAGTGAAGGCATCCCCTTAGAGGCGGGTGCTGTCTCCACCCAGAACCAGGTCATTTGGGGCTCATGAGCAACTGAAGTTCAGCACCTCCAGCTTTCTCAGATCTCCTTGTAGCTCCACAAGCTTCCTCTGGAAATCCTGCACAAAGCAAACTAGACACAGTGTCTGTCCTTAGCCTGCTTGGCTTAGCAGTGCAGGTGGAGTTGGCTGGCAGTGCCCTGATTCCTGTAATGATTGGGGTGTGGGTGGTCAGGCCCCCTGGCTAGAGTCAGGTGCCATGCCACAGACTGAAACCGGACTCAGCATTGGGGTAGATTGTAGGAGCGGGGCCGTGAAGTGAGGCAGGAAAGCAGGAACTGAGAACAGATGGGGGTCTGGAATAAGGAGGACAGCAACAGGGAGGAAGGCAGTGACCAGGAGTCGGGTAAACAGGCAGTAGTAGTAGTAGCAGCCAGCCAAGGATTCCTCTAGTTGCTCGGACAACTTCCTGTGCCTTTCTGGTGTAAACAGAGCTCCTCAGCCAATCCAAGGTGCTGGATGTTTCCCCCAATCAGGAGCTTCGGAGGCTGGGCCCTTTGTGAGCTAGTGCTTCATTGGCTCCCTTCTCCAGTAGCTCAGGTGAGGTGCTGGGCGGTGGCCAGGGACTGAGCACTGCCTGGGGATCCAGGGGCCTGCGTTCAAGAGCCACAACCCCTCACACTTCTGCTGCATTCACAATCCCAGGCTGCCTTAGTAATCCAGGAAGGACTAGAGTAACTAGTGCAAGCTTGCTCAGGTGAGGGGGACCTGGTAACCCTTCCAGGACCTGGCCTTGTTCTCAGGGCAGTTGGCTAGTGTGGAGATTGGGATGGCTGGGCACTAGCAGGGCTGGTTCAGGAATGGCTTGCAGTCACTGGTCAGTTGCTTTGACTGGCTACCTAGCCCTGTGGAAGAGCCACAGCTGACTAAGCCTCTGCTTGCCTTTCTCTTCACAGAGCGGCTGGATTGAAGGACAGTCCCACAGGAAAGGCGTCTTCCCAGCATCTTTTGTTCACCTGCACAGTGAATAGGACCTGGATGGCTGACGGAGGAATGAGTATCTCAGCTGCTCCAAGTGCAGAGGACACACCTAGCGAGCTTGTGCTGTCTCCGCCCTCGTATCTTGTCTCACCCCTGCAGGGCTGTAGCCTGCAATCTGCCCACCGGCCTGTCTCCTGAATTGCAATCAAGTATGCTAATGGGTGTCTTTGAGTCTTGCCTTCAGCTCAGTGTGCAGGCTCCCTCCCTCACTCCTGCCTGGTGCTGGCTGGGAGTGGCAAGGTTGGGGACACCAGAGTTTGGAGCCTGTTTTAATTGAGGATGATTGACTGCTGATGAACTCAAGTTAATCCCTCTAGCCACATCACAATGTCTGTTCCACAACTCAGCCCTAGGGTAAAGCACTCTTGGTGCAGTGTTTAGTTTAACAACTACTTTCCTCCCAATTAACTTGAGTTAATTAACTCGGGTTAAAACAGGTCCCAAAGCCCATTCCAGTCAACCCCTTCCACTGTCCCAGCCAGGGAGCTGCCCAAAACAGGCTTCTTTCCAATCTCCCAGTTGAACCATTCATTCACCTGGGCAGCCACTTTGACATCCAGACCCATAGAAATGGCACTAGGTCCTGTCTGTGCTGGCAACAATTCTCAGTATTTTTCTGCTCTGGTGCTATTACTAGTGGGAGCTGGAGCGTAGCTAGTGCTACGCATTTTCCCAGCCCTGTTCAGTGCCCTCTGTACACTAAAGCTTCCACCCTGGAATCACCAGCAGAACTTTGCTGGTACAGAAAAATGTGACAGGGTAGAACTCATAGACTTTAAGGCCAAAAGAGACCATTGTGATCATCTAGTCTGACTTCCAGCACATCACAGGCCACAGAGCCTCACCCACCCACTTCTGTAATAGACCTCCTAACCTCTGGCTGAGTTACTGAAGTCCTCAAATCATGATTTAAAGGTACAGACAATCCACCATTTACTCTAATTCAAACCTGCAAGTGATCCATGCCCCACATTACATTGGAAGGCAAAAAAAAAAAACCAAAAAAACCCCCAGGGTCTCTGCCAATCTGACCTGGGGGAAAATTCCTTCCCAATCCCAAATCTGGCGATCATCTAGACCCTGGGCATGTGGGCAAGATCCACCAACCAGACAGCTGGGAAAGAATTCTCTGCAGTAACTCAGCACCTCCCCTTCTAGTGGCCAATCTGCAGCTGTTGGGGATATTTGCTGCTAGTAGTTGTGGATGGGCCACATGCCATTGTAGACAATCTCATCATACCACCCCCTCCACAAACTTATCAGGTTCAATCTTAAAACCAGTTAGGCTTTTGCCCCCACTGCTCCCCTTGGAAGGCTGCTCCAGAATTTTACTGCTGTGATGTTAGAGACTTTAGTCTAATTTGAAGCCTAAACTTGTTGATGGCCAGTTTATGTTCATTTGTTCTTGTGCCATCATTAGCCCGTAACTTAAAATAACTCCTTTCACTTCCTGATGTTTATCATTGATTCATTTATAGAGAAAAGTCATATCTCCCCTCAGTCTTCGTTTTGTTAGACTAAACAAGCCAAACGCTTTAAGTCTCCTCTTGTAGAGTAGGTTTTTCATTCCTCTGATCATCCTATTAGCCCTTCTCTGCACCTGTTGCAGTTTGAATTCATCTTTTTTAAACATGGGAGACCAGAACTGCACACAGTAGTGCAAATGAGGTCTCACTAGTGCCTTGTATAATGGTACTAACACCTGCCTATCTCTGCTGGAAATACCTCACTCGATGCATCCTGGGACTGCATTAGCCTTTTTCACAGCTGCATCATATTGACAGCTTATAGTCATCCAGTGATCAACTAAACACCATGTCTTTCTCCTCTTCTGTCACTCATCTTATAGCAAAAATTCTTGTTGATTGTCCCTAAGTGCATGACCTTGCACTTTGCACTATTATATTTCATCCCATTTTTTATTATTCCAGTTCTCAAGGTTATCCAAATCTTCTTATATTGTATTCCAGTCCTCCTCCATAGTGGCAATCCCTCCCAACTTTGTGTCATCCACACATTTTATTTGCTCACTCCCACTTTTTGTGCCAAGGTCATTGATGATAATGTTAAATAAGAGTGGTCCCACGACTGATACGAATAACCTCCCTCCAGTCTGACAGTTCACCTTTCAGTATGACCTATTATAGTTGCCCCTTTAGCCAGTTCCTTCCTCACCTTTCAATTCTCATATTAATCCCCATCTTCTCCAAATTTACTAATAATTTCCCATGTGGAACTGTATCAAATGCCTTACTGAAATCCAGGTAGATTAGATCAGCTGTATTGTCTTTGTCTAGGTAATCAGTTATCTTCTCAAAGAAAGAGATTAGGTTGGTCTGGCACCATCTACCTTTTGTAAAACCATGTTGTATTTTATCCCAGTGACCGTTTACCTTTAAGGGACCTGTAGTTTCCTGGATCATGTTTTTCCTCTTTTTTTAAAAAATAAGAACTATATTAGCAATTTTCCAATCATATGGTACCACTCCTGAGCTTATGGATTCATTAAAAATCATTGCTATTGGGCTTGCAATTTATGTGCCTATTTCCTTTAATATTTTTGGGTGGAGATTGCCCGGGCCACCAGATTTGGTCCCATTAAACTGTTTGAATTTGTCTTATCCCTTGGATGTGATAATTTCTACTTCCGTATCCTCATTGCCATTAGCCCCCCTGCCACTACCCTAAACGCTTCATTACCCTTATTCAAAACAGAGGCAAAGTATTTGTTTAAGTGTTGGGCCATGCTTAGATCATCCTCAATGTTTAGTGGGCCCACTTCTTCTTTCCTTGTTTTTTTCCTTTTATTTATATGCCTATAGAACCTTTTATTATTGGTGTTAATTTCCTTTGTCAGGTCCAACTGTATTTTGGTTTTGGCATTTCTCACTTTATCCCTACACTTTCCAACCTCCAGGAGGTAGCTTTGCTTGTTGAGTCCTCCCACCTTCCACTCCTTGTAGACATCCTGCTTTCTCTTAATAACCACTTTGAGATGATTGCTCATCCAGCTTGGTCTGCGATCCTTCCCTATGAATGTTTTCCCTTGTTTTGGATTCAGGCTTCAGAGAGTTTCTGCAACTTTGATTTAAAGTAATTCCAAGCCTCCTCCATATTCAGATCCTTGAGTTGCTCATACCAGTCCACTTCCATAACTACTTCCCTTAATTTTTTTAAATTTGCCCTTTTGAAATCAAGGAACCTAATTGCAGACCTATATTTGTTTAGCCTTCCATTTAATTTAAACTGAATTAGCTCATGTCCACTCAAACTAAGATTGTCCTTCAGCCAATTCTTCTATGAAGTCCTCACTACTTACCAATATTAAATCTAAAACAGCATCACTGCTTGTTGATTCAGTGAATATTTGTTGAAGAAATCATTCAGCTGTCATTCTGGAATATTTGGTCCTATCATGATTAGTAGCAGTTATCCTCCAATCTATATCTTGGAAATTAAAGTCTCCCATAATCACACCGTTCGCAGTAGAATTTATTTCATTACAAATATTAAAGAGGTCTCTAGTTATATCCAGATTGGATACTGGGGGTCTGTAGCAGACCCCAAACATTGTCCCAGTGGAGCCTTTGTTACCTTTCTTCCTCGTATTTTCCTATAATATATCTTGAAAGGTCAGAGTTGGGCCATGCAACTTGCAAAGTTTCTTGGCTTTTTCGGGCCTAGCATCACACCCCCAACGCAAGATTGGTGTAGGAGGGAGTAATCAGAGTAATACACCCCAGTCTTGACAAGGCATCAGCTACAAGATTCTCTTTGCCTTTGATGTGAACTATGTTCATATCAAATTCCTGTAAGGCCAAACTCCAACAGAGTACCTAGAATCAGTTCCTTTGGCTGTGTGTAACCATACCAACGGAGCATGATCACTGAACACAGTAAACTTCCTATTATACAAATCAGGTTGAAGTTGCATTATGGCCCAGACAACTGCATAGCATTGCATTCTTTCTCTATAGTAGCATAGTGTTGTTCAGTGGGTGTTAGTTTCTTGTTCAAATATGTGATGGGCTGCCTTTTCCCCTCTTCCCCATCCTGCATGAGTACAGCTCCTACCCCAATATTAGAAGCGACTGTGACAGAAAGAATGTTTTCTCAAAATCAGGGCTGGCTAATACAGGCTCTTTAGATAAGGCTTCTCTTATTCTTTGGAAGCCCTGTTCACAGGCCTGAGTCCATTTTACCTTGTCTGGATTTCCCTTTTTGTTAAGGTCTGTTATGGGGGCTACAATGTCACTAAACCCCTTTACAAACCTGCGATAATAATTGGCCAGCCCACTAAAGGATTGGACCTGTTTCTTTGCTCAGGCCAGCTTTTTATGGCTTCTACTTTTAAAGGATCAGGGCATACAAGTCACTGCCCACCCTGTGTCCCAGATACTTCTGCAGCTCCTAACATGCACTCAGAGACTTTAACAGTTGGGTTGGCTTCTTTTAGTCTTTGTAACACATGTGGTTACAAGTGATCTTTCCAGGAATTGCTGAAAATAGTCAAAGTAATCTATATAGGCTTTGGCAAAGGTTTGTAACCTATCCAAAACCTCATTAATGAGCTTCAGGAACGTGGCACCGGACTCTTTTAATCCAAACGACAGAACCTTGAATTTATATAGACCAGAATCCAGTATGAAAGTTTAGTGATTACTCTGTTAAATGGGCCTTTTCATTAAGAGGAGGAGGAGTGTATTGTGTATTTTGTGTCTTGCCTAATTGCCTAAGTTGCCGTAGCAACAGAGCTTAGCTTGTTGCCATAGCAATAGAGTTAGACTATAAGGGATAGCTCAGCCAGTCCTGGCTGGTTTTTAGTGTTAGTTCAATAAAGACGCTCCCTGTGTTACATGTCTCTGTGAGCCTGTACTGGTTTCTCTGTCTCTCTGAATACACTGATGCACTGTGGGCTTTCTCCTGGGGAGGCAGTGAATCATGAGAGTCCCTGGCTATAGTGCAGCATGGGAGATGTGGTTTGGCTGGGGGAGCCAGGCATAGAAGAAAATGGGGATGAGGCACCAAACTATAGCCATGAGCCACTGCAGCAGCATTTCCCCATTTCAGTTTCGGGATATTTGTTTTTTTTAATTAAAAAAATCTAAATTTTCCAGAGAATGCAGCTACTTTCTTCCAAAAACAATTGTTGGGGTGAAAATCCAATTTTCTGTGGCAAACAGTTTTGTCAGAAAAATGTTTCACTAATCTCTGTGGCCCTTCCCAGCTATTCCCTTCATGTCATTGCCTTTATTTACTGCACCTTAGAAAATCCAATCAACATGCTCAGGGTTGTTTGCATTACCAGCCCTGTGTAGAATAATGCTCACGCTGGAAACACTGGGCAGCTTATATTCTACTTGAGCAACTGCTGTCCTTGCAATATTGTGTTACCTCAGCTGCCCTGCTGGAAAGGGCAACAAATACACCGGCTTCATGTGGATGTCAGGAAATAGTAAAATTGTAAAAACCCATAACGAGCAGGATGTGACATCTTCCTTGCTGGCACTGTCCCGATTAGCATATGTAAATAGAGAGCCAGACACACTCGCAGCCCAGAATTTGTCTGATTTTTGGCAGAACGGGTCTGATTAATGGTGAGATGCCCCATTTACATTTTTTGCAAGTCGTAGTATTCTGTTTATATCAGTGGGACCTGTACCAGCCCACCACAGAAAAGACAGATACACTGGCTAGGTCAATTACTTCACTTACAACACTTCTAAAAACAAATTGTGACATTCAATCCTGTTCAAATGAAACGTTTAACAATGGGTTTGCTACCGTGCCCCCATAATACCCGTGCACCACATGCTGCCACCTCTCTCTTTTCATAGATGGAACCATGAGGCTGACTTGCAGGCCATAGACGCTGTCTCCAGTGTTTGCATCTGGAGCACTGTGTGGCTCCGTGTGTTTCTTTACAATATGCTCCTCAGCCTGTATTTCACAGTGCCGTGAGCCGCACATCTGTGGTCCCATGATCACAGTGGTCCCTTCTAGTGCGGGAATCAATGGGCACATACATTACACATCCTCCAGGAACTCTGCCTATCTGCAGTCATATCTCAGGTCCTGCTTCCAAGCATAATGGAGAGGCAGATACTTTGTGCACTCAGCGGTCCAGGCTGCTAGCGGGCCCTACAATGACTGCAATCTCGCTGCTCCATTCTAGAGCTTCATCTCCCCCCAGGCCAAGCAGAGTAACTAGCCAGCTGTCCAAGCACAGGCCAGGGCAGAGCCTTTTCACACTGCTCTGCATCTCTCTAGTGCCCCTTGGCTTTGCACAAGGCTGCTGTGCTGTCCCTCTGGGTGGCCTGAGAGCATGAAAACTGATGGGGTTCCCTCCCCTTCCCAGGCTGCCCTGTGGGTAAGGGCTCAGGCCCAAGGCGAGCCAGTGGTGAGTTGTGAGCAAGGGCAGCCGACCAGAGGCAGCCTCCTGGGCACTGGGGGAGAAGCTGAGCTCTGTGCCAGGATGCAGGCTGTGGCTTGGGGTGGGGGTTGGTGGCGGTGGCTATGGCTGGAGGCAGGAGAACAATGCAGGCCCCAGTGTGAGCCAGTGACAAGGCTGACCTCAGGCCAGTCAGACCCTCACAACAGTTTTTCATTGCCTTCCCTGGGAGAGGCGGCCTAGGGAATAGGCCTAGGGAGCCACAAGGGGCAGTTATTCTTGTGCCACCCATCAGGAAGGCCTTTGTGACGGGAAAGCGCTGTCCCTTGGGTCTGTCCCCGTCTTGCTGCGGCCCAATAATGGCCCTTCCCTGCCTGCCTGGGGAGTGAGACTGCTCAGTAAGGCTTCCTGTCCCTCTGCCAACTCTCTGCAGGCAGCCTCTACCCCATCAGCAACCCCAGGCGCCTCCTCCCTGTGCTGGGAACCAGCCTGGCAGGACTTTTCTCTGCATGGCTGGGAGATCCCAGAGCAGCTCTATGGTGGCACCAGCTGCTGTGGGGGGAGGGCAGGAGAGACGGGGGCTGGGAGGGGTGTGTGTGCCCATCCCAAGGAGAAGGCTGGAGCCTAGAACCAGGCTCCTCAATCCATGCTGAGTTCTGCACATGGGGGTCTTACCCTGGGACTGGGGCCATTGGCTTCAGTGCTGGTACCAGGCCTCTAGGAGTCAGACTGGCCTGGGTACTGTGCTGTGGGGACACCACCCTAGCACCCCTGCAGTGGGTTGGGCAGGGGAGACAGCAGCTCCCTGGCATCTTGTGGGAACTTTGTGGAGCATCAGGCACAAGATCCCCTTGGCAAGGGCAGCAGGGTTGTGCCTGCACCCAGTGCAGCGGGCCCTGTGGTGCTGTCTGGGGGGACCCTGCTGAATGGTGCCATGCAGCTGGGGGCTGAGCTCCATGTCACTCTGCAGGGTTATCTGGCTGCTCCCAACAGCCGCCAGGGGAGGCCAGGCCTATGCAGGGCTGCTCCATGGGAGCTGGGTGGCAGTCCCAGGCCCCACATTGAGGGGTGGCCAGGAAAGCACCCGCTGTGTTGGCTCCCCAAACAGCCCAGCACAAGCTCTCCTGAGCCCAGCCTGAGCCCACCCTGCTTTGGAGCCCTGGAGAGCTGTCAGGCAGCTACCAGTGTGCATTGCTCTGCAGGCCGTTTGCAGCTGTGCCGGTAGCAAGGTCTGAGCTGTGCCTGTGGTCAGAATTGTGGGTTGCAGATTTCCCCTTTGCTCTGCACAGCTAGTTCCTGTTGAGAAAGTGGAAGTGCGATTCCTGCCCAGCACACGGAGCGAGCAGGGAGAGCGCTGGAGGCTGCAAGGTGCATCCTGGAGCCCCTGTGGCTGGGAAGCTCACTTGTCACCTTCAGATCTCAGAGCTGCTGAGAGAGGCGCCCCCCCAGGTGAGTGTGCAGCAGCGCAGGTGCGGGGCTTACACTCTGCTCTGATACAGTCGTATCTTTGCACCGCAGTTCGCAGGGCCATACGCCAGCACTCGGGCTGAGCCGTCCCTCAGGCCCAGCCCCATGGCCGGCGGGGGGGATGTGAGGGGGCGAGCAGGGAAACTGTCCTACTCCCTGGGGTGGGAAGCAGGTTCCTGGATGCTGCGCCGAACGACTGGGTGGACTCTTTGGTGTTTTAAAACAGCTGCCAGGCCTGCAGTTTTTGGGGGAGGCCTCCCATGTCGGCTCTCCGCTGCCTGCATCTTGCCTCAGAAGCGTCACCCAGGCACATGGCACGTCCAAGTGCAGATGGGAAAAGGGCAGCTTCCATTCTGCCAGATGTTCTGCCTGTGTGCGGGGGTTACGCCCTCACAAGGCCTTTGAGGCTAGAGTTCCCTAGAAACAAGTCCTCACCCCCTCAGTCGTGCCCATTCTCTGCCAGTCACACACGAGTTTAGTCTCCTGAGGACTGAAATGCTCTGGTCCTGCTCAGGTCTTTGTGCTCAAAACAGGGCCCCCGGGTCTGTGTGGTGGCCTGTGTTATATGGGAGGTTCCTTCTGGCCTTAAATGCTATGGAACCCCCAGGACCCTGCACTGGGGAGCCAGGTGCCTGGAGATTTCATTGCCTCGTGCTCTTGCTGGCAGGCACCTGGCTATGGAGCTCTGCCTTGTGAATGCATCTTACTAAAAGGTGCCTGTTTTCTGGCACTAGGAGGCAGCGGGTTTGCCTCTCATAAAGCTATGCTCCATCTAAACCAGAACAGAACTTCCTGTAAAAGAATTCACAGGCCTGGACCACACTTAAAAGTTAGGTGGCCATCCCCTGGCTTCATACCCTGTGCAGTGTAGCCATGCTTCCCTAATCCCTGGTGTAGATGCAGTTAGGTCGGTGGACAAATGCTTGTGTAAACCTTCTGCCAGACAGAGCTGGCAGCAGCAAAGGCCCAGGTTCTATAGCTAGGGATCATTGTCAATGATACAACACCAAACCAGCTTGAGCCCCCACCCAGTCACCTGGGAAATCACAGGGCAATACTTCCCCTCTCAAAAGCACAGAGTCTGAGTATAGAAAGTAAGACTTTTAACAACAGGAAGGAAGTAACACAGCACTGGTGTGGCAAACAGTGCAAACAGAAGTAATGAACTCAATGAGCCAAACCCACCCCAGAGCATGGTGGGGTGGGGTAGTGTCCTTCCCCTCCCCACCGACCGTAGTTGCATGTCCACCTCTCGAACATAGGGCACGACCAGCTCCCACTGCTGGCTGTCATAGAATCGTAGAGTTGGAAGGGACCTCAGAAGGTCATCTAGTCCAAACCCCTGCTCAGAGCAGGACTAACCTCAGCTAAATAATCCCAGCAACGGTTTTGTCAAGCCGCAGCTTAAAAACCTCTAAAGATGGAGATTCCACCACCTCCCTAGGTAACCCATTCCAGTGCTTCACCACCCTCCTAATGAAAAACTTTTTCCTAATGTCCAACCTAGATCTCCCCCCCCCCGCCCCCTGCAACTTGAGACCATTGCTCCTTGTTCTGTCATCTGCCACCACTGAGAACAGCCTAGCTCCATCCTCCCTGGAACCCCCTTTCAGGTAGTTAAAGGCTGCTATCAAATCCCCCCTCATTCTTCTCTTCTGCAGACTAAACAAGCCTAGTTCCCTCAGCCTCTCCTCATAAGTCATGTGCTCCAGCCCCCTAATCATTTTTGTTGCCCTCCGCTGGACTCCCTCCAATTTGTCCACATCCTTTTTGTAGTGAGGGTGCCCAAAACTGGACACAATACTCCAAATGCGGCCTCACCAATGCTGAATAGAGGGGAATAATCACTTCCTGCTATCTGCTGGCAATGCAGCCCAATATGCTATTAGCCTTCTTGGCAACCAGGGCACACTGCTGACTCATATCCAGCTTCTTATCCACTGTTACCCCCAGGTCCTTTTATGCAGAACTGCTGCCTAGCTCATCGGTCCCCTGTCTGTAGCTGTGCATGGGATTCTTCTGTCCTAAGTGCAGTACTCTGCACTTGTCCTTGTTGAACCTCATCAGATTTCTTTTTCTCCAGTTTGTTTAGGTCCTTCTGTATCCTATCCCTACCTTCCAGGGTATCTACCACTTCCCCCAGCTTAGTTTTATCTGCAAACTTGCTGAGGGTGCAATCTACTCCATCCTCCAGATCATTAATGAAGATGTCGAACAAAACCGGCCCCAGGACTGACCCCCGGGGCACTCCGCTTGTTACTGGCTGCCAGCTAGACATGGAGCCATTGATCACTACTCATTGAGCCCTATGCTCTAGCCAATTCTCTATCTATTTTATAGTCCATTCATCCAACCCATACTACTTTAACTTGCTGATAAGAATACTGTGAGAGACCGTATCAAAAGCTTTGCTAAAGTCAAGGTATATCATGTCCATCGCTTTCCCCACATCCACAGAGCCAGTCATCTCTTCATAGAAAGCAATCAGGTTGGTCAAGCATGACTTTCCCTTGGTGAATCCATGTTGACTGGTCCTGATCACCTTCCTCTCTTCCAAGTGCCTTAAAATGGATTCCTTGAGGACCTGCTCCATTATTTTTCCAGGGATTGATGTGAGGCTGACCAATCTGTAGTTCCCTGGATCCTCTTTCCTCCCTTTCTTGAAGATGGGCGCTATATTTGCTTTTTTCCAGTCTCCCAAGGATTCCCAGTTCTTTCAGCAAGGTCAGCGCTCAGTTCATGGGAAAACCTCTGCTGGCACAGGAGCCATGTCCCTGCTTTTTAACAAAACAAAAGACTCCGAGAGCAGTAATTAATTCTACCTTTAACAGTGGGAAGAGATCCTCAATCCATGCCTGAGGGCAGCCCTTGAGCAGGGCTGGTGCAGCCTCAGCAAGGATCCCCACCGCTCCCTGCTGGCTCACACCTCACTGGCATCTGCACGCCTTCTTCATTAAGTTCTGTTCAGATGAGAATGAATCTTTCATCAGCACAGGCCAAGCCCAGTTCTGCTGCCATTTGTTCATACAATATGAGAACAAAATTTCATTACCCCTGCAGTTAACACTAACATGATTTGTAACCTTACGGTTACCTCCCATGGGGCGGAGGGAGTGGGGGAGAGCAGGAAATGGCCCGCAGACAGTGGTGTACTGGGGGGGGGACCCTCTTGCGCCCCCCCCCCTTTCCCCTGCACATTGCGAAGGGCCAGCCTGGCACCCTCCCCCCCCCTCAGGCTGGGCAGTGAGGCCGCCCTGTCCGAGCCAGCAACGGGCTGCGGGGCTGTAGTGAGAGAGGTGGGTGCCACACAGCAGGTAAGTGCGGGGAGGGCGGCAGAGCCAAGCCTGAATTTGCACCCCCCCAGGCCTCATGCTCCCCCCCCACAGGTACAGACTCCCCCTCCCCAGGGCAGCTGGGCGGTGGTGCCAGGACGCCTTCTGCCCTGCATGGGGGGGTACGTGAGGCCTGGGGAGGGGGCACAAATGTAGACTCGGCCCCCGTGTGCCGGAGACCCACGGTACACCACTGGTCCTTTAGTAACTAAACACTAAAGGTTTAATAATAAAAGAAAAGAAGAGAGTTATAAACTGTTAATAGATCACAGACATACAAATAATTGCAAAGTCCTCATATCAGCTTTGGAACAGTGATGTTACAGACTGCTGGCTTGGAAAGGCTCTCTGGTAACTTCCAAAACATTGGAAGGTCCTCAGTCCATAATTCACAATCCTCCTTTTTAGGCATTAATCCATAGTCCAGAGAGGGGTCTTTTATATTCTCTGCCCTGTGTCTGGAAATTTACTGTCTCAAACAAAGCCCACAGCCCAGTCCCAGAAAAGTACTGGCCCATAATGGAGCCCAAGGTCACATGAGCATATCGCATGTCCTTACATTGTTTACTGACCCACAGGGGCAGCCATTGCCCAGATTCTTTCTGCGGCGGCTGCAGTAAAGGTCTACTGGGCAGGATGAGTTTCTTCTCTGGCCCATTGTTAAGAGTGAAATGTCGTTAATGGGCCATCAACCCATAGCTGTCTGGCTCTGTCAATTTTAGCCGGTGAGTGTCACACCCCATGTGTAAGCTAGCAGTGCCCAGCCAACATTCATAACTTCAGGTACAACGATGACACTTGAATTTAACCAGGATAATTGGACTTGCTAGATTGTAACTTTTCCATGACACACTTTGTGCAAGTGTCGAACCATTGCAAGGTCACTGACATAAATGGCCATACTCTGTCATACAGCGTCACACTGCACCTCGTGAGACAGGTCCTGTCCTTTGCTTTCGGGAGGAATCTTCCTGTTCTGGGGCTCAGCTTAGAGCGGGATTATTGTTTGGGGACTTTTAGCTTCTCTGCAGCAGGGCTCAATGGGGGGAGAGGAGGAGGGAAAATCCTCTTTTCTAATCTTATCTGCTGGAGAGGGGTTGGTCCCCAAATAACTAAAAAAAATGGCTGAGCCCCGGCTCTGGAGCCTCACTCGGGGCAGGGGAGCTTTGGAATAGCTCAGTGTTCCTGAAACGGCAAAGCTTTGAAGTTCTGGGTTTGTTAAGTGACACACAGAGCTCCTCTGCTGGGTCTCACTGTGCACATGCCAATGCCAGCAAAAATGTGGGGTTGGAGGTGCATGTGGTTTATTTGTTCCTGACCCACTGCCTTCTGGAGCGGCAGAAGGGATCATCTTTATGCCTCATTCAGCTAGATCTGAGCAAGGACCACCATTGCTTTTCAAAGGAAATTACATGGGAAGCCTATGTCACTGGACTACAAAGGCTGAGAATTTAAACACACAAGGAAAAGGGGTGATGTTCCCCCAGCAGAGCTGACGTCCACACATGGCACTTGTTGCATTTATCACATCTGGAAAATGGGGCTGACTTAATGCTGCTGGGAAGAACCATAACTTCTGAATTTCTTGTCTTTTGTGTATTTAAATTCTCTGCCTGGACTCTGCATTAAATGTAGATTTGAGGCCTTCATATTCTCAGAAAAAAAATGCCCATAACAATGAATTACAAATACAGTTACATTACTTCGAAAAATATTCTGGAGCACTTTAGTTACAAACAGAAACACATGAACGTCAGCACACACCTTAACTCTGCCCCTGTCGCTCAGCTAGCTAGTGAAGACCTACCCACAGGTGTGGCTATCACATAGATGAACAGGAGGGTTAATAAGTCTTTCACAGGAACTGTGAGGCACAGGGTGGGCGCTGTCTCCACCTCTCTGGCCCACAGCACTGGAGGCTTTTATCTGGATTTAGGTGCCCGACTTGTGGTTCCAAAGTTTGAAACCTGCAGCCTCTGTGCTGCACTATCTCAGCACAGACTCCATTCCAGGTGTGGTGTGAGCCTCACACCCAGTCTGCCTGTGGTGTAACACCACTGCAGACAATGCAGTGAGCCCTTTACATCTTCTATACAGGTCTCACCTCCTCCTGGCCTCAGCCTAGCCAGTGCTGTCAGCCTCTGTCCTGAGTACTCTGTCTGCTTCTTGTCCTTGTTATCAGCATGGGATGGAGAGAGCCAAAACCCAAAAAGAGTTGTGGGAGACAGGTGCCAGGCTGAGCTAGCACCAACTTGTGCTAGAAACCTGCCATGGCTCCTGTGTGTGTGCTGATATGCTGCCCCTTCCTTCTGTTCTTTGGGCTCTGCAGATACTCAGGAAAAGCTCCTGTTTGTCCAGTAAGAGCAGGAAAACCACGACTGGGCCCTGGTGCCCACAGCTGCCACCCTGAACACCACCCCTGGGCAGTGGGCCTGTCCCCATGGAACATTCCCACCAAAAGCTCTGCAGGGAGGTGCTGGCAGAGTGAAGGATGCTGTGCAGGAGGACATGGGCTGCTACAGCCCTGTGCATGATGCCTTTGCTGTGGAAGGTTTACCAGTCCATGTGCCCAGGGCAGTCTGCCTCCTCCGGGAGCCTTGGAGACGCGTCAGGGCCTGTGGACATCTCAGAGGCCAAGCCCTGTGGCTGTGCCAGCTGTCTTGTGGAGGTCAGCACATCAGCCTGGTTTAACGAACGCTATGACTCAGCGATAAGCCCCCTGCTGATGGTGCACACTCCTGAGATTGCCCCGGACATTCTGCAGTGGTGGCTGGTGAGTCACAGCAATTGAACCAATGCCGGCCCCTCCTACTGGGGCTCCCCTGGCATGGGTGGGTAGCGAACAATGAGATGCTCTGTGCCCCAAGGTCTGGCTCCGTTGTAGGACTAGTCCCATGAGACTGGCTGTAGCAGCTGAAGAGGCCCATGGTGGGGATAGGAAAGTGGCCGGATGTCTGCCTCTCTGCGCGGCTTCCTGGTGGGGATGGATACTGAGCTGCCGATGGCTATGGGTGCTTTCCCCGTCCCCAGCAGCTGTCCAGGCAGAGAGCCTGCTCTGTGCTTCCCTGGGAGGGATCTTTGCTCCTCTCACCCCCACATGGATCTGCCGAGAAGAGGAATTTGGGGTGGGAAAGGAGAGTCCCCAGCACACCTACCAGCTGGTCTGGTTTTCTGGGCAAGCTGCTCAGCTGCCTCTGCTGGTTGTGTCTGTGCTCTGCACACAGCTCCTTTGCTCTGAGCTCCACCAAGGGCAGTTCTGGGGCCCCATGCACACACAGAGGGGCAGCTTCAGGGAGTAGCAAGGGGGCCAGTGAGCTGATAAGACAGGAGCTTGCACGCTCTGGCCTTGTCTTCACTAGGTGTTAGCTCACTCAGAGTCACTCACAACGTGTGAGACCAGGCTGCTTGGAGTGTTCCCACAAGGTCACAGATTGAGGGACCCCTGGGCTTCCCAGTGGCATGAACTCAGCCTGATAGCACACCTGGCCTGGCCTGCACCGGGTGTGACAGCTCCTCACGTTACCAGCTGTCATGGAGCCCCAGGATCCAGACCTGGATCTGTCTCTTGGAGGAACCCCTTCGATGTGCTAGACTTGACGCGGTCTCACTCTTCGGGGCAGGCCACACAGCCTCACAAGACTGAACCTCTGGGGCTTCAGCCCTACTGCATCATACCGGGAGCAATGCAGCGAGTCCAGCTGAGACAGCCCTGTCTGCTCTGCAGGGATTAATGCCCCTAGCAAATACATACAGTGATATTCAAGCAGTAGTTTCCAGACAGTCAGATTTATTAGTCACCTGGCACACAGCATGGGAGGGCCTTAGGTGAGCACAGAGTCATGAGAGTAAAAGCGCAGTCCAGTCTGCTCAGCCCAGAGCCCCAGCCACGCTAGAGTGAACCCTATTTTCAGGCTTGGTGTGTCTCAATCTGACCTTCTTTGTCAGTTCCCAGGAGAGAGACCTCACAGCTTCCACCAGAACCCCACCTCATACCTCCTGGCCTTTGCTCTTCAGCTGGGGTCTCTGCTCCCCTTCCATTTTCAGAGGCGGCGAAATCCAGGAGTCACTGGTGCTTGCATTGTTTCTCTGGCCACCTTGCTGATTTGGGTCAGTTTCAAGCAGTTCCTTATGACTCCTCAGTCCAGCCAGACGGGGCAGTGGCACACAGACCTATGTCCCTTAGTCTGCCCTGAGAGCAAACACAATTCATATCCCCTACTGGGGAGCCATGCAATGTATCAGTGGAAACTGAGGCGCACATCAGGGTCATATAAATTATTTTTAAAATTCCCACTTCATTACACCAACACAGCTTCTCCCCAGCGGCGATGCTCCTGTGTGGCCAGCAGAGCACAGCTGACAGAGAGACTGGGCAAAGCTGCACAGGCAGGGAGGGTAGGCTTGCTCCAGCTGCTGAAAACAGGCGGTGTAACTGGTCCCTGCAGAGCCAGCATTGCCTGCTGGGCATTGGTTCCGTATCTTTTCAGACATGCCAGAGCTTTGCTCTTGCTCCTTTAGACGCTGCAGAGCTCACAGAACAGTGCCCAGCTCCATGGAATAATCAGGCACATGTTTGACATTCTCCCATCCCCAACCATGGGAGCCCGGGACATCTCCCGCTGCAGGACGTGTGCGGTGGTGGGGAACTCCGGGTGGCTGAGGGGCTCCCACCATGGGCAAAAGATCGACTCCCACCACTGGGTTTTGAGGTGAGTGGGACAGCCAGCTCACCCCCTGCTCTCCATCCACTGCTCCAATGGGCCCCAGCCCCCTGCAGCTGCTCTGGTCGAGCAGGGTAAACCTGGTGCCATATAAATCTTGGCCCACGGGCCTCGGGTGGAGCCCCCGGCAGAGACATGGGACCCTGTCCTGCCCCGGGGTGTCTCATGGCATTGGTCCCTCCTAAGGCGCAGTGAGGAGGTGCCAGCACTGCGGCCAGGCCACCTGGTATTTGTATCACCATTGCCCACTGCCTTCCCTTGCAACGCCGTGTGGCAGCTCGTCTGGGAGCTGCTGGAGGAGGACAGGGCACAGGTCTGGGGCTACGTATGAATGTGAAAACCGCCAGCCTGGTCTGGCAGCCTCAGTGAGCTCTGGCCACAATGAAGAACAGATCCAGCTCCAAGCCACTTAGCCCCTCCCCTGCCTATCCTGCTGGCCAGGACGTGTCCTGTGCTCCAGCCCACCTCCTGACCATTGCAAGCCACAAGCCTCCTCCCGGCCAGGACAGGCCCAGAGCTCCCAGCCAGTCAGGGTAGGTCTGAGTCATATCCTGCCACTAGCTGGCCAGGGCAGGCCCCGGGCCCCGCCCCCACCCAGCCGGCCAGGGAAGGCCCCCTTGGAGGCTGGGCGTGCTGGGTCCTGCCATGGCTGGCTGGGGTGTGTGGGCGGCAGCAGACTGAGCTGTACTCTCTCCTCGTACCCCAGGATGAACCAGGCCAGACTGCAGGGTTTGAGGAGGATGTCGGCACGAGGACAACGCACCACTTCATGTATCCAGAAAGCGCTGTGGACCTCCAGCCAGGCGTCCACCTGGTGCTGGTCCCCTTCAAAGTCCTGGACCTGCAATGGGTGACCAGCATCTTCACCACAGGGCAGGGGCAGCTCCGCTAGTGAGCATCAGCCTGGCCTGGCAGGGCGGGGGCAGGAGCCTTCGAGGGCAGCGTCCCTGGCAGCAGGCTCTAGGCAGGGCTCATTTTCCCAGGGAGGAGGCTGCGTGTTCTCTGGGACCCTGGGGGTTTCCCAAGGGGCAAGACGGAGCCAGATCAGTCTTAGGACAGTGGATCCAGTGTGCCCACAAGCACAAATCCTCACAGGAAATGGGGCAGAGGGGACGCCCAGGTGCCACGGACTCGTGGAAGCTGGTTCACACCTTTGTCCAAGGAGGGGAGTCCCTTAGGATGAGGGCTGGGGAGTCCCCAAGGCACTGACGCCCCCACCTGACAGGCTAGTCCATGGGAGGTGGCTTCTCCATCTCCCACAGAGTGCACAGTGGCCATGGGGCTCAGCTTGGATCACCGCACCTCAGAGGGGGCAAAGATCAGAGCAGACCAACAGCTGCTTAAAGGGGGTTGAACATTTGTACAGCCCCCAATGGCAGGATCAAGGCTCATGTCTGCAGCTCTGGGGTCCAGGGCTGGCTCCGTGGCCCCCCGGGCATCATGTGACATGCAGCCTCGCTCCTGCGTGTGGTGACGAGGCCGCTTAGCACCCGAGAAGGTTTGCACAGGCAGCATCCTCGGCCGGGTGGGCTGGAGCGGTGCTGGGTGGGGACAGATGAAGCCAGGCAGATGTGACTGAGGACAGAGCGTTGCACTGACCATTATGCCCATCCCTTTGTAGCACGCACAGAAGAGTCAAACAGTTCATTGAAGCCAACCGCAGCAAGGTAAGGGCTGGCTGGGGCCACAGCCAGCACCACCCACCTGACGGGCGGGACATTTGCAGCATGATGTGGGCCAGGTCTGCGCTCACAGTCCCAGATGGGGGCTCACTGGTATAGGCTAAAGGGCACCCACTGCGTGCTAACCCTGCCAAGGCAGTGACACACATGTGTCAGCAGTGAGCAGGGTTGGGAAGGCTGTGCGTGCCAGGCTGGGTAGGATGATGACAGAATCTAACAGGCTTGGTCCTGCTCTGTTCTTGCCTCTCAGGTGCTAATCGTCAGCCCTGCCTTTCTCAAATACATCCATGACAAGTGGACACAGCACCATGGGAAATATCCATCCACTGGCTTCACAGCACTGCTCTTTGCCTTACACACCTGTGATCAAGTGAGTGGCAGGGGGTGGGGGCTGGGGACAAGAAAAGATTGAAGACAGATGTCCAGACGCTGTGATCAGAGGCGTGGGAAGCAGATGCCAGGTTCAGCTGCCATGCTGGTGCTGAGCCTACAGGCGGCCAGCTCACACAGCACCTCTGCTGCTGCTTGCTGCCTGTTGGCACCTTGCTACTCTTGTTTGCCTCTACCTCAAACTGCAGCGTGGTACCCGGCAGCGCAGCTCCACGTGGTACCTGGCAGCTCAGCTCCGCATGGTACCTGGCAGTACAGTGAGGTTTCCGGGCAGCGCAGCCTGCCCTTTACTGCGGCCTAGAGCACCGTGAAAGTAATTTTTTAACTTTTTAAAAAAATTTTGGGGCAGTTTCTTATTTCATTCTAGCCATTAAAAGGGTCAGCTTATTTCTCTTTATTATATTTACATAATAAAATACCTCAAATACCCCCAGCCATCATATTCATCTCAGGGAGCCCCCACATCCTCCCATATATATTACCCTTCCCACCACTGCTGCTCAGCCCCCCTCGCTACTGGGGCGTTTGGGCTGGTGGGCCAGGTGGGGGTTGCAGCATGCACCTACCTGCACTCAACCCTCATTGGCAGCTCCTAGCCTGAACCAGGCGCCTCGCTCCAGGGGTTGTGCTTTGATGCACAGCGTTGCAATGCCACTCCAGTTTGGCTTGCTCCGTGACCCAGCAGACTGGGAGCCACAGGAGCTGCTGCCGCAGTGGTGCCTGGGGTGGGGATGGGGCGGGTAGGAGGGTGTTTCCTTTTCAGTGGGTTTTTTCATGTCCTTTTTCATTTTTTTTTTGCGACTATAAAACCACTGACGTCGTCGGCTTGGTGTACAGGTGACAGTGTTTGGCTACGGTGCCGACAGCAATGGGAACTGGCACCACTACTGGGAAGAGAATCGTCGTGCTGGTGCCTTTCGCAGGACCGGAGTGCATAATGCCGACTTCGAACACACCCTCATCAAGAAACTGGCAGCTGAAGGCAAAATCTCCTTCTATAGCTAGCTAAGGGACTGCTCCAGTACCTCATCCGCCTGTGCTGCCTGACACAATCCCCAGGCATGCAGCGACACTCCCAGGGCTCAGGGAATGGAGCTGACCGTGGTTGCAGCAGAATCAGTTACTTTTCAACATTAGATACTGAAAATGAATCCTCATTTCTTTCACCTTTCTTCCCCGAGAGGGGACAACTGTCAGTCTATCCAGGCATACAGCCCTCTGCTGAAGTCAATCATTGACCTGCCCAACATCCCAGGAGGCTGGGCCAGGCCAATATCCCCATTGGACAGCTGAGAACGGAGGCTCAGGGAGCCCAAGGGACTCGCCCAAAGTCACCCAGGAAGGCTGTGGCTGAGCAGGGCCGTTGCTGAGGAGAATCCTGCAAGGAAGCCCATTGCTGCAGCTTTTAGGGGCACCTAGGACCTGTTGGCTAGTTACTTTGAATATGAATGAGCGATGTGGAGCTGAAGAGTTAGTCACAGGGCGGTGTAAGGTTTTACAGGGAGCCCCTAAGTCAGATGTATGCAGAGTAATTCACTAACCGGAGACATGGGAGGGCTTTACCAAGCACCAGTAGCCACCAGTCATCAGCACCGTGAACTGTATGGCTGGGCATTTACGAAGGATTTACGCAGCCAAACTAGAACTTAGCATCTTAACGCCTTGATGTGAAAGCAGCTCACCAGGCAGTGCCAAACCTCAGCCACGCGGGGGGGGGGGGGTGTTGGAGGGCAGACATGTCTCTGACTGAGCATGTGGGGGGGTTATGGCCCATGTTCCTCACAAAGTGCTGCCTACTGAGCCAGATGCTAATTAAGTGATTGCAAAATCTACAAGCAGGGCGTATACAAGGAAACCAACAGCAAGGTTTGTGTGGGAGTTGTGGAGAGGGCATCCTGCTTTAGGCCACCAGATTGTTCAGGTTGAGCTGGCGGGTGCAGACACACACCTGGGATCCTGCCCCGAGGCGACAAACTGACACTGAACTTGGCTCCTGAAAAAGGCTCACAAGTCAGGCCTGGCGGAAGGCCTTTGGATGAGTATTGGCCATAAGACAGGAACGTTGCTTGTTACGTAAGGCTAGGTTGGTAGACCACACGTTATGAGTTTACATGCGCCCATTTGGCTTCTACCCTGTTATTTGCTGTCAGTTGAATCTCTATTGTTTCTTAAATAAACCTTTGCTGTTTACACTCCACCTACAGCTAAGTGCTGTGTGTTAAGTGGAGCAGGTCCCAGATCTGCAGTGGTAAGCTGTGGCTATGCCAGCTCCTTGGATGCAGTGAATCTGCAACTGTTGCGAATGTCCAGAGGGCGGATGGACACTCCAAGGGGCGCTCCAAGGACTCAGGCTGCGTGTGTGCCTGTTGCTAACCTGCAGAGCAAAAGAAGACCTGAAAACTAGGCCTAGAGGGGCATGGTCAGTAGCATCAGAGCTGCCCCCTGGCAGGCACTGATGAGGCTTCCCCACACTCAGGACAGGTGGTAGTGAGGGGCCTCCAAGCCCTGGGTACCCTGGAAGAGTCAAACAGAGCAGGCAGCTTTCACTGGGAGCTGCTGGTTTAACTAGGGCCATACAACTGCACAGGGTTCATCAATTCTAAAACCAGCAGGGCCAATTGTGATCATCTGGTCTGACCTCTCATATAACACAGGCCAGAGAACAGCCCCACAATCATTCCTGGTTAAACTAGAGCAGATTTTAGAAAAAACATCCAAGCTTCATTTAAACATTGCCAATGATGGAGAATCCCCCACCTTGGTAAACTGTTCCAAAGGCTTCTTCTTTGACTATATGCAGCCGGGTATTCTTCTTCAGTGTGTGCACCCAGCGCACTGGAGTCCAGGAACTTTGCCTAGCAGTACCCGTGGGGGTACCGTGGGACTCAGGCCTCGTGGCCAGGAATGTGGGGGGCAGGCCTCAGACAGAGGAGTGCAGAGGATTGTGGGGGGGGGGGGGGGGGCAGGAGGCAGACAGGGTGCAGGAATGTGGAGGCAGGCACCAGGCAGAGGGATACAATGCAGGGAATGTGGGAGTGGGGGGCAGTATGGTAGAGGAGGAGGATGTGTTTGTCCAGTTACAGAGGGGGGTAGAAGATACTGGAAGAGCATGGAAAGTGAATATGAGTGGGGCACAGCCCGTCCTGTCGCAGTAGGGAGGGGGCTAGAAAAGGCTGAATAGCAACTTGCCAGACCCCAGTGGCTAGGAGAGGGTAAGTGGTGAACAGAGAGCCCTGCATCTGTGTGTATAGTTGAAGGGGAATTTGAACCTCTGATGATCCCATGCTGTCTGGGGGCAGGAGGATTCAAGATTTTAAGATCTGATTCATGGTGTTTGAGCACTTGGGGTTAAGAATAATGAGAAATGTGGTGGTGGGATTTTGCCATGCACAACCTCATGCTATAGGAGAGGCAGAAAGTTGACCTCAGCAAGAGGGGAAAGTGGCATGGGGGGGAATCAAGAAAAAAAATGGAACAGGCCCAAATCTGTGACTTCCACTAGCCCCGTGATAAATGTACTTCCTGCTGGAACTTGCCAAATGTCACACGTTGCATGGCACATGCATTTGACAGGTCTGTCACACCCGTACATAGAACAACTATTCTAGACAGAGCTGGTAGCTGGTCCATGACACAGACCGCATAGCACTTCCTGTTGTAAGACCTTGTTTTCAGTTGCATCTATGTTGCTAAACTTCAGCCATTTGGGCTGAAATTTTCCATGCCATGTATCTACCTCAGGTTTTCACTTAAAAAAAAAAAAAAAGGTTTAAGCAAAACAGTCCAACCATTTCTCAGAACAAGGCTAGGGAAAAATATTGTTCTTTCCCTGCTAAAAATATTCTTCCAGCTGTTTAGTTGAGACTCTAGCAGCTCCATGCTTTGGAGCAAGAATTTGGCAGGAGGGTTGCCCTTGTGTCAGATGTGCCTTTTGCAACCCCTATAAAAATCCACCTGAATTTGAACAAAGTACGAGCCCCTGAGTTAGTTCTCACATACCGTTAGGAGTTTGGCAGCTAAATTCTTTGAAAATTCTGTGCACTGACCCTGCTCCAGGCGAGGGCTGGAGAGACAGAGTAGGACTTTCCTTGCAATTGCTGCTCCTAGCTGCTGGGTGCTGTCTCCCCTATGCTCTCACTGGTCCTCCCTGTGGGTGCTCAGGCAGCCTGGAATAGGAGGAAGCAGCCTGACTGGGGCAAAGGGGGGGGGGGAGATAAACTGGGACAAGAAGAGGCTGGAGGGGACAGGGTAGAAGAATGCAGGCTCCTTTGAAATTGGAATAGTACCAAGGATTCCTGAATGTCAACATTCTTCTGCTGTCAGTCTCTCCTTGCCTTCTAGTGGCTGATCCACAACAGGATGACAACCTACTAGTGCTGCAATAGGTTACTCTGTGTTGTGGATGTAAAGGTTCTAACCCTGCAGATGAACCATGGGGGGAGTTCACTTGGTTCCTCAAGATGGCATTTTTATTTGTTTGCTTTTTTATAATGTAGGGAATTACATTAAAACTCCTACATTACATGAACATTAAGGTGACAAAGTCAAGCACTCAAAAGTTAGGAAATACCTGAATTCAGGGTGCCCTCCCACTGGAGCTAAGGTGCCTTAATGGTGCATTTCCATACCTTGAACAGATCTGGACTTCTTTTAACTTAAAGCTTAACTCTGAATTTCATGGGCTGACGATATTTGGTTTGGGGATAATTACACCATCCCTGTAATGTATTCTACACTAAATTACTACTAGATGCTCTCAAACTTGACTCCATCTGGATGTACCCTGTTATAATTCCACTTTGTCCCAATGTCAGGCCTGGATCCCTAGCTTTATATTGGTGTTCGCAACTGTTTTCAATTTAGTATCATCTGCTAGTTTTGTTAACAGGCAGTTTGGTCAATCACTAACGCAAATGATAAGAACAGATTCAACATGTCAACCTGCCTGCATACTTTGCCATTCATCATTATCTTTGTGGTCCTTCAGACAGTTTTCAGTTCATGTACCAGTTTCGGATCAAAGTCAATTAATCAATTTAATAAATTAATTGAGTTACATTGAGTCACTATACCAAATGCTTTACTAAAATCCACAGATAATGTATTTTATTACAAAAGGTAAGGATATGGGGTGTGAAAATATGATCCAATTTAAAAAGTTGAAGAAACATTTTTAAAAACAGCCACGATTGGTCTTTTACCAGCATAGATCACTTTTCTTGCATTGAAAGGGCAGTTTTGAGCATCCTTACTGCTTGAGTTTTGAAATGCCCCATGGCAGAGATTTATCTTGTAACCAAATCTTGTGTGCTAGATCTTACCTTTATTGCCTGAGAGATTCTATACGGCAAGACAGGAGGGGACAGCACATTTTGACAGATGTCTGATGCTGTATTCTGTGAACACATTTGTAAATATTCTTAACAAAGGAAACAGCTGCTGGGGGGGTGTTGCCAGAAAGTTTATTTGATGGCAACTTTAATCCATTCAGCGTCTCATGAGAGGATGCTGCTCCTCCTGCAACAGTCTCAGGAACAATTCAACAGTGATGGACATGAAAGGCTGCACACGGAAGGGTCTGCACAGCCTGACAAGATGGCTAATGTAAAATCCTCACAGGAACAAGGTTTGAGCTGTCCCATCCACAAATCAATACCAAACAAAGCCCGAAAAGATAGTGATGGAAGGATGGGTAATGCTGTCTGGCAAGCACAGGTATCTTCTCTTTGCACAGTCAGGGGGTCACTTGTGTCTTGAAGGATTTGTTTAGCTCCTCTCTGCAAGCTTCACAGGTGCCACAATTACGTATCTACGTTGTCTTCCCAAGTTCAATTTTCTTCTGAATGGCACGAGCAGAGTGATAGATCATGGAGTCAATAAGTCCTGCCACTGAAAGAAGAAAAGAGAAGGATCAGTGCAGACATTCCACAAAGCAGAGAAGAAAATGCTTTATCATATGGGACGAACATAGAACCCTTCTCTCAAGAGCAGATTCCAGCTCCATAGGACAGAGAGCAGAACCCGCACAGCTCCTGGAGAGCATAGAGACCCTGACCACCTCAAGAGACAAGACAGAGGTGATTATGTGTCTCGGGACAAAGATCATACTCACCAAGACAAAGATGACAGATGTCAGTTGATGCATGCACTGAAGAACAGAAAGGTGCAGCAAAGATGAAACCCCGGCCCTACAGAACTTAAAGAGCCAGGATTCCAGAGCACAAAAACAGGACCGCTCTCTTTGACAGATGGGCTCCTAGCCCTGTGTGTTTCATTGTGCGTATTTATTTCCAAATCTATCTGCATATTCTGAAAACCCCAACTACCCTGCTTAGAACAAGACAGAGATCCATTTATCAAAAGGAAATGCTTCTGGAAAGCTTTTCCCAGGTCACATATATTTTCTAAACAAGAATGACTCAAATGTATAGTAAAAACAGAGATTCTGTAATATTTCTTGAACTTTGTTACTATTTGAAATAGAAATTTTGTGTAAAGTCGGCTTCTTTTCATACTGCCACTTATGCTGAAATTAGACATTATTGTATTTAAACTTATACTGTGAATTGGATCCTTGTACTAGATGGACTTCCATTCTAATGATTATTTATAGCTCAAGAGGGTGGGCTAGGCACCTCAGTGAAGGCAAAGAAAGCACCAAAGGAGCTTCAATCCACATTTTAGACCTAGTATGAGCAGGGTGACAAGCTAGAAACAAAATGAAAATAAAAGCTCTGATACCTGTAAATACTCCTCCAATAATGGCACAAACTCCTGTGAGGAAGTGTGTAAAGGGCCTAGAGAGAGGAAAACAGGTTGAATAATCTCCATGAGCTCAGGCACCATGATGACAGATCAATTCCTAGACAGACTGCTTGCACGTCAGGAATATATATGAATACATTATGTTTATATGAATATAAATTAAACAAAAAGGAAGAGCTTGAAGGTGAAGAAAAATGAAATCCCAAAATCCAATCCATCCAGCTCTGGGTTGGATTCCGCCTCCACCATCCAGGCTGAGCAATGTTGTACTTTGCAAATAGGCCCACTGATTTCAATGGCACTACTTGCGAAATGATATACTTACCTTAAATAAAAAAGCTCTTCATCCCAAATAATTTACCATCAATGCCTATCCGCACTGACAATGCAGAACCACAAACAAAACAAATCCAAAACCAACCAACCAACCAAAACCCCATGTTAATAAGTGATTAAGATGGAGAACCACGGAACTTAGAATATTACAAAGCTAAGTAACATAAACTCAGCCACATTGCATAGCCTGCTTGTTTGAGGGTATATATTAAACAAGGAGCAATACACATACTTAATTTACTATGTGCAGTCGCTAACAGAAATAGGAACAGAAACTACTACATATTGTGTGTGCAACACAACTAAAATAGGAACCTTGGCTTTCAGTTTGCTGAATTCTGTATGATTAACGTCTCGATCTTCATGTTGCATTAATGCGATTGTTTGATATTAACCCCCACCAATATTAACGCTCTTGCTCTTTTCTGCTGTATTTCCGCAGCTGCGTAAAGATAAAAGGGACTTTGCTGCAAAACAGCATCACAAAAGTCCACTTACCAAAACAGATAACATGCAGAATAATACACTGTGTTCTGTGAATGTGTCGATTAATATTCTTAACATAAAGGAAAAAACTGCTGGGGGTTGTTGCCAGAAAGTTTATTTGATGGCAACTTTAATCCATCCATCCCATTCCATCGTAACAGAAATGCTGTGAATTCTCCTTTCATCAGAACACTGATTTAAAAGCATGGCTACATTAAACAATACACCTTTGCACCATCTGGTTGTTTTATTTGATGAATACTGGTTAGGAATACTTGGTGTTTCACCAATATAGCTGCCTGTAATAAAATAACTAATGAAAACATCACAAAACACCGATTTCCTGTACTCTGCATGTCACCATCACTCCAGGCCATACTATAAAATCTCAGGGAGCCTGGAGACGCTCGGCTTATATATGTAGTGGCCTCCCAGATATCTCCCAAGCAGGATGAATGAAGTGAATAGAAACACCCCCATACCTGTGTTTCTCTGTAAGTTTCACCATCATGGGAGACAGCTCATAGAGCACAAATACACCAGGCAGGCCCTGATCTCCTATTAGCCCGTTGGCTATTTTCTCATGCCGGGTAACTGAAAACTGATTAGTCCTCACCACCTAGCAGGAAATAAACATGGGGTTAATGAAGTAACTAAAAGGAGGAGTGGTGTGGAGTGCTCTTTGGAGCCTCTGCGGATGGACCCCTGCACTAGAGAATGCCAGGAGGGGCACTCCCAGTCCTAACCCAATTTCACTGAAGACGACACCCTGCAGGGTCCTAGAGAGCTGAGAGCCAGGAGCGAAGATGAGAGTGAGCCATGCACAAATCCCCAAGCTCTTAACGATTTGTTTGGTCCCTAATGATGGTGACAGTGGTGAGGAGCACAAATTCTCCCCTCCCTCCATCATCTTTTGAACCTCCCACAGTTCCTTCTTGACTGTGGTCAGAGAGGGAGCTGCCTGTGTGAGCTGGGCTGCTCCCACCACTGTTCCAGCACTTCTCCAGCCCTCAGCTTTGCCTGCTCAGGTTATTTTCCCCATAATGCTCCTCTCTGCCTTCCAGTTTTGGATTTTTATTCTGGTGACCCTTTGGCTTCCAGGTTGCTGGTAGTTCCTTCAGCCTTCGGAGGCTGTGGGGGAACCTTGGTTCTGTTTCTGAGCTTACAGCTCTGGTCCTCTTGCTGCAGAGAGTCAGCATTTCAAAGCCCTGCTGTCTCTCAAGGCCTCAGTTCTTTTCTGGCGCACTCTGGTGATCATCAAATGTTGGATCTACTTGCCTCGAGCGTTTTCTTTCCTTGTTCCCTGAGCCAATGTCATCCTCTACCATGACCCATCGGGGTTAGAAGACTGCCTTCCAGCAAGACCTACATGGCAGAAAGATGTCTCTCATGTAGGAAGTATTCACTGCTTCCTCTGCAGAGAGGCGGGCATGCTGGGTGGGAATGTTGGCAGAATTCAGCCTGTGTACTGAATCATTATGGCAGCGGTTCTCAAACTTCATTGCCCTGTAACCCCCTTCACACAACAAAAAACTTACGACATGACCCCGGGCCAGGGGGGGACCAAAACCTGAGCCCCGCTATGCCGGGCAGGGGGGCCAAAGCCGAACCCTGGGGGCTTCAGTCCTGGGCAGGGAGGGGGGTGGGGGGAGCCTGTAACTTGAGCCCCACTGCCCAGGCTCTGGCATCAGCCCTCAGCCCCAGCAAATCGAATACCAGCCCTGGCGACTCCATTAAAACAGGAACCACTGCATTATGGGGAATGTTTCTAATTGTGCCTCAAGGCTTCTTAGAGAATCGAGTGAGTTCAGCATGAGCCTAGACTGCAATGCTTCAAAAGGAGAAACCCTTCAAGGGTAAGCCTGAGCTAACTTTGACTACACCCTGCCAGAATTCTGCAGCGGTGCCAAACCCAGCCTCCCTCCTCAGCCCAGGGGCATAGCTTCACACAAGCGCTGTCTATCTTCAGTCCAAAGCAGGGAACAACACTATGGAATGACTCCCCAACACCCTCCAGGTCTCAACATTTCAAGTTAGTTGCAGCAAGCTCCTGCTAAATGGATGAGACACCACCTAGCTATAAGGAGCATCAAGAGATGACAGAGTGGGAGACAGCTGCCGTCCTCTGGCTCATCACTGCAGGAGCCCCTGGGCTAGTTTTACATAAAAGCATCCCGTGTCCCCTCTCCATACAGAGTTAGGATTGGGAGCTTGATCCAGGGATCCTCAATGTCCTTTAGATTGATCCTGTGTATTGGAATTTCAAGTGGGAGAAGGGAGGGGATGTTACCTCTGTCTATGATAACAGTGAAAATATTACTGAGGTACTGTGTCTAGTTCTCGTGTCCTCACTTAAAAAGGATCTTGACAAACAGGAAAGGGTTTAGAAAAGAGCTATGAGAATGACTCAAGGTCTGGAAAACTCATCTTACAGTGAGAGATTTCATTTATAAGGGGTAAAGTAAAGAGGAGCTTGATCATGGGTCTATAAATACCTACCCTGGGAGCGCTCTGATAACACAGGGCTTCTTGTCCTGCCCTCTGTGGCAAGAGAGAACAACTTTTCTCTATCTCTATCTTCTCTATCTAGCCTCTCAAGTATTTGATGACCGCTGTCATGTCCCCCCTTAATCTCCTCTTTTCCAAGCTAAACACCCAGTTCCTTCAGCCTTTAGTCATCTTTGTTGCTCACCTCTGGATCCTTTCCAGTACCACTTGATGAATCTTGTGGTCCCTTCTAACCCTATAGGTCTATGATTTTCTCTGTCTTCTTTATCCACTGAAATGAAGAATCTGGCCTCAGATGATCAGTCAGAATCTGGGCACCTTACTCTATCCCAGCAGAGGAGCCTCTCCTGATTGCTTAGCTCCTGATCGTGCAGAGCTATGCAGGTATGGTGCCTTGGAGCAGCAGTGAGTATTCTATGCACATGGTGTTTTTAGATAACAGATAATTATTGCCCTGCTAATTCTGGTGCTCTGAAGTTATCTCCTCTCAATTTGGAGGGGAAGTTTCTGAGGTGCTCTTCATATTTACATCTTGTGTTCATTGTTATACCTTTGAAGCACTAACTTTTCAATCATTTTGTTTCTGGGTTTGGTTGTTGTTCTTTGGCTTGCCTTCACTTTCAGTTATTCAAGAACTGATTGGAAGGTTCTCAGGGAGGTGTAAAACCATGAGTAGGGGTGTGGTTTGTATTCCTCCCATTACTGCTTAGGTTTAAGAAACCAAAAAATGTCTAATGCTCCACATGACAACCCATGAGGCCTGTAGCACCTACATAACAATGGCTCAGTTACTGGGATAAAGATACTTGCTCAAGTGCCTCCTGACTAAGATGCCATCTGAGGCCTTGCTGGGTACTGCAGTGTGGGTACTGTTTGGAGGACAGACCGACTCCTTGGAGAGACTCATGACTCACTGAGATAGTGAGCAGGAGCAGTAGGCTATATAGGAACATAGGAATCAGACCCAAGACCCATCTAGCCCAGTATCCTTTCTCTGACAGTGGCCAGCACCAGACCCTTCAGAAGAGGGTTTAAGAACCCCACAATGACCAATGTAGGATCATTTGTCCCCCACATTAGAACTCTTCCTGATTTCTAGTAGTCAGAGATTGGTTTAAATTCTAGTAGATAGAGATTGGGTGACCCTAGGCACCCATCTTCACTCCCTGCACACTACTGCAATAATATCTGTACAATATATGCCTTGTGAGTTATCGTAGGAAACAAATAACATACTGATTATTAATAGCATTGTACAATGGATGTATTGACATCATATGTGAAGTTATGAATTCCTTCTGTATGATGTTACTAAAACATGTTTAAAACAAGATGGCCTAGCCTAGGTAAAGGGGTTAAAGACGTCTGTCCTAGACACAGAAATGTAGGTTTACCTCAATTTACATACTTGCAGTAAACAAAGCCATCAAGCTAACCCAGCAGGGATTGTCCTGATTCTGAACTTGAGAGACAGAGAACTTACATGGCTCCTGTGCCTCAGAAAGACCCAGGAGACTGAATCCCCAAGAGGATTTCCTGACTTAGAAGCCAAAGACATCCTCTTGGGGATAGAAGGAACAGAAAGAGACTCCATCTTGTTCCTTCACCTTAGGAGACAAAGAAACGTGCTATTTGATCTCTGTGATGGGTCCTGCCCACGTGGGCCAATAAAAGTTGGAAAGGAGACTGTGGGAGAGAAAAACTATTTTGAGCAAAGAATGTATCTTGCTAGATTAAATTTTAGACTTCGATATGTCTGTTTTCACTTTTATTTGCTTGTAGCCATCTCTACCTTTATCCCTTTTACTTGATATTATTTAATCCATGCTCTTTGGTTAATAAACTTGTTTTGCTTTCATTATAAATCATCAGTGCTGTGTAAGTTCAATGAAGTGTGTACTTCTAGAAAGCTAAGAGGTTGGAGTGTTTTACTGTCTCTGTAAAGGCAGCAAACCTAGCACTATCTCCATGAGGGAGCAGCAGACTGGACCCTGATGAAGGATGATTTTGGGGCAAATTCAGGGCTGGAAGGGCACTAAGGTCAGCCTGCAAGAAGTAACCAGGTTGGGGAAAGCCAGGGAGAGGTTTGTGGGCTGCTGGCAGGCTGTTGGGGTCAGAACTCTGGACAAAGCTTCATAACCGCAAGACAGCCAGGGATACAAGGCAGGTGGCCAAACCCTGATTGGCTTGGGAGAACCTCATAACATTATACTGAAGTTCAGTGTCTCTTCCAAACTTTTTGGCAGCATTAATTATATTAACCCTTGATATTCTTGTTATCCACATAATGTCTAATCCCTTTTTGAACCTTGTCACATTCTTGGCCTCAACAACTTCCTGTGCAACATATTCCTCAGTCTAATTACACATTGTGTGACAAAATATTCCCTTTTATCAATTCTGAATTTCCCATTTTTCAATTTCATTGAATGGCCCTTTGTTTTTGTGTTACCAAACAGGGAGAACAGAAGCTCCTGAGCCACTTTTTCTAGACCATTCAGTATTTTATAGACTTGTATCTTGTTTCCTATCATACATCATCTTTCTCAGGAAAACAATCTTTCTAATCTCTCTTCATAGGAAGAGGTTTTCCAGGCTCCAAATCATTCTTACCTAATTGTGCAATATTCTGTGTGAGATGAGGTGACCAGTACTGTACATGGTATGCAGATGAGGCTGCACCATTTTTTTATATAATGTGAAAACAAATGATGCAGTTACCATATGAACTTCATTTCTGACTAATCATGTGACCTGGGCTTGACTCTATACATGACTTCCCTGCCCCTGAATTCCTGCCATTTCACTTCTCCAGTGAACACAAGTGAAGCTGGGAGAATGGCGTGTACATTAAAATAAGTTGATGGTGAGGTCTACTTTAACCAAAGTGACAGAAAAGCAAGATTAGGATTATTCAATCAGAGAACAATGGCCTGTCGAATGAAGTGCCTCATGGATTTGCCAGCAGTAAGGGGGACATCTAAATTAAGAACCAGGCCACAGGACTCCCTGCCACCATCACGACAATACAGTTAGGCATCTGACAGAGTCTACTGCTTTTAAAGGGGAGAGGGTTGTGTCCAGAGGGGCCACTTGAGGCCTGACAAGGTCTGCCACCTTCAAAGGATCCCCTCTGCTGTAAACTTTCCTTTTGGTGGGAATACACTGCATTTCACTTGGTTCCCTTGTAACCTGGGTATGGGGTGCTGTAAGGGTATGTCAGGGGTGTCTTTGCACAGTGAGGACCACATCTCAATAGGCCTCATCTTGTGGATTCCTTCCCTCCCCACCTCGACCATTCATTATTGCACAATATTCCTGTGGCACCTACACACTGCTGCAGTAATAGCTGTGTGAGTATCATCTGAAAGCTAATAATCGCTTACATGGAAATATGATGACCGCAAATTATACAGGGCATTTTAACTGTGTTCCTTCTTTTAAAGAGTGATTCCTACTGTCTCCTTCTGCTTGTCACTCCATCTCTCACTCCCATGTGCCCTGCTCCTCGCTCTCCCCCACCTAGTCCCATTTCTCCCCTGCACATGCTTTCTTGCAGCTCTTCCTCTCTACCTGCACCTACTTCCCTGTCAAGTCATCTTCCCTTCCCCTGGATATGGTGCCAGGTTCCATTTCCCCTTCTCCACCCACTCCTCCGCCCCAGTCATTCCTCTACAACTCATGGCTCCAGTCTTGCTAGTGGAGCTGGAGCATGGGGGCAGCTCCCATTTCCATGCCCACTCTCCTCCCTTTACGTAGCAGCAGCAGCAGCACCACCTAATGGGAATGATTAGGCTAGCTCCTCCTTCCCTCTTTTATGGGCATCCAAGCTTTTTCACCACGGACAGCCTGGAAAGCCAGAGAAGAAGCTGGAAGAAGCTGCTCAGATCCCCCGATGAATGGGACAGAAATGTTCAGAAAGAAGGAGGAACAGCAGGCAAGCGCTCTAGCAGTCACAGTTTGACAAGGCTCTACACATTCAAAAACAAGAGACAACTTAAAACAAAACTAATAAAGCACAGACTGCATCTAAACACAGGAGTGTTCCTGGGGTTGGGCCTGCAGGAAGAAACCAGCATCCCCAATGTATGTGCAGAGAAAAAAATTGGTGCTTACCTCACCATCTACTTTCATGTAGACTGTAGGGACCACTTTGACGAAGTACTGAAACATCATGGAAGCTAGCCGCAGAGGACAAAGACACAGTGTGAATAACCAGAAAAGACAAAGCTGTGTCCATTCTAACCTTCAATAACCCCCATTAATAAATCTCTCTTTTAAATGAAAATGCAGATACTTTCTACAGCCACTACAGACAGCAGAAGAAACAGTCACATCATTATAAACTACACAGATGTATTACAGGGCTGGTAAGAAGTCTGAATAACTATAGCATATAATAATATAATATGGAATAGCCACAGCACACAAAGAACATACAGAAAAGCATTGCCACACCACGACGTAGTCATGCCACATGGCATAACTATCATCTAGGGTGGCAGTAGAAACCTGAAGTTAAGTTAAAATATGCTGATCTTCTCTAAACAGTTAGGAACTTGCCTACCTGAGAGGAGAACTCTCTCTCCATGCCACCACTGCTTAATCTAGAGCCCCCTTAGTTTAAGCAGATGGGCCTGCTGGGAGGGCATTTTTCACAGAGGATACTGGCCACGGAATTTGGTTTGCAACAGTGCAGATCTGCTACCCCCTGGATACCATGCTCACTTGTTTCCCCACGCATTAGGTGAGGGTTAGAATGGAAGATCTGGGGCGGAAACAGTTCTCTCTGAGCGATGATAAGATGAATCACTAAAGGGTGAAGGAACTTTTGCGCATGTTTCTTTTAAATGTTTATAGGGCATATTTAAATTTTGGTCAATGGTACCTAGAGCAAAGGATTGGTGCTTGAAATACTATACAAATAAATCCCCACCACCAGCCATAGACTGTGGTCTGTTGCCACAGAAGAATTCTCAAGGCGCTTCCCTTTGAAGGAGGCCAGAACTAGTCTAGAAAATTCACCTTTAGGGCTGAAACTTTCCAAGCTTTGTCTCAGAGAGTGAATGTCAAAGTTCTCAGTGGAAGGGGTCTATTAGCCCCTTACTGAAACTTAGTGGGTCTTTTTGGTTGGCATCTTTTGCATAAGCGGGACCCTGAAGCAGACACCGCCCTCAGGGCTAGTAGGGAAAAGCCAACTCAGATCAGTCTGATTGACAGGGCGAGCAGACCAATGAGGGAGCCAGGAGAGTGAGGGGAGCCCCGCCCTCCGTGTGAGATGGAGCTGCCTGCCTCGGCGTGCCCGGGCACAGTGGGCCAAGCTAAGGACAAAGCAGCCAGCAGCTGGGAGGCCAGAATAGGAGCATAGAAAGCTGAGCTGACCCACAGCAGCAGAATCAGAGGGGCATCCCAGAGAGCTGAGCCGAGCGCAGCTGCACTGAGGCAGAGCGAAGCAGGAGCTAGGGCTGGAGCCGTCTGGAGCTGGGTGCGGAGGCCAGAGAAGGAGCCCAGGAAGCTGAGCTGAGCTGAGCTGAGCAGGCCCACAGTAGCAGATCCAGAGGGACATCCCATAGAGCCGAGCTAAGCAGAGCCGAGCACAGTTGTACTGAGCAGAGCAGAGCAGGAGCTGGGACTGGAGCCGTCTGGAGCTGGGTGCGGTGAACAGCTGGGGAGAGCGAGGGGGACCCTGAGAGTGTGTGGCTATTGCCAGAGCAAGTCTGACTCTCTACATCCCTGCAGCGCAGCCAGGGCCTGGACAGGGCCTGCGACATGTGACACACTGTGAACCCCCCTTACACGCCAGAAACTGTTTGTGGTGCCCCGTGTCAGGGGGCAGTGTTGGATGTTTTCCTTTAACCTCTCTCCTCTTTTCTTATTTTTTATTTGATTTTTGATTGCTGTTTAATAAATTGTATTGCTTTGCATTGTATGCAATGATCAGTGGGTCAGGGAAGTGCCCAGTGCTGAGTTAGTACCCGGAGTGGGGACACCCTAGCCCCTGCCCTAAGGGACCATGACAAGATTGGGGTGTTGAGCCTCAGGAATCCAGGGCCCAGCCTCGTTGGGGTTACAGGGATCCCACCACACAGGAGAGTGGGAGGAAAGACCTTGAAGTCAGGTGGGCCTCTGGATAAAGAGAGTGGGAGCAGGGAATCAGATCCTTTTGCTAGCCAACTCCACCGGGGTAGTGTGCAAGCCAGGAAAGTTCCCCACAATAGCGGGCCCATTCCCCCACTTACATTAGAAATCAGGAGTACTGGAGACAGCTATTCTGGAAGGAAGATGGAAAGAGCAGGGAGACTCTTCCGGTGCACCCCACAGCTTTTAGTCCCAAGCTATCTGTGGCTCATTGTGGATTATTTTTTGTGGGTTATAACAGAATTTCTCCTTCAGTACGGGCTGATGAATAATGCCCTGCTACAGAGAACGGCATGAAGAATTGCCCTCTTTCAAAATGGCTGCCATATCCCATTGTTTTCAAAAAGACTGAAGCAACATACTCAGGTAGCCATTTTGAGAAGGGAATTTATCTGCCTTCAGCTCAGTGGGGCTGTGTTCCTTATCACATTCTGATAGGCTAAGCAGCCATTTGAGGCCTTGTTTACATAGGAAATATGTTTCTGAATAACCAAGGCATGATTTAAACTGATATAGTTTACAGGTATAACTGCTGTGTGGACTCTTTTATTTTGAGTGTTATTTTTCAAGTTAGGTTGTGTTGAACGGGAAGGGGCTTATGCTAAATCAGAAAAGGGGCTCTTTATGGTGGCATACAAGTGTCCAAATGAGGACTTATACTGGTAGAACCATAAAGGTGCAACGTGTATAACTTACCTGTGCGGACACGGCCTAAGAGCTGCTCACTTTCACTCTTAGGTTCACTTTGGGAGGTGATGACCAGTTTGATCATTAATGATCTGGAGGATGGGGTAGATTGCACCCTCAGCAAGTTTGCAGATGACACTAAGCTAGGGGGAGTGGTAGATACCCTGGAAGGTAGGGATAGGATACAGAAGGACCTAAACAAACTGGAGGATTTGGCCAAAAGAAATATGATGAGGTTCAACAAGGACAAGTGCAGAGTCCTGCACTTAGGACGGAAGAATCCCATGCACAGCTACAGACTGGGGACCGATGGACTAGGCAGCAGTTCTGCAGAAAAGGACCTGGGGATAACAGTGGATAAGAAGCTGGATATGAGTCAGCAGTGTGCCCTGGTTGCCAAAAAGGCTAATAGCATATTGGGCTGCATTACTAGGAGCATTGCCAGCAGATAGCGGGAAGTGATTATTCCCCTCTATTCGGCATTGGTGAGGCCGCATTTGGAGTACTGTGTCCAGTTTTGGGCCCCCCACTACAAAAAGGAAGTGGACAAGTTGGAGAGAATCCAGCGGAGGGCAACAAAAATGATTAGGGGGCTGGAGCACATGACTTATGAGGAGAGGCTGAGGGAACTAGGCTTGTTTAGTCTGCAGAAGAGAAGAATGAGGGGGGATTTGATAGCCTTTAACTACCTGAAAGGGGATCCAGGGAGGATGGAGCTAGGCTATTCTCAATGGCAGTAGATGACAGAACAAGGAGCAATAGTCTCAAGTTGCAGTGGGGGAGGTCTAGGTTGGATATTAGGAAAAAGTTTTTCACGAGGAGGGAGGTGAAGCACTGGAATGGGTTACCTAGGGAGGTGGTGGAATCTCCATCTTTAGAGGTTTTTAAGCTGCGGCTTGACAAAGTCCTGGCTGGGATTATTTAGCTGAGGTTAGTCCTGCTTTGAGCGGGGGTTGGACTAGATGACCTCCTGAGGTCCCTTCCAACTCTATGATTCTATGAAAGAAGGCATCTTCATAGAATCTTAGACTCATAGAAGATTAGAGTTGGAAGGGACCTCAGGAGGTATCTAGTCCAACCCTCTGCTCAAAACAGGACTAACCTCAGCTAAATCATCCCAGCCAGGGGTTTGTCAAGTCAGCCCTTAAAAACCTCTGAAGATGTAGATTCCACCACCTCCCTAAATCAGCTTATAACCTCACTCCCATTGAGAACAATGGGAGATTGCAGTCATTTTGAAAAAGGACAATTCTTTCTGTGTTTCTCTGAAGGAGAAGATTTTGTACACTAGCCTCTGCTGTCAGATAAACTTTCATTTATCAAAAATAATGGCAAAAATTACTAAAGCTATTCACTGCAACAAATCTACTCACTAGAGAGGACAAGAGGGGGAACTGCGTGTGTGCGTGCGCTTGCAGAGGAGTGTGTACAGGCTGTTGGAGGGAAGAGGAAACTGGTGTGTGCATGTCTGTGAGCACAGAGAAACGTAAGGAAATGCAAAAGGCAGGAGAAATTTGGAGGACAACAGGGAGAGGGAAACTGGGGGGCTTTAAAGTGACAAACGCTATACCAGGAAAGGCACTCTTATTCTGCAATAAGAGTGTCCAGATGGGGATTTATACCAGTGTAAATATAGTGGTACGGTTATGCTTCAGTATAGCTCTGCTGATAAACCCTGAGTTTTTGTCTGGGAATTTTAAAGGCAGAATCGGGTTATGCTGTGTTAACTATGTGCAACATGTAGGCAGATTTGCCCCACCCCCAAGCAGCAGATGAGGAATTAGCAACTATCAGGGAGAGCACAAGTGTCATTTTTGCTAGGCAAGAAGGCTTGCCCATCAGGCAGCACTGTTAGGATGCTCACTATCGCCTGTCCCAGTTGCCCTGGCAGTGCTGTTGCTATTTAAGCTGTTCTGAAACACTTTGATGCAAAAGTTTTGAAAGAAATTCTCCTTTCAGGGTTGTACCTTGCTGTGCAGTGACGTCTGTCCCATCTAGAGGGTTGACAAGGCCTGGATAATCCCTCCCAAATGAGAGATGTTTGATATTGTGCGTCATATTGATCTGAAACAGAAATACTGATACACTCCAACAGCTGGAACAGCATCTACCTAGGGCAGGACAAGGGCCCTGCGGTGTGCGGAGCATGAACAACTTTCTTTGGCGAGAGACTCTACATGCAGCCATATCCTCTCTCCATCCCAATGGAAATGTCAATGGATGTTCCTGCCCCCTAAGAGTCCATGGTGCAGGTATCTCCCCTCACCCTGCCCATCATAGAAGCCTCCCTCTGCAGAGAGGCTCTGAGGCACAGGTGTCTCCTCCCTCCTGGTGCAGGGCAAAGAAGAGCCAATTCAGATGTGACTGGTTACACAGTTGGAATCTGTGGCCCCCCCTCAAACAGCATTTATATGGTTATTAGACATGTGGCAAGGGGGGGAAATGTGGGAGAAGAGCTAGAAGTTAGGAGGAGAAGAAATCCAGTCTTTTTAAAGAACGTTTTCTACTGCCACTCATTTCTGAGCTAAGCCTGCTAGTGACTCTTGCCTAGGCGGGAATGCCCTGGAGAACTACTGCCAGCCTATTTAGAAACACCATCTCCACATGCATGCTCTTGCAACACTTACGTTATCAAGTCCAAAGCTCTGTAAATCATGAACTGTAATAGAAAAACAGCATGTTAAAATAATCCAGACCATGGAACCAAGAACATTCATTTGTCTCAGAAGAGAGCTCCCATCACATCTACTGCCATCTAAAGTTAAAAAAACAACCTGGATTTTTCCCCTGCATGCAGTAGAGCATTTGACAGATAAAACAACACTGAAGTTCCCCCTCCCAACACTAACTGATTGCGTCCAGAAGAAGAGATGGAAAGTCACCTAAACAAGGGGGTTTGTTTAAATGACACATCAGTCATCATCAGACTATTTGCCCATGACCTTTAGGAAGCAAATGTTCAGGATTTGTGAATCGGCTAGGAGCGCTCCACTGGTGTTCGTGCTCATTTGCTGAGCTCCAACTCTAGCCCTCGCTTAGCTCCTCAGACTGCTGTCGAGTGTGAAGGAAGAATAATATTCACAGATTCTATACCAGTAACTGAACAGAGCATGTGCCCGCAGAACTGTAAAATCCACATGAAGCATCCAAACAAATCATTACCATTCAAGTAGGAGAGAGCCCTCATCTGTCCTTCCCTGCTGCAGCCCAGAGCCCACAAAGGGGGAAAAAATAGAGGTTATTTACCGTAACTGGAAGTTCTTTGAGATGTGTGGTCCCTAGCTGTATTCCACACACGGGTATGCATGCGCTCCATGCACCCGAGTCTAGAACTTACAAGCAGTGTCCATTGGCCTGCACATGCTCAGTAGGTCTCCTCATTCTCCTGACTGAGAGTATAAACTCCAGTGTGGGCCGATGCCTATCCAGCTCCTCTTCTTACCACAAATCCCACAGGATCCAAAGCAGAGGGGCCGGAGGGTGGGTAGTGGAATACAGTTAAAGACCAAACATCTCGAAGAACCTCCAGTTACAGTAATCTTCATTTCTTCTTCTGAGTGCTGGTCCCTACGTTTATTCCACATACGGGTGATTGGCAAGCAACGTTCAGACTGGAGGTGGGTGCAAGGAAGCATGCAGCAAAGATGCCAATCCCACTGCTGCATCCATAGCAGAGGTGTGAACTAACGTGATGTGTAACGAACACGTGGATGGAGCTCCAGGTGGCCTCCTGCAATGCCTTGTATTGGGAACTCCTGCAGGGATGCCATGAAGGCAGTTTATGCTCCCATGGACACAGAGGAGGGATGTGTGCTACCCTATAGCACTCTAGAACATAGTTTCTCAACCTGGTATGCGTACCCCTGGGGGTACACGAGACACAGGCAGGAGATACGCGGTGAAAAACCCAGTGAAGGGAGGAAGGCAGCTTCTGGGGGAGGCGGGTGGTCCCACCTCCTAGCTGGGAGGTAGACGGCAGCTATCCCAGCCCTGGGAAGCCAGGTGGCAGCCATTTGCATCTCACCCAGTCCCAGCTCCCAGGTGCAAGCCCAGTGGCAGCCTCCTGCACCCTGTGAGCTGGGCTCGCAGCTGGGTGGCTGCCACCGGGGCCCTGGCTCTGAACCGAGACACAGCCTCCGGTGCCCTGGCTTGAAGATGGGTGACAGCTGCCTGCTGCCTGTCCACATCCCTGGGTCCTAGCCTGCATGGAAGCCTCCTCCACCCCAGCTCAGAGCAGGTGGCAGTCACCCACCTCCCGGGTTGGCAGCCATGCGGCAGCCTCCTGCAAATTGCCCAGGTGGCAGCTTCCCTCCCCGGCTCAAAGCCCAATGCCCAGAAAGCCAGGCAAAGAGCCCAGTGGCTTGCCCAGGCCTGCAGCTGGACTCTACCCACAGGCTTACTAGCTAGAGCAGTGAAATTGACAACTATGACAGCCCCAGATTTTACCAGTATAAACATTTTAAGAGGGGCCCACACAGTGTGATTTGCCCCAGGCCCCCACCCACCTAGGGACGGCCATGGGGAGTGCTGCTATCCACTCTGGTGGGCCACTAGTGCCTGCTCATATCTCACAAGTTCCCACCTGTGTGAGGAGAACACCACCATAGGCCCATAGTGATTAGCTGGTGTTGACCTTTGCTCCTATATGGAGGATGGGGAGGAGGAAGGAGGGGAGAAACAGCAGGGGGGGGTTGTGATCTGTCACAGCCACACTGCACTGATTGCTTTCTATGATGAGGTGACTGGCTCTGTGGATGTAGGGAAGGCGGTGGATGTGATATACCTTGACTTTAGCAAAGCTTTTGATACTGTCTCTCACAGTATTCTTATCAGCAAGTTAAAGAAGTATGGGTTGGATGAATGGACTATAAAATGGATAGAGAACTGGCTAGAGCATAGGGCTCAACGAGTAGTGATCAATGGCTCCATGTCTAGCTGGCAGCCGGTCACAAACGGAGTTCCCCAGGGATCGGTCCTGCAGCCGGTTTTGTTCAACATCTTTATTAATGATCTGGAGGATGGGGTAGATTGCACCCTCAGCAAGTTTGCGGACGACACTAAGCTGGGGGGAGTGGTAGATACCCTGCAAGGTAGGGATAGGATACAGAGTGACCTAAACAAACTGGAGGATTGGGCCAAAAGAAATCTAATGAGGTTCAACAAAGATAAGTGCAGAGTCCTCCACTTAGGAAGGAAGAATCCCATGCACAGCTATAGACTGGGGACCGACGAGCTGGGCAGCAGCTCTGCAGAAAAGGACTTGGGGGTAACAGGGGATAAGAAGCTGGATATGAGTCAGCAGTGTGCCCTGGTTGTCAAGAAGGCTAATGGCATATTGGGCTGTATTAAGAGGGGCATTGCCAGCAGGTCACGGGAAGTGATTATTCCCCTCTATTCGGCATTGGTGAGGCCGCATTTAGAATATTGTGTCCAGTTTTGGGCCCCCCACTACAAAAAGGATGCGGACAAGTTAGAGAGAGTGCAGCGGAGGGCAACCAAAATGATTAGGGGGCTGGAGCACAGGACTTATGAGGAGAGGCTGAGGGAACTGGGCTTGTTTAGTCTGCAAAAGAGAAGAGTGAGGGGGGTTTGATAGCGGCCTTTAACTACCTGAAAGGGGGTTCCAGGGAGGATGGGGCTAGGCTGTTCTCGGTGGTGGCAGATGACAGAACAAGGAGCAACGGTCTCAAGTTGCAGGGCGGGAGGTCTAGGTTGGACATTAGGAAAAAGTTTTTTACTAGGAGGGTGGTGAAGCACTGGAATGGGTTACCTAGGAAGGTGGTGGAATCTCCATCCTTAGAGGTTTTTAAGCTGAGGCTTGACAAAGCCCTGGTTGGGATGATATAGCTGAGGTTAGTCCTGCTTTGAGCAGGGGGTTGGACTAGATGACCTCCTGAGGTCCCTTCCAACTCTAATATTCTATGATTCTATGATTTACGAGAAATACAGTCGTCCAGCAGTAAAGGGTAAAAAGACTGTATTTCTCAGAGTGGAAAATTGAGCGTTGGGGTATTTATTCAAATTTTCAGCAGTTAGGGGGTACTTGCTACTTAAAAGGTTAAGGAACACTGTTTTAGAAGACATCCCAAAGCCCACTTCGAGATCATCTGAGAGGACAGAGCTTGCCCACATGATCTTTCTGCTATGGTGATAAAAAGTCTTGGTGACTTTTTGACTAGTTTGATTCTCTGCAGGTAGAACAACAGGGCACACCGAACATCAAGAGAGTGAAGCATGGAACTTCAGAAAAAAGCTAAGTAAGTGGATACTTCGGTTGATGTGGAATTCAGAATCAACTCTGGGGAGAAATTTAGGATGTAAGTGAAGGGACACCTTCTCCTTGTGAAAAAACGTATGAGGAAGGTCTGCTATGATAGCTCCCAGCTTGCTGACCTGTTTGGCCAAAGTGATAGCCACCAGAAACGCAACCTTTATGGATAGGTGAGACAGGAAGCATTGTTGCTAAGGGTTCAAATGGTGGTTTGGTGAGTTTCAACAGGATGAAATTAAGGGCCTACTGGTGTGAAGGTCCTGATTAGGCCCTTCATAAACTGTACAGTAGCTGTGTGTCTGAAAAGAGAACATTCATCTATTGAAGGGAGCCAGGCACTAATCGCTGTGAGGCACACCTGCAACAAACTGATGGAGAGACCTGAGACCTTTAGGGACAGGAGACAGTCTAAGATGATTGGAATACTGGCAGTAACTGGAGAATGCTGATTGTGCTGTGCGCAGGCAGAGAAAAGCCTCCATTTGGCCAGGTAGCAAGTTCCACTTGAATCTTTCCTACTTTGGGTAAGAATAACCTGAACAGGAGACGAATAAGTATGTTCTAGTTCCGATGCACATCCAAACACCAGGCTGAGAGGTGGAGCGAGCCCAGACTGGGGTGTTTGATGCTGATCTCTCCTGAGTTAGAAGGTTTGGGAAGGGATGGATCTTGGGGGGGGGGGGTGTTAAGTGGCCTGGATTGTGATGTGGTTTCTGATGCACCAGTTCCAGAGCCTGACAGCTTACAGGCAGAGTGGAAGAGATCTCGCTTCACCCGGTTTGTTTACTTAAGCCATGGTGGTGATATTGTCCAACGTCACTTGGCTATGGAGTGAGTGTTTGAGTGGGAGGAAGGCTTTGAACACAAGCCTTTCAGTTCTAGTATGTTAATGTGTAGTTTGGCCTCCTGTGGGGTCCAGGTAGCTCGAGCAGTGTGACTGTTCATCAGGTGGGCACCCACCCCAGAAGGGAGGAATTTATGCCACCAATGGTGGCACTAGGGTGGGAGTACTGAAGTTGACACCCACTCTCATCTTTTCTGGGTTCGACAACCAGGAGGAGGGGAAAATAATGCTGGTGGGAATGGCCACCTTAAAGTTGATGTGGTCATTGTCTGGTAAGTAGATTGAGTGGAGCCAGGGATGCAGACACTGCAGATGAAGCCTGGCGAATGCTCTCATGTAGGTGCACGTGGCCATATGGCCTAAAAGTAAAATGTGCATCAACACCATAGTTCACGGTAATTCATCCAAACAGGTTTCTCATTATCTGAAATCTCTCTGTGGGTGGGGAGAGCTCTCACTGAAATGGAGTCCAATGTCACACCAATAACATTTATAGTCTTTGTGTGGAATTTCAACTTTCGAATAAACATGTTGAGTTGCCAAAGGTCCAGAACGTGTTTCCACTGTCTCTGTTCTTTTTGGGGACTGGGAAATACAGGAAGTAGCTCTCTCCCCTTTGATACTGAAGCCAGACACATTTTATTGCCCTTCAGTGTTGGAGGAATTCCATTTTCTGCTGAAGAATTATCTCATGAGAGTGGTCCCCAAAGGGAGGTTAGTGAGGAGGAAGGAGAGGAAATCTATGGAATATCCCTGATGGATAATCTCCAAGAGTCAACTGTCCATCATGATCAGCTGCTAATTGTGGGTGAATAGTGTGAGATGTCCCCCAAAACTGATGGGGGAAGAAGTGGATGGCATCAAAGCTGTTAAGGTGAATCTTGACCAATACATCAAAAGTGGCCCTTAGCAGGTGGCTGGGAATGAGTTGAGACCATGGCTGTAGAGGGGTGTGAAGCCCTGCACCCCATGTTCACCCTTATAGCATAATTGTGCATTGTTTAATGCAAAGTATGTCATATAAGAGGTCTTTGGAATGCTAAGGATGTACTGATCATTATTGTTATAGTAGTATGTTTGTTGCAATTTCATGTGTGTATTTATGAGGCTTCACTTTGTAATATTGCCAAAGATGTGTCCTCATGGCTTGAAACATGTCCAGCAAAAACTCTCCAGGGGCAGAGGGGCAGTTCATACTTCATCAAGGCGTGGATAGGACAACCCAGCTCAGCCTTCCAGGAAGAAAGGATTGGCCTGGGCATCAACAGAGGATCAGTTGGATACTTGAGTAAGTTACCTCTCTTCCTTTGGCCAGTTTGGTAATGCACAATGAGCTAATGCTCACTGACTCAGGACATGAATGAGTCCATATAAGGACATTGTTTGTCACCTGAGCGGGGGACAGAGCCCCAGATGGTAGAAGGAATATAAAAAGGGGAGACATGCCAGGCTCACTCTCTTCCACCTCTGTCTACAAACACCACCAAGTAACTGAAGTGCTGACCACAGAGGAGAGCCTGACTGAAGGGAAATCAGCCAGCCTGTGGTAAGAATCACCAAAGTTTGTAAGGTTGCTGAAAGTGTTACGGTTAGTTTAGAATGCATTTTGTTTTCATTTCTTTTGACCAAATATGACTTGTTATGCTTTGATTTATAATCTCTTAGAATCCTTCTGTAGTTAATATATTTCTTTGTTTGTTTTATCTAAAGCAGTGTGTTTGGTTTGAAGTGTATTGGGGACTAAACTTGGAATAACAAGGCTGGTGCATATTAATTTATTTGTTAAATTGACGAACTTATATGAGCTTACATTGTTCAGTGGGCATAACTGAACATTGCAAGATGGAGGTTCCTAGGGCTGTATCTGGCACTGGGGATATGCCTGGTGTCATTCTGTTGTATAATCCAAGGAGTGGCTGGCTAGAAGCACTCACTCACTTAGTTGGGAGCAACTTACATGCTGGAGGGTTGTGCATGAACAGCCCAGGAGTGGGGGTTTTCACAGCAGAGCAGGATAAGACGGGCTCCAGGAATGGGGGATTCGGATGACACAGTAATTCACAAGTACAGATTGTACCAGGGGAATGTCACAAGGGGGTCGAAAAGCAAGGCTTCTGAACCCTCTGGCATTTTCATGAAGGCTCAGGAAGGTGCTGGCATATGGGCAGAGTGCCTGTAGGGCTGGCTCCAGTGTTTCTTTCTAGGGGCTGGACTGTAGATCGCCAGGGAATGTAGAGTTGATCTTGAGTCCCTTAATAAGTGTTGGGAATCATCCATTCTCTCCTTAAATAGATTCGACTCATCAAAGAAAAGGTCCTGGATAGTGTTGTGGACCCACCTGGGAAATTCCAGTGATTGCAGTCAAGAATCCTTCCTCGTGACTAAGCCAATGGCTAAACTGCTGGAAGTCATATCTGCTACATCCACTGCAGCCTGAAGGGTTGTTTATGCCACTAACTTGTGTGGGCACAGGATGCTGAAGTGCGCCAGAATGATCTTGGTCCTTGAGGTTGCAGGACATCCAGGAGCTGGTATTGGGGGTCCTGGACTTTCTCCAGTGGAATCTGGAGAAAGTTGGCAACTGTTTGCAGTAGCTCCTAGTACTACCTATGGTCATCGGGCAGAGACAGAGAGGAAGGGATGACTGCTTCATTCGGGGAGGAAGAGGAAGAGACACCCGTCGGAACCTGCGGATCTGGGTCAACACTTCCTCCTCTTACACCGATGGACCTGGTTGGTGAGGAAAGGAGCAGTATGATTCCTAATGTGACAGGGCCAGACCGCATGGCTATGAAAGAGTGCTGGAAGGCATGTATATTAGCCCCAGGCTCCATAAAGCCCTCTTCCCGGGGTAACCCAGCTGGGGCTAATTCAAGACAATTGGGCCAATTAGGCCACCTGGAGCCCATCAAAGAAACTGCCCCAGCAGTTAAAAGCCTCCACTTCAGGCAGGCCAAGAAGCCTGAAAGGGAGTTAACAGCCAGAGGAGAGAAAGCAGAGCAAAGCAAAGCAACGCAGAGCAAAAAGAAGCAAAGCAAAGCAAAGCAGAGCGGAGAGGAGCTGCCCTGCCCTGCTGCAGCTACAGCCGCAGGGCTTGGGACTATCATCCGCTGCTGCTACCACACCGAGACGGAGAGGCTCCAGCTGGGAAGGCTGAACAACCCTTCACGCCGGTACCAGGGAGCAGGCTACAAGCTGGGGGGCCACGGACAGTCTGGTGCCTCTCTGGAAACATAGCAGTCTTTGGTCAAACGAGGTGGTAACGATGATAAGTCCGGACCCACGCTCATGGATGGAACTGGTGGATGCTGGTCCTTACATTTTGGTACCGGGTGACTAATGGAACCAGTGGAACTTTCTTTCTGCACACTTTACCCTCAAATCTGGGGGGTTTTCAGCAAAGCCGGTTTCTTAGGGTCTGCGTGCAAAGACTCACCCGCCCTCAGTGGACTTGGGGAGGAGCATGTCTCTTCTGGACAGTCCTTCTAACCTCATGGGAAACCCTGGAGGAAGAGTCTTTGGTCTTAAGTACTAGAGGCTCCACTCCGAAGCACGTGCTTGGCAGAGCACTGCTCGTCAGTTGAGGCTGAGGCGGGGGGAGACGAGGGGGTCTACTGGCCCAGACAGGAGAGGGGTCTCACAGCCTTCTCCACCAGATGTTTTCTCAGGTGAAGCTCATGAGCATTTCAAGTTCTGGGTGGGAACAAGCAACAACTACTGCACTTTGCAGACAATGGGGACCTTGCTGATGTTCATCACTAAGGAAGAAGGAGCAAGGGCAAGAGACACAATTCTTGACACCTGGGACTCTGGGCATAGTTCCAGACTCAGATAAGGAATTCCCAGCGAAGGAAAACTTACTATACAAACTATACTATCAACTTTAACTAGCTAACTAAGAAGAATAAAACTATTTAAAACTGTATTTACAGGGTCAACAAAGGAGCTGAAGGAAGAAAGGACACAGGATTCTGACTCAGGTGCAGCGGTAAGAAGGAACTGGAGAGACATTGGCCCACATTGGCTCTTAAACCCTCGGTCGGGAGCACAAGACCTACTGCACATGTGTGAGCCAACAGATACTGCTTGTAAGAATTGCTGGACTCAGGGGCATGACATGCATGAGTACCCATGTGTGGAATACACACAAGGATCTGCACATGAAGAAAAAATATCGCGTACACTGCCGGTGTTCTGACTTTGGCTGATCACCAGCATCTGACTTGACCTGAAATAATTTTATTATTGCCAGACCTTGAGTACAAGGCCTGCTCTCTCTCTCTCTCTCCTGGCTTGCAGCACACTCTGACACTACATTGTATACAGGGAGCACTGCTTAACCAGAAACAGCATGATGCACATTGTTTGTGCCTTTGCCCACACGAAAGGGAGTCAAAGAGCCGCCCACTTCAGCTTTCTCCCCTTAGGCTAATAGCTGCAGTTGCAGAGTGAGGGTGCAGCTTATGTTTAAATTCATGCAACTCTTTTATGAAATGTGTCCGTCAGGGCTTACAAAGGCAGCTATAAAAAATAAAAATACAATATAACAACAAATGTAATAAAGGCAAAGTTGATAGCAATGAATATAAATCAGAAGTTAGGAATTGCAGAAAACTGATGAGGGAAGCAAAAGGGCACAAGGAGAAATCTATTGCCAGCAGAGTTAAGGATAATAAGGAGTTTTAAAAAATATATTAAGAACAAAAAAGAATCCTGGCAATGGTATTGGTCCATTATTAGATGGAGATGGTAGAATTATCAGAATGCAGAAAAGGCAGAAGGGTTCAATAAATATTTCTGTTCTGTATTTGGGGGAAAAAACAGATGATACAGTCATTATATGGTGTACACTATCATCTCTGGAGGATGTTAAATAGCAGCTACTGAAGTGAGACATTTCAGAATGTGCAGGTCCAGATGACCTGTATCCAAGTGTTTTAAAAGAGCTTGTTGAGGAGCAATTAATGTTTACTTTCAATAAGTCTTGGAGTAACTGAGCAAGTTCCAGAAGACTGGAAGAAAACTAATGTTGTGCCAGTTTTTAAAAGGGGTAAATGGGATAACCAGGGTAAATTATAGCCTGTCAGTCTGACATCGATCCCAGGCAAGATAATGGAGTGGCTGATACAGGACTCGATTAATAAAGAATTCAAGGAGGGTAACGTACTTAATGCAAATCAAATTTGGCTTATGGAAAATAGATCCTTCAAATTAATTTGGTATCTTTTTAAAAAAATGAGATTACAAGTTTGGATGATAATAGTAATAATATTTATCTAATAGACTTCTAGACGGCATTTAATTGGTGCCGCATGACATTTGGACTAAAACATTAGAATGATATCAGGTACACATTAAATGGATTAAAAGATGGATAATAGATCTCAAAATGTAATTGTGAATGGGGAATCATCATCAAGCAGTTGTGTTTTCATTGGGGTCCCACAGGGATCAGTTCTTGGCCCAGACTATTTAACACATTTATTAGCCACCTGTAAGAAAACAAAATCATCACTGATAAAGTTTACAGATGACACAAAAATTGGGGGAGTGATAAAATAATGAAGAGGGCAGGTCACTGATTTAGAGTGATCTGAATTGCTTGGGAAACTGACTGCAAGCAAACATTATGCATTTTAATATGACTAAATGTAAATATATACATCTAGCAACAAAGAATGTAGGTCATACGTACAGGATGGGGATTCTCTCCTGGAAAGCCAAGAGCCAGAAAAAGATGTGGAGGTCATGGTGGATAATCAGTTGAACATGGGAAGGAGGTGAACATTCCGCAGAGCTGAAGGAACAGGTCCAAGACTATTTAGAAAGATTGGACATACACAAGTCCATGGGGCCAGATGCAATGCATCAGAGGGTGCTGAGGGAGTTGGCTGATGTGATTTCAGAGCCATTAGCTATTATCTTTGAAAGCTCGTGGCAATTGGGGGAGATCCTGATGACTGGAAAAAAGCAAATATAGTGCCCATATTCAAGAAAGGGAGGAAAGAGGATCCAGGGAACTACATACCGGTCATCCTCACCTCAATCCCTGGAAAAATCATGGAGCAGGTCCTCAAGGAATCCATTTTAAGGCAATACCATCTTCCTTGCCATCACTGACACTTGTAACCTTAGCATCATCCTTGATCCCTCCATTGCCTTCTCCACCACATAGCCAAGACCTCACCAAACCCTAAGGTTACTTTCTCAGTAATATATACATACAGTATGCCTCTCTTTATTTTGAACAATATTACGTATGCGTGCCCAACTGCTAGAGTTAAAGATCTATCAGTGTTTCCAATACACGGCCTACTGGCTACATATTTAGAACTTTATTGAAATTAACTTTGAGGCTAGCATGAAATGTTGTAGGTGAATAACTCATATCCAAAACCTTTTTATTGTATATAAAAGGTGAACAGAATAATTCTTTATAGTGCAGATTACTGATCAATAACATGTAAAGCAGGGTTGGCGGTTTATCTGAAGTGACACTCTGCGGACACTTTACAGGATTTAGCCAAAGATACCAAAGAGACGGCAATGGGCAGCCTATGAGCTATTTGGGGTGGGTGAGCTTGGGGCTGCCCCTCCCATCCTGCCCCTACACTGTATTGGCCTTCACAGCTGTAACCATCTCCTTGCTTCAGCCCCTGGCTACTCTCAATTTCAGCTCCCTTCATTTCTTCACCAGCAGGCACAGAGGTGGTTGGATCCTCCTTGCTGCTGGCTCCTTCAGAATGTCAGGGATCCAACAGGGAAAGCAGCCTTCCTCCAACTAAAGGTTGGCTGCTGCCACAACAAGGGTGCAGGGTCCATTCTTGCCTACAAAGAGCCATAAGAATCATCCCCACAACCACCAAAATCCCACCGGACACCTCCTGATGTTGCCTGTAAATAAGATTACTTCAAAACTAATGTAGAACCTGAGTAAAGCACCATTATTATTACTTATTTGTATTACTGTAACACCTAAGAGCACTAGGCATGGACCACGACAGAACCAAAAGGTAGTCTCTGCCCCCAAAGAGCTCACAATCTAAGAGCATCAGGTCATTCAAGCAGGCAACAATGTTTAGATTTTTAGCTCTGAAGGAAACTACATAAATCAATTTTTACTTAACACCTGAAAATAAAACCCATGATTTGAAATCCTCTAGATCTGCTCTAGCTCTGTCACAAGCTAGTGGCCTAATTCAAGAATCACTGGGGCATATTCTCTGGCTTGTGGTATGAAAGAGGTCAGCCTAGATAAGCATCCCTTCTGGTCTTAAAATCTCTTAACTCAACCCCTCCAAACTATTACCATGCCTCACTAAACAAATCCAGCAATATATTGTCTCTTACACAGACTTATTAATGGAACCTAGGCCACAGGTCCTCAACCTTTTCCATACTGTGATCCCAGTTAGAACACAGTAAAGTTGTGGGATCCACTCTCCTATCTAGCCATAAAGAAAGGGACAGTAGTCACGCTCCCTGAAACCTATTCACAAATCCCAGGCTAAGAAACTAAGCCAATGCTCCATGTGCCTTCCCCAAAGGGATTTATGGGACAGCACATAACAGAAATTAGATTAATTCCATAGTGAACAGTATAAGAAAAGGAAAGAAGCAAGCATCACTTACTCTCAACTGCGTGCACTGCAAATAAGGGCAGGAATAGGGAAAGAAAAGAGAAACATTCAGATTTTTACATTGAAAAGCACAGATTAAGATAAGGCTGCATTTAAAAATAACACCTTCTAGAAGAGGAATAATCACTTTGCCAACTAGTCCCTAGAGCCATGTAAAATGGTCCCACAGTTACTGATACATAGATCAGCTGTGATGTTTTACCAAAGAGTATTGGAGAAGGTAAAGTACCAGAAGCTAATTGCTAAAAAGGGGAATAAAATGTGATATCTTGCTTTAATGCTCTTATAAACACCGAAGAAGAACGCCAGCCATTACCACTGGTTATTGACAGACATTTACACTGTATCTCAGTCTTCTGATCCTCAAGGATAACCTGAAACCAGGCTGTCAGAGCCTAAACGCTCTTCATGACCATCGCAGAGCAAATGGCTCATTCATTTTCCCCCCGCCGCCACCATTTCCACAGTCCACAATACTTAGGCCTGGGGCTTATTAGACATCCAAGAGGAATGCGGAGCTGCATTGAGAGGATTGCACAGAACCATTTACATCTAAACTGCATTGTACAAGTACAAATACATTACCAATGTCTGTAGCAAAGAAACTGGACACAGAGGTTAAACACCCAATTCTGGACAAACAGCCACATTTAGGAGAATGACACAGCCTAGCCCAGGTTTAACGCTCATGCAGTCAGCACATCTGCTTTTAGGGCAGAACAACTTCCACAAAAGGGATAAATCTCTCTATTAATTCAGTTATTTGCCATTTCCAGTACACTACAGTGTCGCCAATTCCTCTCCGGTAATCTAGAATACCTCTACCCAGGTAGAATACCTCCCAGGTATTCTAGAACACAGGGTAGAGGGATATGTGATGTTATTAAGCGTGTGAGGCTCTTGCCATCCCTTTTAGTCGCTAAACCAGATAATGATTAGGAGACTAGTACAGTATGTCTTACACTAGAGCTGGGAGTAAGCTGCCCAGAGCAGATAGACAGATGGGTGCCAGTGAGCTAAAATAACCATGTGGACTCTGAAGGGGATTTGAAAAGTCAAACACAAGCCAATGCTCCCTATAATACACCTGAGGTTCTTTTCTCAGGCAAGCTAGGCACTAGAGGGAGCTGCATTAGCTAGCCCTCCTCCTAAAAAACAACTGTCCCAAAGCTTGGATTCTCTTGATCTTACTCAGAGAAACCTGGGCTAAAACACAAACACAAGCCAGGCCATCTTTTCAATGAGCAATTCAAACGTAAAGCAAAGTTCTGGGGCTCAGTCAGCCCCACAAAAAAGGTTGAAAGATTTAAAATGTGATTCACAAAAATGCTACCGCCTGAAGAAAAGCTGTTGCTATATTACATTTTTTGGAGAGGGCGGAAGGGGTAGCGATCTTTTGGCATTTTCCAGACTAGGAATAGGGATCATGTTTATATCAAGGTTAGCTAGCCCATGCTAGCTAAGCACGACCTAAACTCAACCCTTTGTCCTAGTCCAGAGAAGCCTCAAGTGTTCTTTGGTTTAATGAAGGGTCGGGGGGTTGCGCTGCAAGCCAGATACAAAGCAACTAAGTTTGTGGCTGCAACACATGGAATGAATTCATGGAGCAAGGCTGCTCAGGCCCCTTCACATATCCTTTTCATGTAATGCCTCTAGCTCTGGTTTGTGCTGCTAGACCCCAGGAAACAGTGTGTACTGTGGTCTAGAAGAGCATTTGTTTTGAAGTGTGGTTTGAGAGCAGGGTGTGTGTATGTGAAAACATAAGATATATGGCACAACACAGTGTATGAAAAGGGGGTTCTAACCAAGGAATGAATCAACCCAAGCAGAGGAGAAGTCCCTGCCAGGTCTTGGTTCCCTAGAGGGGAACTGTGGGAATGAAATGAGGGGCCAAAAGCCAGTCTATACTGAAATTATATCAGTTGTAATCCACATCTTTAGTTACTTCAGTTCCACTTTGTGTCTGGACAAGCCCTAAATCTCCTTTTACCTTTCACACTCCTTTTTGGAAGTAGAAACTCCAACCAGCTTCTAGCCAGGACAGAAGTCATATCAGCTCTGAAGATAATCACTGAGACCTATGCCAATTAACAACAACCAAATGACAGGAAAAATCAGCCAACTCAGATCAGAACTAAATTTAGGCTCACATTTAAAAGACTCCTGTGGCAGGGTGCGCCTGTTCCGCCCTGTGGATCCTGCGCTTCACCGGTTACACCAGTGGTGCGGCTGGGAGGGGAGTGAAGCGGGGGGCCCAGTCCCGCCCTCTGCCCCGGGCCCCCGACCCAGGGACCCTGTGAGGAGTGGTCTCACCCTGCTTAGTCCCTGAGACCGACTACCTTCCCTGGGTCGCCTGTCCGTGGCCCCCCCGGCTTGTAGCCTGCTCCCTGGTACCGGCGTGAAGGGTTATTCAGCCTTCCCCGGCTGGAGCCTCTCCGTCGCGGTGTGGTAGCAGCAGCAGATGACAGTCCCAAGCCCTGCAGTTGTAGCTGCGGCAGGGCAGGGCAGGGCAGGGCAGGGCAGCTCCTCTTTGCTCTGCATTGCTTTGTTTTGCTCTGCTTTCTCTCCTCTGGCTGTTACCTCCCTTTCAGCCTCCTTGGCCTGCCTGAAATGGAGGCTTTTAACTGCTGGGGCAGCTTCTTTGATGGGCTCCAGGTGGCCTAATTGGCCCAATTGTCTTGAATTAGCCCCAGCTGGGTTACCCAGGGAAGAGGGCTTTATGGAGCCTGGGGCTAATATACATGCCTTCCAGTACCCTTTCATAGCCATGCGGTCTGGCCCTGTCACACATCCTCCCCACCTGCTCAAGACCCCAGGTTTGGGCAACTTGGGAAGTCAGACAGTGAACCCGGGACAGGCCATCAGCATTCCCGTGGCGACATCCCGCCCTGTTCTGTATGGTGAACCGGAAAGGTTGGAGGGACAAGAACCACCGGGTCACCCACGCATTTTTCTCCCTGTTCCGCTGCATCCACTGGAGGGGAGCGTGGTCGGTCACCAGCGTAAGGTGGCATCCCAGCAGGTAGTAGCAGAGCGCCTCCATAGCCCACTTGACGGCGAGGCACTCCCTCTCCAATATTGCATACCTCTGCTCCCTCGGGAGGAGCTTCCTACTGAGGTACATAATGGGATGTTCCTCGTCACCCACCATCTGCGACAGGACCGCCCCCAAGCCCCATGTAGTCCAAAGGGAAGGACTGTAAACTGGAACAATCCATCTGGTGTTGAAAATGCCGTCTTTTCCTTTGCCTCTGTAGTTAGTGGGATTTGCCAGTATCCCTTGGTCAGATCTAGGGTAGTCAGGAATCGGGCCTTGCCCACTCGGTCCACAAGCTCATCTATACGAGGCATGGGGTATGCGTCAAACCGAGATACCTCATTTAGCCGGCGGAAGTTGTTGCAGAATCTCGTAGTGCCGTCTGGCTTCGGTACTAGCACAATTGGGCTACACCACTAACTATGGGACTCTTCTATGACCCGCATCTCCAACATCTTTTTGACCTCAGCCTTAATCTCCTTTCTCTTGGCCTCGGGTACTCGATAGGGTCTCAACGTAACCCTCGCCCCAGGGCTGGTGATAATGTGGTGAAAGACCTCCGTTGTTCGGCCTGGGCTAGTCGTGAAGACATCTTGGTTCCGGGCTACCATCTCCGCTGCCTCGGCCTTTTGGTTTGGCGTTAGATCGGGGGATATCTTCACTTGTTCAGGCGCTCTCACCTCCTGAGTGAAGGTCATACATGCTTCTCGGGCCCTCCATGGTTTTAATAAGTTAATGTGGTAGATCTGCTCTTGCTTCTGGTGCCCCGGTTGCTGTACTTTATAGTTGGTCTCTCCCATGGGCTCGACCACTTCATAGGGCCCCTGCCACTGGGCCAACAGTTTGCTCTCGGCGGTAGGTACGAGGATCATCACCTGGTCTCCTGGCTGGAATCGTCGAACCATGGCGTGGCAATTATAGTGGACCTGTTGGGCCCTCTGGGCTTTCTCTAAATGTTCCTGCACAATGGGGGTCACTCGGGCTATCCGATTCCTCATCTGGAGTAAATGATCAATAACAATCCTTCCCGGGGTGGGCTCCTCCCCCCAGGTTTCTCTGGCTATGTCCAAGATGCCTCGGGGGTGACGCCCGTACAGTAGTTCAAAGGGGGAGAACCCCGTGGAGGCCTGGGGGACCTCGCGGATGGCGAACATAAGGTACGGCAACAGGGTATCCCAGTCCTTGCCATCTCGGCTCACCACCTTCTTGATCCTGGCCTTGAGGGTCCTATTAAACCTCTCCACCAGGCCGGCCGTCTGGGGGTGATAGACGGAGGTCCGTAGGGCCCGCACCCGTAGGAGAGTGCACAAGTCCTTCATTAGCTTCGACATAAACGGGGTCCCTTGATCCGTTAGTATCTCCTTGGGCAGCCCCACCCGGGCGAAAATCTTCACTAACTCCGTTGTGATCACTTTAGAAGTGGTATTCCGCAAGGGAACGGCTTCTGGATACCTGGTAGCATAATCGAGGACAAAGAGTATGTGTTGGTGCCCCCTGGCTGTTTTCTCCAAGGGCCCCACTAGGTCCATAGCAATACGCTCGAATGGGATCTCAATGATGGGTAGGGGCACTAAAGGGGCCCACAAGTGAGGCTGGGGGCTGTGTAATTGGCATTCGGGGCAGGTGGCGCAATAGCGCCGAACTTCCTCATGTATACCTGGACAAAAGAACCTCCTCAGGATTCGGGCCAGGGTCTTTTCTACGCCCAAGTGCCCCCCAAAGAGGTGACTGTGGGCTAAGCTCAGCACGGCATTTTGGTGCTTCCGCGGCACCAGGAGCTGTAACACCCGCTCCCCGCTCATCTCCGTGGCCTGATACAGCAGGTCCTCCTTTACCAGAAAGTACGGCCCCGGGCCTCAAGCTCTTCCCTCCACTGGGACTCCATCGATCTCAGCCACTTCTGTCCTGGCATTGACATATCTTGGGTCACCGGCCTGGTCTCGACCGAAGTTTTCTTGCACTGTTCCTAGTTGTCCCAGCTCCAAGGGACCAGGTTCTACCCCGGCTTCCGGTTCGGTGCAACTCGGCTCGGTGTTTGCTTCAGAGCCTTCTTCGCTCCGGGCTGTTTCTCTAGCTGTCGCCTGGGTCTGTCTGCCTACTATGGCGAGCTTCAGCCCCTGGGCCAGGATTCTTGTGCCCAAAGTCTTAGCCGCCCTCCTTTCGGCCCGGGTTTTTCGGCCCGTCCCTGGGGCTGGAAATAGATCCTGGGCGATCTCAGAGAACATCGGGGGGTGGTCCTCACGGGGAAGGGCCCGCCCGGTGGTTTCAAGTTCCTCCCCTCCCCTGGGCTCCTCTGGGGGAAGGAGGGTCCCAAAGCCCGGAAAGTCTCTTCCTATAAGAACTGGGTAGGAATCACTCCTGCTGTCACTCTGGTGACACCTTCCTGAACTTCAATGTTCACTGGGATGGTGGGGTAGGAGCTTACGGACCCATGGACACGTCACCCCTGTGCGTTTAGCTTGTGCTAATTGGCTGTGCTTCACCAGTTTTCCCGAGATGAGCGTAATGGCACGCCCAGAATCCACCAGCGCCAGGGTCTTGACTCCGTTCAGCTTCACAGGCCTCGTGTATCTGTGGGGGGTTAGGGCGACCCCTACGAGGTGGATTAGGCTGCAGGAGTCCGGCCAGGTTCCCAGGTTGCACTGCATGGGTTCTTCGGTGTTGGGACATTGGGCAGCTATGTGTCCCCACTCCCCACATGCATAGCAGCAGTAGAGGGCCCTAGGCACCCCTTTCTTCTTTGGGCTAGGGGGTCTAGCTCTATCCTCCTTGCCCGCTTCACCCCGTCCCTTGGTGGCCTCCAGTGGGCCCTCAGTCTCCTTCGCCTTCCACCTGGTCCTCGCCGGGTTCTCGGGTGTCTGGACCCCCGGAACTGGGGCGGGTCGTCTGACCCGGGGCAAGTCCCCTCTGATTGGCCGGGTGAGATCCCTGGACATTACCTGCCTCTCTACTAGCGCAACCAAGTCGTCATAAGACGAGGGGTCATTCTGCCCTACCCAAGCGCGGAGGTCGGCCGGCAGCCCCCTCATATACCGGTCGATAACCAGGATCTCCAGGACCTTCTCTGGCCGGTGGACCTCCAGTTGCAGCCACTTCTGGGCGAGGTGGACGAGGTCAAATAGTTGCGACCGCGGAGTCTTCCCCTCCTGGAATCTCCAGTTGTGGTACCTCTGGGCACACATGGCTGTCGTTACCCCCGACCGATCCAGGATTTCTGCTTTTAACTGGGCATAGTCCGCCGCCGCGGGTAGGTCATAATAGGCCTTCTGGGCTTCTCCACTCAGGAAGGGGGCGAGAATACCAGCCCACTGAGCCTGGGGCCAAGCCTCACGTGCGGCGACCCGCTCAAAAGTAAGGAGGTACGCCTCCAAATCGTCCTCCCCAGTCATCTTCTGCAGATAGCCGGTGGCACGTAGTGTTCGCGCCCCATCCGGCCCTGGGGTTTGAGAAGCCAGGGTCCTCAGCTGGGCCACCACTTCTCGCAAAAGGGCCCGGTCCTGGTTGGCCTGGCTGATCAACAACTGATTAGTCTCTTTCTGAAGCTGCAGTGATTCTTGCTGAGTGGCCATCTGGGCCCGGGTGGCCTCCTGCTGGGCCGCCGTGGCTTGTATGAGTGCCTTTACTACGTCGTCCATTGTGGTGAGGAGGAGGAGAAAGGAAAAGTCCCCCATCCTCCTGGGTTTTTTTTTTTTCTTCTTCTCTCTCTCTCTCTAGCCGCTGCGCACACCGAATCCTGCTCCTGACACCAGTGTGGCAGGGTGCGCCTGTTCCGCCCTGTGGATCCTGCGCTTCACCGGTTACGCTAGTGGTGCGGCTGGGAGGGCAGTGAAGGGGGGGGGACCTGGTCCCGCCCTCTGCCCCGGGCCCCCGACCCAGGGACCCTGTGAGGAGTGGTCTCACCCTGCTTAGTCCCTGAGACCAACTACCTTCCCTGGGTCGCCTGTCCGTGGCCCCCCCCCCCGGCTTGTAGCCTGCTCCCTGGTACCAGTGTGAAGGGTTATTCAGCCTTCCCCGGCTGGAGCCTCTCCGTCGCGGTGTGGTAGCAGCAGCAGATGACAGTCCCAAGCCCTGCGGCTGTAGCTGCGGCAGGGCAGGGCAGGGCAGCTCCTCTTTGCTCTGCATTGCTTTGCTTTGCTCTGCTTTCTCTCCTCTGGCTGTTACCTCCCTTTCAGCCTCCTTGGCCTGCCTGAAATGGAGGCTTTTAACTGCTGGGGCAGCTTCTTTGATGGGCTCCAGGTGGCCTAATTGGCCCAATTGTCTTGAATTAGCCCCAGCTGGGTTACCCAGGGAAGAGGGCTTTATGGAGCCTGGGGCTAATATATATGCCTTCCAGTACCCTTTCATAGCCATGCGGTCTAGCCCTGTCACACTCCTTAATTTGAACCTTTCTCCCTCCTTCATGAAAATGCCCATGCAGAAACCTGGTTTCAGAGATTAGTAACAAGCAGAAATCCTCAGGGCCAGGACTGTGTATTAATTAAAAAGACTGAATATCTGCTCTCCTGAAATATGGATCTGATCTGGTTTGAATACTGAGAGGACACTGACAAGTAAAAGTGTGGCCTCAACTCCAAGTGGCAACTTTACAAATTTGATACAGACACTTTGGTAGTAAGCCAGAAACAACCAAGAATTCTGGCTGAGGGTATAAAAACATACTTTATCCTCATGGCAGCTGAGAGAAAACAGCTTGCTCAGTTCTCATGGAGGAGCTATTAATTTGGGGCCAACTGTCACAGTGACTAACTTTTAGCTACCTAGAAAAATCACAGGAACAACACTAAGATCCACAAAGCCTGAGCTAGACACCTAGGCTTCTTGTATAATGCATAGGGAGAGATAGGCACCTTCAAATGCGATTCACAAAAGTCAGTATGCTAGGCAGGAAGCTGCTTAAACTAGCCATTGGCAGATGCTGAAAAGAGGTGTGTGTCCTAAGACCTGCCCCTCTCTTGGAGATAAGTGCCTAAGTCCCAGCTAGAAGAAAGTACCTACTTTCGCAGATGACACTAAGCTGGTGGGGTTGGTAGATACTCTGGACGGTAGGAATAGGATACAGAGTGACCTAGACAAATTGGGCCAAAGAAATCTGATGAGGTTCAACAAGGACAAGTGCAGAGTCCTGCACTTAGGACGGAAGAATCCCATGCACAGCTACAGACTGTGGACTGACGGGATAGGCAGCAGTTCTGCAGAAAAGGACCTGGGGGTTACAGTGGATAAGAAGTTGGATATGAGTCAGCAGTGTGCCCTGTTTGCCAAGAAGGCTAACAGCATATTGGGTTGCATTAGTAGGAGCATTGCCAGCAGATCGAGGGAAGTGATTCTTCTCCTCTATTCGGCATTGGTGAGGCCGCATTTGGAGTAGTATGTCCAATTTTGGGCCCCCACTACAAAAAGGATGTGGACAAGTTGGAGAGAGTCCAGCGGAGGGCAACAAAAATGATTAGGGGGCTGGAGCACAAGACTTATGAGGAGAGGCTGAGGGAATTAGGCTTGTTTAGTTTGCAAAAGAGAAGAGTGAGGGGGGATTTGATAGCAGCCTTTAACTACCTGGAAGGGGGTTTCAGGGAGGATGGAGCTAGACTGTTCTCAATGATAGTAGATGACAGAACAAGAAGCAGTCATCTCAAGTGGCAGTGGGGGAGGTTTAGTTTGGATAATAGGAAAATGTTTTTCACTAGGAGGTTGGTGAAGCACTGGAATGGGTTACTTAGGTAGGTGGTAGAATATCCATTTTTAGAGGTTTTTAAGCTGCGGCTTGACAAAGCGCTGGCTGGGCTGATTTAGCTGAGGTTAGTCTTGCTTTGAGCAGGGAGTTGGACTAGATGACCTCCTGAGGAACCATCCAACCCTAATATTCTATGATTCAGCAATCATAGCTCCATATTTGGACTTAACAGTCTGGCGGGAGAAGGTCCTTAAACTTCAATATGGCCTCCCATGAACTGATGTTAGACGTGCTGAGGATCGCCTACTGCTTGGCAATACGCAGCTGGAGCCACCCAGTGGAGCAGACATTTCTTCTGAACAGGTCATCTTTTGGGGTCCTTGGACATGGGCGTTGGGCCCTGCTGCCTTTGTCTTTCTTTCTCATTTGTTGCCAAAACCACCAGCGAGCTGGGCTGAGGGTGTGTGAACAAGTATTTGTATCCCTTAGAGGGTGCAAAAAACTTCCTCTCTATGCCCCACACCGTTGGGGGAATCAAGGCGGGAGTCTGCCACAAGGTCTTCGCTGTGGCCTGAATTGTCTTAATGAAAGGCAAGGCTACTCTTGAGGGCCCTTCTGGCATCAGGATATCCACCACTGGGTCCACTGACTCTAACCTCCTCCTCTTGCAACCCCAAGTTCTGAGCCACCCGTTGCAGAAGCTGCTGACGGACTCTGTTGTCCATCGGGACGTGTGGTCGATGAGCCTGCCACCGCTTCATCTGGGGAAGAGGAGGACGAGGACGAGGCTCTTGGCCCGATGCCAACCTCCAGTATCTTCCAGTCCAGTTCCTCCACGTCCCCTTCAGGGTACTCCTTGGTGCCGGCACCCTCCCTAGCATAGGCCCTTCACTGGCCTACAGTGAGTCCTTCCCCTGTGATCACGGACCTCAGTCCTGGGAGAGGCTCTGAGCTCCGAGGCGTGGGACCTCTGTGTCTCTGACACGACCAAGTAAGGGCTTCTTGAGTGCATTCCCTGGGCCTGATGGTGCGCCCATGGGGTCCAGAAGGGCCATTGCTGGGGGAGTTGCCATTGGACCTGCCATGTGCCCATGGGCAGGCCTCGCCCCTTGTTCTCTACAGGGCGGCACCTGCTTGACCTGCACCTGCTGTACTTGGGTGAAGATGACCCCACATCCGAGGACCACAAATCCCCCCTTGGCAACTATGGTGGTGCCGTAGCACTGTGTCGCGGCACCAGAGAGCAGCGTGCAGAGGATTGGTGCCTGCGCTTAAAGGACTGGTGCTGAGGCGATGGCCAACAGTGCTGGGGCAGCAACAGGTAGTGCTGATCTGCCAGTGAATGGCGTGGTGAAATGACCCAGTGCTGCAGCGAAGCTGAGTAGCGTCTTGGTGACAGTGACCAGTGCCACGGTTCAGGTGACCAGTGCCGTGCAGGTGACCAGTTCCAGGGCAAGGGTGACTGACCCTGATGCATCAGGGACTGGTGCCATGGTGAAGGTGACCGGTGCCGCAACATTGCCAGCTTGCCTCTTGATGACACCACTACATTTAGTGCCAGAGGTCTTGGATCGGCTGCTGAAGCCAGGGACAGGTGGGCCATCATGGCAATTAAGTCCCTTGCCACCTCAAAGGTGTCCGGCGTCGAGAGGAGGTCCAGCTCCTCCAACTCGCTATCCCTCACCAGAGAGTCCTTGCATGTCAAACTCATGGACTCCTGCAGGGGCAGCGTAGATGGCTCGGGGAGCTCCTTGGTCTTGTGCAACTGGGGGAGCGGTATGGAAGCGTCCTTTCCCACAGTGCACACCGTAGGGAAGTAGCCCTGACCTGTCCTTTGCTTCTTGCGTGGCACTGGCAAATAAGACCGGTCCCACGCTGCTTTGTTCACTGGCGAGCAGTGTTGGGATTCCCTCGGGGACGAGCCCTTCTTCAGCAACGGGTCTCGAATAGATGCTGGGGCACTGTGCACCGAAGCACTGGGCGCCGGGTCTGGGGCCTGTGGACCTGCAGCCGCCTCCATTAGGACCTGCTTCAGTCTAGCACTCCTTTCTTTTTTGCTCCTGGGGCGAAACCCTTGACAGATCTTGCACCAGTCAATTTGGTGAAATTCCCCTAAGCACCTCAAACAGGAGTTGTGCAGGTTACCCTTGGCATAGGTTTATGGCAAGCACCGCAGGGCTTAAAACCTTGGGCCCCCAGCATGCCCCGGTGCCCCGGGAAGAGGAATACCACGAACGGGGATGAACTCCCCTAACTAATTCTAAACTACAACTCTAACCACAACTAAATCTAACTTGATTTAAAACTAGCAGGAACCGCTAAACTAGAAGAAAGCTTGCAAACGCAAGGTGGGGAAACTCCGACAACTGTGACTGGTGGAAAGAAGGAACTGAAGGGGCAGCAGGTTGGCAGGGCCCTATATATGGCGCCATGACGGCACCAGTCCAGCGGGAGCCTGCACCGACCCGATGGGTACTGCTAGGGAAAAACCTTCCGATGATCATGCACGCCTGCTTGGAATCAACATGGGCAAGCACTTGAAGAATAGGAAAAACTTTTTCACTAGGAGGGTGGTGAAGCACTGGAATGGGCTACCTAGGGAGGTGGTGGAATCTCCATCCTTAGAGGTTTTTAAGGCCCGGCTTGACAAAGCCCTGACTGGGATAATTTAGTTGGGGTGGGTCCTGCTTTGAGCAGGGAGTTTAACAAGATGACCTTCTCAGGTCCCTTCCATCCCTAATCTTCTAAGATTCTGCTTAGACATCAATAAACGGGAACCAGCTGCCAACTGAAGTCAAGCAGCTTAGGCATAAAAGTAGCTTCTTGTGCGCTTGACCGAAGTATAAGAGTTGATTCAGGTTGTCACTTCTCCAGTTCCTCTTCTTACTGCAATCCAACTGTATCCGAAGCAGAGGGGAAGGAGGCAAATAATGGTATACAGATAAGGACTACACATCTTGAAGAACCTCTAGTTACAGTAGGTAACTTTCATTTCTTCTTCAAGTGCTGGTCTCTATGTGGATTCTGCATATGAGTGACTAGCAAGCAGTGTTTAGAATGAAGGAGGGTGCAAGCAAGCTAGTAGCAGAGATGCTAGTACTATTGCTGATCCTGCAGCTGCATCCACAGTTGCAGCTTGCGTTAGAGCGTAGTGTGACACAAACGTGTGGCCAGAACTCCAAACTGCCGCTCTGCAAATGCCCTGTAGTGGAATGTCCAGTAAGAATACCATGGAGGCCACTTGTGCTCATGTAGAGTGAGCTGTAATACCCCCAAGAGGGGGAAGCTTGGAGAGATCCAGCTTCCTTTGCAGATACTATTTTGCTATTTTAGAAATCCACTATGAGAAGGTTGTCCATGCGACCTTTCTGCTATGGCAACAAAGAGTTTCGGAGATTTTCTAATGGGTATGGTTATTTGGAGGTAGAATGCCAGGGCACACCTGACATAGAGGGAGTGAAGTCTCTTGTCTCTGGAAGAAGCATGGGGTTTGAGGAAAAATAAAGGTACGTCAATTGATCGATTGATATGGAACTCAGAAACAATCTTGGGGAGAAGTCTAGGGTGTAACCTAAGGAAGACTGTCTTGTGCAATAATGTATACAGAGGGTCTGCCATCATGGTTCCTAGCTCACTGACCCCCTTTGCCAAAATGATGGCCACTAAGAACACTACTTTCATGGACAGGTGAGTCCTGGCACGTTACCATAAGATCAAAGGGCAGACCCATGAGTGTTGATGGGACAAGGTTAAGGCCCCACTGAGGTGTTAGTTTAGTGACTGGCGGGAAGGCCCTTATCAAGCCCTTCAAAAATTGCACAGTAGCCAGGTGTGTAGAAGACAGGAAAGAAGGCACTAATCACCTTTATGTGTACCTTCAGTGAACTAAGGGCCAGACCTGAAGTCTTTCAGGAGCAGAGATAGTCTAGGATGGCCAGAATGCCCATCATATCAAGCGACATTGATGTTTGCGGTGATGGTGAACCCAGACCAGAAAGTACCGTCATTTAGCCTGGTAGCAGGCTCTCGTAGAACCTTTTCTGCTTTGGTTAAGGATTTCTTGGACAGAGGTGGAGCATGATCATCCTATTTCCAATGCCCATTCAAACATCAGGTCGTGAGATGGAGTGAGCCTGGTTGGGGTGCTTGATTTCCCGCCCCAGTCTTGAGTTAGGAAATCCTGAAATGGGTAAATTCTGATAGGTAGGAGTATGGACAGCATTAGGAGTTCCATGAACTAGAACTATCTGGGCCAGTAGGGTGCTAAGAGGATGACAGTGGCTCTGTTGTAACGTATCTTCTGTGGTAGTAGGTAGCTTGTGGTAGTAGGGCGGATGGGAGGACACACGCAGTTGAGGCCATCTGTCCAGGGCAGTGTCACCCTGGGAATCGTGGCCTATAGCTCTCTGGAGCAATACATGGGAAGCTTCCTGTTCATCTGGGATGCAAAGAAGTCCCATAAGGGAGTATCCCATTGTGCAAATATGTTGGTTAGAACTGTGTTGTGTATCTTCCATTCATGGTCTGTAAAGAAACTTCTGCTTAGCCTGTCTGCCAGGGAGCTGTGAATACCCGGGAGGTATGAAAACTGTATTGTAACGTGGTTCCTGAGACACTAGTTCCAAAGTCTGACTGCCTTCCAGGCAGAAGGGATGAGATCTCATTCCTCCCTCTTTGTTTATATAGACCATGGTGGTGATACTGTCTGCTATTATCTGTATACGGAGGGAGCATATGAGGGGAAGAAAAGCCTTGCTCTCAGTTCCAGGAATTTGTGTGTAGCTTGGCCACTCTTGGGGTCCAGGTACGCTGAGTAGTGTGAGCCCCCCACGCTGTAAGGGAGGAGTCTGTCGGGACAGTGGCCTTCAGTATGGGGGGTGTGGTAAGCTGGCCCTCGTGCTCCCGTGGGCCAAGCACCTTTCCAGTACGGTGGGAACAAAATGGCCGCCCGGACTCCCACCAGTCTTAAGATGGCAGCCGTCTCGCTTCGGCCCCATCTTCCTTCAGGCCTCTGAAGGCTGAGCAGCACCTTCTGGACCTTAGGTTCCAAGGCGGGGGAAGGGAAATACCTCTTCTCCCGGGCAGGGGGGGAAGTTCCCGGGTTGAGCCAGAGGTGGTCGGGGTAGGGGGTGTCCGAGCCCGCCCTCTTCTTCTAACACCAACCCAGAGACCCTGGCTGACAGCAGTGGTTGGCCGCTGCTGTAAGACACTATACAAGTCTCTTCTGTGGGCTGCTTCCCTATCCTGGTTTTAGTCGGGGCTGAGTAGTCACTCCAACGGGCAAATCCCGGCCCTTCTCTGGCTCCTGCCACTCACAGGTCTCCTCCTCTGGATCTCCAAACTCTCCAAATATCTCCAAACTCTCCAAAACTCGCCAAGCCTCTCCAAAAACTCCCCTGCCTGGCTGGCAGGGTGCTTATAACTGCTCCAAGGCAGTTCTCAATTGGTCTCAGCTTGTCCTGGCCACAGCTAGCCCTAATCAGCCTGGAGAAAACGTTGGGCAGCTGCTAGGGAAACAGGGCCTTGGTCATTATTGGGCTAACATAGCGTCCTTCTACCACCCTCTGGTAGCCCGTCACATATCCCACCACCCACTGCTCAACACCCAGGGGTTGGGCTACTTGGGTCGTGTGGCAGTGGATCCTCGAAAGGCCATTCGCACTGCCGTGCTGGTGGCCCGCTCGGTGCTGAATCTTGGACCGAAAGGGCTGTAGGGACAGGAACCAGTGGGTCACCCTGGCGTTCTTCTCTTTGTTCCAGTGCATCCAGAGCAATGGGGCATGGTAGGTGACAAGGGAGAACTCGCGTCCGTATCATAGGGTCTCCACGGCCCGCTTTACGGCGAGGCATTCCCTCTCAACAACCGCGTACTTCTGTTCTCGGGGGAGGAGTTTCCGGCTTAGGTATACGACCGGGTGTTCTCCGCCCTGGACCATCTGGAATAGGACTGCCCCTAACCCGACTTCAGAGGCATCTGTCTGTAAAATGAGTGGTTCTTGAAAGTCCGGGGCGATCAACACCGGGTCGCTGCAGAGAGCCATACGCAGGTCCTCTAAGGCTGCTTCTGCCGCCTTGCTCCACTTTACCATGTCGGGGCCACGAGCCCTGATCAGTTCCGTTAGGGGGCTTGATTCCTGGTGGCGAAGTGTGGGATGAAACACCGGTAGTAGCTGACCACACCCAGGAATGCCCGGACCTGCTTTTTCCAATTTGGTCGAGGCCATGTCTGGATTGCCTCTATTTTATTGACCTGGGGTCTTACTTCGCCCCTCCCCCATGATGTGTCCCAGGTATTTAGCCTCCGCTAGCCTGATAGCACACTTGGCGGAGTTCACAGTGAGGCCGGCCCGCCTTAAGGTTTCTAGCACCGCCTCCACTTTTCCAAGGTGGGTCTCCCAGTCGGGGGAGTGGATGACTATGTTGTCGAGATATGTGGCGGCATAGCGGCCATGGGGTCGCAATAACTTATCCATGAATTGCTGGAAGGTGGCCGGGGCCCCATGTAGTCCAAATGGGAGGATCGTATACTGAAACAGCCCATCTGCGGTGGCGAAGGCAGTCTTTTCTTTAGCCTCGTCTGCCAGGGGGATCTGCCAATAACCCTTCGTTAGGTGCAGTGTGGTCAAGAACCTGGCCGTACCCAGCCAGTCCACCAGCTCATCTATTTGGCGGATGGTATACGCGTCGAAATGGGAAACCTCACTTAATCGTCGAAAGTCATTGAAAAAATCACGTGGTGCCGTCCGGTTTTGGCATGAGCACGATCGGACTCGACCACTGACTGTGAGACTCCTCGATCACCCCTAGTTCCAGCATATTCTTTACTTCAGCCCTGATTTCCTCTCTCTTGGCCTCCGGGATTCGGTAGGGTCGCATTGTGACTTTAGCGCTAGGGTTCATGAGGATGTAGTGGTGTGTCTCTGTCGTGCGGCCTGGCCTGGTTGAGAATACATCCCGATTTTGGCTTACCATCTCCTGTACTTCGGCTTTCTGTGTCGGCGTCAGGTCGGAGGATATTGTCACCTGTTCGCGGGGGTCGTCCCTCTGAGTTGGAACGTTGAGGGCAACCATACCTGCTTCCGGGCCCGCCAGGCTTTCAGGAGGTTGACATGGTAGATCTGCTACACTTTTCGCCGATCTGGTTGCTGCACCTTGTAGTTCACCTCTCCTACTGGCTCGATTATTTCATAGGGTCCCTGCCACTGGGCCAGGAGCTTGCTCTCCGCTGTGGGGACAAAGATCATTACCCGCTCGCCAGGCTGGAATCGCCTAACCTTCGCTAGCTGGTTATAGGAGGTGTGCTGAGCCTCTTGGGCCTTCTCTAAATGCTCCCAGACAATAGGGGTGACGCGGGCTATCCGGGCCCTCATCTGGAGCACATGGGCTATTACGTACCTCCCAGGGATTCGCTCCTCCTCCCAGACCTCCCAGGCTATATCTAGGATTCCACGGGGGTGCCGTCCGTATAGCAGCTCAAAAGGGGAGAATCCAGTTGAGGCCTGGGGCACTTCCTGGATAGCAAACATGAGGTATGGCAGTAGGTCGTCCCAGTCCCTCCCATCGTGACTCACCACGTTCCGGATCATGGACTTGAGGGTCCGGTTGAACCTTTCTACTAGGCCGTTGGTCTGGGGGTGATACACTGAGGTCCGTAGGGTCCGCACATGAAGTAGATCGCACAGGTCCTTCATTAACCTCGACATGAACGGGGTCCCTTGGTCTGTCAGTATCTCCTTGGGAATTCCCAGTCGGGCAAATACCTCCAGTAACCTTGTTGCCATTACCTTGGAGGTTGCGCTCCGCAGCCTGGCTTCGGGATAGCGGGTGGCGTAGTCCAGGATTACAAGTATGTGCTGGTGTCCTCGGGCTGACTTCTTGAGGGGCCCCACCAGGTCCATCGCTATACATTCGAACGGGACCTCGATAATGGCACTAAGGGTGCCTTCAGCTGGGGTCGGGGGCTGTGTAGCTGGCATTCGGGACACGAGGCGCAGTAGCACCGGACAGACTCATGCACGCCCGGCCAGATAAACCTCTGCAGAATTCGGGCGAGGGTTTTTTCTGCTCCCAGGTGTCCCCCAAAAAGGTGACTGTGGGCCAGGCTTAATACGGCCTTCTGGTGTTTTGCGGGGACTAGGAGTTGGCGCACCTCCTGGTCCTGGTCAGGTGCTACCCGGTAGAGCAGGTCTTTCTCTATTATGAAATAGGGTCCTGGCCCTGCCGTCTTCCCTTCCATGGGTACCCCTTCTACTCTTGCTACCTCTTTTCTGGCGGTTTCATACGGCAGATCTTCGGCCTGGTCTCGCCCAAAGTTTTCCCGTTGCTGCCCGAGGGGCGCTATTTTGAGGGCTTCGGATGCCCCCTCTGGATCCCGCTTGGTGACCACCTGACGGGGACCAGCCTTGGGCGGGTTCTCTCCAGGGTGGGGGTCTGCTGTGGGTGTTTGGGTGCTTTTCCCCACGAGGGCGGCCCTTGGGCCCTGGTGCAGGATCCGGGTTCCTATTGCCTTGGCTGCTCTCCTTTCCCGCTTTGACTTCTGTCCTTTCCCTGGTTTGGGGAACAGGTCGGGGGCGAGTTCCAGGAATATCAGTGCTGACCCATCGGCCTGGGTCGGCTTTTCTTCTCACGGAACCTCGGGCTCCCCCGGCCCCTCTTCCGGGAGTAAGGCCCCGAACTCGGGGAAGTCTCTGCCAATGATTACAGGGTATGGGAGTTTCGGGACTACCCCTGCCATCACCTTAGTATGGGCCCCTTGCACCTCAATTTCCACTGGGATGGTGGGGTAGTAAGCGACTTTGCCGTGGACGCAGGTTACACCGGTGCGGTGGGACTGAGCCTGCTGGGTCAAGTCCACCAGGTCACCGGAGACGAGCGTGACTGTGCTCCCTGAGTCGATGAGCGCCTGGGTGTCGACCCCATTCAGTTTTACAGGTCACGTGTATTGGTGCGGGGCATCTGCAAGCCCCACTAGGTAGACAAGGGAGCCGTGTCAGTCCAATTCCCCAAGTTGCACTATATGGGTTCTTTGGTGTTTGGGTACTGGGCCACTACGTGTGCCCACTCCCCGCAGGCGTAGCATCGATACACGGCCCTGGTCATCCCCGGGGCCTTGGGGCTTGCGGGCCACAAAGGGGTTCCCCTTGGTTCCCTTGGAGTCCCGGTCAGGCCCTCAGGCTCCCTTTTCCTTCTCTCCGTCCTACCGCAGGCCCCCGTTGTGAGCTCCGCTGGGAGGGACCCTGGTCGCAGACGGGGTCCCGACCCTCCCTGAGTAGGACGGGAGAGCTCTCGGGCCATCAACCTTCTCTCTACCAAGGTGACCACTTCATCGTATGAGGCGGGGTCGTGTTGTCCTATCCACGTGTGAAGATCAGGGGTTAATCCCCGCATATACTGGTCCAGGACCAGGAGCTCTACGATTGCCTCCGACCTGTTGGCCTCTGGGCATAGCCATTTCCGGGCGAGATGGACGAGATCGAACAATTGCGATCTGGGTGCCTTGTCCTCCCGGTATCGCCATGCATGGTACCTCTGGGCCCAGACGGCCTGCATCACCCCCGACCGGGCCAAGATCTCCGCTTTCAGCTGGGGATAATCGGCGGCCACGGTAGAGGACATATCAAAATAGGCCTTCTAAGCCTCCCCACTCAGGAAGGGGGCCAGGATTCCAGCCCACTGGTCCCTGGACCAGGCTTCTTACTCCGCGGTCCTCTCGAAGGTGAGAAGGTAAGCCTCAACATCGACCCCCGCAGACATCTTCTGTAGCCAATGGGTGGCCTTCAGCGTCGGGGGAGCGCCTACTCCTTGACGGGGGGTTGGGAGGGTCTTTAATTGGGTCACCACCTCCCGCAGGAGGGCTCGGTCCTGTGCCGCCTGGCTAATCAGCAGCTGGTTCGTTTCCTGCTGGACGCGGGTTGACTCTTGCTGGACCACTGTAGCCTGTACTAATGCGTGGACAATGTCATCCATCTTGGCAGGGCCGGGGTACAAGGAACTTGTGCCCAGTGCGCTCTCACCTCGTCAGAGGAGAAAAGGATCCCACTTCTGATACCAGTTGTGGTAAGGTGGCCCTCGTGCTCCCGTGGGCTGAGTGCTTTTTCAGTGCGGTGGGCACAAAATGGCCGTCTGGATTCCCACCAGTCTTAAGATGGCGGCCGTCTCGCTTCGGCCCCGTCTTCCTTCAGGCCTCTAAAGGCCGAGCAGCGCCTCCTGGACCTTAGGTTCTAAGGCGGGGGGGGGGAGGGAAAGGGGGAAGTTCCCGGGCAGGGGGGAAGTTCCCGGGTTGGGCCAGGGGTGGTCGGGGTAGGGGGTGTCCGAGCCCACCCTCGTCTTCGGACACCAGCCCAGAGACCCTGGCTGACAGCAGTGGTTGGCTGCTGCTGTAATGCACTATACAAGTCTCTTCTCTGGGCCGCTTCCCTACCCTGGTTTTCGTCGGGGCTGAGTAGTCACTCCAATGGGCAAATCCCGGACCTTCTCTGGCTCCTGCCACTCACAGGTCTCCTTCTCTGGTTCTCCAAACACTCCAAAACTCTCCAAGCTTCTCCAAAAACTCCCCTGCCTGGCTGGCAGGGAGCTTATATCTGCTCCCAGGCAATTCTCAATTGGTCTCAGCTGATTCTGGCCTCAGCTGGCCCTACTCAGCCTGGAGGAAACCTTGGGAAGCTGCTAGGGGAACAGGGTCTTGGTCATTCTTAGGCTAACATAGTGTCCGTCTACCACCCTCCGGTAGCCCCTGTCACAGGGGACTGACAGGAGTCCCCAGAATGACTTGGTGTGGGCTAGACCACTAAATGAGGGAGATGAGAACTCTGGTTGGGATAGTGACATTGGAGTCACTGCATTCTCTGCTTGGTTGGTAGGTTGAGTGGAGCCACACTTGCAGGCCCCTCAAGTGGAGTCACATAGGTGCATGCGGCTATGCGGCCTAAGAGATAAAGACACCGACAAACTGTAGCTCGCGGTCTGCACGTAATGTGAGAGATTAAGCTGCTCATTAGGTAAAACCTGTCTCTGGGGAGAAATGCTCTCGCAGAGACCAAGTCCAGACATGCTCCTATAAAATGTATTGCCTGTGTGGATGACAAAACAAACTTTTCTTCATTTATGCAAACACCTAAGGTGGCAAGAAGGTGCCAAAGATGCTGACATGACTTCCTGATGAGATTGGCCTATCAGGAAGTTAACAGTTCTCTCTAGACCTTGTTCAACAGAAGCTGAGAATTTATAGCTCAGTACTTCAGTGAGAAGCAGAATCATTCCCCTGCAGTTAGAGTAAGGCATCTCTAACATCAGAGGGTTATGCAGGATATCCAAACTTGTCCATCAGTTCTTGCAGAGTCCACGGACTGAATCCAGATGGGGAAGTTGTTCCTTATACCAGTCCATGAGATAACTGATTCAAACCTGATAAAGGAAATGAAGTATCCTGCACTATATCCTGCCAACTGTCTCACCCTGTACCTGGGGCTACACCTGGACAAAGACTAAGCAACACCATACATTCTGTAAGTACTAAATGCCTACCTGGAGAACATCTCAGACTTTCCACCTTAAAGTTCAGCTAAAAATACTTTTAAGATCCAGAAACTGTGGTACATAACTACCGCTTAAAAGTGCCTCTGTAATAGATGATTGGTGGATGGCAAATTTGTTGAGGAATGCTGATTTTTAAAAAAAGGCTCCAGAGCCAATCCTGGCAAATACAGGCCAGTAAACCTAACTTCATTACTAGGCAAATTGGTTGAAACTATAGTAAATCACAGAATGTGCAGTTAGAAAATGCAGTCAATTGATAAGGGATGCTAAAGGTATGAATGAAAAATCTATGGCAAGTGAGGTTAAGGACAATGAGAAGGAATTATATTTAAATATCTCAGGAACAGATGTTATCCTAAAAACGGTACAGATATGAAACAAGACAAGGATGGCAAAATTATCAATTGTGATACTAAGAAAGCAGAAGTATTCAATAAATATTTCTGTTCTGTATTCAGAAAGAAGCAGGAAGATGTATTCACATTTTACAGTTATAATGAAACACTTTCTAGTCAATCAGTACTTATGGAGGTTGTTAAAACAGCAACTATTACTCATTTAAAAAATCTACAGGACTGGATAAATTTCATCCGAGATTAAAAGAACTGTCCAAAGAGCTCTCTGAACCATTCATGTTGAGTTTTAACAAATCTTGGAACACTGGAGAAGTTCCAGGACCGCAAGTTTGGTTGATAAACGTAACTTTGTTGACGTAATATACTGAGATTTCTGTAGGCATTTGACTTAGTCCCATATGACATTCTGATAAAAAAATAGCACTATAAAAAATTAACTCAGCCTATATTCAATACATTAAATTAAGGTTAACTGAAAGATTTTAAAAAGCAATTGTAAATGGGGAACCATCATCCAATGGGGATGTTTCTAGTAGGATCCTACAAGGATCTGTTCTCTGCCCAACGCTATTCAATATCTTTGCCAACAATCAGGAAAAAATATAAAATCACAGCTGATAAAATTTCCAGAAGAAATAAAAATGGGTGAAATTATAGAAAAGGATGGGGATAGGTCAGCTATACAGACTGGTAACATGGGCTCATTTGAACAGCATGCATTTCAACACAGTCAAATGCAAGGTATAGGAACAAACAGCATAGGTCACACTTACAAGACCAGGAAATGTGCCCTGCAAAGCAGTGACTCTGAAAAGGACTTTGGGATCATGGTACATAACTAATTGAACATTAGTTGCCAATGCAATGCTGTAGCTAAGAGGACAAACAAAATTCTTGGATGTCTAAGCAGAGGAATATCAAGCAGCAGCAGAAGTGATATTACATCTGTTTATGGCATTAGTGAAACCATCATTGGATACTGTGTCCAGTTCTGGCATCCAAGCTTGAAAAAGGATGTTGTCAAATTGGAAAGGGTTCAGAGAAGAGCTACAAGAATGAGCTGAAGTCTGGAAAACCTGCCTCACAGCGAGACACTGAAGAAGCTCAATCTGTTTAGTTTATTCACCAGAGGGTTAAGAGGTGACTTGAGCACAGCCTGACTATCAGTACCCACAAAAAGGCACAAAGAGACCCAATGATTGGAAGCTGAAACTAGACAAATTCAGCCTAAAAATAATGTCCAAATTTTTAACAATGATGGTCACTGGAACAACTTACCAAGGGGTGTCATGGATTCTCCATCACTTGAGACTGGATGTCTTTCTAAAATATATACTGTAGCTCAAACAAAAGTTACGGTCTTGATGCAGGAAGGACTGGGTGAAGGTCCTTGGCCCAGATTATGCAGGTGGTCAGTCTTTAGCAGATCAGTGGTTCTCAACCCACTTACCATTGTGGGCCGCATATGCAGCTCTCTGTGTTATGTGGGTGCATCCACACAATAGATATATTGAGAATGTCACATGGATTGCAGCTGTGTGCTCATTGGGCCGTGGGTTGAGAACCACTGTTCTAGATGATCATAATGGTCCCCTCTGGCCTTAAAATCTATTAATTACTTTGAACTTTTCCTGGAGAAAAGTCCGTTTTGATAGAGCCTATTAAAAATGAGTTTAGCTTGGGTTCCAAGTATCCAATAGCCCCTACAGGATTGCAGGGAGAAAGCTCTAAGTGATAACTGAATTTCCCCAAATGCCAGTAAATCAATCTGGCTTCTTTTGGCTTTCATAGGTCTTATGTAGTGCAATGTCCTATCTCAGCTCCCTAGCCTGAAACAAAAGCACCTATCTCTTAGACTGAGAAAGCAGAGTACAGGACATTCTGCAAACTGACCACCACCTCATGATTCTTGAACTGACTGAGGAAGTCTGACCATCACACTGAGACCAGGCAAATAATGGCTGTTTAACCATGTCTGGAGCAGTCTCATTTGAAGTCACACAATTGTCAATGAATATGTACACAAGACCATCAGCTCCAGGATCATAGTTCTTTCAGTTGCAACATGGCTGCCAGGAAGCTCTAAGAAATGGAGTGAAGAGAGGAAAACTGAAGCATCACTTATATCTAGGATTGCTCCAGTGACTGACAGTCAAAACTTGGGCAGGTGTGTACTTTGTAGTGAATTCAGGTCACAACAAATGCCAGAAACATGGTGAAAATCGTGGGGGCTGCTGCAACATCTTGTTTTGAAGACTGTCCCTCAGTCTAAACCTGAGGTATAAGGCTGCATTAATGAGGTGTGGAAGTACTTATCTTAAAAGCCAAGTGTTTGCATACAGAATCCTCTCCCTGAATTCTCAGAATTGGTTCAGTCACCACGCGGAATCTGAGCTCTGATATACTAGTTGAGTCTTTTCAGATTTCGAATAGGCTTCCCTTTCTTTTTTTGGGCAAAGAAAAACAAAGAATTCTCTTTCAATGGGTTGGAAGTCTTTCTATTGCAACCAAATCCTTTCTCCTTCAACAATTTTTCATCTGAAGGAATTTCTCAAAAGTGAAAGGGGTGTGTGTGCGTGTGCAGCACCGTGTGGAACTGAATAGTGTAACACCTTCCCCATCTTCCTATTACAGTCAAGAGCATATTTTCATAACTTACCCTCTGCAGACAGTCTACAGTAACTACACAGCCTTAGCCACCATTCTACTATGAGCCATCAAGACCATTCTAGCCTTCTCACACTTTCTATACAGACTACAGCCACTATATTCACTCTCCTGGCGCAGGTCCAAGACCTCACGATAGCTATCCTGAGCTCACCCATTGAACAGAGCTGCAGATCCATAGGAGTACCTCAGTCTTGAAAGAGGGCTAGCTTAGTCTACGCTCGTACCTAGTGCACAAAGGAGCTGAAATAGGCATACAAGGCACTTCTCATTAATGTAACTACTGTAAAGCTGTAAATATGGGTCTGTATATGTTACATGATGCAGCAGGCTATAAGGGTAGAGTTAAAAGTCTCTGTCAAAACATAACTCTGAAAACCTGGGGTTTCAAACATTTGTTTCTGAAACTGCCACACACTACCAAGTTACATAACTACTTCCAATCTTAAATCTATTTTAAAGGTTCTTGTTTGAGAATATATATTAAGGCATAAATTAAAACACTCTAACTTGCCTAACTTCCACATAAAATCACTTGAATTGCTTTAGAATTCTCCATGTAACGTTTCTGGACTGAACACATTGACTGTGAGCGGTTTATAGCAGAATAGTGGGGCCTAATGAGATGAGACAGATTGGATATATGTAGTCATGGCTCCTCTTTGGCATCACTTCCTCCCAATTCTTCCTCCACCCAACATTTCTCCACTTCTCCTCTCCTAGCATGGCACTTCTGCCAGTTCCTTCCCACTGCAGCAGTGCTACTTAAATCAGCTTTAGCCATCATGGTTCAGGACATGGAAATCAGAGGGACATGTTTAGAGAGAAATGCACAGACTGACAGGAAGTTGGGAGGCCATAAGGAAAAAACAAAATACTTTACCATGGACATGAGACTGCTGAAAGCTTTTTCCAGGTGCAAAGTGAAAGTTTCCAGCTACCTGTAGGAAATAGTCATCTTTCATTAAAAGGCCCCATTCTATATAAAAAAGCGAAGCTTTAAACACTTGCTGCCTCCTTTTAAAAGGTGGATTTCCCTCTCCTATGTTACTTATCTGCTGACACAGTCATAAGTGAACCAGCTACTCCACAAAGAACCTCCTTTTTGCAAATAAACCAATCTGTACTATTCTGAAATGTGTAGAACAGAGATGTCCGACACCTGGCTTCCAGACCAGATCTGATGTGTGTGGCCTACACCAATTGTGCAGAATCTAAGCTTTCATTTAAAATATATCTATTTCTACCCTCCCTGCTTGTGAAAATAATCTCTTAAATGTGAACCAAATGCAACCATTGCAACATGCAGCCAGCCCGAAACAATGCCTCAAAGATGTGAATTTCACCATCCACCTTCATCTCACTGTGGTGTCAGCACCAAAGACCATGGTGTCATGCGGGCTGGCTTGAGAGGGGGGGCAGCTAGTGTATTGTGTGACATCAGCATGGCAGAATCATAATAATCCATGTGGGATATGCCATGTCAGGTACTGTTAGGAAGATTATGATATGCTAAGTAAGAGAATATTACTTATGTTCATGTGTAATATGTGACATGGAAGTTATAGATGTATTTGAGATATCTGTGTTTCAATTGTGCTGCCGGGGCAATACCCCAGATAGGATGGCTGCAGAACAATGGCCAGCGTAATGGCCCATTAAGGCCTCCCCAGGTGCAAGGGGCCTAGAGAGAGAAGCCAGCATCACTAATGAGTCACCAGAACCTGCTTACATGACTGGACCCCAGGCACACCTGAAGAATCACCAGGATTGGCCCATGTGACTCCGGATTCCATTTTGGGTCTTGTGACTGTCCGGAGGCCGCATGGCCGGGGGAGGGGGTTTATAAGATCAAGCCACAGGATCCATCTTGGTCTATGATCCTGTCCAGCTGCAGACACACACCGACCTCTGGACCAATTCATCTTGCAACTGAACTGAAGGTCTTAGACCCATCCAGGTACTGGATGTGAACCAGAGGGAACTATACAAGCCTGTAACTCCACATCTCTTCCAGAAACCTGATGTAAATGGACTTTTAATCATTTGTATATCTGTGATTTACTTTATCCCTTTAACATTTCTCTCATGATTTCTTTCTTTCTTTTTACAATAAACCTTTAGTTTAGATACTAAAGGATTGGCTGCCAGCGTGGTATTTTAGGTAAGATCCAAACTTATATTGATCTGGTGCTGTGGCTGACCCCTTGGGGTCAGAGGGAACCTTTTTAGCAAAGAGCAGAGAGTTTAAGTAACTGGTCTCTTTGCTAGACCTGGTGCTGATTTGGGAGCCTGGAGCTGAAGTGCAGTGAAGGGGGCTGTGGGCATTTGTGGACTGGCTTCTTGATATCCAGTGTGGGGTAATCAGAAGCAGTTCGTGGCTGGTTGGGAAGCCGGGCTTCAGTGTCACCCACCAGCACAGGGAGAATCTGTTCTCCTTTTGCAGCCTGCCCTGACCTTGGCATTATCAGTTGGCTACCCTGGGCACGGGTTGTATCACACATGGATCATATGTTAATGTCAACATTAACTACTTCATTGCTGATCATTTTTAGCAGATACAAAAATGGGAAGGAGTGCGAGTGAAGTCCACAGGGGATGGGAACTGAAAGTTGCTGCAGGGAAGATGAGAGGAACCCCTCAGGAAGGGGGAGAGAAACAGCAAAGGACAATGAGGAAGGAAAAGAAACTAAAGTGGAGTAATACTGTTAGTCCTAAAGAGGAACATATATTCCCAGAGTGATGCTTTATGCAACAATAAAGCACTGAACAAACAATAAATAAAAGTTCAGCCTGGGATGTTAAAAAGGGGCCTAAGGGAGTTAGGCACCAGTTCCCAGACGTTCAGTAGCAGTTGGACACCTAACTCCCTTAGGGCCTTTTGAACATCCCAGCCTTCCTTTGTAGACAAAGGCCATATTCCATCTTTGATCTCTGTGCAGACCTGCAACTGAAATCAGTGGGGGATCTACTGTGGATGGTGGAGTGTAGTGTCCTAAATGTACACCACATATTCCATACCATAATTAAAACCAAAGCACACAGCTGGGAAGCCAGAGGCTCTGCATATATCCTGGGCAACTGAGACAAAGAAGACTGTTTGCAGCAACAGCAGAGTAGTACGTTTCTGCGTTTTCTTACAGGCACAGAAGGGGGGAAGGTACTGCTAGAGCAGCACAGAAAGGAAAAAGAAACACCAAGTTTTGCATGATGGTGCCCTGGGTTAGGCTAGCTAAAATGAGAGTCAGTGAGATCCTGCCATGTGTGAAGGGCATTGTGTGCTCTATACTGGGCCTTTCAGGGATTACTTAGCCAGCATATGGAACTAGGGACTATGGGTTAGAGTAAGGGAGAAAGCAGGGAACTCCTCCCGCAAAGAATCCCCAGGGTCTGTCCCCTTAGCCCACAGGAAGCCCCCTGTACTCCCCAGCCTGGCCCGTCCCGCTCCATTGGGCCCCTTCATCTACCCCTGCCATCCCCTTTATTTCCATTTCTCATTTTTCACCACACTTTATAGTGAGGGGCCCCAAAACTGTTCAGTACCCACAACGAGCTTCAAATTCCTACCTTGGAGAGCAAATGGTTAATTCAGGATCCTCCAGGGAAAGCAGATGTAGCCTAAAAAAAGCCTGCACAGGGCACCTGGGCCTGGTTTTCTAGTTTGTGTGCATCTGTGTGCCTAATTTGCATGTGCAATTGCTGTGCGTGGCTTTCACCAAAACGAGCAGGCAGTTATGTAGCTAACTGGCTTTGTGTGCATAAATACCCAACTTTCATGCACAACTGCAAAAGCTAGACAAGCACATTAGACCCAGAGTTCCTTTGTCATTTGCACTCAACTTTTGAAAGCGAGGCCCAGTACCTCTGTGCCTGTCAGTCTTCTATGGTTCCTTTGGAACATAATGCTGCTGTGTGTCAGGTGGGTGCTTCGGGTCTCTCGGAGATGAGAGCTTTGGTGATCTTTGGCAGCTCCCATTGTCTCTGTCACAAGAAGACTTCACTGTCCACAGGTCCCTACACAAGGAGGGTCTGCTGATAAATCCAGCCACAGAAATACCTCCTCACTAGCTCCAGAAATGCAAGCCAGGGGAGGGAGAATGCTGCAGAGCTCAGAGGAAACATGCAGCTCTCCTAGCTTGGGAAATCCACCAGCCACTCTGTCCCCACATGTTCTGCAAGGTCCAGCCAACAAAACACACAAGGCCATTCCCTTTTATTGCATTTCTTTCTCTGATTTGCTCTTGTGGTTAGGCTCTTATGCTGCACTCAGCACTGAGACCTAACAAAGCCCAAACAACTTAGGTCCCAGTACCATAGAACTGTTGGGAATTCCCAATCGCTGCCCTTTCCTGGTCACTGACAAGAGCTGGGATTTCAGGTGCCTGGCACAGTTTAGAGTTTAAGGAAAACTCTTCCTCACCTTGTTGACCTCTAAGAATCCATACACTTGGCAACCCTCATTCTTCTGCTCCTGCATTTTCTGGCTGAACCCTTCTCTCTTGCATTGTTCTATAGTGTCAGGGTTCTTGAACGCCCAGCCACGCCGCCTGTAGGCTTCTCTCACATCATCACAGGAATTACAGCACCTGCAAAACCACAGGCACTGTCTCACTCATCCTGAATGGAGGCCAAACATAAATCAAGAGCACAGACCAAAAAATGTGGAACCAGCTCTCTGCAGGACACAGTAGCAACTTTTCCCTCATGCTGGGGCCCACTAGTCTCAGCAGGTGATCTCTGGGCCAAAGGAAGGCTAAATACCCAGAACTGATGCTGTCCATTCATATAATACACGTAGCTGAATGGCTTTAAGTCACTGCCTTCCTGAGGCTGGCAGCCAGCAGAGGACCTCTGCATTCACAGTAGAGCTCTGAGGATCTTCCCTTCAGAACCTGGTAATACCACTTCTTAACCAGCCCGAGAAGTCCCACAAATAGGCCTGTCAATGCACCTCACCTGACTGGCCTGGAGTCTCCCCATTTGAATAAACAATTCACTCCTGTGCTGCACTCCCACTAGTCTACAGGTCTCAGGCCAAGGCTCCCACAGGTGGGGGGAAGCCCCCTTTCGCTCCCCCGCATCAAGGGGGGGGAGACCAGAGTGGACTCTGGGCAAATGACTACTTTCTTTATTCATTTGACTTTTTTGTTACCGGAGAAGGGGAGGCTGGAGGGCTGAATCCCCCATGCCCCAGGGGAGCTGCAACCCGATGAATTATTCCAAGCCCAGAAAAGGAAAACAGGGGAGGAGAGAGTCCAAGATCCCATGGGCCAGATTCGGCTCTGTTCTTGCAGGAGTGTGCAAGGGGATGGGGAGGGCAATGCAGCGCCAGACTGCCCCACACACAGAGCTGCAGGCAAGCCCTGAGTGTGCTCACTGCTTGTGGGGGACACGCCCCCTTTTGCACCCTGAGAGCCCCACCCCCAGGGAGAGGCCCCGATGGACATTTTTTTCCAGCCAACTCTGAGCTTACATGCCCAGAAGTGCCTAGCCCAAAACAGTAGATCCGTATGGGAATTCTTGAAGGAGAAGTCACACCATATGGATTCATTCAATATCTGGGGCAAATTGTGCTGAGAGGTTATGGAACAGGTACCCCATCCCCCCTCTGGGCTCAGGAGACCACAGAAACACACGTGCGCACACACACCATCTTCTCCTTCCATCCATCAGGAAACTAGAGAAGTATGTGGGGCCTGCCACAAAGTAGGAGGTTATGGAACTGAGATTTCACAGGAAACACACCCCCGCACCACACTTCTCACCGAGGTTAGAACACCACAGATGTGTTATCCCCCCTTTCCAATTCTGGAGATTAGGAATGTGCACACACCCCTTTCCTGTCAGATCAGGATTAGGGTACAGCCCCCTTCCCCAGGTAAGGAGATCAGGAAAGCCTTCATTTACCGGATGTCCTCTGACTCTGCTCCATAACAGCTCTCACAGCGATCAGCAGCTAAGGAATCTGGATCAAACACTTTCTCCTCTTCTTTCCCCAGCTCTAACACAAAATAAGACTTCAATGGGGTGTAACAGGTTTAGGAATATATCTGTGTATCATCTTATGAATTTCACTTTGGTTTGTATCACTCATGATCTCACTCTAAACAATGGATTATGTGAATCCACTCTGTGCCCCGTGTAGAGCCAGTTCAACTGGCATATATGTAGCTTGTTGTGATGTATAACAAGCTGGGGGGTGTTTCTCACCTTGGGGACAGCGAACACAGGAAGAGCCATCCAACCAGTTCCCATGAATGACTGGCTTGTTAATGAGTCATCTTCCCATTATGATCCTTTACACAACAAGGGTGTTGGGTCCGTGAACCCAGCATGGCTGGGGCCTGGAGATATACCAAGACTGGCTTGTAAGCAGGAGAGGCTCTATGCGCAGGAGGCTGACCACTGTCAGCTGCAAGAGCAACTTGCTGCCGGGGAGACACGGGGCTCACATGGACAGCGCACAGACCCAGAGTGGAGGGGTGTGATCAGGCTCATGGGTAGGAGGAGGAGGTTGTGTTCAGGTGTTTGTTGTTTTGCCTAGACCAGTAGCTCTCTCGTGTTTTGTAAGAGTAAAGCCCATAGGTGGATAAGAAACTCCTACACTCCGCTTAGCTTAATTGCCATGTGTCCCTGCAGCATTAAACAATAGAGGGACACAGGGTGCTGGAGTTCTGGCAGACATGAGCTGCTGGGGAAGCTGGGGAGTGAGGTCTGGCTTGGTCTCAGGGCCAGAGGAATCCCATCATCCCAAGGAGGGGTATCAGACAGGTATCCTGGGAATGCCAAAGAGACCAACATTAGAAACGCTAGTGGCCGCTGCTCAGATCCAGTTGGCTCCAGTACAGCAGACTGGTGACCATCCAGCAGGTTGTAACAAGTTATAGCAGTCCCTGGGAGCCTGACTGTCAGCATGGATGATGAACAGGGATGAGCTCAGTGCCTCCACAGTGCGAGGTCAAGAGATTCAGACATCACTCCTCCCCGGCTGCATTCACCTTAAAGCACTGGGCCCACACTCACATTAGCCTTTTTATCCCTAGGATTCCCCACCACTGTTAACTTCAGTGCAGCTCTACTGACAGTACCACCATGTCATCTAGATTTGCTCGGAGGAGTTTGGGGCATGATGATCCAAACCCACCAGCATCTTGTCCACTGGTGCTCCCTGTACTAATGTTAGCAATGGGAAGAAAGAGACAAAGCTAGGCAGTCTGAGCGGCTCACAGCTTCTGTGCAGATGTGTCAGTGCCTGAGCTGAGGGAAGCCTCTAATTACATTCCAGCAATGAAAGGACCAGGCCCCATGAAATCCCCAAAAAAGAAGAAAATAAATGGCAAAGGGTGACAGACACCCTTAAAGCAGGCTCAGTCACAGCTTCCAAGCAGGTCAATTCCCTGAAGAGCACCCATCGCTGCAAACCCTCATGCACATCCCACATCACTGCACTTGGGACAGCGGCATCACATTGCTGTGAACTTTCCGCTCAGAGTTCAAATACCACTTGGGTACCACTTCAGTCCCAGGGATTTCCTATGGCAGGCAACAGAGGCAGACTAGTGGCTGTAATAACAGAGCGTCCATTAGAGGAAGGCAGCAGGACATTGTACTACCGTGTCTCTCAGCCTCTGGGGTCACAGGCCTGCCATCTTTATCCAAGCGTTGTTTAAAGAGGTTGTGCTCCACATCTAGCTGCTGCTCTCCTGCCACATCCATTGCATCGATGCTCAGATCTGAAAGCAGCAAGCAAAGTGAATTAAGGCAGGTTCTTTGGGGGTGAAGATGGTTTATGGAAGCAGCAAGCCAGTGAGAAACCATAAGCCTATTAAGAAGATCAAGCAGACAGGAGTCTAGGAGTCATCTGCAAATTAGAAGAAAATCCAGGAATGGAAGGGGACTGGAATAAGAATCTGCATTGTGGTGGCTGCGAGCCTCAAAGTGACTCAAAACTGTGCCCCTGCATTTCTATTTGTCCTGCAAACAAGGCTCTTGAGCTGCTGCCCAACAGGGATCGTCTTCAGCCAACTCTTATCTGTATCCTATTTTCACCCAGGCAGACAAGCCCAGGCTAAATAACCAGCCCAACCCTTTATCCCAATCTGCTGGTCAAACTTGAATCCATTTGGAGAATGCCCCCTCCCCCCATTGTAATCCCAGCACCTCTCCCATTACCTTTCACAAAGAGGCTCAGATGGCCTTTGCTAAACCCTAGTGTGTTAGTTGGGAGGCTCGCCTGCCACTTGCTCACACAATGTCACAATCTTCCAGGGGGAAGGGGAAAGAAGATGCCAGACCTGCTGGACTTGCTACTCCATCTTAAACATGGTAGGGGGGGAAGTCTGGGACTGGAATAGGGAGAGAGACCTCCCTAGGGTGACTGTATCTTCTGCAGCTACATTTCAATGAGATGATATGAGACAGAGCTCAGCTTACGAAAAACAGAACAAAAATTGCAGTGTACACATGAGCAGTGGGATCTCTAATAATTTTCATGCTGCAGTTTTGTTTTAAATTACCAAATCCCTATTCCTCAGAGGAAACGTGAAGAGCTCCCTGTGATCAAGAGTCTGAAACATTTTTAAGTGGAAAAATATTCTCCGCTAAAAAACAGCACAAATAGCTGAATGGATTGAGTTCCAAAAATCTCACAATTCAGCTAAGAAGTATTCGGACCAACAAAAAGATTTTGGAGGAAGTTATTAGGGAGTGAAAAAAGAGTGTCACATGACATCAGTAACATAATTGCTTTGGTTCCACATGACATTTAATGTACAGACCCAGAATTTAAACACAAGAATCAAGAAATAGTAGCTGGTCCCAAGATCTACCTTACAGTGTCTGCCATGGGAGGCACAGAATGAGCATTACAAAACCTAATGAAAGCTGGGACCAGGCCCTGGGAGCAGGTTGGTATTATACCCCTTTCATACCAGGCTCTTCTTCACCACACACAGGTCTCAAAGTACTTTACAGAAGTGGATAAAAAGCTTTATCTCCACTGCACAAATTAGGAAACACACTCAGAGAGATGAAGCAATTAGACCATAGTTAGGACTGTGTCAATGGCAATGCTGGAAACAGAACCCAGGAGTTCTGACTGGATTTCCTGTCCTAACTACAGGGAAATGTAATTCCTTACCACCTACAGGACAAGTAGCTGACTAGCATATCAAAATGCTGGGTGCACTGACTGACCAGCGTATCCAACCCTGAGCAGAATGAAATCTGCCTTCTTCCCAATTCTTTAGCACAGTTTCTCAATCTTTTAAGAAGCAAGTACCCCCTAACTTCTGAAAATTTTAATAAGTACCCCAACACTCAATTTTCCACCGGATTTTATATTTACAGAATAATGTGAGCCATATGTTGGAAGAAGGGCTGAGTATATAAGGCCGTGATAGGACAGACGTCAGATCTGGTGTGGGTAGGGTTACCAGCTTTACACTAGGGGTGCACAACTCAAGTATGTACCTGGGCTAGAGGTGATGTTGGCCAAAGCTAGGAGGCTTTGAGTGGCATGCCGATGCTGGGGAATATAAAGCGCCGTGCCACACTTTTTGCCATAGATTTGAGAGGAGGAAGGGGTGAGAGAGAGACAGGGAAGGAGGGCGAGAGAGACAGGAAAAGAAGGCAACTGGTAAAATCTGGGGCTGTCTTACAGCAGTGAAATTGGTAAGTTTTCTGGCCACTGGGCTTTGAGGCAGGGAGCAGGCTGCCACCTGGGCAAGTTGCAGGTGGCTGCCACCTGGCTGCCAGCCCAGGGGGTGGGCAACTGCCACCCAATCCGAGCTGGGGCAGAGGAAGCTTTCATGCCGTCTGGGACACAGGGATGTGGGCAGGCGGCTGCTGCCCATCTTCAAGCCAGGGTGCTGGAGGCTGTCCCTTGGCTCAGAGCTGGGGCACGGGTGGCTGCCACTCAGCTGCAAGCCCAGCTCACGAGATGCAGGAGGCTGCCACCGGGCTCCCACCTGGGAGCTGAGACCCAGCAGGAAGTGCTGCCCACCTCCTGCAGAAGCTAGTCGCTGCCACCCGCCTCCCAGCTCGGAGCTGGGACCTGGCAGGAAGCGGGCGGCTACCGCACACCTTCCCCAAAAGCTGGGACTGGGTGGGAAGTGGACAGCTGCAGCGTGGCTTCCTGGGACTGTGGCGGCTGCCGCCCACCTCCCAGCTGGGAGCTGTGACCGGGTGGGAAGCCGGGGGCTGCCACATTCCGGACAGCTAGGAGCTGGGACTGGGTAGGAAGTGAGCTGCTGCCGCCCAGCTTCCCCAGAAGTTGCCAGCTGCTGCCCGCCTCCCCTTCACTCTGTTTTTCCCCGGGTACCCCCTGCCTGTGTCTCGCGTATCCCCAGGGGTACGTGTACCACAGGTTGAGAAATTATGCTTTAGCAGATTTACTTACAAGCACAAGGCATATGTGGAAAGACAACATCTATGTTAATCTTCAATTTGTCTCCTCTCGATTTGTCAACATATAGTTCAGGATGAACCTAGGAACAAAGGAAACGCAAGTGTCATTCCACCTGGAAATACACCATAAGCCTTTTCACTTGCCTTCTCTCCAGCCGCCCTGCCACCATATTTCCAAGGGCCTCCTCCACATGGGGTGCCCAAAGCGGTATCTTCCAGGATGCTGTGACAGAGCAGGTGAAGCAACTTTACGATGTGTGATGCTCCTAGCCAGCAAAGGGATCGTTTGGGGAGTCGCATTAAATCAAAGCAGTTTAAAATATTTTACTTTTTTCAATTTTTTTTCCCCATTAGGGAAACTGCAAGCAGGAAACTGGTGGCTATCTTGTCCTGGTGGCCCAGGAGACTGCTCCCTTCACAGCAGAAGCTGGGGCAACCAGCAGCCCAGTATGACTTGTGCTGCCTTCTCCAGGAGGAGAATCCAGGGCTCAATGGAGGTTGACAAGTATGGAAAGCCCAATCTGAGGCACAGCAAGCCAATGTCAGGATGACCACAAGGGGAAAGAGGCTTCCTGCAGTGCCAGTGCCCATCTTCTTTGAGATATGCAGGGAGGAAAGCGGAAGGGAGCAGCAACAGCAATTCACTCTCATCACACCAGATGGGCTGCTAGCAGGGTCATTTCCAGCTCCAAATACAGTAAATCAAAGTCTTAGTGAAAGTCACAGATCCTGCTTCCTTCCCTGGTTCATAACAGAACTAGACCAAGCACTGCAAACAGAAGGAAACCTCTGGTGCTGTATGGCAGGAACTTATATTAAATTCTAGCCATCAGCACAGCAGCCAGGCAGGAGATTCCCTGAGCCACCCAGAGTACATTATGAACTGGAGTCCATTATCACCCACGGGAAAGGCAAGACGACGTATAGCTACAGAATGGTCTGTGCCTTGCAAAACTCTGCAGCCTGGCTAAGCCTGACAAATGATGGACCTTGGTTGAGAATGTGGCCCTATGTGCCTCCTGGGGCTCCCACAGCAGGACAGTACAGGGAAAACATAACCCACAAAGACAACAATCCAAAGCTCTACTTACTTCCTTGGTGAGGTAGTACTGCAGCTCCGAGAAGAAAAGCAGGAGCATGATAAGTCCACTGATTATTGTTACTGCAAATGGAGAATGACAAGCATTACCATGGGCTGTGTAGAGCAGCCCTGAGGCTCACTAATCCAGTGAAGAAAGCAGCTGGCATTGCAGCAGGTGAGAAGAAAACAGGCTGCTCATGAAAAATCACCATCAACCTTCCATGTGCTCTGTAAAGACACATGCTGATCACCCAACAGAAATGCCACTTAGACAGGAGCCCTTGAACGGTAGGCTACATAGGGAATCTTTAAACAAACTCCCCTTCATTTCTAAGTTATTAAAGAGGAGAGTGAGCCAGTACTGAGTATCAAGACAGGAGCTGTTTCCATTCATTTGGGCACATTCATCCTCTCCCAGCCACCAAATGAAACATTTCACATAGAAAAGATGCTTTCCAGTGTGGCTGCAGCCCCAGCCTGACCACAATTTGACTTTTTTGGGGTAATGAAAGCATCAACAGTCACATTACACATAATTATATAGATTACAGGTGGAGCAGATAGCGCTGCCTAAATTTCAGGCTGACTGACGTTTTGCATTAGAAGACCCTGTTTTCAGTTGCTTGTAACTTTAACCATTCAGGATAAAATTTTCCATGTTCTTCTGTGGAATTTGTTTTAGGAAAGTTTTAGCTAAAAGGGTTTAGCCCTTCCTGGAAACAAATTAGGGAAAAGATGTTGTTTTGCCAAGATAAAAAATATCTTACAACCATTTCATTGAGCCACTGTAGAGCCTTTGTGCTTTGGAACAGAGACTTGGAATTCAGCAGAGGGTCACCCCCTGGGGTCAGAGAGCTCCCTTCTGACATTCCCATGAAAATTCAGCCAAATCTGGCCAAGGTATAAGACTCTGAACGATCTCAGTTTGTGTATGCTCAGTACAGACTTGTTAGAGTTTGGCAATTAAACTCTCCAAAGATTCCATCTGCACTGAGCGTGCGCTATCCCCTCACAGCTCCTATGTGCTAGCCACACTGCATGCGCCATTCCCACAGAGCAAGTGAGCATGCTCCAGCCCCATGCTACAGGGGCTGAGTGGGATTTCCCTGCAATTTTTCCTCCTGGCTGCCTGGGGTCACGGTGGCACAGGGTACTAGAAGTGGGAGCAAGCAGCCTCGCACTCCTGTGCTCTCCCACCTGGAGCCAGGTCAGCATGAAGGAGGAGGAAACAGTCTCCTTGAATGCTGAGGAGTGAGGAAATGGGGGGAAAGGGAGCAGAGTAGAAGCAGGGGGGAGAGAGAATGGGTGGTGGGGAGCAGAGAGGGAGGGGTGTGGGAGAGTATATAGTGCAGGACTCAGGAGGTGACAGGTTAGACAAGAGTAAAGGGGAAGTGGGGATGGACAGGAGAGACAGGTCAGGAGGAGAGGGGAATGAGGACTGGCTGGGTTCCCGGGGCAGAGGCGTCTATAATGAGCAGAACACATTCCTCTCCAGAACCTGGAACTGAACCCAGTTAGTAAACAGGGGGCAGCAAACAGAGGAATTTCAGAGGGAGTCTGTAGGAGGGAGAAAGAATACAATCACCATGTTTGGGAAAGGCTGCACCATCAATGCCAACACTGCTCCAGGCTTCTCCATCTGCACCTGTGTCCAGACAGAGAACACAACCACGGGTGCCTGGTGTGGGTTTGCAGAGACTGTGGCCTACATCTCTCCATCATAGAAAGCCAGGCTGGGGAGACCATCCAGTGTGAGAGGCGGCTGCTGGTAGGATCTCTCTGGAAGCAGGTGGGAGAGCTACAAGAGGAGGTGGCTAGGCTGAGGAGCATCTGTGCACAAAAGGAATTCACTGAAAACATGCATATGAAGACTTCCAAGGCTGGGGAATCAATCCAGCTGGAAAGGACTGCAGTAGTACCTCCTGGGGTGGAGTAAATGGCTCCTGCACAAGGATGACGCTAGCAGTTTGCTGCCCTGGCAATGAAGGTTGAGAAATCTCCCCAAAAGGTGGAGGAGGAGAAGCCATGTACCCTCAAGGCTGGGAAGATCACAGCAACTACTCCCAAGAGGAAACGAAGGGTGGTGGTGATCAGTGACTCCCTTCTAAGGGGGACAGAAGTATCCATCTGTTGGCCTAACATGGCATCCTAGGAGGCATGCTGCCTGCCAGAGCCCATATCTGAGACATTACAGAAGGATCATCCAGCCCCCTGACCCCTACCCTTTGCTGTTCAGTCCCTACTGATACAGCATGGTATGATCCTGAAGTGACTACAGGGCTCTGGGACTAAGGGTGAAGGAATTGAGGGTGCAGGTGGCTTTCATATCGATCCACCTAATCAAAGATTGGGCTCATGTAGAGACAGACACATCCTAGAGGTGAATGCCTGGCTGCATGGATGATGTTGCCAGGAGGGCTTCCTTGGCTTTCTCGACCATGGAATCCTGTTCTGAGAAGAAAAACTGCTGAGCAGAGATATGATCCACCTATCCAGGAAGGGGAAGATGATCTTCATATACAGACTGGCTAACCTAGTTAGGTGGGCTTTAAACTAGATTTGACAAGGGCAGGGTACAAAAGCCCACAGATAAGTCCAGAACATGGAGACGTGGGTGAAGTCATCTTAACTTCAGTACCTGCAAAGATAATGGAGCAAATGACCAAAAAATCTATTTGTAAGCACCTAGTAGTAAGGTGATAGGTAACAGTAAACATGGATTTGTCAAGAACAAATCATGTCAAACCAATCTAATATCCTTCTTTGACAGGGTAACAAGCCCTGTGGACAGGGGGAAGCAGTCGATGTGATATATCTCGACTTTAGTAAGCTTTCTGATACTGTCTTACATGACCGTCTCATAAGCAAACTAGGGAAATATAAGCCTAGATGAACCTACTAGAAGATGGGTGCACAATTGTCAGCAAACCATACTCACAGTCAAACTGGAAGGGCATGCATATCATGTGGGATCCCACAGGGATCTGTCTTGGGTTTGGTTCAATGTTTTCATAAATTATTTGGATAACCGCACAGAAAATATAATTATACAGTTTGTGGATGATACCAATTTGGGTGGGGTTGCAAGAACTTTGGAAGACAGAATTAGAATTCAAAATGATCTTGACAAACTAGAGAAACAATCTGAAATAAAGAAAGACACTAAGGAGAAATGCAAAGTACTACACTTACGGAGGACTAATTAATTACACAAATACAAAATGGGGTTCTACAAATGTGTCAGACAAAAATGAAAGATCAGAGATGGTGTGGGTCCACTGCTCAGTGGAGGTGAGCTGGTAACAGAATATAAGAAGGTGGAGCTGCTCAATGCCTACTTTGCTTCAATCTTCACACAAAAAAGAACATGTAACTGGACAACTAGCAAAGTTATCACAGACAATAAAGGGAAGGCACAGCTACAGACTGGGGATCAATGGACTAGGCAGCAGTTCTGCAGAAAAGGACCTGGGGGTTACAGTGGATAAGAAGCTGGATATGAGTCAGCAGTGTGCCCTGGTTGCCAAGAAGGCTAATAGCATATTGGGCAGCATTATTAGGAGCACTGCCAGCAGATAGCAGGAAGTGATTATTCCCTTCTATTCGGCATTGGTGAGGCCGCATTTGGAGTATTGTGTCCAGTTTTGTGTCCCCCACTACAAAAAGGATGAGGACAAGTTGGAGAGAGTCCAGCGGAAGGCAACAAAAATGATTAGGGGGCTGGAGCACATGACTTATGAGGAGAGGCTGAGGGAACTAGGCTTGTTTAGTCTGCAGAAGAGAAGAATGAAGGGGGATTTGATAGCAGCCTTTAACTACCTGAAACGGGGTTCCAGGGAGGATGGAGCTAGGTTGTTCTCAATGGTGAGAGAGGACAGAACAAGGAGCAATGATCTCAAGTTGCAGTGGGGGAGGTCTAGGTTAGATATTAGGAAAAAGTTTTTCACTAGGAGAGTGGTGAAGCACTGGAATAGGTTACTTAGGGAGGTGGTGGAATCTCCATCTTTAGAGGTTTTTAAGCTGTGGCTTGACAAAGCCCTGGCTGGGATGATTTAGCTGAGGTTAGTCCTGCTTTCAGCAGGGAGTTGGACTAGATGACCTCTGAGTTCCCTTTCAACTCTAATGTTCTATAATTCTATGAAGGCATGCAGATCAGGATAAATAAAGAATATGTCAGATCTTCTGATTAATTACAATGAACTCAAGTCAGCGGGGCCTGATGCTATTCGCCCCAGGGTGCTGAAAAATTAGCTGAAGAAATCTCAGAGCCACTGGCAATAATATTTGAAAACTCATGGATGACAGAAGTCCTGGAAGACAGGAGAAAGGCTAATGTAGTGCCCATTATTAAAAAGGGGGAAAAGGAGGCACCAGTTAGTCTGACCTCGATACTTGGGAAGATACTACAGCAATGTATAAAACATTCAATTTACAAATACCTGGAGGATGAAGGGATGATCACTAACAGCCAGCATGGATTTACTAAAAACAGATCATGCCAAACCAGCTTGATTTTCTTGTTTGACAGGGTAACCTACTGGTGGATGGGGGAATGCGGTTGACATAATATATCTGGACTTCAGCAAGACTTTTGACACAATCCCACATGACATTCTCATAAGTAAGCAGGAGAATTGCAGGCTTGGTGAAACTACCATTAAGTGGATACATAATTGGTTAAATAACAGCAATCAAATAGTAACTATGAATGGAATGATGTCAGACTGGTGGGAGGTTTCAAATGGGGTTCCACAAGGATCTGTTCTGGGTCTCGTGTTATTAACATCTTTATTAATTACCTGGATGTAGGAAGAGAAAGCATCCTGATCAAATTTGCAGAAGACACAAAGCTGGGGGGGGGGGGGAGGAGGTTTAAGCTCTGGAGGATAGAGCTAAAATTCAGAGGGATCTTGATAAATTGGAGAACTGGGTTATAGACAACAAAATGAAATGCAACATAGACAAATGTCAAGTGGTACACTTAGGGCAAAAAAACCAAATGCACAAATACAGAATGGGGGATAACTGGCCTGGCAGCAGCAAGGCTGAGAAGGATCTGCGAGTCATGGTCGATCGCAGCCTCAACGTGAGTCAGCAACACGATGCTGTTGCAAAAAAGCAAATGCAATTTTGGATTGCATTAACAAAGGCACAGCATCCAAGTCTTGGGAGGCAACAGTACCACTATACTCGAGGCTGGTTAGGCCTCAGCTGGAGAACTGCATCCAATCTTGGTCCCCAATGTATAGAAAGGTTGTAGAGAAACTGGAAAAGATCCAGAGGTGAGTGACAAGGATGATCGAAGGAAAAGAATGCAAGCCATATGAGCAATGGCTGAATGAATGGGGCATGTTTAGTTTGGAAAAAGGAGATTAAGGAGGGAACATGATAGCAGTCTTCAAATACTTGAAAAACTGCTATAAAAAACTAGTGGAGAAAAATTGTTCTTCTTGCCAGAGAGGGCAGGACAAAAGGCAACAGGCTCAAATTACAGCAGAGCACATTTAGATTAAATCTCAGGAAAAGCTTCCTAACTGTATGAACTGTAGGACAATAGAACAGACTGCCTAGGGAAGTCAGGGAATCTACTTCACTGGAGGTTTTCAAAAAGAAACTGGAAAGCCATCTGTCATGGACGGTTTAAATACAACAAATCCTGTCTCTTGTCAGGGAGGTAGACTACATGACCTTTGCAGTTCCTTCTAATCCTATGGTTCTATGAGTCTATGAAAATGGGAAATGACTGCCTAGGAAGGAGTGCTGCAAAAAAGGATCTGGGAGTTATTGTGGATCACAACCTAAATATGAGTCAACAGTGTAACACTGTTGCAAAAAAAAAGCAAAAATCACTCTTGGATGATGTGATGGTGGTTCCCCCCCCCCACTAGCAACTAGGGTTAATAAGGGCGAAGAGGGAGGCTAATTAACCCGACAGGCCACAGTGGAGAGGGAGGAGTCCGGCTGGGGAGGAATAAGCTGGGCAGGACCTACAAAGACAGGAATTTGGAAGTAGTGGGAGCTGCTGGGAAAGGATGGACATGTCCAGGAGAAGGGGAAGAATGTTTGGAGACTACACGGGGTGTTGGCTGCAGTCACTCCCTGGAAGGAGGGAGGAGGCTTTGGGAACTGATCAAGAAAGAGAAGGGGAACCAGTGGTAGGAAGCAACCCAGGAAAAAGCAGTGAGGGTAGAGAGAAAGCCCAGACTGCTGAGCTGAAGGTCCCATGGGCTGGATCCCTGAGAAGAGGATAGGCCCAAGTTCCCTTACCAGCCACTGCAGGAGTGGCCCTGAGGCAGTGAATGGGACGACTGCCTAGGGCTGTTCAGGAACGATACCCCGGAAGGGGGAATTTTGAGTGACCTAGCTGGAGGGCTGAGTCACAGAGAGGATGCTACATTTCCTGAGATGGAGGGAGGGAGCTGCAGGCAGGACAGAGTTGCAGCAAAGTCATGCAAATCGTGGAAGAGGATGTTGACTGAATGAGCGAATCCCCAGAGTGACCAGGAGGAGGTGCCAGACCAGGGGTGAGCAGTGCCCCCCATGACAGATGTATTAACAGGAGTATGGTAAGCAAGACACAAGAAGTAATTCTTCCACTCTACTCAGCACTAATAAGGTCTCAAATGAAGTTTTGTATTCAGTTGTGAGCACCACACTTCAGGAAAGATGTGGGCAAAGTGCAGAAAGTCCAAAGAAGAGCAACAAAAATGATTAAAGGTCTAGAAAACATGACCTATGAGGAAAGATTGAAAAAATTGGGTTTCTTTAGTTTGGAGAAGAGAAGATTTAGGGGAGACAACAGTCTAGAAGTACATAAAAGATTGTTGTCCTATCCTCAGTGGATAAGGAGAACAACAAAAAGTAATGGCCTTAAAGTGTAGCAAGGGATATTTAGGTTAGACATTAGAAGAAACTTTCTCACCCTCAAGGGTACTTAAGCCCTAGAACAAATCACTTAGGGAGGCTGCTGACCCTGTCATTGGAGGTTTTAAAAACTAGTTTTAGATAAGCTATCAGGACTGGTTTACACTGAAAACTTCCATCAGCATACCTATGACTCTCAGGAGTGTGAAAAATTCAAACCCGAGAGACTTAGCTATACCAACCTAACCCCCGGTACAGATAGCAATTCCATCAACCTAGCTACCATCTCTTCAGGAGGTGTATTAACTACAGCAACGGGAGGGGTTCGGAGGTGCTGCTGTGCCACTGTAGCATTTTAAGTGTAGGCATACCTAAAGTCCTGCCTCCGTTCAGGGGACTAGATTAGAAATCAGTGTTTCTCAACTGGTCCGTGGCAGACTCCTCCCTGAGATTTCCCGGACACTGTTTAGCAAGGCAGCAAGCTGGTCCTTAGCATCAAAAAGGTTGAGAAACAGTGGATTAGATGACCTAACTAGGACCCTTTCAGCCTACATTTCTATCATTCTGTGAGTTTCTATATTCCTTTGTCAGCAAATAGCTATGAAATCCATTGGCAAAGTGCACATTGCAATAACTTGTAGTGGCTGGTCCACGTAGAAATAACAAAGCCTACTGTTGCTACCAGTTATCCATTAACTCAAGTGGTGGAGGTCTGTTTTGTCAATCTAAAGATCCTAATCCTTTTGACAACACAAGTTGAGGGTCAGTATGGTTCCATGTGATGGAATTTGTGTATTTGTTTTTGTTTTTTAAAAATAGAAACTACAACAACAAAGATTTTAAAAGAACATTAAAGTTTCAAAGTTAAGCACTCAAAACTTAGGATGTATGAGTTAAACTTGCCCTTGCAAACTTTATTCACCCCGTCATCCATGTGTCTGCATTATGATGCAGTCTTCAGTTACATGCTCACATCCTATTTTTTCCATGGAAACCTTGTTTCATTCATTTCACAAGATGGATAGTGTGACAGATGCATGATCCTCTGAATCATGGGAACTTCATAAAACAATTGTATTGAGATATGCCATGGGATTAGTCAAACTTTCAATGTAAGAATGGCCTTACAGGGTCAGACCAATGGTCCATTTAGCCCAGTATCCAGTCTTCCAACAATGGTGAGGGCCAGATGCTTCAGAGGAAAAGAATAGAACAGGGCAATTATTCAGTGATTCATGCCCTGTTGTCCTGACCCAGCTTCTGGCAGTCAGACATTTAGGGACACCCACAGCATGGGGTTGCATCCCTGACCTGCTTGGCTAATAGCCACTGATGGACCTATCCTCCATGAACTTCTCATTTTTTTCTGAACCAAGTTATATTTTTAGACTGTGGGTTGTGTGAAGACGTGCTTTCTTATGTTTGTTTTAAATCTGCTGCCTATTAATTTCATTGGGTGATCCCTGGTTCTTGTGTTTCGTGAAGGAGTAAATAACATTTCTTTATTCACTTTATCCACACCAGTCATGATTTTATAGACCTCTAGCATATACTCCCTTAATCATCTCTTTTCTAAGGTGAACAATCCCACTCTTTTCAGTCTTTCCTCATATGGAAGCTGTTCCATACCTCTAATTTTGTTGTCCTTCTCTGTACCTTTTACAATTCTAAATGTATCTTTTTTTGAGATGGGATGACCAGAACAGCATTAAGTGTTCAAGGTGTGGTCATACCATGGATTTATATAGTGCCATTATATTTTCTGTTTTATCTACCCCTTTCCTGATGGCACCTAATATTAGCTTTTTTGACTGCTGCTGTACTCTGAACAGATGTTTGCAGAGAACTATCCATAATGACGCTAAGATCTCTTATTTGAGTGCTAACAGCTAATTTCGATCCCATCATTTTGTATATATAGCTGGGATAATATTTTCCACTGTGCATTTTTTGCATTTATCAACATTGAATTTCATCTGCCATTTTGTTGCCTAGTTTTGTGAGATCTCTTTGTAACTCTTCACAGTCAGCTGTGGATGTAACTATCTATAAATGTGATATAAAACTTTGCGAGCTATGGATGGCATTCCAGCTCATGGCAGTGGATTACTGAGTTTACCCCAACATCTGAAATCAGTGAGATAATTACTGTAGATCCTGAGACAACTCCAGAGAGGCATTACCCCTCGGAGGGCACACAGATTGGTTCAAGAGATCCAGGAGGCTGAGAAAGAATTTGGGGCATAAAGGATCAGTCTGAACTGGCTGAGGTTCCTCTGTTTGAGCCAAGAATTGACATGAAACTGTAACCAAGAGGACAAAAGCCTGAAGGAAGGGTCTGAAGGACTGGAATCTGCCACTCTCTCCAGGTCAGAAGATGGGCAACACCTGGTAAACTAGCATAGATGGAGACAGTTTATTGCTTTGTCTTCTCTGAAATGCTTTTTTCCTAAATAAATGTATGTATTGTCACTCGCAACTCTGGCATAGTCCCTGGCAGAGGGGAACTGGATGAAGGTCAGATCTGCTGGCATAATCACAACTAATCACAGAAGGACTATAAGCCTAAATCCTTGATCTGAAAGGACAAGGATGCAGGTCTTGCCCAGAGAAAGGTGAGGACTGGAGACCTGAAATCTAAAGGGGTGCCCTTGAGGAGGCAGAGATGCAGTGAGCCCAGAATTGAGAGATGGTGCTCTGGCGATGTATCAAAGGAGGCTGTTGCCTGTAGAACCCCTGCCTCAACTGTTCCAATAGTTGGAGGGTGGCAGGTCTAGGTCTGCACAAAACTAAAGGCCTGCATCCTCAGCTAAGGGGAAGGAACTGTTACACCCACACCACAAGTGAGCACATGAAACAAAGGCAAAACCAGAAATAGGAGCGAGGTCCAAGGTTACAAATCAGGGAACAGAAGCAGACAATCCCAGTCAATGCCCACCACTCCTCAGAGGCATGGCATCTGAGAAGGCTGCAGACACGACCCAGAGGAACTCTGCCTGAAGACATGAGGGAAGAAGGGACTGGAAATAGGCCCCCCAATCACAGAGTACCCCATCCAGCACACCCTTTATTGCAGCTCTGGTAGCCAGGGGCTGGAGTGGGCTAGGTGACAAGCCTTCTCCTGTGGATGGAGGGATTCACAGGGTGACTGTGGTGCTGGGAGATTCCAGGAGAACAAGATGAGGCTGCAGCTGGCCCGGAAAGGCCCTGCTCTTCTTCAGCCTCAGGGGAGCGGGAGAGGTGGGGGCTGCTAACCTTTCCCAGGGGGCAGCAACCTCCCGAGCTGGTTCTTCGCCCACATCGGTTTGTACGGGAGATGTTCAGGCAGGGGAAGGAGCACCGAGGAGACCGTCTCGGGCTGCTGGCTGGGGAAATGGGGCGAGTAAGGGGCTTTTCGGGCGCCTGCTGCTTCCCTGGGATCGAGCTCTCCAAGCCGCAGCGGCGGCTGATAAATGTGGAGAACGAGGGTGGGGTTCCGCCGGCCGGTGGTTCCCCGGGCTCGGGGCTGGCGGCGGAGGGGCCCTGGGAACCTGTTGCCCCCAGGCCCAGCGGGGGGCGCAGTCTGATCCCGCAAGCGGCCCGACACGGCAGCCGGCCCAGCCGGCTCAGGGGCCGTCGCGACGCGACCGGCAGGCCCGGCCCCGCCCCGTCCCTCACCGAGCGCGCCCCCGCCCGCTCCTCACCGAGCGCGCCCCCGCAGGTTTTGACCCGAAAATCCTCCAGGGTCTTGGGAAACGCATCGAATCGCTTCAGTCTCCAGACAGACTCCATAGCGGCCACGCCTCGCCGACCCGGACGTGACGTGACCCAGGTAGTTCCGCCCACTGGGACAGGAGGCGCCGCATTCGGCTCCTTGACTCTGCAGTGACGCCGGGCTCTCTGGGAGCCTGCCCCATGCTGGGGGTGGACCCTGCGCGGGTGGGCGTGGCGAGCCTGGTGCGGAGCATGCTGACATTGTGGGTGTGGTGGGAGGTGACGCTGGATAGGTTGATTGGGGGCTGAGGTGAGAACGGGTAAGTTGGGTGACATGGGTGTCATAGGGTAACATTGGGGGGGGGGGGGTCAGGGCAATAGTGGCTGGGCACTGGGGTTGGCATTGGCGGTGGGGTGAGTTAAGGAACCTGAAGCAGTAAATAGGGGTGTGATGCTTGGTTCTGGAGTGTCTCACTTTGCACCTTTCCAGGTCTGGTTCCCTTTGGCCTAGCTCCTTGTTTGTGTAACAGGGATTCATACCTAGGAGATCCTTTTTTGAGTAAGTGCATGGCATATTCATCAAACAAGTACCGAGACCCGTCCGTGCCTAGGGCAGCCACCTGAAAATGCCAAGTCAGGGCAGGCTGCACCAGGAGAGCAGATTCTCCCAGCACTGGTGGGTGACACTGAAGTCAGACTTCCCAACCAGCCATGAACAGTGCTTCTGATTCCGCTCACTGGTTATCAAGAAGCTAAAACAAAAATACATACCCCCCCCCCCCCCCCCCTTACTGCATTCCAATCTCTGGCTCCCAATCAGCCACTAGGTCCAGTAAAGAGACCAGTTATCTAAACTCTATGCTCTTTACCAAAAAAGTCTCTTTACCCCAATGGGTTGGCCATAGTACTAGATTGATATAAATTTGTCTCTTACCCAAAATAACATAATACCAGCCAATCCTTTAATAACGAAACTAAAGGTTTATTATAAAAGGAAAGAAACAAACTTTAAGAGAAATGTTAAAGGATTAAAGCAGTCACATACATACAAATGAGTCAAAAGTCCATCTATATCAGGTTGTCTGTAGAACTATAGAGTTTGCAGGCTTGTACAGTCCCTCCGGTGTACATCTAGTACCTGGATGGGTCTCAGTCCTTTGATTCACAGCTGTTCAGTTGCAGATGAGTTGATCCAGAGGTAGATGAAGGTTGGAGACTAAAACAATATGGATGTGGTGTAGCTGCCTTTTATAGTGGATTGCCATGTGGCTTGTTTCAAACACAAGTCCTCAGCACATGGCATGGAAAAGCCTCAGAGTCAGAGAGAGTCCCCTATCCATAGGGCATACTCATCAGGTGTAGCCCTGGCTTCTCTCTCCCTGGGCCCATTGTATCTGTGAGTTTCCTTGATGGGCCATTGAACAGGCTAGTGCTGCAGCCATCATATCTGGAGTCTTGCCCAGAACATAGCACAAGTTGAAATACAGATATGCATTACATATTTATAACCTACATTACAAATGTGACATGTACACAAACAATATAATCATACATAGCAAATTATAACCTTTCTAACAGTACCTGACATGGCATATCTCATATCAGTGATTGTAATTTTGAAATATTGCTGTTAAATAATATAATAAATAGTTCCTCTAATCCAGCCAGTGTCACAAATATATTAAAGTACTAACAGGTGGATGGGGTGCCAGGCTGAAGCTGTCAGATTTTAATTTGGTGACAAAAAGTATGACTGGATGATCATATCGGTCTCTTATGACTTTAGAGTCTATGACGTGCTGACATTGTCACCAGTCACTTTGCAGAGGGCTTTGGTAGAAGAAAGCACCTTCTGCTGGAGCCCAGAAGTTCAAATTGCTTCTATGCTAAGTGCCGTTTAATTTAGCAGAGAAAAGCAGAGTACGAACCAATGGCTGGAAGATGAAGCCAGACAAATTCAGTTAGAAATGAGGCACGCATTTTTAACAGCGAGGCTCATTAACCAATGAAACAAACTCCCAAAGGAAGTGATGGATTCTCCATCTCTTGATGTCTTCAAATGAAGGGTGGATGCTATTTTGGATGATACATTTTAGTCAAACAGAAGTTGTTACTGCAGTGGCGTACCATGGGTCTCCAGCGCCTGGGGACCAATGCTTGCATTTGAGCCCTCCCATTGGCAGCAGCGGTAGGTAAGGTAACAGTGCCCTGTGGGAGGGGGGTCTGCAGGCCCATTTCCTGCTCTCCCCCACTCTTTCTGTGCTGTGGGAGCGGGATGCCCCTGGGCTGCCCGGCAGCAGGGAGGGAGGGGCCATGACAGGCTATGCCCCAGACTCCTGCTGTTGGGTTGGCTGCCTGGCCCCTGCGTGGCAGGGGTCCCCACGGCTCCCTGGTGTCATTGCGCGCAGTGCAGGGGCAGAGGGGCTGGGAGGATGTTTGCTCCCCCCACAGCAGGAGCCCTCAGTCGCCAGCAGGCCTTAGCTGGGGTCGGCGCAGCCGCCAGGGATGTCAAAGCCCAGCGGCCCCTGGCTGCCTGCGACAGAAGGGGGAGGCTCCTCCTCCGAGGGTCCAGCCAGTGCCTTCCCAGGCCAGCACCTGGGGGCTATGGCCCCCTCCCACCCCATTGGTACACCACTGTGTTACTGGGCTCAATACAGGGTAAATGGATGAAAACCATTTTCTGACCAGCTCTACTTGAGGCTTACTTTCGCAGTCGGTTACACAACTGTTTACTAGTACTAGAATATTGGTGATCACTAATCCTGGATTCTATCCCTGTCTGTGTAAGAGAAGTGTGCTCTTTATATGGTTAGAGATTGCCTATGTCAGGTTTGGTTATCCTCTCTGAAAGGAAGTGTGGTAAAACTGGTGTTTTATCATGTGAGAGACTGGAGTTATAGGTGTAAACTCTCAGCTAACTTATTTAAACAATATGGGAAGAGTGTTCAGAGATTCTTCACTGTCTGCTGGGTGGGGTACATGGGCCTTAGCAAAAACAATGGTGGTTAACTGCATAGGAATTTAAACTTCTAAATTAAACTTCTAAACTGCTAAATTAAAGAGCCCTTAAGTATCCCATGTTTGGTCCATGCAAAAGTATTTACACACCATAATCAAGTCATGTCTCAACCTTCTGTTTGATTAAAATAGACTGACCTCTTTAAATCTCTCATTGTAAGGCATTTTCTCCAGCCTTTGAACCATTTTTGCACCCTCTACAATTTTTCAACATCCTTTTCAAAATGTGGACTCTAGAACTGGATGCAGAATTCTAGCATTGGTCTCAACAATGCAATAAACAGAAGTAAAATCACCTCTCTACTCCTACTTTGTAGTTGTTTATACATCCAAAGATCACATGAGCCCTTTTCCCCATGTTCAGTTGCTTGTCCATTTCATTAATGACTTGGATAATGGAGTGGAAAGTATGCTTCTAAAATTAAAAGTGTATGCTTATAAAAACTGGAGATTACACCAAGGTGGGAGGAATGCAAGCTCTTTGAAGGACAGGATTAGACTTCAAAATGACCATGACAAATTGGAGAATTGGTCTGACATCACCATGAAATTCAATAAAGACAAGAGCAGAGTACTACATTTAGGAAGGAAAAATCAGATGCACAAAACCAAAATGAGGAATAACTGGTTAGGCAATAGTACAGCAGAAAAGGATTAGGAGTTTATAGTGGATCACAAATTGAATGTAAGTCATGAAGTATGGAAAAAACATGGTTACTTACCAGTAACTGATGTTCTTCGAGATGTGTTGCTCATGTCCATTCCACTATAGGTGTGTGCATGCCTCCATGCACGACTACTGGAACTTTTTTCCCCTTAGCAGATCCTGTAGCGTCGGCTCCGGTGCCCTCTGGAGTCCCACGCACATGCCGCGGTATATGAGGCACTGCCAACCCTACACCCCCTCAGTACCTTCTTTCTGCCAACTCCGGCGGCGGGGATGGGGGGTGGGTTGTGGAATAGACATGAGCAACACATCTCGAAGAACATCAGTTACTGGTAAGTAACCTTGTTTTCTTCTTCGAGTGATTGCTCATGTCCATTCCACTACAGGTGATTAACAAGCAATACATTAGAGGTGGGCCAGAGTTAGCGGTGAGCTGCCTGCAGCCCAGCTCTGCTGAAGCCCATTACTTCCTGCGCCCTGGACAGAGGCGTGGTGGGACATGAAGGTATGTACCGCCAGCCTGGCAGCTGTTTTGCAAATGCCCTGCTGTGGCACTTCTGCTAGGAAGGCTGTGGATGGAGCTTGAGCTCTATTGGGTGAGCTGTGGCGTCCGGAAGTGGCACCCTCACCTGCTCGTGGCTGAATGCGATGCAGGAAATTATTCACAAGGAATTTGTGGTGGCCGGAGACTGGTGAAGCTTTCATCTGGTTGGAAGCTGCGAGGAAGAGCTGCGTTGCTCTCTGGAACGGCCTCGTACATGTGATGTAGAAGCCAGGGCCCCACTTGCATTTTAGCGAGTGCTGCCTTCTCGTCTCCTCTGAACCGTGTGATTCGGGGAAACCTGGGGAGAATATATAATTGGTCCAATGAGACTGGGCAACCACCTTGGGCCAGGTGCAGTCTCACTGAACCTTATCTTATAGACCACAGTATGAGGGAGGAGCTATGGGGTCAGAGCCCTGATCCTGGAGACCTTTCTTGCTGAGGTAAATACCCCAGGGACGCCTCCTTCCCAGACGGCTAGAGTGGAAGGCATGATGCCCTGGGTTCCGGGAAGGGGCCGTGGGCTGGGAAGGACCAGGTTGAGATCCCAGGGAAGCAGTGGGTCACGGGTCTATGGATAGAGCCTTCCACCCCCTTCAGGGACTGAACTGCCATCTGACGGGAGGACCACAATCCCCCTTCCAGCGGCTGATGGGCGGCTGATATGGCTGCTAGGTGGGGCTCCAAGGATGCCACAGTCGGTCCCTGGAGCTTTAGCTGTGGCAAGTATTTCCCTAATCGCCTCCCCTGGTGAGAGGCCGGGCACAGTATCTCGGGACTGCTCCCGGCAGGCAACAGGCACTTCCACTTAATCCGGTACATGGCCTGCGTGGAGGGTTTCCTGTTACCCATCGGTACACACTGGGCCTGTTCTGAGCGGCTCGTTCATTGCCTGTCGGCCACCGATCTATCACTCCCCGAGGTGTCAGGGATCCAGGTCTGAGCACCACAGGTGACTGTGATCCTGGTAGCTGGAGTCGCGCTGGCTCGGAGGCTCCCAAGGCGGGCAATCGAGAAATCCAGCAGCATGCTGAACCCGTGCTGGCGTGGCCAGCCAGGACAATCGGGATGGCATCTGGTTAGCTCCTTCTAGTTGAGCAGGACTGTATGCAGGAGGGGAGGGTGGGAGAGCGAATATAAAGGTCTCTGATCGTTACAGACGAATGGCGTTGGCGAGCGCCCCTGCCCCTTGACCATGGAGGGAGCAGCGCCGTGGACACCTCATGCTGCAAGCTGATACAAACTGATTCCCTTTGGGGAAACCCCCTCCTGACGGTCGTAGATGTCCTTAGTAGGCGCAGCAACCCCTCGTGGTGAGGAAGAGTGATGCTTTGACGCGGTCTGCCTCGCCGTTCCTCGTCCCTGGGAGGTGATCACCGCCAGGTCCCAAGGACTGATAGGTTCCCTTCATAAGGCTGATGAATGGGCTCCCGCTGCCTGTTGATGTAGTACGTGGTCACTACACTGACAGTACCTGCATCTCCCTGCTTTCGATAAAGCAGGGGGACCTTCTGCAAGCCCTGCGAGCATTTCGCGCATCTTCTCATTGGTGTGCCAATGCCTGTCCTTCCTTGGCAGACGCCTTGTAAGCCAAGGTGAGCGCTGTTACGGCAGTGTACCCTTTGCTTGAGGTGGCCGTTATCAGGGTAACTGAAGGAGCCTGTTCCTTGAACGGACTGCCCCTTCACATATCCTGAGGAGTCATTCACCAGACTCGGGAGGCTCAGGCTTGCTGCTGTCAGGTTATTATTATTATTTTTTGGGGGGAGGGAGAAGAGGAGAGGGGATCGTAGCCCCTCGGTGTACGAGCTGGCTGCTTGGACTGTATCCTGGGTTCATGACTGAAGCGGCCTAAGCGTCAGGCTAGCTATCCTCACCCCATAGGTGCAGGCCATCCTGTGCCCTATCCACTGCCGGCAATCTTTGGCTATTGTTGTAGGGTGTTTGTGTATGTGGCCCCTCTGAGGAAATCTGTCCCACAGCCGGGCTGGGGTAATAAGGTCTGGTCCGGGAAGCAACTGGTCACGCCGATGTATTCCGTAGGTTGCACCTGAGTTAACATGGGCTTTCTGCGTTTACCAGCATGACCCCGCCAGTCGCAAGAGATGTCTGACCGGCTCACCCTGCTCTGGGCTTGGGACCTGGGCCTGTCTGGGCGGATCAAGCACCATCAAGCACGCAGCTACTCCTGCCAGGCCTTCAATAAACACCATCAGCAAATAACAGACCGTGGGGTAAGCCATAAAGCGTTAGAGGGAGTCACCCTTATGAAGTGGAGGAACCTTGAGGATGTGCTTTCCTGACATCCAGGGCGGCATACGGGGCCCCTGTTCCCACTACTGGAACTCCCACAATGCGAGATTTGAGCCCCTTGTTTGGTATTTGTGGGACAACATAGGTCTGTCACCGTCCTCAAATCCCCCTTTTTTGTTTTTTGGTTTTTTTTGCAGGGACGAGGAAGTACCTCGAGTAGGACCTCTTCTGCTATCGCCTGCGGGACCTTTCCCGCTGCTCCTGGCTGAGGTGGCCTCAACCTCTTGGATGCGGAATTGCCACTGAAAGGGAGGAAGGGGGATGCGTCGAGGGCCGGGGGGAGAGGGAGGAGACAACCGGGGAACCTAGCTCGCCGCGCTATCTCAGGGCCCCAGTGGACCAAAGGCCTTCTGGCTCACCCAAGCCTAAAGGAGGGTATAGGCTAGGGCATTACCCTTACATTCACCAGCAGAAGTGCCTTTCCGATTGCCCCACAGCCGAGAGGACCTTTACCGAGGGCTGAAGGAGCCAGTCAGAGTGGATGGTATCTCGTAGACCCCCGACTCTGTTCCCTTGCCCGTAGGTCACGAGACAGCCGTGGCAGGCACCTCCGCTGCTGTTGTCCCTGGAGACCTGCCTGACACCTGAAGGTCTGTGGCGCGTAGTAGCCCAGGGAACAGAGCATGGTCTAGGAGTCCCTGAGACCATGCAGCTCCGCCTCTATGAGGATGAAGAGAAGGCTGACCCGTCCACGGAAGAGCCCCTGATGGGCTGCTGGACCTTTTCTGGATAGCCTGGGATTGCAGCCACTAACCTCCGGGCACACCGATGGCAGAGGTAATGGCTCTGCCACTGAACAGGCAGCCACTGAGGGTGGCAGGAGCTCTGCTCTAGCTCCCGTGGTACCCTGCTCTGTAATGGCCTACAGGCTCAGCATCTGCTGCCAGGCAGAGCCTCAGCAAAGCAGCTCCCTGAGTCCCCCGAGGGCCTCACCTTCCACTTGCTGGTAGTGCTATTGAATAAAGTTTTCTCAAACAAGTCTGGTTTGCAGTCACCCTTGTTGTCTGGAGTAGAGCCCATCTGCCCCGCCTATCCCTGTGGCTGGCGGCAACCACGGGGCGGGGTGGTGAACAGTATTCAAACCCCTTGGCCGGGTGTAATACTTTTCTTGGCTCATTTAGGCAATCGGCTAAGGAGGAGGGGGTTTTGCACAAGACCCTCACTATGTTGGGCGCCTCTCTGTAGGCCAGGGCGGCTACCACTCTGTGGAGTCCCTTGATGGCATATTAAAGGTTGTCTGACGCCGCTTTTGCTCCGTCACCTCCAGCCCCCAGGTGGAGGTCACCTCCAGAGCAGTTCCGGTGTGCCCTAGAAACAACCAGGGCTTGGGAATGTGCTTCATCTGGCTGGGGCGGAGTGGGGGGCGCAGGCTGCAGCCCCTCTTCCTGCCAACCAGTGTTCCCCACAGAAGTCACTGCCCATGGAGCTGAGTCATCGTCCAAGGATGCACGGTGGCCTTTTTCTTGTACTTGAGGCACTGACTGCATCCCTGAGGGGTTGACAGACTATGGTCCCGTCCCCCCTCGGGAAACCTCTTAGGCCCCCATACAGCCATTGGGGGTGACCATTGTCTTTGAGGCCATCTGCCTGGGGTTCTGGCACCTCCGTTGATGGATGCTTCCCCAGGTACTGCATCCCCAAAAGGACACTGAGGCACCGTTGACAGACCACTGCTGGTGCTGCCCAAAGCCTCTTACTGTGTGGTACCGTCACCCCAGAGAGCAACCCATCGGCGATGACCACCTCGACTACCAGGGTCGTCATGGGTCCTGCGGCCAGAGCAGGCATACGGACAACGCTCCAGCGAGCTGGGTGATCCAAGCATCATCCCTGCACCAAGGACTTTTTGCACTTTGCATGCATCTCGGCACTGAGTCAAGCTCCAGCGATCAGATCTGCCCAGCCTCGGTGCAGGGCGAACTCCTCAGTGCCGAGTCTGTCTCTGGCTACCAAGTTTGGTGCAGCCTCGGTACAGGGGTGAAACCTCAGTGCTGAGGCTGACTCCGGCATCTAGGCTTGCCTCGGTGCAGGGCGAACTTCTCGGTGCCGAGTCTGTCTCTGGCATCCGGGGTTCCTCGTTACCTTGGCGGGTGGGCGAACTGCTTGGTGCCAAGCCTGTCTCCGGCATCCAGGTTCTGCACCGCCTGGCTCCTTGGTATCGAGACTGTCTCCGGTGACCGGGATCAGCGTCGCATACTTGCTAGCAAACTCTTCGGTGCCGGAGCGGAGGGATGGACCTCACCCGGTGCCGGGGGGTCGAGACCAGTGTCGGGCGGGCGACTTCGCTCTCCACCTCAATGCAGGTCGGTCTGGCGACTGCGACTTAGGATGACTTCTAGGGGAGCATTCCTGCTCTACCCTAAGAAACTGGTCTGCAAGAGATCTTCCTCCCTGTACCGGGGATCTCCTCAGCCATTCAGGGGGTCCCAACATGGGCTTCCCCTTAACGCCAGCCCCTTCTCTCTCGTGGAGGTATGGGGGGGGGGCAACGGTGTATGCAAGGCCAACAAGGCTCTTGCCGCCCTTCAGCCACCAAAGCCGGTAGGTGCTGAGGGGCTCCCCCACTCCTCGAGTCAGGGGAGGCTCCCTGGCTGGAGACACTGGCTCCGGCAACGAGTCTCCGTGATCCAACCTTGATGCAGATTGGTGCTTCGCCCTGCCTGCTCCGATGGTGCAGGGGATCTGAGTGCTTCCGTCTCCGCGGTGCTGAGTCAGGTCGGTGCCAACGGTGTTCTCTGCACCAGCAGCACGCTGGATACTGCAGCAAAGCGGTTGGCTTGGAGCCGGCTTGGGGCTCTGTGAGCCGGGCTTTCAGGTGGATTTTCCGGAGGTCTGAAAGCCTTACGATCTATTCTCATACTTACAAAGAGCTTCCCCCGCCACGCTTTAGGCAGTGGGGGTCAGTTAGCACCGGAGCACACGGCTTGAAGTCATGACACCAGAGCATGAAACTAAGCTAGACTATCTTCAAGTGTCTAACTACCACTACAGCAGTTACTAATCTAACTAATTAACACAAAAAATCCTAGTTTTAAGGTTTAAACACGGGGAATAAAGCACTTGCAATGGAAGCGCAGGCAGTTCCAGTAACCGCCATGGGTGGAAAGAAGGAACTGAGGAGGTGTAGGGCTGACAGTGCCTCATATACTGCGGCATGTGCGCAGGACTCCAGGGGACACCAGAGCCGGCCCTATGGGAACTGCTAAGGGGAAAAATGTTCCAGTAGCCGTGCATGGAGGCGTGTACACACCTATAGTGGAATGGAGGATGCTGAAGCACTGGAATGGGTTATCTAGAGAGGTGGTGGAATCTCCATCTTTAGAGGTTTTTAAGCTGAGGCTTGACAAAGCCCTGGCTGGGATGATATAGCTGAAGTTAGTCCTGCTTTGAGCAGGGAGTTGGACTAGATGACCTCCTGAGGTCCCTTCCAACTCTAATATTCTATGATTCTATGACATGAGCAATCAGAACAAGCTAATATAATTCAAGGATGTAATAATAGATGCATCATATATTAGACATAGGAAGTAACTGTTCTGCTCTGCTCTGCTCTGCTCAGCACAGGTGAGGTTGGAGTAGTGTCCAGTTTTGGGTGCAACACTTTAGGAAAGATGTGGACAAACTGGAGAGAGTCCGGAAGAGAGCAATGAAAATAATAAAAGGTTTAGAAAACCTGACCTGTGAGAAAAAAATTAAAAAAGTGGGGGAGAAGGGGCAGGGGCAGGTTTAGTCTTGAGAAAAGAAGACTGAGAGGGCACTGGACAACAGTCTTCAAGCATGTTAAGGGATGTTTTAAAAAGATGGTGATCAGCTGTTCATGTCCACTGGCTTAATCTTCAGCAAAGGAGATGGAGGGCTTGTCTGTACGTAAAACTCTGCAGCAGTGCAGCTGTAGTGCTTCAGTGGTTCTCCCATCAGTATAAGTAAGTCACTGTGACACACTGTACCTCAAAATGACACTCTGTACCCACTATGATATGATTATGAAATGTTTTATACAAAGTATGCCTTGTGAGGTATCGTTTGAGAAGTCATGCTCTGTTGATCATTAGTATCCTGTTGAATTATATGTGATACCATTATATGTGAAGTTATTAAGTTTTGCTGTGTGTTACTGAACTATGTTGTGAGTCTGGGAGGTGCCCAGAGCTAGCCTTTCAGTGACAACAAAAGGGCAACTAAAACCCCCAAGACAGATTTACATCAGGATTAGCCAGCCATTTATTGATGGCCCATTAAGGAGAATCTACTCTCCCAGTAGGCCCCTCCTGGAGAATCCTGAGAGAGCACGAACATGATGGGGACGGTCTAAGCCCAGGACCTAGCAAGGATCTTTCCAGCCCCTGGAATGATAAGGTGGATAGAAAGCTGGTTATATCATTGGGCTCAACGGGTAGTGATCAATGACTTGACATCTAGTTGGCAACCAGTAACAAGCGGAGCGCCTCAGGGGTCAGTCCTGGGGCCAGTTTTGTTCAACATCTTCATTAATGATCTGGAGGATGGGGTAGATTGCACCCTCAGCAAGTTTGCAGATGACACTAAGCTAGGGGGAGTGGTAGATATGCTGGAGGGTAGGGATAGATACAGAGTGACCTAGACAAATTGGAGGATTGGGCCAAAAGAAATCTGATGAGGTTCAACAAGGACAAGTGCAGAGTCCTGCACTTAAGACAGAATCCCACACACTAGATTGGGGACCAACAGGCTAGGCAGCAGTTCTACAGAAAAGGATGTGGGGGTTACAGTGGATAAGAAGTAGGATATGAGTCAGCAGTGTGCTCTGGTTGCCAAGAAGGCTAATAGCATATTGGGCTGCAGTAGTAGGAGCATTGCCAGCAGATCGAGGGAAGTGATTCTTCCCCTTTATTCGGCATTGGTGAGGCCGCATTTGGAGTACTGTGTCCAGTTTTGGGTCCCCCACTACAAAAAGGACGTGGACAAATTGGAGAGAGTCCAACAGAGGGCAATGAAAATGATTAGAGGGCATGATTAGCACATGACATAAGGAGAGGCTGAGGGAACTGGGCTTCTTTAGTCTACAGAAGAGAAGAGTGAGGGGGATTTGGTAGCAGCCTTCAACTACCCAAAGGGAGAGTTCCAGGGAGGATGGAGCTAGGCTGTTCTCAATGGTGGTAGATGACAGAACAAGGAGCAATGGTCTCAAGTGGCAATGGGGGAGGTCTAGGTTGGATATTAGGAAAAACGTTTTCAGTAGGAGGGTGATATGCACTGGAATTGGTTACCTAGGTACCTACGTAGGTAACCTAACCTACCTTATAGGTTTTTAAGGTGCGACTTGACAAAGCCCTGGCTGGGATGATTTGGTTGGGGTTGGTACTGCTTTGAGTGGGGGTTGGACGAATGACCTCCTGAGGTCCCTTCCAATCCTAATCTTCTATGATTCTATGTGGGGGAGAGGTAGGGTGAAAGGCTATGATGGCTGCGAGGTGAACTCTTTTGAGCTCATTGATAAACCAGAAGTTTTCAGGACTAAGTTGTAGTCTAATACATCCAGAAGTCGTGCGATCATTGGTGAAAGCTTTCTACAGTCACACCAACTGGCAAAACGCATCTATTTAGTGAGTAAACTGTTTCCTTCTATGTAATGGCACTCTTTTTACATCCTCTGAGCAGGCTCTCTCTACTCCTGTGAACCATCAGCTAACCCTACTTTGAGATGAAGCATAGTGAGATTGGGGTGAAATATTCTCCTATGCTCCTGGGAGAGGAGATGGGGAGCATTGCGAAAAATGATTGGAGGGCAACAGGCAGCTGTAGGAGGCAGGGTAACCATGTTTGCCTGGTCAAGGTGGGAGCTATTAGAATGATTGTGGCTCTGTCTTTCTTTAAATGTGATTTTGGCTATTAGGGGAGTTGGCAGAAATGCATACAGTAGGGCTGACAACCACTGAAAGTGAAAATCATCCCCTAAGGATTGGCGATCCAATCCACCCCTGGAGCAAAAGTGGGTACAATTGTTGGAATCTATTTCCCACTCATAGTCTTGGAAGAAGTGTCTGTTGAGTCCATCTGTAGTCACGGTCTGAATGCCCAGGAGATAGACTGCTCTGATAGTAATCTGGTTTTGTATGCACCAATTCCAAAATCTGAAAGCCTCGGTGCAAAGGGAAGGGGATCTGAAGCAGGGCGGGCAAGCGAGCGGTCTAGTGCCCCGGCCCTGAAGCAGGGCGGGCAAGCGAGCGGTCTAGAGCCCCGGCCCTGAAGCAGGGCGGGCAGATGAGCAGATTCGCTTTCGGTAGCGGGAATGGAGAGCAAATTCTCCCGGGGTGGCTAGGGAAGTGGGGAGGAGGATGCAGGCCCACCCGTCTCCACTGCGTCCCAGCCCCGGGTCCTATCAGTGGTAAAGGCATTCGCCCCTGAGTCAGCGGGGCTCCCGCCGCAACACACTGACGGAGGGGTTCCGCCCCTGAATCCGGCCACTGGCTATGGCCGTCCCTGGGCCACTTCCTCCCTGTATCCCCAGGTACCTGAGTTGGCCGGGTCCTCAGGGTCGCTGGGGTGCACAGCCCGGGATCGGCCCACCAGTCCCTCCTTATCCAGCGGTGGCAAGGCGGAGAGCTCCTCTGCAAAGGGCAGCTCCTCCAGGTCCTGTCCCGCCTCTGCGGGTTCGGCATCCAGCAGCTCCTCCAGGTCAGGGCCGGCCTCGGCAGGGATCTCCCAGCACTCAGTCTCAGGGGGCTCAGGCCAGTCACGGGGGCCCAGAGGCCTGGCCCAGTCCTTGGGGCCCAGAGGCCCTATCCAGCCCTTAGTGGTTGGCTGCTTGGACTGTTCCTGGGGCCTCTGCTCCGGGAGGCATTCGCTTGGGGCAGAGGCCCGGCCCAGTTCAGGCCTTGGCTGCAGCCGGCAAAACGGCACATCTGCCTCCGGCGGCAGCTCTCTCCCCACTAAGCTGCTGGGCCTGTCTCTTATACTGCCAGCCCTGGGTCTCGCTCCACCCCTCTCCTTCCGGTTGGCTGGGCCTGCAGGGGCCCAGGCTCCGAGGAAGGCCACAGTGCCTTGCTACACACCCCACCCCCCTCAAGTCCAGCTCCCGGTCTCCGGGGCTGGCCTGCACCCCTTCCCCTAAGCGGGACAACGCATCTGTGTTCGCATGGTCCTTTCCGGCCCGACAGTAAAGGCAAAAGGTTGTAGGGCAAGGTACCAGCACGTGATCTGCACATTTGTCTCCTTCATTTGATGGATCCATCAGAGGGAGGCGTGGTCCGTGATTACCACAAACGGTCTGCTGAGGAGGTAATACCGGAGCGCCTCCAGGGCCCACTTTACCGCCAGCGCCTCCTTTTCAATGGTCGCATACTTCTGCTCTCGGGGGAACAGCTTGTGACTGATATAGAGTATGGGGTGTTCCTCTCCGTCAAAGTCCTGTGCGAGGACGGCCCCCATTCCTACGGCTGAGGCATAGGACTGCACCAGGAAGGGGCGGGTAAAATCGGGGCTGTAAAGGACAGGCTTGTGGCACAGCTTATCCTTCAAGAGGTTGAAGGCTTGGTCACATTCCGGGGTCCACCGGACGTGGAGCGGCTGGTCCTTCCGGAGCAGGTCTGTTAGCAGCGCAGCGAGGGTAGCATAGGCTGGTACAAATTGCCGATAATAACCGGCCAATCCCAGGAATTGCCTCACTTGCTTCTTGGTGGTAGGCTGCGGGTAGTCCTGGAGCGCCTGTACCTCCCCGATCAAGGGGCGTAGGGTTCCTCAACCCAGAGTGTATCCCAGGTATGTGGTCTCCTGCCACCCGATACGGCATTTTCGGGGGTTCGCAGTTAACCTGGCCTCCTGCAGCGTCCTCAGGACAGCGGCCACCTCGTTCAGGTGGTCCTCCCAATGCCGGCTGCATACCACCACGTTGTTGAGGTAGGCCATGGCGTAGTGTACATGGGATCCGAGGAACCCGTCCATCAAGCGCTGGAAAGTTGCGGGAGCCCTGTGGAGCCCGAAGGGCATCCGCACAAGTTGGTACAACCCGCTCAGGGTCGCAAATGCGGTCTTTTCTTGGGACCGGGTGTCCAGGGGAATTTGCCAATACCCCTTTGTGAGGTCAAGTATTGGGCCTCCCCAAGTCGGTCAAGCAACTCATCAATCCACGGCATAGGGTAGGCGTCAAACTTCGAGATGGAGTTGACTTGCCTGAAGTCCTATACAAAATCGTCGTGACCCATCTGGTTTTGGCACCAGCACTATGGGGCTACGCCACTCACTGGTCAAGGGTTCGATTATCTCAAACCTCAGCATAGCCTGGACCTCCTCCTCCACAGCGGCCTGTAGATGGCGGGGGGCATGTTTTGATGGTGTGGTAGACCCGGGTGGTCTTCCCCGGGGTCGAGGTAAATGTCGTGGTGAAGGTCTCCAGTAGGTGCTTTGCTTTCCGCTTTTGGGTCTTCGAGAGATCGGGCCCTAACTGGGGTTCATCTTGGTCCTCTCTTTGGGGAATCTGCGGTCCCAGGTCTGGATCAGGAGGGTACGGGTCGATCATCAGGCCCTCCCGCGCACGCCAAGGTTTCAAAAAGTTGACATGGTAGATCTGCCTCTGCTTTCGCTGGTCTGGCTGCCGGATCTCGAAGTTCATGGGGCCGACCTGATGGATGACCTCGTAGGGCCCTTGCCATCGGGCCAGTAATTTAGACTCCGTGGATGGTAACAATACCAGGACCCGGTCGCCGGGTTCAAAGGAGCGGGTCTGCGCGTTCTGGTTATAGGTCTGGGCCTGCCTGGCTTGGGCATGCTGTAGCTTCTCCTGGGCCAGGACCCCGACCTGTTGAAGGCGTTCCCATAGGTTTAGGACATACTGTAGCAGCCCCCGGGTTGGCGAAGGGGCTTGCTCCCACTGTTCCCGCATAAGGTCCAGGATCCACTGGGGTTGTCACCCATACAATAGCTCGAAAGGTGAGAATTGGGTGGAAGTGTGGGGTACCTCCCGTATGGCCATAAGCAGGGGTGGGAGCAACTGGTCCCACTTTCGCAGGTCCTCTGGGGGGGACTTCCACAGCATGAGCTTTAGGGTGTGGTTGAACCGTTCCACCAACCCATCGGTCTGGGGGTGGTAAACTGAGGTCTGGAGCTTCCGGATCCCAAGGATGTCGCAGACCTCCCGGAACAGTCGGGAGGTGAAATTTGTCCTTTGGTCCGTGAGGAGCTCTTTGGGGAGCCCCACCCAGGCGAAGACCTTCACAAGCTCCCCCGCAACGATCCAGGCAGTTGCGTTCTTTAAAGGGATCGCCTCCGGGAAACAAGTGGCCTAGTCCATTAAGACAAGGAGGTAGCGGTACCCTGCTACACTCCGCTCTAGCGGTCCCACGAGGTCAATAGCCACCCTCTCAAAGGGGGTGCCGACCAGTGGGAGAGGGGGACCTGTGGCACCCCGGCTGGGGCCGCCTGCTGGCATTCCGGGCAGGAGGCACAGTAGGCCTGGATGTCTCGGTGGACTTCGGGCCAACAGAATCGGGCCAAGGTCTTGTCGACACATAGGTGGCCCGCAGCCGGAATATCATGGGCGAGTCTTAGTACAGCCCTGCAATGGGGCTGGAGCACCAGCAACTGGGTGTGTGGCTCCTGGGTCTGAGAGTCCCGCCCTACTCGGTAGTCGGTTTTGGCGTAGCTCAAAGCACGGGTACTGGGTTGCTCTTTGGAGGTTAGTGGCCTCCCCATCCACCGCGGCCAGTTGCTCATAGGCGTGGCTGAGGGTAGGGTCTTCCCTCTGGTCCTGACAGAAGTCCTCCCCCGGCCCACTCAGGTCAGTAAGGTCTGTTCCGGCCAGGGGGGTCCTCCTCTTCGGGGGTTCCCGTCTCTCCAGGGGGTTCTGGGGCGGGGCCCAAAGGGTCGTCCTCAGGTGGAGGCTCTTGGGGTTCAGGCGTCTCCGCCTCCGGGGTCTCCTTGGCTGGGGCGCCTTGGCTGCCTGCTCTTTGTAGGACCCTCGCGAAGTCTGGCCAGTCCCAGCCCAAGATCACTGGGTAGGGGGGGCGAGGCGCCAGCCCCACCGGGAGCACCCGGGTGACCTGCCCGATAGTTAGGGGGACTGCAAGTGTGGGATAGAATTTCAGGTCCCCATGGAGGCATCGCAGGCTGACCTGCCCAAGGGCTCGCCCATCCTCGGGGACCAGCCTCGTCAGAATGAGGGTTTGGTCATACCCTGAGTCGACCAGGGCCTCTGGGTGTTGCCCCGCGATGCCGACAGTGATTTTTGCTTTTGGGGGCGTCGGCCCCCGGGCTCGGCCCTCCCCAGCGTAGACCAGGCCGTAAGGACAGTCCCTTGTCAGGCCCTTGAGTTGCAGGCCTCCTTTTTGGCCGCATGGAACAGCGGGGTTCGCGCTCTCGGGGGTCTTTTGGGGTTTGTCTGGCCCTGCTGATTGGGACAGATGGCGCCCAGCTGCTGCATCCACTGCCATTGCAGCTCCTGCTGCTGGGCCCCCAGGTAGCGGATCAACTGTTCCTGTTGCTGGCCCAATCCTTGCAGCAGCTGCTGTTGCTGTAGCTGGGCCGCTTGCTGCTATTGTTGGAGCTCAGTACCCCACTTCAGGAGCCCGTCCAGGTCCATGGTCCGATCCGCCCCCGGCGTTTGGTTACCAATGGATGGTCTCGGTGGGCAGCCCCTTTGTGTCAGAGGTTTAGATGCCCTCATTCTCCACCACGTGTAGAAGCAGCCGGCACGGTTCAGCTGGGGCTTTGCGACCCTTCCTCGGTCCCAGGCTCCGAGGAAGGCCACAGCGCGTCTGCTGAGGGGAATTAGAAGCAGTTTAGAAGCCTATAGCCCTGGCCTTCCCACAGGCGGGCTGTTTATGCAGTCTAGTGCCCCGGCCCTCGGGCAGGGCAGGCAAGGAAGCAGTCTAGTGCCCTGACCCTTGGGCAGGGCGGGCAGATGAGCAGCTGTCTAGTGCCCCGGCCCTCGGGCAGGGCGGGCAGACAAGCAGATTCGCTTTCAGTAGCGGGAATGGGGAGCACATTCTCCCAGGGTGGCTAGGGAAGGGGGGGAACGGGATGCAGGCCCACCCATCTCCACTGTGTGCCAGCCCAGGGCCTATCAGTGTTAAAGGCGTTCGCCACTGAGTCAGCGGGGCTCCCGCCGCAACATGCTGACGGAGGGGTTCCACCCAATTCCGGCCACTGGCTATGGCCATCCCTGGGCCACTTCCTCCCCGTATCCCCAGATACCTGAGTTGGCCGGGTCCTCGGGGTCACTGGGGTGCACGGCCTGGGGTCGGCCCGCCAGTCCCTCCTCGTCCAGCGGTGGCAAGGCGGGGAGCTCCTCTGCGAGGGGCAACTCCTCCAGGTCACAGGGCTCTGGGGATGGTCCGGCCTCAGGCAGCAACTCCAGGTCGGGGCCAGCCTTGGCGGGGATCTCCCAGACTTCAGTCTCGGGGCTCGGTCCAGTCACGGGGGGCTCAGAGGCCTGGCCCAGTCTTTGGGGCCTGTAGGCCTAGGCCAGTCTAGGGGGCCCGGAGGCCCTATCCAGCCCTTAGCGGTTGGCTGCTTGGGCCGTTCTCGGGGCCTCTGCTCTGGGAGGTGTTCGCTTGGGGCAGAGGCCCAGCCCGGTTCAGGCCTTGGCTGCAGCCGGCGGTACAGCACGTCTGCCTCTCTCCCCACTGAGCTGCTGGGCCTGTCTCTTATACTGCCAGCACTGGGCCTGGCTCCACCCCTCTGCTTCCAGGTGGCTAGGCCTGAAGGGGCTGGTTCTGTCCAGCGGGGGCAGAGTGACTCTTCCTCGGGCCCAGGCTCCGAGGAAGGCCACAGCGCCTTGCTACAAAGGGCGTCCCTGGGCCTGTACTGGAAGCCGGGCATAACGAGCTCTCCATCAGAAGGAGGTGAAGTATAATTTCTGTTTTTCCTGGCTCTTTATTTTAACGCCAGACAAAAGTTGCACTTTTGAGAGACGTGCAACTCTCCAAGGCAGCGGCTTTTAACAGGAATGTCCACTGCTGACCAGGATGGTTTCCCAGCCTGACAAACAGTGTTTGAAACCAGAAGAACATCATCTCGCAAACAGAAAATGTCTGTCTAAAACTATCAAAATAGAATATAGCAAGGAGAAAGAAAAACTTTTTTTAAGAAAGAAAAGAAGCTAAAATAAAAGAAACGATTGGCCATGAGAAAACTAACACTACAACTAACTAACAGCAAGAGAAATTAGGGTTGAGGAGATCTCAAAAGAACAACTAGTAGAGCTCCATCTCAGGCAGAGGTGGTTGAGATGGAACTGAGGCTGGTTCGTCCACACAGTTGTAAGTGGGAGTCTCTTTGATGGACCAGGAGATGAAGTCAGTCTGATGTCACATGCCATGCAGCCTGCAGCGCTTAGTGAATAGGGGGCTGGACTAGGATTTAAGTTCAGGTTCCAGTTCTGCCACTGGTTAGCTGGGTGACCTTTGCTAAGTCACTTTACCATCCGCTGCCTCAGTTTCTCCATCTGTAAAACGAGGATGATACTGCACTCTTACTAAAGTGCTTTGAGAGCTACTGATGAAAAGTGCTATGTACCAGATATGTGATGGTATTATATATAGATCAACAGCACTGAGAGTCAAGGTTGGAAATATTGTAAGTCAGTAGTTTACAGCATTAAAGGAAATATAAAATAAAAATAAAATGTAAAATTGCTGGAAAAGATTGAAATATTTCTTGTCATAGAAAAGTATTGACATTTACTAAACTGTACATTGCTCAGATTTTAAGACATTGTGTTGATTTTAAAATAGTGTGCCTTAACTTACAATAGGCTTAACCAAATCTGTTTCACTGTTGTCTTGTGTGGGCAGAGAATGTCGCAATATGCCTTGTGCCCCTGTGCATAACCTCTGCAGAGACAGCAGCTTGCTTTCAGGTCTGAGGAGGAAGAGGAATTCTCTCCCCAGAGCCCTTTGTTACAATGCTCACGTATTTGGCTCAAACCCAGTGTTCCTGGGTATCTAATCTCGCATTGTGTTACACTGACCCAGACTGCAGCTCCCTGGGGACTGTTATGGAACAGAGGAATTGCTCTGCTGGTTCAGACCTGTGGCCCATCTGGCCCAGTGACCTATCTTTGACAGTGGCCAGCATCACTATTTCAGAGGATGGTGCAAAGAATCTCCCGATGGACTGTCCTGCCCCAGGGAAAGTCTCTCCCTCAAATTATCAGGCTGAGGTTGGTGCATGCCCTGAGGCAGGCACTTAGATCACATTATTTGGCCCTTCAGACCCACTATTTCACAGGAAGGCTGGGGAACTGCTTGATTCATACAAGAGCAACAGGGGAGGAGCCACGCTGAGTCTTTTAGATAGGTCAGCATGAATTTCCACAACGTAATTTTCAGGGCTTGTTGGAAGGTCTCAGCAAAGCTATGTGGAGTTCCCACACATCCTACATTAGACACATACCATTTCTTGTGGATCAAGGGAAAAACTCACCCCCGAGTCAGACTTCAATAAACACTTGGACTTATTCTTCGGCTACAGCCCGAAACATCATTCACCTCAGAGCAATGGGCTCAGAACAGGGGAAGGGAACTAAACTATACTAGCATCTCCTTAAGCTCTTTTGAAAAGATCCAGTCAGGTCTACCGCACTGCTAGAAAACACACCTGCTCGCTACTCACCCCAGGGCCATCGGCTTTGACCAAATCGAAGCTTTCATTTAAAGAGTGAGTTTGTAGGTCTATGGCTTCCAAACAGAACAGGATTCCATCTTCTTCAGGGCCTGTCTACATGGGAGTGTTGTACCACTGTAACCAGGTACACCCCCCCAGTGTGCACACAGTGATATTGGCAAAAAGATGCTGCATACATGTTCCCATACAGAAAGGGGAATAACTGTGTCAGTACCACAACACAAAGGCTTGTGTAGGCTGGTGGCACGGTCCAGTTGGGGCGTTGAGACCCTTCCTCAGGCCTAGGATACCCAGTCACTAGGGCCCAGAGGCCCTCTCCAGTCACTCAGACCCAGGCTTTGGAGACTCCAGTCAGTGAGGCAGTTGCTCCAAACCGCTGCAGGGCCTGGGTCAGGCCTAGACCACAGCCTCTGGGAAGACGCATCTGCCTCCAGCGGCAGCTTCCCCGACTGAGCTGCTGGGCCAGCCTTTTATACTTCCCTTCCTTGCCCTGGCTCCACTCCTCTGTGTCCAGGGTGTTTGGCCTGCAGGTCCTGGTTCTGTTCAGTATGGGCGTTGCGGCTCTTCCTCGGACCCAGGCTCCAAAGAAGGCCACAACACCTTGTTACAGCTTGTATCAGTATAAGTATCTTAGTAAAAAGCATCCCCTAGCCAACAGTTAGACTGGCCTAACTACCAGGTATAGACAGACCTTGCTGCTACTTCTAGTCAGAGCGTCTACAAACTGCAGCAGCAAATCTGGTCCGTTTCCAGCCTCTATCTGCCATTTCCACCCCAGCTCACTACCTCCTTTGGAAGCTCTGTATTTTGGTTTATTTTCCCAAGATGCAGTAGTTGCCTTTTTGCATGTTGAGTTTGTAGTGCCTGTGTTGTGCTTCCCTCCTGCAGCACAGGCAGCAAACAGCTCCTGGCCCACAGTAGGGGTGCAGGACAGGGAATGTGCATGAGAAGAGACATTTCCTGGGCCTAGCTCCTTCTGATGACTAGACCATTCTATCCAGATGAGCAGTATGAACTTCCTCATAGCTTGGCCAGGCACAAAGCAAACTGCACAGGGAAGAGCCGCATTGCAGGCCAGTGCCCATCTGCTGACACTGGATTACAGACCAGGATGAGAAAGCCCCAACGACCTCTTGAGAGGTTTTGATAGAGGGAAAATAAACCTCTTTCATAGGGAATAACTTTATTGTAAAAGCTGAAAATACAGATCCCGATGGAGCTCTTACTAAAAGGGAAACAGTACAAAAATCAATGGGGGGCAGCTCTCCGAGCAGTAGGAAGGCAGTCTCTGGGGGCAGGGGAGCCCCTGGAACACAGCAGCATTTCTGGGACAGGTGGCAATGGCATGCTTCAGAAAAGGAAAATTCCACCCATCTCCTGCTACCAGTCAGCCCTACAGCCTTTATCCAACTCGCCTCTAGCCCTGAGCCCTGCCCAGCCCAGCCCCACCACGGTCCTGCTGGAAAGTTTCTATGGTGAACACTGCTACCTATGGTGTTTCCATGGTGAGAACTATTGCCCCTCCACCCCAGGTTTCAACTCTGAACAACCCCACACCCCTGAATTCACTCCCTGCAGCAGGTCTCTGGCTCAGCCCCACATCACATTGTGGGCCATTCTACAGGCTGTGGTTATACAGGAGACACAGGCTGTAAAGAAGGGGAAATGTCAATGTTCTGATTGGTTCCATCCTTCCATGTACAACATTTCTGAGGATCAGTATCTGGCTGGGGCTACGAGAGGTCAGGGCCAAGTCCATGGGTTGGCTGGACCCTGAGGAGGCACAGCCCCTGCGAATGGAAGGATAATCACCACCTTTTCCACTGCCACACGTGACTCTTCTGCAAGACAGGCAAGCATCTATTGTCCTTGGCACCTTTGAAAATGGCATTGCCAACCACACATAGGGTTGGACCTTGCTCTTGCTGTGACTCATTTGCTGAATGCTGATCCAGCCACTTCCTCCCTGCTACCTTAACCCGTCCCGCTGGGCTGCTCTGGGTGTGGAGCTCAGAGGGGATTTCTCAGGAGATTGGCCATCCCACCCTAGAGCCACCAAGGCCAAGCTGTGGTTCAGGGATTCATCCAGCTTCCGCGTTTCTGCTTCTAGAACAGCAGCCTTGGGCTCCCTGGCCACAGCTGCTAAGGAGTGAAAGAGCTCCTGGTGTAGGCCCGACAGCTCCTGGCTGGTCTTTGCACTACATCTGATGTAGTCCTGTTTGTGCTTCCGCTCCAGCACCAGCTGCATCTGCAGAAGAGACACCTGAAGGAAAAGGAATGGGCTGAGCTCAAGGGGCCAAAGGAAAAGAAGTGATTTGCCTGGTATTCTCCTTCTCTCAAGATCCCTCCAAACCGTCAGCATGTTAGCTCACTCTGCAACATTCACCCCTGAACCTGCAGCCTCCCACACCCACTCCAATATACTGCCAATGACACAGCCTGTCCGTTGGCCACTCCACTGCGCACTGCCTCTCCAGTGCGTACAGAGTCTGGTCAAGGATTCTGGCTTTCTCCATGATATTAGTCCCTTGTATAGAGAGTGCCTCTGCCTGCAGGCTATACCCTCCAACAACAGCTACATTCCTCAGAACAATGCAACTGTCAACCTCAGGTGAGACTCAGGAGCATGTAATTTCTTGGCAACGGGACTAACAAACCTTTGGGACTAACTCCCTCAAGAGATTAAAGTGACCACAAATCCTGCCTCTTTCAGAACAGAACATAGCTCTCTGCTGGAGTAGGGAGCTTGCCCAGAGAAAAGGAGAAAACAGCTACAAACCAGAGCTCCTGGCTATTTAAAGTCTAGCAGGGTGATTAGCGATAGATCAGTACAATTATCAGAGGCAGCATAGCCAAGGATCAGGAGTGTGCCTCGTTGCACACAGGTGACACGGTGTGCTGCATCCATAGGGAGGAGTAGCAGACACTGCTAGTGAGGTACAGATACAGATGGCCATGGTGGCATCATGACTGTGGGAAGCACCAGAGGTTGGAGTGTGGGTGGTACTGATGTAGCTAACACTCCCATGGTGCCCAAGGCTCTGATAAGCCCTGTATCAGGACCATGGTTTGCAACTGTCCTAAAGAAGGTCAGCAGGGCCATTCCTCTGGTGCTGCCTCCTGGATTCCTGGAGCCCAGCTAGGAAACAGGGTCTCCTGGGAACTGCTTGGAAAGTTGCCCAGCCTTGAGAACAAGGCAGCTGTGCATCAACCAGCTGCTGCTCCCCCTCCTCCAGCATAGACTGGTCCCAGCATTTGGGGCATGCAGTACCCTAGCTGAGGAGTCAGAGCCAGACATCAGTGACTCTCCAAGCCAGCACGCCAATGGCCTCCTGGGGATGGGGATGCCCAGTTGTTAACCTGTGTGAAGCAGAACTGCTAGGCCTAGACCAACGTCGAATGCTGATGCTCAGTGCAGAATCATACAGGAGGCTGGAGAGGATGCTCCACTCTGGGCCCATAGCTCAGACTGCACTGCCAGTCTGGCTGTCGTCAGGCACAGAGTGCCCAGTGCCCACTAGGGCAGTCTATGCATTTTCTAAAGCCACTGAGTCCCACACCCCTGGCTGATAAAGAGAGAAAACTACAGCAAAGCTTGAGGGTGCCTGGAGTGGCAGAGAAGCAGGTGACCTAAAGCAATGAGGGGAATGCCTGCAATGCCCCAAACCAAAGCTGGTACTGAAACAACTGGGCATGCACCCAAAGCTGTCCAGTAAGACCCATGGCCTCCAACTTAGTAGGGGCTGGTTCACAGATGGACCCAGGCAAAGGAGCTAGCACAGCCTGTAAAGGCACCATGGGGTCTGTAAATGACGTTTCCTCAGAATATAGAGCTTTGCAGTGCCGCAGGACCTGGAAGACTGCTCCCATTTTATATAGTCTTGAAAATAAGCAAGAGCTGAAGACTGCCAGGGATTCTCTCTCCAGCTCCCTGTGCACTTGTCCCAGCACGCTGAGACTGTCGTGCATCCAGCAGGGCTGCAGGAACTGAACAGGGATTCTCCTGCAGTGACTCCTCACGGCTACCATCACGGGCTGGTGTGGTACCTGCTGGTTGCTTTGGGGCCTTGCTGGCAGCAGAAGTAAGATGGGCAGGGAAATGGAGTTCAGATGTGTGGAAACAGCTGAGGGGGAGCAGGTGGAGAGATGGGGCTTTGGGGGGAGCAGGCTGAGCCCTATATACCCAGGCCGTCTCTTCCCTTGGGGGACCGGCAGGCTGCTCTCCAGTTTCAGCTGGGCACAATCTTTCTGGATGCAGATAACCCTTCATCTCACAGATGTGCTATCAGGCTTGTCAGTGCCTGGACTTAGATGAATGGTCTTTGGCATGTGGCAAGGGGATCTGAGTAACTGGGCAGAGGGCAGGGCACTCCCAGGCAGAGCAGTCACAAAGGAAATGATCAGCAACATTCTTGAGGGGGCTGAAACATGGGACATGTCGGCCCACCACACGAGACCCCAAACCCGGAGAGCTATGGGAGCGCAGCTCCACCACACAATCGTCCATGGCACGTTTTGAAAGGAAGAGACAATAAAACAACTGACTTACTCACGGCTGCGCCTGCTCCGTCGGGTACCCCAAGGCCACAGACCCCTCACAGCCACGCTTCGTCCTGTCTGGGCGCCAGTGCTGTGAGTTTCTTCACAGCCATGCCTTGTCTGGACTGATATCCCAGTGCAGCAAACTCCCTCCAAGCTCTGCCCAGCCCGGCACTATGAAATCGCCTCCCAGCTGCTCCCTGCCTGGCTTGGTGCACCAGCACGAGGAGCTCCCTCACAGCCCCATTCTGCCCTCTGCCCCACCGCTACAAGTGCCCTCCCTGCCATGCCAAGTGCTAGGAGTCCCTCAGAACCATGCCTCTTCCGGGCCCCCCATTCCTAGCAGTCTGCACACCGCTGCGCCCCTCCAGTGCAGATAGGACTGGATGACAGGTTTTCTACTCCTAACCTGCTTCTGCAACTCGGCGAGTCGCCTACGGAGAGTCCGGGCCTCCTCCTAGGAAGAAAATGCAGAGAGGCGGCCTTTTAGTCCTCTGCCTGCTTGCGGCAGGACTAGACCAGAGCTAGGCCAGGCCGGACTGAAGCACTTGCCAGAGGCCTCTGTAGGGTCACATGCCTCAGGTCCCCTCCCCATTCAGACCTGTCCTGAAGCCACTGCCTTATTCTGCCCAGAGTTGGACATGGGAAGTCCACAGGCATCTGGTAGCGAGAGGTCAGCACAGTCCCTCTTCAGCCTCCTCCGCTCACACTCCACCTGCATGCAGAACACAGAGGAAGGGTCACAGGAGTCTGCCAGGGACAAAGGAACTAATAGCTTGGGGCACCAGGTGGGCAGAGAAGGTTCTGCACTCAGAGGCACTTACTTTCACTGGTGGGGAAAGGGAATGGGGACAAGAGGCGTTGATGCTGAAGTAAGTGTGTGTGGGGGTGTGGTGGGCAGGTGGTGCCAGAGGCTGTGGGTGTACTGTCATCCCTCAGTGCTGAAGGAAGCTGGGGAGGCGCTAGGAACCTGGCTCACCTGCTCTAGAGTCCTCCTGAGTTGGGTATTGAGCTGCTCCAGCTCAATTTTGTCATGTTCCAGCCTTGCAACAGCTTGCTGCAGGCGTCCCAGCCGCTGCTGCAGGAGTCTCCTCTCTGTCTCTGCTGCCAGCTGCTCCTCTTTGTCTCCCATGGCCTGGTGGGTGCAGAGAGGAGTCTCGGTGAGCCCATGACATGCGGGTACAGCAGCCGTCATGCTATCCAGATGCTCAGTGAGGAGCCAGTACAAAAAGCTGGCTAGGGAGGCCTACAGAGGAGCACATTGTGCCTGATGGGGAGTGCTCATTAGTCACTCCTTCTTCCCCACAGGGCTCAGGGGTCTCCCTCCAGCATAGCTACCATTGGCACTTTAGGGCCAGGGCATAATTATCCAGGTCAGATACCCACTTCTTTCTTTTTCCCTTCCTTGTGTATGTGCCCTGCGCACTCTCCCCTCCCTCACCTGCTGTTTCTTGGCTTTCTCCTTCTCTCTGAGCAGCAGATCCACATCTCCATTCAGAGCCTTGTTTGAAACCATCTCCTCTAGGTCTCTGAGGGCTGAAGCAAGCTGCTCCTGTAATAGTGACAAACAGCATAGATCAGCCTCTGGAAGGCAGGGTTGCAGTGCTTCCTACTGGAGAGGGCACTCGTTTCTGCATCTGATGTCTGTGCTTTCAGATTTATGGCATGTGATTGAGGTTTCAGTGACACAGCTGGGTTAGCAAAGTAAATTACACTCAGTAGCTGTGATCCAAGAAACACTGCCCCAATTTGCAGAATAGCCTCTGGGTCTAATGATTTATTGCTAGGAGTAGACACACTGGGAAATGATTTGAGAACCAACGTTATCAGTGTATATTGTACGTATGAGGGATTGAAGCACAAAGGGGATTTACTGGAGGAATTCTTTAAAATGATATTTCTCGAACTGAACAGGCTGATGAAATCAATGGACTGGGGACTGGGACAGTGTTCTTCTTGTTTCTCTTCTCTCTCTTTGATAATTTAATAGATGGTGACAGGAAGAACATATTTTTCCAGATATTGCTAGAGTGACCCAACTTAGAAGGTATAAAGTTGAGTTGTTTAAGCAGATTTCTTATAGTGGAACAAGGAGGTCTATCATTTACTTACTAAATTAGGAGTAATATTGAAGAGAAATCTCATTATGTCCTCACCAAGATACATTTATTTTAGAAGGCAAGGCCATGATGTCCCATACTAAATGAGCTGTTGAAAAAAAAATAAAATAAAAAACTCTCACACACTGATTTTTCTAAAATTTCTTTTTTGCTGGAGTCTGAGTAGACCTCAGCCCTCCTTGCAGTTTGGTATGTTGTTTTTATTCCTTGGAGTGAGCCATGATTTATATTAACAGATGGGAAAAGAGCTCATTAGTTTAAGATTAGAGATTTTTTCTCTCCATTATTTAAAGTGTGGCTCCAGATAGTCATTTGCTTCATTTTTTGGCTTAAAAAGAAGTTGTTGGTTCATAAAACTTTAGGCCCCAATCCTGCAAACACTTTTACTGGTGCTCACTTTTACTCATGTGAGTTGCTCCATTCAAGCTAATGAGACTACTCATGTGTGTAAAGTTATTCCCAAGATTGTCTGTTTTCTTATAAGCTTACATGGAATTGTAAAGACTAGGACTGTTGCATTGCAAAAGAGGGAAAGATGATGAAATTACTGAGGTGGCTGAACTAGCTGACAATGTCAGTAATTATTTCCCTCAGGCCTGCACGTTTACTATTGCTTCTGTTGGTTATATTGGAGTATACAGGAGGATGAAATGCTCTTTGCTCACACTGAATCTGCACTGATGCAGACAAGTATTGCCTGGCTATGCCATTTCTAATGTAAAATTTATTAAAAAAATACAAATGCCCTTTTTCTGTGTGGCTCCTAGAAAATGGAAATCAAAACACAGGATAAATATTCAACAAGACAAATTAATTTCCTTGTACTAATACTTCTCTGAATAAATTATCTTGCAGGGTTCTCTTTCGTGGATCTTGGCTCAAAACTGGCACAACTCCTTTAGTTCTCAAGAGTTTTGACTCGAGGGCAACAATAGATAGGTAGAGTGTGAGCCATGCTCCTTGTCAGCCACAGTACATCACCCCTGCAGAGTAAAAGTACTGCTGTTTGGACACCTCACTCTGTCCCTGAACTGTGCAGAATGACAAACCAAAAGAAAATGATCAACACATGCTCAAAACCTGAAAAATGAGAACAAGATGAAAAAAATCAAGAAACCTCAAAGAAGAAAATACCAGTCTGTAAGGAGAGACGGGTAAGCGAGAGTGAATCCTGCAGAGACATCTACAGCAAATTACAGAATCTACAGAATTAGAGGGACAAGAGGGAAGGTCCTCTCCAGAATCAGTAACTAGTTAAAAGATAGGGAACAAAAGGTAAAATAAATGGTCATTTTCAGAATGGAGAGAGGTAGTGATGTCTCCCAGGGGTTTGTACTGGGACCAGTACTATGCAACATATTCATAAATGATCTGGAAAAAGGGGTAAAAAGAGTGAGGTGGCAAAATTTGCAGATGAAATAAAACTACTCAACATAGATTAGTCCAAAGCAGATTGTGAAGAGTTACAAAGGGATCTCACAAAACTGGGTGACTGGGCAACAAAATGGCAGATAAAATTCAATGTTGATAAATGCAAAATAATGCACATTGGAAAACAATCCCAACTATATATATAAATGATGGGGTCTAAGATAGCTGTTATCACTCAAGAAAGAGATCTTGGAGTCACTGTTGATAGTTCTCTGAAATCATCCACTCAATGTGCAGCGGCAGTCAAAAAAGCTAACAAAATATTGGGAATCATAAGAAAAGGGATAGATAGTAAGACAGAAAATATAGTAAATCCATGGTATTCCCTCATCTTGAATTCTGCATGCAGATCTGGTTGCCCCATCTCAAAAAAGATACATTGGAATTAGAAAAGGTACAGAAAAGTAAAATGATTAGGGGTATGAAAAAGCTCCCACCTGAAGAGAGAGAAATAAGACTAGGCTTTTCAGCTTGGAAAAGAGACGACTAAAGGGGGATATTATAAAGGTTTATAAACCCATGACTCTTGTGGAGAAACTAAATAAGGAAGTGTTATTTACTCCGCATAACACAAAAACTAGTGGGTTACCAAATGAAATTAATAGGCAGCAGGTTTAAAATGAACAAAAGGAAGTATTTCTTCACACAACGCACAGTCAACCTGTGAAACTCCTTGCCAGAGGATGTTGTGAAGGCCAAGACTGTAATGGGGTTCATAAAAGAACTAGATAAGTTCATGAAGGATGTGTCCATCAATGGCTATTAGCCAGGATAGGCAGGGATTGCTGTTTGCCAAAGGCTAAGAATGGCCAATGGGGTGACCACTTGATGATTAACTGTTCTATTCATTCCCTCTGAAGCACCTGGCATTGGCCACTGTTGGCAGACAGGATACTGGGCTAGACCAGGCTAGATGGACCGTGGGTCTGACCCACTATGGCCATTCTTATTATTATTAGCAATGAAATTACCCCAACTCTAAAGAAGCTATCTGGGCAGGATTTTCACTGCTGGAGAGAGGTGCCCCAAAAGAAAAACTAGGCCGATCTGCTATGAGCAGCATTAAGAAGGCCAATGTCAACAGCAAAAACGTGAAGTTTATTTTACAACTATCCATCTATAAACATAAAGAGGAGTGAGAAATCTCCACAACTCTAGCCTCAACATTTAGGTTGGCTGGAGAGAGCAACTAGAGAGAAAGCAAACATGCAAAAAACACTGATGAGCTGAAAATAAGGGACATAGTGACAGAAACAAAAGCGTCTGGGTGGGGTAGGAGAGTTTGGCCATCCCTATCTTAGAAACAAATTTGGAGCATGCAGAGTTTGAAATGGGAATCCCTCCTGCAGGCCAAATCCAAGAAAGACTGCTTCATGAGTGTGTGGAAAAAAGACCGTGTAGCTGCTATAGTTCAAAGTAAAAGCCTGAGACATGAAACCTAGTATAACAAGCCAGGTGTGAGGCCTGAGGCCTAGCATAACAGGCTAGATGTAAGGCTGGAGCTAAAGTAATAGTCAAGCCTGGTATAAAGCAAAGTGAGCAGGAGCCATGCTGTGAATGCTGGCAGACTCACAGTAACGGGCAAGAACAGAGCTGGTATAACATTCACGCGTTCCAAAGAAGTGCTAAGCACAAGCACATTCCAGAAAGGTACCAGGACATCCTAATACCTCAGAAATAACGAGGGCTCACTGACCTCCTCAAATGACACTACAATGTATAGAAATGTCTTGTTAATTTGATGAATAGAGATGTTTTGACCCAACCATCTAGGACAAGGTAATGGGTGGTATCTTACCACATCAAAGGATGGTACTTTGCCACATCAGAGGGTGGCAACTACACACGTCAGAAGGGCAATACACAACTTGTTTGTATCAGTGTATAAGGGGGTCTCTCTGTCTGGCTGAGTGAGGAACGGAAAGTCCCGCCGTTTACTGAGCTGGTTCATTGTCAGGGGCACACAATATTAAGTGTACTTGTAACATGTAAAAGGCACTTTCTGCTGTGCTTGTTTGACAATAAACCTGTCTGGGTGCCTTCATTGCTGAAAGGATCTGTAGTCTTATTGAATAATTCAATCGTGGAGTGGTGTCTCAGTTACCCGCACAGAGCTGGGACAGCATACACCCTGGAAGAACATACATGCAGCCAACAACTGACAAGAGCTGCAACTGAAACCATACCTGAGAGAGGCAGTGGTGACAGGCTTGCCTCTAACTAAGCTTTGACTTTGCCTCTAATTTCTGGACTGCCAGATAACAGCAGTAAGAATTGCAATCAGACATTCTTTATACACAAGCCTCTTGGCCACTGCTTTGCCCAGACCTATCTTAAACTAGGTGCAGCAGAGTAGGACTGGGATCTGGTTATGGTTTCCTGATTCTCCACCCAGCCCAGCCCAGTTTAGAGCAGTCTAGGAGCTGCTCTAAGCCATAACAGATGGCTGCGGTCTCCTAGGGCCCCTACGGCAGCTGGGGATTGCCAGAGCACATTGCACTCCTGCCACCGACTCCTCTGTTTTGGACGCTGCAGAGAGGGAAACGTAGAAGCAGTCTGCGTATGTCCAGCAGAAAACTTAGAGGAAGTTTGTGTCCCCTGTGAGCTGCTTGAGAGAGCCAGAAATTCTGGTATTTTATGTCGACATTTTTCCTTTAGTCTGCTCCAAACACCAAGGACCTTTCAATATTTGACATATGGAGAAGGGCCTTGGAAGGGTAAGCAGACAGATAAGGGAAGTATGCTGAGAAGTCAAACTTGGAGTTCTACATCCATCTATCTTCTGGGATGGAGAAGATGGCTCATGCCCTCCTGCCAAGACACCACATATCTTACCAGAAGCCAGCTGTCAGAGAGAAGGCACTCTGGCTAGGATGGAGGGAGGTGCCATGGTTCTGAGGGATGATCTGAGGCTACAATCAACCTGATGGGACTGACTTTGGCCAGACAGTGCAGAATAGAGAACTATATTGTCTCGGCCATGGATTATCAAGTATTTCTTTCTCCTGGGCTTTGCCAATACCCTTTCTACCAGAAGGGCTGATGGAAAGGTAAACAAGAGCCTTCTTCTATCGTGGACAGAAAAGACCACTTAAAGATCAGTCCCAGATCAGCTCAGTCTGTCTGCAGTCCTATTCTCCTCTCGTGCCAGGGATCCAGAAATGTCTTGTAGGACCAGGGCCCAAGCATAATTTTTTTGGGCCCAGTACAAACTTGTAACACAGGCCCCCTCCTGAACATATACCACAATCCCTCATCCCATACATACAATCTCATGAGCCATGAACATTTTTTTCCTCATGGTAATGGGGGTTGCAGCCTGGGCCGGGCCCCAAAGGGTCTCCGGGCCCCGGTAAAGTGTACCCTTTCCCCCCTCATGTGGGGGCCCTGTGTAGGACACAGCCTACTCCCACGCCTGTAAGCTTCCTGACAGAGGTGCCACCCTTCTCTTTTTGCTTGGTTATGTAAAAATGCAATGGTTTGAATGTCTGTAGGAATAAGGCTCACTTCCTGGGATACCAGATCTCCCAAGGTCCTTCAAGTGTGCAGTGCTGTTCTCATCTCATGCAGTTGGTACTGAAGAGTCCAAGTCCCATGGATGAGGCTTCCTCCACATGAGCTCCTTAGTCAGGCGGGACACATCTCTGACATGAGTTTGTGTGGGAAAGATCTGGAAATCTGTTTCACTTTCACATTGTCCCTGGACTGTGACACAGCCAGAGAGGTGGTCTATTTCCCAGATGTGATGTGAGAGTCCCTGTGAATCTTAGGAGTAGAGAGGTTACTTTTTCCTCTGTATTTGGCACTGCTGTGACTGCTGTTGGAATAGTGCATCCTGTTGTGGGGCTCTCAATTCAAGAAGGACATTGGATTAGATGACCTCATGAGGTCCCTTCCAACTCTAATATTCTATGATTCAAAGAAGAGCCACAAGAATGATTAAAGGATTACGAAACATGTCTTATAGTAAGACTCAAAGCGCTCAATCTATTTAGCATTACAAAGAGATGGTTAAGAGGTGACTTGATTAAGTACCTACATGGGGAACAAATATTCGATAATTTGCTCTTCAATCTAGCAGAGAAAGGTCTAACACAATCCAATGGCTGGAAGTTGAAGCAAGATAAATTAAAACCGGAAAGAAGGCGTAAATTTTTAACAGCGAGGGTAATCAATCATTTGTTAGCCAAAACATATGTTAAATGTAGCGCACACCACATTATACCCAATGTGATGCTGGCAGACTAGATGACAGCTCACATCAAGGTTCCTAGGTGTCAAGTGAACACTATCAAATGCATAGCTAGAAACCAGTCTGACTCACCTGTGTGTTAATATTGCTAAGATAGTTATTAAACTTGTAACAATGTGTTTAGATTTTATGAAATGCTTATAAGCTGCTGTGTGCATTAATCTCACTTATAATATCTGTAATTTATGCTATAAGGTAACTGTTTCGTAAATGTAAAAATGTTTGCTCTGAAACTGTAAATCCAGTCACGAGAGCACAGCATAGCCTGCATTGTATTCACTTTCTATGTGAAGTGACCTGGCTCTGAGGAGACAATCGTCCAGGTAAGGGCACATAATTATCCCGTGATCACAAATGGGGTGGCCACCATTGAAAGAACTTTGGAAAACACTCTAGGGGCTGATGGAAGTCTGAAGGGAAGGACTCTGAATTGGTAATGGTCATGTACCAGGGTGAACCTTAGGAAACATCTGTGAGCCAGTAGTACTGAAATGTGAAAGTAAACATCTTTTTGGTCAAGGGCTGAAAACCAGTCTCCCTATTCCAATAATCATCAATAAGGTGACTATCTTGAATTTCTGAGCTTTGACGAACTTGTTGAGAGCTCTGAGATCCAGGATGGGTCTCCAACCTCCCTTCCTTTTTATTAGGTATTAGGAAGTAGCGAGAGTAAAATGTTTTGCCTTGGAGATGTTGAGGTACTGGTTCTATAGCTCCTTATTGCAGGAGGTTGTCTGTCTCCTTCCACAGTAGACTTTCATGAGAATGGTCCCTGAAGAGGAACAGGGAATGGTGTTGTGGAGGGAGTAGGGAGGTGAAGTAGATGGATTAGCCAGATATGATGATCTCTAGGACTCATCTGTCTGAGGTTATGCACTCTCAGACACTGCAGAATGCTGCCAAACAGAGGCCAAATGGGTGCATGGTTTGGCTCTACAGCTAATTTGCTTTGCTTAAAAACTGCCAAATCCCTGGGACTTGAGAGACAAGCTGAGCTTTTTCTGGACAGAAAGAAAGGTATACGCCCGTTACTCTGCAAGGCCATCACAGCTTGAGGCACCTAGGGCCAGATTTTCAAAGGTCCATCAATGGGAGTCAGGCACCAAACCTGCTCAGGCACTTTTGAAAAATCACACTAGGCACAATCCGTAACCTTTGGTGCCTAAATATTTCTGAAAATCTGACCCTCAGAGACCTCCCAGAAGAGCTTTGGTCTCAGAAACCAGCAGTTCTGTAACACAGAGAATGGGGATTGTTTCTGAGCACAACCCTACTGCCTTTGCTGCTGCATTTTGACTAGAGATTTTATGCTATGCTGCCTACTCCTTTCTCCTGTGAACTCGCTAATTTCCTACTTCTGCATCCACAATAAAACATGTGAAAACAGCAGCCCCAGATCTAAACTCTCAGCTTACCCAGGAGGCAAGTCTGCAGAATCACCTTTTGGAACCTATCAGTACCTGAAGGGGCTTCGTTCAGATTTGTCGCCTGACATAGCAGTGATCCTCTCCATTGCAGACCTTCAATCCCCGTGTCACAGCTAGAGCTGCCTGGACATGGCAAAGCTGATCAGCTGAAAGCACCCATATCCCTCACTGTGGACTCTGTTTAGCTTTAACAGTGAAGGTGGTCATTTACCACTGGCCGATTATCAAGGGATGTGGTGGATTCTCCTCCACATGAAGTCTTTACATTGAGATTGGAGGTCACTTTCTAAAAGTTCCCCTCTAGCTCAGCCAGAAGCTACAGGTTCAATGCAGAAAACACTGGGTGGGGTTCTGTGGCCTGTGCTATGTAGGAAATCAGACCAGTGATCATAATGGTTCCTTCTGGACTGAACATCTATGAAACTAAGACAAGTGCCATTGGATCCCTAAGAAAAATAAACAGGTACCCAACCAAACTGCCTACCTGAAGCTGAAGCCGATCCTTGTCCCGCTCTGACACCATGTTCTGTAGGACAGCCATTTCCTCTCTCAGAGTTCTACTGGCTGCTTTGCTCTGGGCCAGGGAAAGAGCCAAGCCCTGTGCTTTCTCCCTCCATTCTATCTCCACTCCCTCAGTCTGCTTCAGAACAGCCCTCATGTGCTCCAGTTCCCGATCCTTCACTTTCCTCTCTTCTTCCAGCTGTTGGATCCACACCTTCAATCTTTCCAACTGCTGGTCTCTGTCCTGGAGAACCTTCCTCTTGGCTGCCTCCTCTGTCTCCCATCTCAGGAGTTTCTGGATTTCTCTCTTTCGGGTCTCCCCTTCACCAGCTCTCCTTTGCAGACCTGAGGTAAGCTGCTTCAGGAGCTCCCCCTCTGTCCTCAGCTCCTGGGCTCCACTCACAGTCTCCTCCAGATCCCCCACTCTCTCTCTCTGGTGTTTGATCTCCTCATCCTTTTTGGCCAGTGTCTTCTGGAGATGCTGGAGATTTTCTCGAAGACCTTTCATCTCCTCCTCTTCCAATTGTTTTCGCTCACCTTGGGCCTTGATCTCCTTTTCCCTCTTGTTCAGGGTTTCTTCTAGCAGCTGCTCTCTCTCCGTGTGACGTCTCTCCTCTTCCTCTTTCTCAGCCAGTGTAAGCTGGAGATGGCGCAGGATCTCCTGCTCTTCCTGTTGGTGCTGCAGCTGTTGCATGAGAGTCTCAATCTCCCGCTCCCGCTCTCTCACAACCTCCTCTAGATAACTTGCTTGGTTCTGGTAGGACTTCAGCGCCACCTGCATGCTTTCTTCTTGAAGCTGGTAAATGCTAATTTGCTCTGCCTGCTTGAGGAGCTCTGCATCCTTCCCCTTCACTATTTGGCTCATTCTGTCTAGATCCTGCTGTAAGCTCTGGACACTCTTTTCTTCCAGCTCTTTCTTCCCAAACAGCTCCTTGACATGCCCTTGCAAAGACACTATCTCCTGCTCTCTGGTTTGAAGAGATGATTTGGTGTATTCGAGAGTCTTTAAGACAGCCTCAGTCTGTGTCACTGAATCTTCCTTGTGCTGCTGAAGCTTATGGATTCCTTCCTCCAGGGCCTCTATTTCCCTCTCTTTCTCCTTCAGAGTCACCTGTGCTTGTTGAAGTTTTGCTTGCATGGCTCTTGCCTGCTTCTCCTCCTCTGTCTTGTGCTCTTCATGCTGCTTTTGCAAGGATTCAATTTCTTGATCTCGCTCCCTTAACACTGCTTCAAGATGGTCAAGATTTTTCACCTGTTGCTCAGTTTCTCTTTCTTGTTTTTGGAGTGTCCAGATCTGCTCTTTCTGAGACTTAATCACTCCATCTCTCTCCTTTAGTGCTGCCTTGGTATATTCTAGATCTCTCTGTAAAACCTTCATCTGCCCTTCTGTTTCTTCCTCATGTTTCTGTAGTTGCTGCATTTGGAATTCCAGGACTCTGTCTTTTTCTTTTAAGGCTGCTTGTGTTTGCTCTAGATGTTCACAAAGAGCCTTTAGCTTCGTTTCCATCTCTTCCTTAATATCTTGAATTTGCTTTTGCTGTGATTCAAGATTTTGCTCTCTTTGAGTCAGAGTGAGAGACATCTGTTTTACTTTCTCACGCATGTCCTGTAGCTGCCCCTTCCGCTGATCCTCGTACTGCTGGAAAATCCTTATCTGCTCCCTCTGGGATTCAACCTCACTCTCTTTGTCCCCAAGAATTACTTTCATGTGTTCTAGGCTTGTGTGCAGAACCCTCACCTGCTTTTTCTCCTCCTCTTTCAATTCTTGAGCTAACTTTTTCTGAAACATGAGCTCACAATCTTTCTTCTTCAAGTCTGCTTTGATCTGATCAAGATCCTCTAGCAGAGCTTTCATCTGTGATCTTCCATGTTCTTCCAGAGTCTGGATTCTCTCTTCCTGGAATTTAATTTCCTTGACTTTCTCCTCTAGATTTAAAGTCAGTCGTTCTAAAGCAGACTTCTGCATTTCCTTCTGCTTCTCTAGTTCCTGAATCTGTTCTTGTTGGGATTCCACCTCTCTGTCTTTCTCCTCTAGGTCTTTAGTAAGGTGATCTAGAACTGTTCTTTGCATTTCTCTCTGTCTCTCCAGCTCTCTAATCTGTTCTTGCTGTGCTTCCATTTCTCCATCTCTCTGCTTTAAGGAGACAGTCAGGTAATCCAAATTTTCCTGCAAAGCCTTCCCCAATGCAGCCTCCTTCTGCAATGTCTGGATTCCCTTCTGCTGAGTCTCTACTTCTTCACTTTTAATTTTCAGGGCAGAGATGTTTGTTTGAAGCTCTTGTTCTAGGGAACAGCTCATCTTTGCTGCTATGCTTGCCTGAGTCTCAGAGGCAGAGAGTGATTCCCGGAGAAGGTCCATCTCCCGCACCAGTTTCTCCTTACCTGCTTGCAGCGTGTCCCGTTCATGCTGAAAAAGAGACAAAATGACTTGAAAATAAATCTAGGTAACTCTTCCCATTTCAGAAATGGGCTGTAGTTCTAGCACCTGGACGTTGAGACACTCAAGGTCTGCAAGTGTGGCTCTTAATGGGGTAACTCTTGTTGTTGGGGTGGTTTCTCTATCTCATTTAATTTTTCTTGTTCTTTGGTCACTAGTGAAAACTCGAGAATTGCCCTCTCTCCCCTAGGACTTGTCTACACAAGGATATAGCACTGTTTTGGCTGCTGATTTAGCCGAGCTGATGCTAATTTTGGTGTAGCTGTACATGCAGACATGGGCAAGCTCTGGCCACCACTGATTATGCTTGAATTGATGAAACAGCGCTATTTCTGAGTGTAGACGAGGCCTTTGAGTTAGAATCATAGAATATTAGAGTTGGAAGGGACCTCAGGAGGCCATCTAGTCCAATCCCCTGCTCAAAGCAGGACTAACCTCAGCTATATCATCCCAGCCAGGGTTTTGTCAAGCCTCAGCTTAAAAACCTCTAAAGATGGAGATTCCACCACCTCCCTAGGTAACCCATTCCAGTGCTTCACCACCCTCCTAGTGAAAAACTTTTTCCTAATGTCCAACCTAGACCTCCCGCCCTGCAACTTGAGACCATTGCTCCTTGTTCTGTCATCTGCCACCACCGAGAACAGCCTAGCCCCATCCTCCCTGGAACCCCCTTTCAGGTAGTTAAAGGCCGCTATCAAATTCCCCCCATTCTTCTCTTTTGCAGACTAAACAAGCCCAGTTCCCTCAGCCTCTCCTCATGAGTCCTGTGCTCCAGCCCCCTAATCATTTTTGTTGCCCTCCGCTGGACTCTCTCCAACTTGTCCACATCCTTTTTGTAGTGGGGGGCCCAAAACTGGACACAATATTCTAAATGCGGCCTCACCAATGCTGAATAGAGGGGAATAATCACTTCCCGTGACCTGCTGGCAATGCCCCTCCTAATGCAGCCCAATATGCTATTAGCCTTCTTGACAACCAGGGCACACTGCTGACTCATATCCAGCTTTTTATCTACTGTTACCCCCAGGTCCTTTTCTGCAGAGCTGCTGCCTAGCTCATCGGTCCCCAGTCTATAGCTGTGCATGGGATTCTTCTTTCCTAAGTGGAGGACTCTGCACTTTTCTTAGTTGAACCTCATTAGATTTCTTTTGGCCCAATCCTCCAGTTTGTTTAGGTCACTCTGTATCCTATTCCTACCTTCCAGGGTATCTACCACTCCCCCCAGCTCAGTGTCATCCGCAAACTTGCTGAGGGTGCAATCTACCCCATCCTCCAGATCATTAATAAAGATGTTGAACAAAACCGGCCCCAGGACCGACCCCTGGGGAACTCCGCTTGTGACCGGTTGCCAGCTAGACATGGAGCCATTGATCACTACTCATTGAGCCCTATGCTCTAGCCAGTTCTCTATCCATTTTATAGTCCATTCATCCAACCCATACCTCTTTAACTTGCTGATAAGAATACTGTGAGAGACAGTATCAAAAGCTTTGCTAAAGTCAAGGTATATCACATCCACCGCCTTCCTACATCCACAGAGCCAGTCGCCTCATCATAGAAAGCAATCAGGTTGGTCAGGCATGACTTTCCCTTGGTGAATCCGTGTTGACTGTTCTTGATCACCTTCCTCTCTTCCAAGTGCCTTAAAATGGATTCCTTAAGGGCCTGCTCCATGATTTTTCCAGGGATTGAAGTGAGGCTGACCGGTCTGTAGTTCCCTGGATCCTCTTTCCTCCCTTTTTTGAAGATGGGCACTATATTTGCTTTTTTCCAGTCCTCAGGGACCTCCCCCTGTTGCCACGAGCTGTCAAAGATAATAGCCAATGGCTCTGAAATCACCTCAGCCAACTCCCTCAGCACCCTCAGGTGCATTGCATCCGGCCCCATGGACTTGTGTATGTCTAATCCTTCTAAATAGTCTTGGACCTGTTTCTTCAGCACTGCAGGATGTTCGCCTCCTTCCCATTCTGTGCCACCCAGTACAGTAGTCTGGGAGCTGATCTTGTCTGTGAAGACAGAGGCAAAAAGGCATTGAGTACCTCAGCTTTCTCCACATCCTCCGTCACTAGGTTGCCTCCTTCATTCTCTAAGGGGCCCACACTTTCCCTAATCTTCCTCTCGTTGGCAACATGCCTGTAGAAACCCTTTTTGTTCCCCTTCACGTCCCTTGCTAGCTGCAACTCCAATTGTGCTTTGGCCTTCCTGATTTCATTCCTGCATGTTCGAGCAGTGTTCTTATAATCCTCCCTAGTCATCTGACCAAGCTTCCACTTTTTGTAAGCTTCTTTTTTGCATTTAAGTTCGCCAAGGACATCTTTGTTAAGCCAAGCTGGACGCCTACCATATTTGCTATTATTTCTGCACATTGGGATGGTTTGTTCCTGTGCCCTCAATAAGGTCTCTTTAAAATACAGCCAGCTCTCTTGGGTTCCTTTCCCCCTCATATTAGCCTCCCAGGGAATCCTGCCCATCAGTTCCCTGAGGGACTCAAAGTCTGCTTTTCTGAAGTCCATGGTCCGTATCCTGCTGTTCTCCTTTCTTCCTTTTGTCAGGATCCTGAACTCGACCATCTCATGGTCACTGCTGCCTAGGTTGCCACCCACTTCTACTTCCCCTACCAAATCTTCCCTGTTTGTTAGCAGCAGGTCAAGAGCAGCACAACCCCTAGTTGGTTGCTCCAGCACTTGCACCAGGAAATTGTCTGCAACACTCTCCAAAAACTTCCTGGATTGTTTGTGCTCTGGCGTAGCTCCTGAAGAGCAGATGAAGTTATTCTCTTAAGCAGAGATCATTAGGAATGGGGAAAAAAATCCCTGAATCATAACTCAATACACAAGCATACAGGAATCTAGCAACTTCATCTATTTATTCATGTGAGTCCTATTCCAAAAGTTAACCTGAAAAATGGCTGCCAATATACCATGGTGACTATTGTAAGTATGCCTGGCTAATTCGACTCCTTTCCAGCTATCCTCATTGACCCCTTCCCTATTCCTCCAGCCTTTTGTACTGTATTCATCTCATTGCTAAGGGAAACAGTCCCATTCCTTTCAACCTCTCTTCATATGGAATTTCATCCAGATCTTGAATAAGTCTCATCACCCGTCCTGAACCAAGGACTTCCATTATGGCAACACTCTGAGATGAGATAATCAGAACTGCACACCATATTACAGGTGAGGGCATGTCATTAATTTACAGACTGTCATATTTTTTTAAATTCTCTTTGCATTTATCAACACTGAATTTCATCTGCCATCATGTCCATTTATTTAACTTGGTTAGGTCCTTCTGAAGTTCGTCTTAAAAATCTTGTGTTATCTGAAAATTTTGCTACCTCAGTACATATTCCTTTTCCAGATGACTAATATATTAACCAACACAGTCCTAAAACAGAGCCCGGGGCACCCAGCTGTTAACCTTTTTTCACTATGAAAGTGAACCAAGTACTCCTTATCTTTGTTTTTTGTCTGTTAGGTCCCAGTTCTGCAAAGACTTATGCATGTGCTTAACTTCACTGCTCTAAGTAGTTTCATTGATCTCAGTAAGACTACTCACAGTAGTAAAGCAAAGCATATATGGAAGTCTTTGCAGAGTCAGTACCTTAACCAGTTTCTGATTCATAATAATACTTTGTCTCTCATACCATGACTACTCCGTTTCCTTAACAGTCCCTTCTGAGGGACATTGTCAAAAACTTTGGAAGACTATAAGGTAGATAGAAAGCTGGCTAGATCATCAGGCTCAACGGGTAGTGATCAACAGCTCGATGTCTAGTTCGCAGCCGGTATCAAGCAGAGTGCCCCAGGGGTTGGTCCTGGGGCTGGTTTTGTTCGACATCTTCATTAATGATCTGGATAACGGGATGGACTGCACCCTCAGCAAGTTTGCAGATGACACCAAACAGGGAGTAGTGGTAGGTACGATGGAGAGCAGGGACAGGATCAGAGTGACCTAGACAAATTAGAGGATTGGGCCAAATGAAATTTGATGAGGTTCAATAAGGACAAGTGCAAAGTCCTGCACTTAGCATAGAAGAATCCCATGCACTGCTACAGACTGGGGACCGACTGGCTAAACAGAAGTTCTGCAGAAAAGGACCTGGGGGTTACAGTGGACAAGAAGCTAGATATGATTCAACAGTGTGTCCTTGTTGCCAAAAAGGCTAACAGCATATAGGGCTGCATTAGTAGGAGCATTGCCAGCAGATCAAGGGAAGTGATTATTCCCCTCTATTCGGCACTGGTGAGGCCACATTGTGTCCAGTTTTGGGGTCCCCACTACAGGAAGAATGTGGACAAATTGGAGAGATTCCAGTGGAGGGCAGCAAAAATGATTAGGTGGTGGAGCACATAACATATGAGGAGAGGCTGAGGGAACTGGGGAGTCTGGGTGGGTCTTACGGGCAGGGAATGAGTTTTCTGGAGTTGTGTGTCTTTGCTTTTGTTTTTGTTTTTTCCCTTCAGTTTGCAGTAGCTGGTACTGGGTGGTGTACTGAGATTAGCTGACCCTAATTAGGAGGCGGGGCTTCCCTAATTAGGGGGTCTAGAAAGGCCGCCACTCAATCTGGCAGCGGCACAGGAGCCAGCAAAAAAGCTGAAAACAGGGGAGTTTGAGTGTGAGTTTGGGGAGGGAGTGTGTGGTGTTTTAGTATTTTTGGGGTGCTCATTGGGGGTTGTTTTGGGGTGGGGGTTCATTTTTGTGTCTCTCACTGACAGGAAGTAGGGGGAAAGACTATGACAGATATAGAGGTGGTAGTGGTAGTCACTCAAGCAGTGGAAGAGACAATGAAGATGACTGGATAAAGAAGCTTGGGATGTACATGATCTTGGAGGGGGTACCTCAAAAGAACTTTGTTTATATGATGTGCCGCCTCGTAGAGCTGATGGAAGAGAAGATCCAGTGCTTAGAGATGCAGGTGGAAACTCTGGTTGAGTTTAAAAGAGGATTCAGGCAGATGATGGAGCAAAGGAATGAGGAGGCTGAAGGGAAAAGACCAGACCTGCAGATGGAAGCAGGACCAGGAGGGGAGAATGCCAGGTGAGGAAAGTGGCCAGTGGAAGCATGTGACTGCGAGAACTCAGCAGAGGGTAAGACGGGCTAGTGAAGGAGAAATAGAGCTCAGAAATTAGTTTGCAGAGTTGGAAAATGAAGAAGGGGCACAGCAGGTGGTAACTAAAGGTGAGAGGGCAAGGAAGAAGAGGAGCAGCTAGTCCTATACAAAAAGTGGATGAGCCAATGGAGATACCACCAAATAAGAATCCCAGGAGGATACAGGTATGGTTGCAGAGGATTGCAGACAAGATGACATGCACCCAGAAAGAATGGGAGAATCCACAAAATCGCACCGTCACCAGGAAAAGGCAGGTCTACGTGATTGGGGACTCCCTGCTGAGAAGAACAGACAGGCCTGTAACCAGAGCTGATCCGGAGAACAGAAGAGGGTGCTGTCTGATGGGTGCTAAGATAAGGGATGTGGACCTGAGGCTGAAGAGGATCCTAACTGGAGAGGGAAAGAATCCATTGATTGTCCTTCATGTGGTTACAAATGATATAGCTAGATTCTCGCTGGAACGTATCAAAGGAGACTATGCCAGACTGGGGAAGACTCTTAAGGGAATCGAGGCTCAGGTGATCTTCAGAGGAATTCTGTCAGTCCCTAGAAGAGAACAACAAAGGCCTGACAAGATTCTGATGATCAACAGATGGCTCAGGCAGTGGTGCTATAAGGAGAGCTTTGGGATGTATGGTCACTAGGAGGCATTCACGGACAGAGGACTGTTCTCTTGGGATGGACTTCACCTGAGTAGGAAGGGAAATGCACTTCTAAGATGGAGACTGGCACAATTGATTAAGAGAGCTTTAAACTAGGGAGCTGGGGGAGATGGTTGGGAGATGCCCAGGTAATCTCCATGCCTGATTTTAGCATTGAGAGGGAGGAAAATGAAGTAAGAAAGGACACAGCAGTGGGGAGCAGAATGGACATTAAGAGGAAGGGTGGTGTAGATACCAGTCTAATAGGCGATATTGGCAGTAGAATGACTGTGTCAAATCAGGTAAGGAACATGAGTGTAGCCAAACAGTAAAAATTAAGATGTTTGTATACTAATGCGAGAAGCCTGAGTAACAAAATGGAGGAACTAGAGCTACTGATAGAGGAAGTGAAACCAGATAATATAGGAATAACAGAAACATGGTAGAATAGTAGTCACGACTGGTGTACAAGTATTGAAGGATATGTGCTGTTTAGGAAAGACAGATATAAAGGCAAAGGTGGTGGAGTAGCATTGTGTATCAATGATGAGGTGGACTGTAAAGAAATTAGAAGTGATGGAATTGATAAGACAGAGTCTGTCTGCGTAAAAATCATATTGGGGAAGAAAACTACTAGAATTTCCCCTGGGATAGTGCTTGGGGTATGCTACGGACCACTGGAATCTGATTTGGACATGGATAGAGACTTCTTTAAGGGTTTTAATGTAGTAAATACTACCGGGAACTGTGTGATTATAGGAGACTTTAACTTCCCAGTAATAGACTGGAGGACAAGTGCTAGTAGTAATAATAGGGCCCAGATTTTCCTGGATGTGACAGCTGACGGATTCCTTCACCAAATAGCTACTGAACCAACAAGAAGGGATTCCATTTTAGATTTGATATTGGTGAGTAGTGAGGACCTCATAGAAGAACTGATTGTAGGGGACAACCTTGGTTCAAGTGACCATGAGCTAATTCAGTTCAAACTAAACGGAAGGATAAACAAAAATAGATCTGTGACTGGGGTCTTCGACTTCAAAAGGGCTAACTTTAAAAAATTAAGGGAATTAGTTGGGGAAGTAGACTGGACTGAAGAACTCATGGATCTAAAGATGGAGGAAGCTTGGAATTACTTCAAGTCAAAGTTTCAGGAACTATCTGAAGCCTGTATCCCAAGTAAGGGGAAAAACTTCCTAGGCAAGAGTTGTAGCCCAACCTGAATGAGTAAACATCTCAGACAGGTGATTAAAAGAAAGCAGGAAGCCTACAAGTAGTGGAAGATGGAAGGGATCAGCAAAGAAAGCTACCTCTTGGAGGTGAGAACATGTAGAGATAAAGTGAGAAAGGTCAAAAGCCAAGTAGAGTTGGACCTTGCAAAGGGAATTAAAACCAATAGTAAAAAGTTCTATAGCCATATAAATAGGATGAAAATCAAGGAAGAAGAGGGACAGCTAAGCATGGGGTGAAGGTTAAGGATAATCTAGGCATGGCCCAATATCTAAACAAATAATTTGCCTCCATTTTTAATAAAGCTAATGATGATCTTGGGGATAATGGTAGGGTGGCTAATGGGAATGAGGATACGGAAGTAGAAATTACCACATCCAAGGTAGAAGCCAAACTTGAACAGCTTAATGGGACTAAATCGGGCGCGCGGTGGGGGGAGTGGGGGGTGAAGGGCAGGGCTGGATAATCTCCATCCAAGAATATTAAAGAAACTAGGACATGAAATTGCAAGCCCATTAGCAAGGATTTTTAATAAATCTGTAAACTCAGGGGCTGTACCATATGACTGGAGAATTCCTAACATAGTTCCTATTTTTAAGAACGGGGAAAAAAGTGATCCCTGTAACTACAGCCCTGTTAGTTTGACCTCAGAAGTATCCAAGGTCTTGGAAAAATTTTTGAAAGAGAAAGTAGTTAAGGACATTGAGGTTAACGGTAATTAGGATAAAATACAACACGGCTTTACAAAAGGTAGATTGTTCCAGACCAACCTGATCTCCTTTTATGAGAGTATAACAGATTTTTTAGACAAATGGAATGCAGTGGATCTAATTTACCTAGAGTTCAGTAAGGCATTTGATATGATTTCGCATGGGGAATTATTAGTAAAATTGGAAAAGATGGGGATTAATATGTAAATTGAAACGTGGGTCAAGAACTGGTTAAAGGAGAGACTACAATGGGTCACACTGAAAGGTGAACTGTCAGGCTGGAGAGAGGTTATTCAGTTATTCAGAGGTTATGGAGTTCCTCAGGGACCGGTCTTGGGACCAATATTATTTAACCTTTTTATTACTGACCTTGGCACAAAAAGTGGGAATGTGCTAATAAAGTTTGCGGATGACACAAAGTTGGGAGGTATTGCCAATACAGCAAAGGATCAGGATATCATACAAGAAGATCTGGATGACCTTGTAAACAGAAGTAACAGAGTTCTGGAGTAACAGAAATAGAATAAAATTTAAAAGTGGAAAGTGCAAGGTCATGCATTTAAGGACTAATAACAAGAATTTCTGTTATAAGGGCTATTGGAGCCAGGGCAGGGCTGTTCCTAAGAGTGCAGTGTTAAAAGTGCTCTGTTCAGTCTTTCTTTGAATGGACATTACATAACCAACAGCCCTTGGGCCATCTGCCAGCCTCACCACAACATCCCTTCTTCGCTTCTCAGTGTCCTCCAGGCTCCTCTCCAAGGATGCAACCTCCCCGCGCAATGTCGCAACCTCCTTCTTTAGTGCAATGACCTCTTCCTGCAGGGTGGCCTGGAGTGAGCCCTGCTTGCCTTCTAACAGCCGCATCTCTGCAAGGGGGAAGGACAGGGAGCAGGGGGAGAAGAGAAACCAAAACCAAACCAAACAATGAATCTCATCCTGAGCAAGAACCATCATCTTCCCATTCAAGTGCCCTTTGCCTCACAGGCTGCAGCCCACAGAGGGGAGATTGGGTTATGCCTAAAGAAATACCTCTGTCTGAGGTATTTGGCTTAAGGAAGTTCAGATGAAACCAGAGTTCACAGGCAGAAGGAGTGAACAAGAAGCAGTCAATATGATTAGGTCATCAGAGAGGTGCAGATGGAGCAACCTAGGTATAGCAGTGAGAGCTGAGATTATAAATAGAAAATATATAAGAAGGAAAAGGATGAGAACTGACTGACATGGGGCTCCATCAAAGGACAAGTCTGGGAGCAGAGGAGCTGCTACCATAGGAAGGGAGCAGAAAGGTTGCAAAAGGATGTTGCAGAAACAGAAAGGGGTCCAAGACAGCCAACAAGGGGCTCTCTCCTAGAGAGAGACTGAAAAAATTGGGACTGTTCAATTAGGGCTAGGGATATGATAGGAGCCTATCAAATACTGACTGGTCTAGGGCAGAAGGATGCAAAGCTTCTGTTCTCCCTGTCTCATGAGACAGGAACAGGGGACAATCCATTCAACCGTCAGGCAGCAGTTCCCAGTGTGTGGTGGGTATGAGTGGTGCCATGACAGACGGGGAAGCCGAGATGCCTGCATAGCTGTGGTATAGAGGGGTCCACAGTACTGGAGGCTGTGGAAGGTGAGGAAGAGTGAGAGATAGGACAATGTAGTTAGTGTGCTACAGACCAGGGCAAGACCTCAAGTGAGATCTGTTCGAGGGGCTGTAATATGAGACATGACTGGGGAGATGAGAGAAAGTGTCTCCATCAAGTACTTTGCTGAGGATGGAGGTTCAGAAACAGCCTGTGGTTAGAGACTATAACAGGGGTAGGAAGGGGAGGACTGAGAAGGAAGCAGAAGCAGCAGATTGTAGAGAAGTGGGGAAGGCAGCAGAGGCTGATGATTTACTGACAACTGCAGTAATGCAAGGATCCCAGAGGAGGAGACAGAGCTAGTGCACTAGGGAGTGGAGTGGGGAGACTGGAGGAATGTTCTGTGCTCAGCAAGGCCTCAGGTTAGCACAGGGCAGAGGAAAAAGGAAAGACTCTTTCCAAGCACTGCAAGGAGCACTGCAGGGAATCAGGGCTGTCTCTCCTCTGCAGTGAGTCACAGTCTATTCAGGAGCACTGGTCTGGGTAGGCATTCAACACAGCCAGCCAGCCACTGGCTCTCTCCCTTCTCAGCCCCTGGGCCTCACCAGCTCCCACTCTGGAAGCACTGAGGGACAGCAGCTCACCCGTATACTCTCGGTTCCCCTCTCCCACCAGCTTTTCTTACCTCCCCTCTCATAGCTGCTCCTGCTCTCCCACAGCTGTCACCCTCACTCCCTGGCTGACAAAGCAGCGTGGGCCTGATACAGGAGGAAGGAGGGCTGTGTACCTTCCTGGCTTTGGGCCAACCACTTCTGCAGTTCTTGGGTGCGGGAACTGAGGCAGTCCCTCTCGGCCTCCATCCTGCTCAGCTCCTGCTCCAGCTTCTGAGCCTTGTTCCTGACATCATCCTGGAGAAAGCAGGAGGGGCTGTCTGAAGCAGCACACACACAGTGTCAGGAGAGGAGAGAGGGGAAAGTCTACGGCAAGGCCAGAACCAACTGGGGCAGCAGGAGTGAGTGGGATCCCCATGATGGAACAGGTCTAGGCTGCACTGGCACAGGGAATTCGAGCCAGCTCAGCCACAGCACCTTATTGTGCTGCTTAAGCTCAGCAGAGGGGCAGGGGAAGTGAGTGACTGAGGAGAGCAGTTACCCGATCTTGCAGAGTCTGCCTGAGGTCATGGTGCAGGTCCCGGAGGGCTGTTGCCACTCTCTCTGCTGTGAGCTCCATGGGGAGGTCCTTAGGCTGAGGCCTAGCCAGCCTAAAACCATGATCCTGTTCTGGAGAAATAAGCCCTGCAGATCAGTTTGGCTGAAAAGTCACCAGGGAGAGAACCCTGGTTACATGGAGGAGAAGCTGGCAGTGTCTGGAGGCTTCTCAGGTCCCACAGTTAATGTCACAACGAGTAGATGACACTCTTCACGTTACCTTGACTGACAATTCGATGTCATGCCAGATGTCATGCATTCTCCAATGGCTGGGGCTGAGGTCACTTCCCCATTCACAAACAGTGCCTCTGTTCTCTCTGCAGCAAGTCAAGGCTCTCAGGGCTTCCTGGGGCTTGGGGCTTGGGCCTGCCCTCCCCCCCTCCCCTCCCCCGGGCATTAGAGACAAAGACTGCCTCACACTCACCAATAGCCCCACACTCCTGCTCCGTGCCCCACGTTCCTCTCTGTCCCAGCAAAGGGGGATGAAACCCAGTCTGGTCACAGTTCTTATAGACACTGCTGCCAGGCATGTCTGGCTCCAGCCCTGCTGGTGCTCCCTTAACCCCAGAAGTTGGTAGCATTAAGCCAGGAGAGAGTCCCTCCCACACCACCAGCCCTCAGCAGCAGCTCCTCTCAGGAGGCGGCAAAACGTAGAGAGAGAGGGGATGGCAGAAACCTTTCTTGGGGACTCTGGAAAGAGAGGGAGAAATGGCCCCCAGACAAAAATGGGGGAGGGGGTAAAGCACAGCCCACAGCCCTAATGAGCCCTCCCTAAAAGAGCTGGGGGGGAGAAACAGGCCGCAGGGCTCTCCTCCCAGAAAACACTGCCAGCGAGAAGCCAGGTACACCTGGGAGAAGGAGAGAGAGAGCTTGGGGGCAATTTTATCAGCTCTGAGAAACACGGGAGCATCTCCAAGCAGCTATGCCCACCTGACCTTCTCTCACCCAGCCTTGGTACCTGTTTTCACTATTGACGGGGGGATTGCAACAAAACAGCCCTACAAAATGCATGCAAAATTCTCTGGGAGCCTCTTGCTTCTTGGGGCAATTGTCCCTGGGACATTTCTAAGTGTTGGCAACCTTGCCAAGTGGGACTCCATACACTCAGCAGCACATGTGGGTTGATGACCTGCGCTGGGGTCTCCTCTGGCTTGCAGTGCTTCCTGCCTCTTGCACAGCATCCCACAAGATGTATAAACCCATCACACATGGCGCCTGCTGGTCAGATCTGGAGTGTCCGCCCCCCCGCCCAAGTCTCTAACCAGGCCTAGGCCATCCCATTCAGCTGCTCCAGAAGAAGCAGATAGCTGGGACATGGCAAAACTTTCAAATGCCCAGAATGGAGGCCAAGAGTGGCCATGTCAGAGACTGAGGACTTCTCAGTAAAGGGTCCCCACTGTTCTTAGCCTTTCTCAAACAGAGCAAGGGCATTGGCAAGCGATATGGGCCAGTCCAATCCAGGAAAGCAGGAGTAGGAAGGGAGCCCCCAGCTCTCCCACATTAGGCTGTAGTTCTCAGCCTTGGGGCAGATCCACCTGGCCTTTCAGGGGGTAAGCCTCCAGCACACCACCAGACACCAGCCACACTCACCTCCATTCCATATGACAAGATCTCCCCTTGCCACAGTGCTGCACCACAGTGTGTGCTGCAGAACGGTGTGCAGCCTGGCCAGCTGGGACTCTGCTTCACAGCGGGCACTGCTGGTGAGGCGGCACTCTACAGTGAGTGCCTCTGCCCGGCTCTCTGTGCTGCAAAGGCTAAGGCGCAGTTGAGACACCTCAGCCTCTAGCATCTGCAGCAAATCCCTCAAATGCCGCTCGCCTGCCTGTGATTCCTCCAGATCCTGTGACAGCTGCTTCTCATGGGCCACTAAGCCAGCCTCTTTCTCTAGCCCCACCTGCCTGAGCGAGTGGACCTGCAGCAAAGAAGCACAGGCCGTCGGGCTCAGCACAACTACTGTGAGGGCAGGGAGGGGGAAGAGGAGAGATAATGATGTAGAAAAGCTGCTTTCGAGCAGGCACCTTCCTACCAACAAAGGAACAAAACTGAGGAGGACTTGAACCCAGAGGGCAGGCTGGAAATAAGCTCCGGGACCTTCAAAGGCCAAGAGCTCCCCACCCACAGGGAAACACGGAATACTGTTCCCCACCCCACCATGCCCCACACCCTCAGAACGAACCAGAAGAAACATAGGGGGTGAAATAGGCTCTTGAGGGGGAGCCAGTTTATGCCATTATGGAGGTGAGCTGCCCACCAAACACATGGAGGCAGGACTATGGAAATAGCCAGTCCCCCATGCTGTGTCTGGCACGCCAGGTGAACAGGCTGAGTTGGAAGCACTCCCCACCTTCCCAGCTCTGAGTTCTTTCCCTCCTCCAGTAACAGAGAGAGAACTTAGTGCATTGCAGGGCCAGGCACAGCCGCCTGAAGCCAACATCTGCGTTAGAGGCATACGATGCTCCAAAAGTCTGCTGTTTTCCTGTTGGGGGTTCGGGGTCTGCAGTCCCAGGTGCACAGATGTAGGGAGGGAAAGCAGATCCAGGCTTCGGCACCACAGCCCCAAGGCTGTGAGCAGGTGAGGGGAGAGGTAAGGAGGAAGTGGGGAAGGGGAGATGCCAGTGTACAGTGGGGAGGGTGGGGCTGGGAAAGTCTGATGTGCTGCTGAGGAAGGGAATGCTGGGGTGCAGGCACCTGGCTGTGGAGCTCCTGTATCTCTCGTCTGTGGTCAGAATGGAGCTGCTGAGCCTGGCGAAGGGCTGCACGCAGGCTGATGCTCTCACTCTGCTGGGCAGCATCACTCTCCAGGAGGGCTCTGAGTCTCAGCTCCTTCTCCTCCAGGGACAGGGCCAGGCTGAAAGAGAGAAGGGACTCTTCAATGTAGCAGGCCAGAGCAAATCTCGCGTCTAGCGAATGCCATCTCCGCTCCTCCCCCAAACCACGCGGTTTGGGAAAAACACAGGGAGAGATCAATAGTGGTTACAATGAGATTCGGAAACCAACCTAGGCTGGGAGGCCGGGCGTGGCCGACACTGCAGTTTATCCATACAGAATAGTGTATAAGGGAGCTCCGAGGTCAAGGCCCTAATTTTGGAGACCCCCCAAGCTGAGGTAATGGCTGCCCGGAAGGCTACCGTCCACGAAGCGCGGCAGAGGGCATGAAGCCATGAGTTCCAAGGGGGAGGGCCCTATGAGTCTCGAGAGGACCAGGCTGATATCCCAGGGAGGCACCGGGTTGCGGACCTGGGGATACCACCTCTCCACCCCCTTGAGCACCCTGACCAATGTGGGATGGGAGAACGGGGATCTCCCCGCTAGCGGGTGATGGAAGGCCAAAATAGCTGCCAAGTGGACCGTCAACTAGGCCAGCACCAGACCCCGGAGTACTCCAGGATCGCCTGCAGAGGCAAGAGGCTGGCGGAATGCTCCGGGACTCCGCCCAAGAGGTAAACCATGTCCACTTAGCCTGATACATGACCAGTGTAGAAGGGCCCCTGCTGCCCAGCAGGAGTTGTGGGACCTGCACCGAGCAGGCTCCCTCTACCTCCGTCAGCCACAGAGCCTTCAGGCCGTGAGCTGCAGGGAATCCAGGGAGAGACGGTCATGCAGCCTTGGGAGCCCCATGGGTGGGGCCAATGAAAGGTCCAGCAGCATGCTGAGCCAGCGCTGGCTCGGTCAGGCCTGAGCAGTGAATATGACATCTGCCCTGTCCCTGTTTATGTTCAGTAGGACCTTTGGCAGGAGTGGAGTGGGCGGGAACGCATACCTGAGGGTCCCCGTCCCGTTACTGAGGAACGTATCTGAAAGCAACCCAGTCTCATGATCCCGGCGCCAGCCGAGGCTTGGCACTGCGCATTCCAAACTGACACGAACAGATCCAGTTGGGGGACACCCCACTTCTGGAGGATCGCAGTCACTACTCCTGAGTGCAGCGACCAGTCGTGGTGGGGTAGAAACGACCTGTTGAGGCGATCCGCCTCGTCTCTCCTCACCCCCATGAGGTGAGAGGCAGTCCAGCGGAGTCGTGCCTCTTGGCAAAGCCCCACGGACAGGTAGTTTCCTTGCAGAGAGGCAGGGAGGACGACCCTCCCTGCCTCTTCATGTAAAATGGCTGCAGTGTTGTCTGGCAGTGCCTGCACCACTCTGCCTGTCAGGGATCGGAGGAACAGCCTGCACGCTAGGCGAATGGCTCTCAGCTCCCCCACGGTGACCTGGAAACACTTTTCCTCCACCGACCAGAACCCCCGAGTGCTCAGATTGGCACCCATGTGGGCTCCCATCCCATATACGAGCCATCGGAGCTTAAGGTGACCAACGGGATCAGTTCCATGAAGGGAACGCCCTTCCCTACTGCCCTGTGGAATCTCCACCAATCTAGGGAGGCTAGGGCGGGTGGGGAACTGGACCACCCAGTTCAGTGGGTGTTTGCTCGGCACATATACCGAGGCCAACCATGCCTGAAATGGCTTGTGCCTCAGGCGAGCTAGCCTCACTATGTATGTGCAGGCCGTCATGTGGCCTAACAGCAGTAGGCAGTGCCTGGCTGTTGTTGTGGGGTATCGGTGCAGCTGGGAGAAGATAGAGACCAGCACCTGAAAACATGGCTGAGGCAGGAAGGTTCTGGCCTGGGGAGCGTCCAGGGTGGCCCCAAGGAATTCTATGCGTTTCACTGGGGTCAGTGGACGTCTGTTCGTTTATGAGCAGACCCAACCTGCTGCACATGGAGCAGCGTGAGTCACACTGACCTGCACTGGGAACCTGGGCCTACCCCTATCAACCAATCATCCAGGTAGGAAAAGATTTGCACATCCTTTCGTGTCAGGTGGGCCGCCATTACCGCCATGCAAGTGGTGAACACCCTTGGAGCCGAAGATAGGTCAAGGGGCAGGCTGTAAATTGGTGGTAGGAGCCAGCCCGTTGGCTCTGGAGGACAGACCCATGAAAGTATGCATCCTTGTAGGGCGAGGGCGGCACACTAGTCTCCTGGATAGATTCTGGATAGATTGCTGCACCTCAGGCCTGAGGATAGCAGCCATGAGCACGTCCTCATGGAACTTACGGGGGCTATGGCCCTACCCGCCGCAGCAGCAGCGTCGTTTGACATTTGGAGTGCTGCCTTAGCCAGCGTGATTCCTCCATGCAGGATGGCAGAAGCCAACCTCAAGGTAGGGGCCCCGCTCTTGAGCAACTCCTGGTGCGCCCTGAAATCTTTCAATGGTGCCATGTGGTCCCTGGAGACTGCCTCATCCGGGAAAGAGTAATAGGACTACCGAGGCAAGTCTTGCAGGTGCTCCCCTTGCTGAAGGGGTGCACCCGTAGGGTGCCTCCATGGGGTCCGACTCCTCAACCGAGGAGCAGTGTTTATGGGCCTCAGACTGTGCCAGGGTACGGACTGTACCCCTACTAGCACTTTTACCGCCTGCTTGGACACCTTCTGACTGCCCCTCCCCCCCGTGGGACCCGAGCCGCCACACAGGCGGTCGTCCTTGGTCCTGGGTGCCTTGCCCACGCCGGGGACCGTGCTTTCGCTGCCTACCACTGAGGGGCAGCTCCAAAGAGCCCTCAGCCTCGTGGAGAGCTGCAGCACAGCGTGGAATCCCGGTGCCGCGTGGAGTCCGGTGCCGCGTGGAGCTGCGGGGCGGCTGTGAGCCCCGGCCCCACTTGGGGCAGCGGTGCGGGTAGAGCTCTGCTGCCGGCGGGAGCTCCACTGCCTTCGGGAGCTCCGGCCCCAGCTTTTTTTTTTTTTCTTTTTGGGCTGCGATGCCGCATGAGACCCGCTACCCGCAGGAGCCCCGCTGCCGCCTGGATCTCCGGCCCCGCTTGGAGCTGCGCAGCCAATGAGGGGTGTGGAGCTGGCGGGAGCCCCACTTGGGGATGTGGAGCCAGCGGGAGCCCCGTTGCCACATGGAGCTCCGGCCCAGCTTGGGGGTGCGGAGCCAGCAGGAGCCCCGCTGCTGCCGGGGGCTCCGGCCCCACTTGGGGCTGTGGAGCTGGCGGGAGCCCAGCTGCCGCTGGGAGCTCCGGCACCGCCTGGGGCTCCGGTGCCGGGAGAGCCCCGCTACCCATGGGAGCCCCGCTGCCACCGGGAGCTCCGGTGCCGACCAACTGGGGGAGCGTCCTCGCTCTACCCCCGATGGCCATCTGGCGGGAAATTGTCCTCCCTGAACCGGGGATCTCCACCGCCCTTTGGGGGGACCCACGCAGGCTTACCCCGGGACCCTGGCCCCTTCTCCCTCGGCCGGGGGGGGGGGGCAGAGGTGGCATAGGCCGGCCAACAAGGCTCTTGCCACCAGACCTCCGCATTGGCAGGGGCACTCTCCCACTCCGAGGAGTCGGGGGTGGACCCCTGCTCAGAGATGCAGACCCGGAGGGGACTCAATGGGTCGTGGCTGGTGCATCTCTGTCCTCGATCCTGCCCGTACCCATGGCATAGGGGAGTGTCCGCGGTCCATGCGCTCTCATCATCATCGGCACCGGAGATGCTGCTCCGTGCCGAGTGGAGTCCAGTGCCGACGATGCGCTCCGCACCAAGGGGGAGCAGGATGACCCGGACACAGAGCAGAGCGCTGCAATAGGAGCAAGGCTTTAAACCTGATCTCTCTGCTCTGGCTCACTGTTTAAAAGCCTTGCATATCTTACTCTTGTCTGCTGTCCCCCCAGGCATTTAAGGTACCGAGTGGGGGGAGTGTCAGGGGGGAGTTAAACCCAGGCGGCCGGGACATAGCCCGACCACCTTAAGTCTGTCAGGGACTTCTTCCTAAACTACAGCACTTAACAACTACTTAAACTAACTAGGTACTTTGATTAACAAAGAGTTCAAAGAAGGGGAATGGCACTTGCAGAGAGCAAGTGCTAGTTCCATCCGACTGTCACATGCAGAAAGAAGAGACTGAGCGGACGTAGGGCCGGCAGGGCCTCATGCGCTGCGGCATGCGCAGGGCACTCCAGGGGGCACCAGAGCCGGCCCTATGGGGTCTGCTAAGGGGAAAAAAGTTCCAGGAACCGTGCACTGTGGTGTGCTCACACCTATATTGGAATGGATATGAGCAATCACTCGAAGATAGAACCTGTATTGAAGATGTTGAGGTCCCACCTTGAACCTCAGGAACCTTCTGTGAGTCGGGTGTATATCAATATGGATATAGGCATCTTGCATTTCGAGAGGCGTAAGCCACATGCCCTTTTCTAGGGAGGGAATGATTGTCACAAGCATGATCATGTGTAATCTTGGTTTGGAAATTGAACGGCTGAGCTGTTGGTGAGCCAAGATCGGTCTCCAACCTCCATTCTTTTTGGGTATTAGGAAGTAGTTCAAATAAAACTCTGTGCCCTGAAAGGGTTCCACAGCTCCCTTCTGCAAGAGGGAATTCCCCTCTAATTGGAGGATGTTATCGAATAAGTGCTCCATTCCTGTGGATCACAATGGAGGGCGTGATGGGGGCATTGCTGTAAACTCTATGACTCTGGATAACATCTAGGACCCACTTGTCTGTTGTTATGGCTTTCCATGATGGCAGAAAGAGTCTGAGGCAGCCCCTGAAGGGGGAGCCAGGAGGGGCACTGGTGTACGGAGTATTTGAAGGCTCTTTACTGACACTCAGAAATACCATTTATGTGACGATTGGGTGTGTTGGGTGGATGATCAGACAGTCAATGTAGGCAGACAGGTTCTGTGGACCTTAGGCCTTTTTTGAGGAGGCTCATAGGTACACTGGTGGTATAGCTATAGGACCTTGTAGCGATGTGATTGGGGCAGGCGGTAAAACTTTCTCTTCGGCACTGGTGTGTAGATGCTCAAAGATCTTAATGTGGCTCTAGAGTCCTTTAGGGAGTACAGGGACTAATCCCTCTTGTAATTGAAGAGGTGCAATTCACTGAATGGAAGATCATCTATAGCAGGGGTGTCAAACTTGTTGATGGTGACGGGCCAAATTCACGTAACATGCCCTTCACAGGGGCCATGCAATACCCACCGCTGAAAAATTCGGGTTATCTTCCATTTTCAGCGGCGTGGCATGGGCCCTTTTTGGCGGCGGGATTTCGCGGGGGACCCTCTTGCCGCTTTAAAAGATTTCTGCGGAGGATGGTATTGCCACTTTAAGACTCTCTTAAAGTGGGTCCTCCGCCGACAGATCTCTTAAAGGGGCAATGCCATACGCAGAGAAACTTTTGGCGGCAGCACGACTCACTGAAACACTGGCCGAACACGGGCTAGATCAAAAAGGTTTGTGGGCAAAATGCAGCCCACGGGCCGTATGTTTGACACCCCTGATCTATAGTGTTCTTTTCCTCCCTGGGAAAGCCTGAGGAATGTGACCAGGATTCCCACCTCATGAGTAAACTATCCCTGTTGCCAACACACGGGATGCCATGTCTGCAGAGTCCACTGTGGCCTGTAGCATGGACCTGGTGAGTAACTTGCTCTCCTGCAAAACTATCTGGAATTGGTTGCGATCTTGTGGGGTAGTTTGTTGGTGAACTCAGCCATTCATCCATAGTTGATAAAGTCATACTTCGCCATTAGGGCTAAATAGTTGGAAATATGGAATTGGAGTCCCACCGAGGAAAAGACCTTTCTGCCCATGAGGACTAGTCTCTTGCCTCCTCTGTCAGATGGGGTGGGGTGTGGTGTTGTTGCTTGGACTGCAATGATGCCACCTGGATGACCAGAAAGTTTGGTGGAGGATGACAGAATAGGAACTCTGACCTCTTGAGGGGGACATAGTACCTCTTTTCAGCTCATTTCAGAGTAGATGTGCACATGGCAAGGGTGTGCCATACAGTGCATGCCAGCTGGAGAACGGAAATGTTGATTGGCAGGGCCACTCTCACTGGTACCAAAGCGTGCAAGATGTCAAGTAGCTGGTGTTGTCTGTCCTGTACTTCTTCTAATGTGATCTCAAGAGTGTTGGCTAGTCTCCACAGCAGTTCCTGGAACTAGCAATAGTTGTCTGGCGCAGAGGAGGGGATTGATGAAGCAGCCACGTCTGGAGGAGATGAAGGATGCCTCAGCGGATCTGTTGGTACCAGGGTGATCGGTATATCATCCAACATTATCCTGGAGTGCTTACCTAATGAGGGTTGTAGTGGCAAGTTGGGGGAATCCTCCGAAACCAAGCAGGACCATTTAGATGGTGAATATTGGGGCTACGAGCTCCAGTATGGCCAGCCCGGTTCACCCTGCTGTTGTGTAGCCTGTGACCATGGTGCCGGATACCAGCTCTGTGGGTAAGGCAAGGTGCCACAATGCTGTCGGAACCTTGCTGTAGACATGCTCCTGGAACGGGAGCAGTGGACTGTGTCGGATATCCATATCGTCCAAATCAGAGAAGTCAGAGACTTATCCAAATGGTGGTGCCTTTGGAGCTGCTGGAATGGGAGGTGGCAGGAACATAGAGAGGGAAGGAGCCCTGCGAATGGTTGATTGGATCGGGGCTTGTAGCGAATGCAGCCCCTCTAATGCAAACCACTTGTGGGTACCTGGCGTGCTTCCGAGTCTCCCAGGGGTCAATGGTATCCATTCCGCTAGAGGGACCGGTACCGGTAACTGCATCTGCCTGGAGACTGACAGTTTCCAGGGTGCCGGCGGAGCCAAAGCAGGCAGTCACAGGATCCGTGATAGGTACTGACAGATCCAGCGATTAGCACGGCCTTTTCTCGCTCTTGTGAGTCTTGGAATGCATGGTTCCTCCATGGATGGAACTCATTGACGGTGCCAAGTCCTTCTTAGACTTGGAGGAAGACTTACTACCATGCTTACATGCTCCCTTGGCTTGTGGCTAGGCCCCAGCATGGGGTCCTTAGCACTGGTACCGGTGGAACCCAAAAGAGGCTGCATGGTAGGGGGTAGTGCTCTTTGCTTGCTCAGGCCGATGCACAGGAGGGATTCTCTGGCCAGGATCTGACGCTGGTCCCGTGGCAGGCTCTATGAGGTGCATCTTGAGGTTGAGAGCCTGGTTTTCTCTAGTATGGGGATGGAAGGAGAGGCAGATACTGCACCCGACTGCATTGTGGGCTTCTCTCCAAGCATTACAGACAGTGCTGGTACTTGTTGCTGATGGAAAACAAGGAGGGGCCAGAAAGCACAGACTTTGAACCCCGGTGTCTTCGGCATAATCCTGTACTCAGATTTGGGTATGGGGGGAGGGAGGGAAGTTTGGCAGGAAACACTGCTGAAGCAGCATCCCAAGCCCTAAAACTTCTACGGAAAAAAAAGGAACAATTTAAACTAGAAAATACAGGACAAAAACAATAAATCTGAACTATGAACAGTACTAAACAGCTTTTCTAAAGTTTTGGAAAGTGCATCTGTAAGTGTTTCTGGTTCCGTGGGAGGCCACAGCGGCTTCCTACAGGGGAATAGCTCGCGTTTGGCGAGAGGTCAGTTTAGGCAATTCGCCCATATGTGGGGGGCGAGCACTCAGTCTGCCACTCAAGCCCCCAGTCGGGGCGAGTGAGCAAGGAGTCCCGTGCTCCAACCCCTAGGCAGGGTGAGCGGAGGTGGGTCGCTCAGGCCCTCAGGCAGGACGAGCGAACCAGGAGTCAGGTGCTCCAACCCCTAGGCAGGGTGAGCAGAGGCAGATCGCTCAGGCCCTCAGGCAGGGCGAGCGAACCAGGAGTCAGTTGCTCCAACCCCTAGGCAGGGTGAGCAGAGGCAGATCGCTCAGGCCCTCAGGCAGGGCGAGCAAACCAGGAGTCAGTTGCTCCAACCCCTAGGCAGGGTGAGCGGAGGTGGGTCGCTCAGGCCCTCAGGCAGGGCGAGCGAACCAGGAGTCAGGTGCTCCAACCCCTAGGCAGGGTGAGCAGAGGCAGATCGCTCAGGCCCTCCGGCAGGGCGAGCGAACCAGGAGTCAGTTGCTCCAACCCCTGGGCAGGGTGAGCAGAGGCAGATCGCTCAGGCCCTCAGGCAGGGCGAGCGAACCCGGAGTCAGTTGCTCCAACCCCTAGGCAGGGTGAGCGGAGAAGGCAACGGCTTCAGGTGGGGTCAGGAGAGCAATTCTCCTGGGGTGGCTAGGGAAAAGGGGAGGGGGACGCAGGCCCACCCGTCTCCACTGCGTCCCAGCCCAGGGCCCTAGCAGTGGCAGAAGCGGCTGCCACTGTGCCGGCGGGGCTCCCGCCGCAACACACCGGCTATAAGGCGGCTTCAGCCACAGGCCGTGGCTGTCCCTGGGCTACTTCCTCCCCACTGACCCTAGTACCTGCCTCCTCCGTGCCACGAAGGTGGTCCTCCAGGAGTAGCGCCGTCAGTCCTTCCTCGTCGACCGGGGGTAAGGTGGGGAGCTCCTCTTCAGGGGGCAGCTCCTTAAGGTCGTTGGATGTGGGGAGCGGCTCGGCCTCGGGCAGCTCCTCCAAGTCCAGCCCCGCTATAGGGAGGGGCTCGGCGGCCGGCAGTTCCTCCAAATCTAGCCCAGCCTCCGGGGGTGCCCGCCACTCGGGCCGCTCTGGGGTCTCAGCCCAGTCTGGCGGTTCCAGAGTACGGCCCCGGGCTCGGGGTCGGGGTAACTCGGCCCAGTCGCCCTGGCCGGGTTGCCTAGTCCAGCTTCTCGAGGGCCCTATCCAATCCCCGGGCCCAGGTGGGGCCGGGGTTCTTCGTCGGCGGTTAGGCTCTGGCCTAGGCCTCTGCTGGCGGGGCAGCACGTCCGCCTCTGGCAGCAGTCTGCGGCCTACTGAGCTCAGGGGCCAGGCTTTTGTACTTCCCCTTCCTGTTGGGGCTCCACCCTGTGGCAGCCAATTGGCCTGGCCAGGTTGTCCTATCCCGGCCCGGGCCCTTTGTTGCCGGGCAGACTCCAGGGCAGGGTGTGAGTTGAGCCAATCAGAGCGCGGGCGTCCTTCCTCAGGCTCTGGCTCCGTGGGAGGCCACAGCGGCTTCCTACAGCATCACAATGATGAGAGGAGAGGAGAAGCTCCAAACTGGACCATATGGTGGTGAGAAAGAATTGAAGATGTCGGTGTTCCTTTATCACAGGGGTGGGGAACCTCCGGCCCGCGGGCCGGATCTTGATCCCGCCCGCCCCGCCGCCGAAACCCTGCCGCCGTCTGCCCATTTTCGGCGGCGGGGGGAGTCCGGAGGCGGTTACTGCCCCACGGAACCCTGTGGACACTGTAAAACCGCGCCGCCGAAAAGGCGGAAACGGTGGCGGCATTCAGGCGGCGGGTACCGCCCCACACGTAACTGTGCCGCCGCCGAATCCCCCCCCGCCGCCGAATCCCCGCCCGCGGCCAGGGCCACCATCAGGCCCTTGGCAACAAAAAGGTTCCCCACCCCTGCTTTATCACTTTGAGCAAAACCATGAGGCAGTGCAGGGAGCATGTGCAGACTGTCAAACAGTGCTACTTTCAAAAACTCCAGCTCCAGGCGCATGGCACGTGCACCTAACCACTCAGAAGAATACAATAGGGATGATCATTCGAAGAAAAATCAGCAGTTCTGACATCTTAGACTTCTTTTTTTGATTTAATATGAGTATGCACCATTCTACTGCTTGTGTTTACTTGTCCCAAAATCTCCAGGAATTTAGAATGAAAATCGATTAACACTAAACAAGTTTCTTTTTTAAATTCAAACAAGTCCCTCCTAGCCATTTTGCCATGGTTCCTCAGGGATTTAATGATCGTGCATACTCTATGATTGATGATTTTTGGCAGTGACTATATATATCACACTGAGCTATCATGTCTTTGATCTGAGCATTCATCCCAAGCCAGATACTACAGAAGTGGGCTCAATATAAAAACCTTGATAGATGGACAACAATCTCTCTTGTCCTTTGCTTCTCCAGATTTCACCCCTAGATAGTTGCTAGGTATTTATGGAGCACTTCTTTTCTCAGCACTTCTAGAACAGTCAGACTTTCTCCTTTTAGAAAAACACTTTCCTCCTCACTCATTTTTTCCTGAAATTGTTAATACAATCTCAGTTTGGGGATAACTCTTCCCCTTCTCTGGGCTGGCTTTGAGAAAGTATTCATTGCATTTGATACAAAACTGGGAATTTGTTTTAATTTGAAATTCAGCTGCTTGAAGCAGGAAAAGACCTCAGATGCCTGAAACATGAATCCCAGACCACCATTGTGTTTGTGATCCTCCTGGTGCACAGTGAAGGCCATATGTTGTCCTCACTCAATTTACTTGGAGATCCCATCTTTGCAGATTCAGCATCAGATTCTGGATTCCAGATGGTGCTAATTATAGTGTTTTCTGGAAGTAGCTCAGGTAGAATGAAAGTTTTCCCACACCTGCTTCACTGGTAGAGTATAGGATGGAAGGGCATAGATACCCTACCTACAGGAGGGTCTTGTTCCAGGCATTGGTCGAAATGAAACTTTGGTTTCCTGTGAAAAGGAGTCAAAGAAGAGGGAATGGTCCTAGTTATCTTTCAGTGAATTGGACAGAGGTTGATCTTTCTGTGGGGAATCACTGTTGTCCTTCACACAGATTAGTTCTTGTCCAGAGACACAGGCACTACAGATTGCTCTGCTCATCTGGGTGTGAAAGAGTCAAAGCTGCCAGGACAGGCAGTCTGTCTGGCTGCATCTTGGCCAGCAGCTGCAACTGCACATGGGGAATTGGTTCTGGGACCAGCTTAGACAGCATCCAGCACAAGGCTACAGGTTTGGCTCTAATGCCAACATAGCTGGAGATGCCACAAAGGCAGGTTATCTGACACACTGGGATGCACTTGGCAATGTAAAGAGAAGAAGCTGAGCAACGGGTCCTTTCTTGATGAAAATGCACCATCATGGGTGATTCTGTGGAAGGCATGTTAGTCAGAGACGATTCGCCACTCTGAATTGCTCTAGGCTGAAACTACCAAGATTTTCTGGGACTTGGAGGCAGATTACTGAAAACACTGGAGCAGACCCAGGAGAGTTTCTGAACACTCTCTCCAGATTCTGAGAGTGAGAGAGAACATCTTGCACCCAAGTCAATCACTGGCCTTCTTGAGCACAAAATACAGTTGCATGTGCCTATGAGGGGCATTGGATGGTCATAGCTAGGGCTCTTCTTGGAGCACTGGTATGTATCCCATTCTCCACGTGCACAAGAAGAAACAACTAAGAAAAAATACAACACAAACGCAACATTAAGTGTAGCTGGAGAGAGAGGCCAGAGCAGACATGTCAGACTGCAAGCCACAACTTGGTGCTTGGGTGGAGTCAAGCAGCTGAGACCTACTACCTCAATTACACAATGTGTTGGGATAAAATACCTGTGTGCTAAGGGAGGCAGCCAACTGCCTTATTGACTCAGAGCTGGAGACAGGTGAGAAGAACTCAGTGCTTCAGCTGTGTCAGCTACTCAGGCTCAGCAGATTAACAGCTGCTACAGGATGTTGGAAAGTAGAAAGTAGGGGATCATCTTGGGAGTACCAACAAACCCAGAGGCTTCAAACTTCAGTAACGGCCAGGGACTTCATAGAGGTTCGATACAAGGCACTCAGACATTCAAAATATTATTAAAAGCTACCAGCTGGGTAAAGCAATTGGCTAATCTTGCTGAACTGTCTGAGAAATGCAGCAGCCTCGAGGAGATGCACCAGCAGTGGCCCCAAGGAGTGCCTTTGCTGACTGCTGGCAGAAGGAAACTGACAGGCTGCTACTCAGTACAGTCTGGGCACCCCAGAGGGAGAACGAAACAGCAAGCCCCTAAGTGCACCAACACCTCAGAGCTTTGGGAGGTGTTCCTAGATCAGCTTTCATCTGCACAGACCTGAGAGAAGGAATCAGTTAAGATGGGAAAGAGAAATATCCAGCCCACATCACATTTGATTTCTGCCTACCTGGCTCTTTCAGCTTCCAGGGCTCCAAGTGTGGCCTGCAGCTCTGTGTTCTGATGCTCCACCTCCTCCCGCTGGCTCCGCTCCAGCACCTTCTGGTTGCATAATTCTTGGACCTCACTCAGTTGCTGCTGAGCCTCCCGGCCAATCTGTTGCCAGGAATCCTTGGTGACCACTAGGTCTTGAACCTGCAATACGACAGAAGAATAGTGGAGGAGCCAGAGGTTAAAACACACAATAGTTTTCCTGTATCCTGTGGGGAAAACAAACAAGCAAGTTAAAGTTTCATCTGATCTTCAGAGTGTCAGGTTTACATTAGATGTTGCTCACATGTTTGGAGACCAAAGTGGAGGCGTTTGTTCACTTGAAAAGCCCCCTAGAAATAAAGACCACCAGCAGCATGACAGATGGGGATATGCCACTGTGCAGCCAGGGTCAGGAGCGAACGGCAGGTGAGAGGCAGAGGGAACATCTCTGCCAGCCGAGATCGGGATGGGGTCAGGGGTGAACAGCAGAGAGATAGGAAGAAGGACCATCCCCCCCAGACCGGCTGGGATCAGGGTCTAGCGGCAGGGTCGTGGGCAAAGGGATCGCCCCCACCAGCTGGGATCAGGAGTGAGCGGCCAGGCAACAGACAGAGGGACCTTCCCCCTCATCCCAGCCAGAATCGGGGCTGAGTAGCAAGGTAAGGAGCACATTGAGGGTGAGCAACAGGCAATGGGACTACCACCCTCCTAGGTGGAATCTCCATTGCTCTGTGCCCGGTCACTCACCTGGTTTTGCAGGGTGTCTCGCTGCTGAAAGAGAATGTATGTTTCCTGCTTGAGGGTTCTGACCTCTTCCTGGTGCCTGCTGTCCTCTGCCTCCATCTTACTCTGAGCTTCCCGGAGCTCAGCTTGTAGCTCCTCCACAGTGTCCTATAGCCAGGCCAAAGAGTGAGTCACTGAAAGCTGTGAAATTTCAAATCCTGCTCCTTCCGTTCTGTGCCCCAGAGTCCCTCTCATCAATCACATCTTCCTGCTTTTGCTCCTCCAGTGTGGTTCTGTGTGCAGATACCACCTGGCTTCCCACTCTAACATCCCATTCTCCTTCCTTCTACGGAGCTCTCTGGCTTACCAGTCTCCTGCCCAGATGCAACCCTCTTCCTGCTCCTCCTTTCTTCCCCAGTGCTTCTCTCCCAGCTCTGCACTTCCCTCCAGTTCCTGCTTCTGTCCCTTTTATCTCTCCTTTCACCCCCATTTTTTCTGTCCTTTGTGTTGGACTCTAACAGCCCCTTCCCTCCTTTCCACTGCTCCCTGCAAGTCAAACCTACCTGCTCCTTCTGTTGCTTCTTCACCTCCTGGCGAAGCTGCTCCAACTGCTGACTGGCATCTGTCAGCTCTCCCTGTGTTTGGAGCAGTGCCTCCAGCAAAGACTTCTTCTCCCTCTCTTTGTCTAGCAGCACCTGCACAAAGAGGGAAGGGGAGAAGGAGGGCTTAACCCTCACATATGAAATGAGTTTGCTGAATCTCTGAGGCTAACACTTCCACATAAACTAGCTACTTGTCTCCAGAGTCAGTCTACACTTCACTGGAGACCGAGGTTCTGTGGTGAGACTGATAGAGAAAGACCCACTGTCGATGGGTTTCTCCTCTTAAGTGATGCCAAACCACATGGCACCTCCCAACTGCTCTAGGTCAACACAAACATCTGTCGGACTCTGGCTGGACCATCTTGGGTGAGGGCACCGCTGCCTGCAGTTCTGCTCCTCAGTTCTTCCCACGCAGCCAGCAGCAGCTCTTGCTCGTGTACACTGGGTTGGAGTAGCAGAGTGTCATGGCCCAAAGAGGACAGGAATCTCTGGCTCTCTTGGGAAGAGTAGGTGCTTAACTGAAAGTGTCCAACAGGGCTTGGGAAATCTCTGAGGTGTCATCTCTGAAACTGATGCAATCCCTCCGATGCCTGCCGGTGCAGTGTAGGGATACTGCTGTGCCTAGGAACTCAGACAAAAGAGCAGGGCTTTGGGTGGCACACAATAAGGGTCTCTGGTGTGGGGAAGATCTGGCAGGTAGATTCTGCATACTTCAGAAATGCAGCACACTGACAGCAAATGAAACAGAGCTGGATAACTTCCACAGGGGAAAACATCGCAGGGCAATTCTTTGAAAATGGTTTAAAAAAAGTTATGGAAATCCACAACTAAAAAACTTCATCTAGCTGCACTCGATGTTGTAAACATAGGTCAATAACTTCAGGGAAAAGAGCATTAAAGAAAGATGAAATCTTAAAAAACAATTAGTTAAAATAAGGAAAACTAAGTTAAGATAAAAGTTTTAAACCACAAACATCTGAGCTGTTGCAGATCTCAGTAACAAAACAAACATCTACGAGACAAGTGGACTTCTGTATAGCTCATTAGCCAGCTTCACCGACGCTGTGTGCATTGTTACTTCCTGCAGTCTGAGAAAGCAAGCAGATGAGCACTTCTTCAGCACTGTCAGAAAAGCAGCAACAAAAGTCAGGGTCTGTGCCCAGAGACCAGACTCCCACACCTCCCTCACCTTCTCTGTCTGTCTAGACAGGCATTTCTACCCAGCTCACCACCATGCTACCCTCGTGCCTACAATGCCCTCCCTCTCTGGGTGCCATGCATTCATCTGCTCTTTTTCAAACCCCATTGCAAAACACACTGCTCTTGTAAAGCACACACAGTGTCTAGCCTACAACTCAGAGCAAAGGCTCAAGCTAAAGTTATGAGAAATGCTGAACCTTCCTGGCAGCCAGCTGCACTCCTGAGTAGCTTGGTGGTGCTAAGAGATAAACAAGCATGATCTTAAAAAACATTCCACCTCAGCAGGCAATAGTGTGGTTTTCCCTGGCTAAAACAGACTCTACCCCCCAAGTCTAATCTGTGTTGCCCCTTGACCTTCATCTATCGATCCTGCCATCCCCACACCCCATGCTGCTTTCTCTTGGGATTCTGAGTGTGTGTATGAGAATGGGATTCCAGGTGTAGTAAGAAGTGAGAGCTTAAGGCCTGTAAAACAAGCTAAGGCCTAAATGGAAAAAGCCGAGTGAACAGAAGTATAAGGGGTCACTCAAGTTAACTGAAAATGGTATAGGAAAGTGCTGATTCTGCAAGGTTGTAAGATTGCCAAAATATTACTAAAATATGTAGTAGGTATAAGAGATACCAAGATACTAACTCTCTGAAATGACACTTTTATGGGTAGAAATGATACATGGAGTGGCGGTGCCCAAATCAGCCAATCAACGGAAAAAGGTGGTATTAGACTACGTCAGGAGGGTGGCAACTACCTACGTGAAAGGGGGCAGAACGAAAGTGTATGTAACAGTGTATAAAAGAGGGTGTCAGAAGGAATACCAGCATCCGGTCTAGGGGATAACGGAAAATCCTGCCGTTGGGCCAAGACCATTGTAACACCGCCAATGTGAAACTGACCCAAAAATACTCTTTAAGTCACTTCTCATTGTGCTGCACGCAATAAACCTGGCCTGGGTGCCTTCGTTGCTCAGCTAATCCATGGTCATGTCGATTCATTTGATCGTGAGAGCCGTCTCAGTTTCCTGCGCAGTGCTGGGACAGCATCTACACAGGGACACATGCACACAGCCTACACTGATAAACATCAGTGACCAACACACCAATTACCACACCAGGCTTCCTTCCAAAGCCAGCTCTGCACATCCTGTGCAAGGGTGAAGGCAGTGGTAGGGAGGGAAATGAGGTTACAGAAGCAGCTTGGCCCTCCTCTTCGTCATGTGATAGCAACACCGGTGGGGATGCAGGTGCAGGAAGGGAGTTCCCCTTGCAGCAGTGACAGTGACATCAGAGAAGACCCAACATTATAACTAGCAGAGCCAGCCTTAGCATTCTGAGCCTGCAGACCCATTTTTCACCCTGTTGCAAATATACTGGCATCCTGCCCACCAGGCTCACATCACACGGCTCTGGGCTGGCCTGAGGGCTCTGGCTGCAGCCCACACAGAGCTCTTTTATCTTGGATTAAAAGCAGGTGGATGAAAGATCTCTAGGTCGCCCCCTGCTTTCTGCTGCAGAGTGAGCCCATTCCACTCTGTATATTCTGTCTCTAGCAAAGGCTTCCGGTTAAGCTCGCACAGAGCTAGGCGAGGAAATGAGTTAGAAATGTATTTAAAATGAAGAAGAAAGTAAGACCGTCTCTGCTGAAGCCCAAAGGCAGCTCTGTCCCAAGCCTCACAGCCTCTCCAGCTCATCTATGCTCTTATGTGGATATTACACAGTGCCTGAAAGTACAACAAAGTAATGGGAGAGCAACTAATCCCTGCAAGGACACTTCAGAAACAGCACCAGTAAAGCAACAGTTAGAATGCTTCTCACTGCCTCAGAGGCTGCAGGGAAAGCTGAAAAAGGAAAGAAGAAAAAATAGCAATCAAAAGAATAAAAACAATCATCTGACAAACAAAAATCTCTCTACACTAGCAGTGGTGGAGAATTGGAGGCAAGCACTTGCCCACCATTTGGCCAAGTATGTTATAACTGCAACAGACCATCATCATTTTCCAAAGGTCTTTCCCAAATGCGAAGCCAAGAGCATCCCTGTGCTTGGTACAGAGCAAGACAGAGATGTCATTCTCCTTGGAGATGCAGCAACTGCCCAGCATACTGCTTCATTAGAAATATAAATACCTAGATTTGCGATGACTGGGAGAACTGCAAGGTGTCTTGCCTGCTGGGTGTGAAGGTTGCAGATCTCTCGAGACATCTCGACAGACTTATGTGGAGTGGTGGGGAGGAGCTGGTAGTCGTGGTACATGTAGGTACCAATGACATAGGGAAAGATAGGAAAGAGGTCCTGGATGCCAAATTTAGGCTGCTAGGTAAGAAATTGAAGTCCAGGACATCCAGTGTAGCATTCTCTGAAATGCTTCTGGTTCCATGCAGAAAATCATGGGTTGGATAAATGGACTATAAGGTGATAAAAAGCTGGCTAGATCATCTGGCTAGATCATCAAGGTAGTAATCAATGGCTCAATATCTAGTTGGTTGACGGTAACAAACAGAGTGCCCCTGGAGTCAGTCCTGGGGCTGGTTTTGTTCAACATCTTCATTAATGATCTGGAGGATGGGGTAGATTGCACCCTCAGCAAGTTTGCAGATGACACTAAGTTGGCGGGAGTGGTAGACACCCTGGATGGTAAGGATAGGATACAGAGTGACCTAGACAAATAGGAGGATTGGGCCAAAAGAAATCTGATGAAGTTTAACAAGGACAAGTGCAAAGTCCTGCACTGAGCATGGAAAAATCCCATGCACTGCTACAGACTGGGAACCAACTGGCGAAGCCAGCAGTTCTGTAGAAAAGGACGTGGGGGTTACAGTAGACATGAAGCTAGATATGAGTCAACAGTGTGTCCTTGTTGCCAGTAAGGCTAGTAGTATATTGGGCTGCATTAGTAGGAGCATTGTCAGCAGATCAAGGGAAGTGATTATTCCCCTCTATTTGGCACTGATGAGGCCAGTGGAGTATTGTGTCCAGTTTTGGGCCCCCTACCATAAGAAGGATTTGGACAAATTGGAGATTCCAGCGGAGGGCAACAAAAATGATTAGTGGGCTGGAGCATATGACTTATGAGGAGAGGCTGAGGCAACTGTGATTAGAGGGCATGATTAGCACATGACATAAGGAGAGGCTGAGGGAACTGGGCTTCTTTAGTCTGCAGAAGAGAAGAATGAGGGGGAATTTGATAGCAGCCTTCAACTACCTGAAGGGGGGTTCCAAAGAGAATGGAACTAGGCTGTTCTCAGTGGTGGCAGATAACTGAACAAGGAGCAATGGTCTCAGTGGGGGAGGTCTAGGTTGGATATTAGGAAAAACTTTTTCACTAAGAGAATGGGGAAGCACTGGAATGGGTTACCCAGGGAGGTGGTGGAGTCTTCATCCTTAGAGGTATTTAAGGCCTGGCTTGACAAAGCCCTGCCTGGGATGATTTAGTTGGAATTGATCTCGCTTTGAGCATTGGGTTGGATTTGATGACCTCCTGAAATCCCTTCCAACCCTAATTTTCTATGATACTATGAACTGTAGGGTCTCAATGCATGAATGAGACAGTGGTATAGAGAGGAGGGGTTCAGATTTATTAGGCACTGGAGAACCTTAAAGGGGGAGCCTATACAGGAAGGATGGGCTCCAAATAAAGCAAAATAGAACCAGATTGCTAGCACCTAAAATGTAAAAGATCGTAGAGTATTTTTAAACTAAGTTCTCGGGGAAAGTTGACAGGTGTGGAGGAGCATGTAGTTTGGACTGGCATCCGTTAGGGAAGGAGCTATTAATGGAGATCCTCTATATCCTAGTAAGGAGGAGAGGATGGAAGGTGATAAAATATGGGTAGAATCTGATGTCAAATGAAAAGAGTCCCATTCAATTACATCACATAATGGCAGACACCTAAAAAGTGACCATTTGTTAAAGTACTTGTATACAAATGCTAGAAGTCTAAATACTAAGATGGGTGACCTTGACTGCCTCATATTAAATGAGGATGTTGATATAATAGGCATCACAGAAACTTGGTGGAATGAGGATAATCAAAACGATATGGAGTACAAAATATATCAGAAAGACAGATTAGGTCATGCTGGTGGGGGAGTGGCACTATATGTGAAAAAACGCACAGAGACAAATGAAGTAAACATCTTCAATGAACCAAACTATACCATAAAATCTCTATGGATAGTAAATCCATGCTTGAATAATAAGAATATAACAGTAGGGATATTCTACTGATCACCTGACCAGGATAGCGATAGTGACTGTGAAATCCTCAGGGAGATTAGAGAGGCTATACAAATAGAAATATCAACAATAATGGGGGATTGCAACTATCCCGTATTGACTGGGTACATATCTTAGGATGGAATACAGAGATAAAGTTTCTTGACACCTTAAAGACTTCTTGTTGGAGCAGCTAGTCCTGGAACTCACAAGAGGAGAAGCAATTCTTGATTTTGTCCTAAGTGGAACACAGGATCGGGTCCAAGAGGTGAATATAGCTGAACCTTGGTAATGATAACTGTAACATAATAAAATTGGGTATCCCTGTGGTAGGAAAAAGACCAAAGCAGCCTAATGTAATTTCAGAAACAGGAAGTACACAAAACTAAGGAAGTTAGTTAAACAGAAATTAAAAAGTACAATGCCAAAAGTGAAATCCCTGCAAGCTGAATGGAAACTTTTTAAAGACACCATAATAGAGGCTCAATTTAAATGTATATCCCAAATTAAAAAACATAGAAAGAGGACCAAAAAAGTGCCACCGTGGCTAAACAACAAAGTAAAAGAAACAGTAAGAGGCAAAAAGGCATCCTTTAAAATGTGGAAGTTAAATCCAACTGAGGAAAATAATAAGGAGCAAAAACTCTGGCAAGTGAAGTGCAAAAATATAATTAGAAAGGCCAAAAAAGAATTTGAATGACAGCTAGCCAAAGACAAAAAATAACAGCAAACATTTTTAAGCACATCAGAAGCACATCAGAAGCTAAATAACTAGTGGGGCCACTGGACCATCGAGATGTTAAAGGAGTACTCAAGGAAGAGAAGGCCATTGTGGACAAACTAAATGAATTCTTTCCATGGGTCTTCATGGCTGAGGATGTGAGGGAGATTCCCAAACCTGAGCCATTCTTTTTAGGTGACAAATCTGAGGAACTGTCCCAGATCAAGGTGTCAGAGGAGGTTTTGGAACTAATTGATAAATTAAACAGTAACAAGTCACCAGGACCAGATGGTAGTTCTGAAAGAGTTCTGAAAGAACTCAAATGTGAAATTGCAGAACTACTAACTCTGGTATGTAAGCTATCATTTAAATCAGCTTCTGTACCAGATGACTGGAAGATAGCCAATGTGACACCAATTCTTTAAAAAGGCTTCAGAGGCGATCCTGGCATTTACAGGCTGGTAGGTCTAACTTCAGTACCAGGCATATTGATTGAAACTATAGTAAAGAACAGAATTATTAGACACATAGATTAATACGATTTGTTGGGGAAGAATCAACATCACTTTTGTAAAAGGAAATCACACCTCACCAATCTACTATATTATTTTAAGGGGGTCAACAAGGATGTGGACAAGGGTGATCCAGTAGATATAGTGTATTTTGATTTACAGAAAGCCTTTGACATGGTCCCTCACCAAAGGCTCTTAAACAAATGAATCTGACATGGGGTAAGAGGGAAAGTCTTCACCTGGATCAGTAACTGGTTAAAAGATAGGAAACAAATGCTAGGAATAATTGGTCAGTTTTCAGAATGAAGAGAAATAATGGTGTCCCTAAGGGGTCTGGTACTGGAACCAGTACTGTTCGACATATTCATAAATGATCTGGAAAAAGTGATAAAGACTGAGGTGGCAAAAATTTGCAGATGATACAAACTACTCAAGATAGTTAAGACCAAAGCAGATTGTGAAGATTACAAAGGGATTTCACAAAACTGGGTGACCAGGCAACCAAAAGGGCAGATGAAATTCAATGTTGATAAATGCAAAGTAATGCACTTTGGAAAACAATCCCAACTCTACACATAAAATGATGGGGTCTAAGTTAGCCACTCAAGAAAGAGATCTTGGAGTCCCTGTTGATATCTCTGAAATCATCCACTTAATGTGCAGCTGCAGTCATAAAAGCTAAGAGAATGTTGGGAATCATTACGAAAGGGATAGATGATAGGACAGAAAATATCATATTGCCTCTTAATAAGTCCCTGGTATACCCTCATCTTGAATACTGCATGCAGATCTGGTTGCCCCATCTCAAAAAAGATGTACTGGAATTAGAAAAGGGCAAAAATGATTACGGATATGGAACAGCTTCCATATGAGGCGAAATTAATAAGACTGGGACTTTTCAGCTTAGAAAAGAGACGACTAAGGAGGGATAGGATAGAGATGTATAAAATCTTGACTGTTGTGGAGAAAGTGAATAAGGAAGTGTTATTTGCTCCCTCTCATAATACAAGAACTAGGGGTCACCAAATGAAATGTATAGGCAGCAGGTTTAAAACAAACAAAAGGAAATATTACTTCACACAACGCGCAGTCTACCTATGAAATTCTTTGCCAAAGGATGTTATGAAGGCCCAGAATGTAACGGTTAAAAAAAAGAGCTAGATAAGTTAATGGAGGATAGGTCTATCAATGGCTATTAGCCAAGATGGGCAGGGAATGGATGACGGGGATGAATCATTTGATGATTACCTGTTCTGTTCATTCCCTCTGAAGCACCTGGCAATGGCCACTGTCAGAAGATACTGGGCTAGATAGACCATTGGTCTGACTCAGTATGGCCATTCTTATGTTAATCCACACCTACCAAAACAAGGCACTCCACTGCACAAAATTCTCTCTCTGTGTAGAGGATGAGAGAACAAACAACACATGGCAGATGTGTAGTGATATTACTTAATTCACTACTGGAAGGCACTCAAGTACTACAGAGATAAATGTGGTATAAAACTCTATAAAGAAGAGAATAACATCACTAAGGGCATGTCTACACTGCCACTGTGGCAGGCATTGATGCAGCACCATCGATTGAGCTGGTCTGTTTAGACCCGCTCAGTATATGGGAGAGCACGCTCCCGTCAACTGAATTAGTCCATCTCCTCAAAAGGTGGAAGGTAGCATTGACGGAGATGCTCTCCTGTCGACATAATGTTGTGAAGATGCCGCCCTGTGTAAACAAAAGTACATCGATGTGAGATACTGAGCTACTTACTAGCGTATCTCATGTCGACCCAGCGCGGCAGAGTAGATCAGGCCTAAGACTGAAAACTCCAGGTAATACCAGACTGATACCAAAGCATAATCAGTCTGGAGTGAATCATGTTAGCAACTATACATACAGGTCTGAAATAATATATAAGTGCCATCCACTTCAAACTCAGATGGCTAACATTAGCAGCCTCAAAAAGTATCCTGATTTTCAGTGATGCTGAGCACCTGTAGCTCCTGTTGATGTCAATGGGCACTATGGGAGCTCAAGGTCTCTCCATGCCTATACATGAATTTATGGTGGGATTTCAAAAGCACCTACACACTCTTAAGTCATAGGTCCCACTGACTTTGACTTAGGGACTTCTGAAAATTCCACCCTAGGGTGACTAACTTTAGGTACCTATGTTTGAAAATTTTGGGAGCAAAGACTAATTAAATGATTCTGAAAACTATTTCAAAATCCCTGGATCTGTCATATGTTATTTCAAATTGAAAAAGAATGCTGCTTTAGATGAACTGAAGTAGCTAAAGAGGGAGATGAAAAGATGAGTATCAAATTACTAGTATGGAGTGACTATGCTAAAATTGGTGTTAAACCTCTGAGCATGCCCAGTGTGTGCTAGAAGCTTTCCAGAAGCCTACCCAGACTGAACAGAAGGCTCATAAGGCTAATAAAGCACTGAGCCTTCTCTCCTGATAAACCTGACTCCTGGGAGCTCACTGACTATATGATAGTGGTCACAGTCTAAAGCTACACAATAGTCCTTCAGGATAATTCCAGCCTCAAAATGACATTCACATGCAAATAGGAAAACATGAGTATACACTGGTCACTTTGCAGTTTCATTAATTAACAACATGTAAGGACCATGAAGAAAGCTCTCAGCACTTGCTTCTTACCCTCCACTGACAGCATACCAGTTCCTGATTTACCTACTGGCTCCAGGCCTCAAGGGCAGGCAGATATCCCAGCCCTCAAATCTGTTCCGGTTTTCCCACATTTTCCTCTACAAAGAGAGTAAGGAAGAAACAGTTACCTACTTTTCCATAACTTATTCTTCAGAATGTGTTGCACCTGTCCATGCCACTGTAGGTGATGCCTCATGCACAGATGCCAGAGATTTTGTCCCCTCAGTGGTACCCATCACGGTAGCTTGAGTGCCTTCTGTCATTTTGGGCTACTCTGTGCTGATATAAGAGGGCAGAGCTGCCCCGACTCCCCTCAGTTCCTTCATACCAGTCTGACTCTGATACAGAGTGGAAGAAGGTGGGTCAGGGAGTTGACATGTGCAACACATCTTGAAGAACAAGTTATGGAAAGATACATAACAGTTTCTTCTTCCTTGAGTGATTGCACTTGTCAATTCCACTATAGGTGACTCACAAGCAAACAGATATGGAGGTGGGTTCGGAATAACAAGGTTACTTACCAGTAATTGTTGTTCTTCGAGATGTGTTGCTCATATCCATTCCAATATAGGTGAGTGCGCGCCCCGTGCACGAGCCTCCGGAAGCTTTTCTGCCCCTAGCAATCCCCTGCGGGTCGGCTCCTGCACCCCCTGGAGTGCCGCGCTCATGTCGCGGTATATAGGGACACTGCCGACCCTGTGGCCCCCAGTCCCTTCTTTCTGCCGACTCCGACAGCGGGGATGGAGGGTGGGTTTGGAATGTATATGCGCAACACATCTCGAAGAACAACAGTTACTGGTAAGTAACCTTGTTTTCTCTCTTCGAGTGATTGCTCATATGCATTCCAATATAGGTGATTAAATAGCCATACCTTGGAGGCGGGTAGGAGTCACTGTCGAGTAGCCCTTCTTAGTACGGCTCTGCCGACAACCGCGTCCTCTCTTGCCTGTTGCACGATGGTGTAATGAGATGAGAAGGTATGGATTGATGACCAGGTCGCTGCCCTGCAGATATCCAGCAGTGGCGCACGCTCCAGGAAGGCCGCTGACGAGGCCTGGGCTCTGGTCGAGTGTGCCGTCACGGTTCCCGGAAGCGGCACCTTCGCCTGATCGTAACAGGTATGTATGCAGGCGGTGATCCAGGCAGAGATGCGTTGCGTAGAGACAGGTAAGCCTTTCATTCTGTCCGCGACTGCGACGAACAGTTGGGTTGATCTCCTGAATGGCCTTGTACGATCGATATAATAGGCCAGGGCCCGCCTGACGTCCAAGGAATGCCATCTCTGCTCGGCCTCCGATCCATGTGGTTTGGGAAAGAACACGGGGAGGAAGATGTCTTGGTTACAGTGAAACTGAGACACCACCTTAGGTAAGAATGCTGGGTGGGGTCTCAGCCTCACTTTGTCTTTATAGAAGACCGTATAAGGGGGTTCCGAGGTCAAAGCTCTCAACTCGGAGACCCGTCTAGCCGATGTAATGGCTACTAGGAAAGCCACCTTCCAAGAAAGGACGAGCAAAGGGCATGTAGCCATGGGCTCAAAGGGGGGTCCTGTTAATATAGAAAGAACTAAGTTCAAGTCCCAGAGAGGTACCGGGTCACGGACCTGCGGATATAGTCTCTCTATCCCCTTAAGAAACCTACAGGACATAGGGTAAGAGAAGATAGACCTCCCTTCCATCTGCCGGTGAAAGGCCGAGATGGCCGCCAGGTGTACCCTCAGGGAGGCTAGTGCAAGGCCCTGCATCTTTAAGTGTAGGAGGTACTCTAGGATTGCCTGGATGGGCGAAGAGTTGGGTAAGATCCCCCGGGACTCCACCCAAAAGGTAAAGCGCTTCCATTTAGCCTTATACAACACCTGAGTGGAAGGCTTCCTGCTCCCCAGCAGGACCTGCTGAACTTGTGTTGAGCAGGCTCTCTCTCCCTCCGTTAACCACAGAGCCTCCATGCAGTCAAGTGGAGGGAGTCCAGGTCCGGGTGCAGAAGGCGACCCTGGTCCTGGGAGAGGAGGTCGTAGCGTTTCGGAAGCGGTATTGGCTCGGCTATGGACATGTCCAACAGCATACTGAACCAGTGTTGCTGGGGCCAGGCTGGTGCAATCAGGATGACATCCGCTTTGTCTCTCTTGACTTTCAAGAGTACTTTGGGGAGTAGTGGGACGGGGGGGAATGCATACATCAGGGGCCCCGTCCAGTCTATTAAGAAGGCGTCCGAGAGGGAGCCCTGCTCGCGTCCCCGGAGTGAGCAGAACCTCGGGCACTTCTTGTTCCACGCTGAGGCAAACAGATCTAGTTAGGGAATACCCCACTTGTGGAAGAGAAAAGTTGCCACCTCCCAGTGGAGCGACCAGTCGTGGCGGGGTAAGAATGACCTGCTGAGGCGGTCCGCCTCGTCGTTCCTGACCCCTGGGAGGTGAGAGGCAGATAGGTGAAAATCGTGCCTCACCGCAAGGTCCCATAGTTGTATGGCTTCCTGGCACAGGGCCGAGGAGCGTGCCCCCCTTGCCTGTTTATATAAAACATGGCTGCTGTATTGTCCGTGAGGACATGCACTACTCTGCCCGTTAGGAACCTGAGGAAGACCTTGCAGGCTAGCCGGACAGCCCGGAGCTCTCTGACATTGATGTGGAGGTGTAATTCGTGAGGCGACCATAGACCCTGCGTGCGGAGGTCTCGGCTCATGTGGGCTCCCCAGCCCACGTCTGAAGCGTCTGTTATTAGCGTTACAGAGGGGGTCAATTCTGCAAAGGGAACCCCCCGTAGCACTTCCCTCGGGTCTGTCCACCAGTTGAGGGACGTTAGTACCTGGGCTAGGATGGTGACCACCTTGGAGAGTGAATGTCTGGATGGGGTGTACACAGAAGTCAGCCAACCTTGGAGAGGCCTGAGTTTGAGGCGAGCTAACCTCACCACATATGTACATGCCACCATGTGTCCCAACAGCTGAAGGCAATGCCTGGCTGTCGTCGTGGGGGACCTGTATAATTCCGAAATTATGGCGGTCATGGTCTGGAATCGAGACAGAGGGAGGAAGGCTCTGGCTTGAACTGCATCTAGGGTAGCCCCGATAAAGTCTATGCGCTGCACCGGGATGAGTGTGGACTTCTGCTCGTTGATGAGCAGTCCCAATTTGGTGCATGTCGCGCAGGTTAGGGCCAGGCTGTTCTGTACATGGACCCTGGATCTTCCTCGTATTAACCAATCATCGAGGTAGGGGAAGATCTGGACGCCTCTGCGCTGGAGGTGGGCAGCTACCACCGCCATGCATTTTGTGAAGACCCTGGGCGCTGAGGAGAGGCCAAAGGGCAGGGCCGAAAATTGGTAGTGGGCACCCGCTACCGTAAAGCGGAGGAAACGCCTGTGCCCAGGGAGGATAGAGATATGGAAGTAGGCGTCCTTTAAGTCGAGGATAGCATACCAATCCCCTGGATCCAGAGCAGGAATAATAGAGGCTAGGGAGACCATACGGAATTTGAGGCGCCTGATAAACTTGTTCAGACGGCGAAGGTCTAGAATAGGCCTCAGGCCTCCCCCTTTGCCTTGGGAATAAGGAAATACCGGGAATAGAACCCCCTGCCCCTTTCCATAGGAGGAACTTCCTCTACCGCCCCTAGATGGAGAAGAGAGTGCACCTCCTGGACGAGGAGTAGCTCGTGAGATGGGTCCCTGAAGAGGGACGGGGTGGGGGGAGAGTCCGGCGGGAATGCTGAGAGTTGGAGGGCATAACCCCGTTTCACCACGCTGAGTACCCAGCGGTCCGAGGTTATCCTCTGCCACTCTCGGAGGAAGGGACGCAGTCTGTCTGTAAAGGTTAGAGTGGGATCCAATGGGATGGACAGAGAGCTGCCCTCGAGCGTCCCATCAAAAGGACCGCTTATTGTTTTTTTGCGGGCCTTGCTGGGAGCCCCCTGCAGGGCCTTGGCGATCTCTGCGGTTCGCCTGCCTAAAGCGGTCCCGGCCCCTCCTTGGCTGGGCGGGCCAAGGAGGCAGTCTGGGGACAGGCTGCTGCTGCCTTTGAGGGCGCTGTTTGCCCTGTCGCCTTGTGGCCTGTGGCACATACAGGCCTAACGATTTTAGGGTGGCCCTAGAATCTTTTAAGGCATGGAGCTTAGTGTCTGTTCTATCTGAAAACAGGCCTATGCCATCAAAGGGCAGATCTTGGATGGCCTGCTGTACTTCCAGCGACAGCCCGGAGGATTGTAGCCACGCAGATCGGCGCATGACTATACCAGATGCCATGGTCCTCCCCGCCGCATCGGTGGCATCGCTCGCGGATTGGAGAGCAGCTCCAGCAACCGTCGCTCCCTCCTGGAGAATGGTGTTATAGTCCTCCGCCATGTCTGGTGGTAGCGCGCGGAGGAACCTCTGGAGGGAAGCCCAGAGATTTAAATTGTATCTGCCAAGGAGCGCTTGGTGGTTCGCTATGCGTAATTGTAGAGCTGCAGTCGAATAAATTTTTCTCCCAAAGAGATCTAATTTTTTGTTTTCCTTGTTTTTGGGAGAGCTCGACTGGGCCCTTTGTCTGTCCCTTTGGTTTACGGCATCTACAACCAACAACCCCGGGGGAGGGTGATTGTAAAGATATTCAAACCCTTGAGAGGGAACATAGTATTTGCGCTCAGCCGTTTTAGAGGTGGCAGATACTGATGCTGGAGTCTCCCAGAGGGGCTTGACCACCTTAAGAACCCAGTCATGGACTGGGAGCGCGACCCGGGAAGGTCCCACTGAGCCTGAGACCCCAAAGAGAGGATCCTCCTCCTCTGAAAGCTCTTTTAGGTCAATCTGTAGGTTATCAGCTAACCTCTTTAGTAATTCCTGATGTGTTTTAAAATCAGGAAGGGGGGTTCTTTGGTCCCTGGATGTAGTGTCCAGGGGGGAAGAGGAGGAGGACTGCCGGAGGGGACCCGTGGAAGGACCCTCCATAGGGTCAGACTCTTCGTCTGAGGTCTCTGCTTTGTCCTGGCTGGGAGGCGGAGGTGGCGGTTGGACTGCCACTGAGGGAGCTGACGCTGTGCCCTGGGTCGTTTGTTGCGGCCACGGGCCCCAATAGGGCCATTGCCAGGGCTCTTGTACCCACGTCAGTACCGGTCCCGGTGCTGTATATGACCCAGGCCTGTGGACTGCGCGATCTAGGGCGCTTTGTCCGGTCCCTATCTCGGTCGGGCAGTGATCTGCTCTGGGATGATCGGGAGCGGCCACGGCGGTGTCTATGGTGACGGCGGGGGGGTGACCGGCTGGAACTGGTGGACGAATGCCCCCAGGGCCTCTTGGTCTTACGGCGATTATCTGCCAGCGACCTGGAGTGGTCCCGCTCGTGACTACGCCCTCTATGATAATGTGCCGGAGAATCCCTCGGAGCCGAAGTGTGCGGTGCCGAGGGCCACACCAGGCTGTGTGTAGGGCTAGTCTTTGCTGATGTTGAGCGGCGACGGTGAGACTCAGAAGCAGCTGGACAACGATGGCTGCTAGTAGACCGGGAACGGTGTCTAGTTTCCCGGGAGTCGCCGCGAGTATGGTCCGGTGAACGGGATCGGTGCCGAGAGCGGGATCGGTGCCGAGAGCGGGATTGGTGCCGGGCATCCCTAGGAGACGGCGACCGGTGTCGGGAGCTGCGCAACGAGGATCGAGAGCGGTGCTCGCGTGTGCGCTCTGAGCGTCTCGGCTCCGCATGCGAACCAGATCGGTGCCGAGAACGGGAGCGGTGCCGGGCGTCCTTTGATGTCGACCGGTGCCGGGAGCTGCGCACCGAAGGTCGAAGAGAGTATTCAGCCTCCCTCGGTGCCGCATAGCTGGTAGGGCGGTGCCGGGACACCGAGGACCTGTTGCCCGAGCTGGAGCGGCTGCTCTCGGAACCTCTAGACCGCTCCCGGTGCTGCGGTGTCGAGGTGCTCAACGACCTAAGGTCGGAGCGAGGAGGGGGAGTTCCCGCTTCCCCCTTCCTCGACCGTCTGGGGGGAGACGTTGATCCCTGTCTCCTCTGCCCACCGGGGTAACCCAGCACGGGTCTACCCCGAGACGCCGTCCCTGACTCCCTCGGCCGAGGGGGGGACGGAGGCGTGGGCATGACCATGAGGGCTCGTGCCGCTACAAACGCCTCCGGCGTCGACGGCCCCTGCAGGGGAGCTCCCCCACCCCCGGGGGTCGGGGAAGGCTCCCTGCGCAGAGATGCCGGTGCCGGAAGTGATTCTACGGCACGTGGCTGGGGCATCTCTTGCTGCACCCCCTGCTGTACCGATCGCAGGGGGGAGTCCATGGACACGGCCTCCAGCTGTTTCTTTTTCTTCGGCACCTTGCGCATCAGTGCCGGTGCCGGGGGAGCGCTGTGTGCTGATGAAACACTCGGTGCCGACGGTGACCCCGAGGGCTCGGAGACTGGACGAAGCGCCGACTCCATTAGGATAGTTCTGAGGCGGGCATCGCGCTCCTTTTGAGTCCTGGGTTTGAAGGACTTACAAATTCGGCATTTGTCCTTCCGATGGAGCTCCCCCAGGCAGCGGAGGCAGCGATCATGCGGGTCGCTGACCGGGAAAGCCTTCGAGCACTCAGCGCAGGCTTTGAACCCCGTGGAGCCCAGCATGGCTCCGCGTAGCCCGTAAGGGCTAACAAAACTAATCTCAACTATAACAACTAACTCTAACTAACTTTTTTTTTTTTTTTTTTTTTTTATATACAAAAACTATGAACTTTCACTAACAACTAACTACTAAATAGGAGATTGTTACTTGCGAATGAGCAAGGGGCAGCGTTCCAAAGACCGTCATGGGCGGAAAGAAGGAACTGGGGGCCACGGGGTCGGCAGTGTCCCTATATACCACGACATGAGCGCGGCACTCCAGGGGGCGCAGGAGCCGACCCGCAGGGGGTTGCTAGGGGCAGAAAAGCTTCCGGAGGCTCGTGCACGGGGCACGCACTCACCTATATTGGAATGCATATAAGCAATCACTCGAAGAGAGAACTATTGGAACAGTGATTGTAAGACCACCCATCTGAAACTGGCATTGTCTGAAATTGGAAAAGGTACAGAGAAGGGCAACAAAAATAATCAGTGGTATGGAACAGCTTCCATCTGAGGAGAGAGAAAAAGACTGGAACTTTTCAGCTTGGAAAAGAGATGAAGTGGGGATATGATAGAGGTCTATAAAATATTGACTGGGGCAGAGAAAGTAAATAAGGAAGTGTTATTTACTCCTCATAACACAGAAGCTAGGGGGTCACCAAATGAAATTAATAGGCAGCAGGTTTAAAACAAACAAAAGGAAGTATTTCTTCACACAACGCACAGTCAACCTGTGGAACTCGTTGCCGGGGATGCTGTAAAGGCCAAGACTATAACATGCTTCAGAAAAGAACTAGATAAGTTCATGGAGGAAAGGTCCATGAATGGCTATTAGCCAGGATAGGCAGGGATGCAACACCATGTTCTGAGTATCCCTAGCGTCTGTTTCCCAGAAGCTGGGAGTGGACGACAGGGGATGGATCACTTGATGATGACCTGTTCTGTTCATTCCCTTTTAAGCACCTGGCATTGGCCACTGTGGGAAGACAGGATTCTGGGCTAGATGGACCATTGGACTGACCCAGTGTGGCTGTTCTTATGTTCTTAAGTGAGAGGTAGCACGAATCTGGGGATGGCATTACTGAGAAAATCACAGGTTTTCCTCTTGATCAGACCAGCTTGAGAGGAGCTTTGGATAGCAGTACCAGGGTTTCTCAGTGTGGTGAGGAATGAGCTGCAGGCACAGGGACTGGCTGGACAGATTTCCAGTGCTGGGGAAACCAGCACCGAGAGCTAAGCAAGTCCCTTGAGGCTGCATATGCGTCTGAGGTGAATGGGAGTGGCATAATTTGTTGACTCCTTAAATGTGTGTCAGGGACAACCTCGATGGAGCTGGCACAGACTCCAGTGGCAACGAACCCTTCTTAGGAGGCAATGCCTCTCTCTGCCACTCCTTGAATGGATCCCTGCCTCTGTCTCACCTCGGTACTGATGCCACAGAAGATGCCACAGAACCTGAGGAAGGTCTGAGTCTCTTTTTTGGCTCCAGGGATCAGGGGCAAGGAGCCGGAGGCATTGCATTAAGGCGAAGAGGCAGTTTTCCGGATGCAGGGTAAGGAGTGGGGACAGTAACGCTGGCACTGGGACATAGCATAGAAGTCCTAACCAGAGTTAGTTATTTTAATGAGATGATACACTGAGAAAGAAAACCCTTATGACAGGAAAATTGGGCTCAGCCTGCTGAAGGAGTTGCCTCACGTTACAATGGCTCATCTAACATCAGGCTCCCTGCTACAGTGAAAAGATGGAAGTTATTCTTCTGACTCCTTCTCCCAGACACCTGAGCTGAATCTTTTTCTGCAGACAGCTCATTCTGGGAAGCCAGGAGCCCCCATCCTGGATCAGAACAAAGGTGAGTGAAGTACAACCCCTTTGTGCACTCTTTATACATGTAGCAAAGATAAACGAAAAGGAACTCATATTTGCTCCTTTGGGCATAAGCAGTGCAGGAAAGATTTCTCCCACTCCCTATTCTGAACTGCACAATTGCCTAGCTGTGGGCATTTCATCTTCCTTTGCAGCAACAGCTATCCACCACTGTCGGGTAGGATATGGACTTTCATGGGCGATGGCCTGATCTGGTTCGGTAAATCCTGCATTTCTGTGCAAAAGGGAAGATATTTCATCAACTTCAAGATGTCTCTTACTTCTGCCTAAACATCAGTGTCATGGGAAACTTCACCAGTCAGGAGACAAAAGATGTCTGCTGTGAAAATGCACAAGATTCCCTCCCAAATCCTTTACCTCTTGCCTGGTGTTTTCAGCCCTAGCTCGCTCCTCTTCTTTTTGAGATTGCAGAGTAGAAGCTTCCTGCCTCAGATCCAACAGCTTCTTTTCATAAGCACCTTCTGCCTCTGCTTTCTCTTGGGCTGAGTGCTCCAACACCTCTTCCAACTCTGCACGGTGCCGTTCCTGCTCCCTCTCCTAACAAACAGAAGAGGAGGCATTACGGTGCTTTGGATTTAGCCCACCTCATACTATCACAGCTTGCTGGTCTGGCACCAGCCAAAGGCCCAGGTCAGCACTCCCTCCACCGACGTGAAACACGGACAGCAGACACATTACTGGCAGTGCTGTGGGTAGGCACAGAAACAGTTATTTCCCAAGGGGACTGCTAGTGATCTTAGAGAGGAAATAGAGCCCACCTCCCCTCCACTGCTGACTCTCCATCTGTTCCTGTAGGATTTCCCACACTATCATCATCAAGTGATGTTGATGTTTCTATCCTTATTTCCTGTGAGCCCAGAGTTTAACTCAACATTTTGATCAAAGCACAATAAGTGTAAACTGCATACAGAATGAGGAGAGACACCCGTGACACAGGCTCTGCCTGACAGGGTAGTCACCGGCTCCAACAGACCTACTCCATGACCTCCCTCAGCTAAAGTCCAGCAGGAAAGGAGCATCTCTTCTGAGGCACCTCCTGACTTCTGCACTATTACACCTCCTGGGCAACCCGCTGCAGTGTGCCAGAGCCTCAGGTGACTGGTTCATATCAATCTGTAAGCCTGACAGAATTTCAATCCTTGGCTGTCAGGCCTTGCATGGGGTTCACCCACCCCTTCTGAAAATAGCTGAATGCAGAGCCGGTCCCAGAACCATCCTGGCCTTGGAACTGTATGTGGTGCCCCATCGCACGTCACGTATCAATGGCAGCTAGGAAGAGCCTGAAAAAGGAGCCCTTCACACACGTGCAACAGCCACCTTCAACCCCTGATGCCAGGCCCCAGCAAAGAGCTGGGGAGGAAGCATACCCCTGGCCTATCACCAGCCAACCACTGTCACCGGCTCTGTGCTCCCCATGCTGCCTCGATCAGAGGAGTGACTTGATCAGGCATCACCAACTGGCCACTGCATGCAGCATGTTACCAGTAGCAAACCATAAAGCAACAGTCGACACAAAAAGCATGCATGAAATCCCCTTCACATGCACCAATTGCTGACTATTTTCAGGTAACTGAGCCATGGGAACAGTCACTAGCTGTTGGTGGGGGCAAGTGTAAAGTTTTATGTGGCTAGTTCACCCTGCTCTTTTGTGCCTGGGTGTCTATGCTGGGCAACCTCTCCTTCCAGTGTCCAGTCCTGATCCCACACAGCATTGCTCCTCGAGCACTGGATAAATAAACTAGAATACAAAAAATAACTGTATCTGATCACATGACAAGTCATGTTAGGACAGAGCTAAGGTGAGATGATAAACTCCCTCCAAGGCACTGAGGTACGACTTGTGTGTTTAACTGGGTTGGTTATTTCCTCTCTTTGCACAGGTCTGTACTGCAGAGTTACCTCAGGTGGCCTAGCTCAGGTGTGAGCAGTCACAATGCAGAGCCATATGCGAGTTGCTGTGTCCACAGCAGTGCTGCACTCACTCATGTGAAATGCTAAGACTATGGTTTTCTGCACTGCACCAAGCTGAGTTGCTCTGATTCTTTGCCAGTGAATTGTGGGAGAACTTGACAATCCTGGGCATACTGGGAGAATTGTGAGAAGGCACTGGAGGACTATCTGCACTCGAGTGATTCAGCCTGTGTCCTCATTGCAAAGTTGATGTGTTACCAACCTGAGTGAAAGTGGCACCTGGGCTTAAGCCTACAACCCAGGATGGGTCAGCTAGAGCAGGCTGAAAGCACTACCACACTTGGATGAGAGCTAAGTGTACGGCTGCAAGGGAGGTTAGGGACAACACCTGAGTAAGAGCCCAGGTTAACTTGGCAGTTCAGCACTTTGTCAGCACTTTGTGCCTTTGTTTCTGTTGCCCCGATCTAATCTCTTCCAGTCCTGTTGAAGCTCGTCTTTGACACCATTGTGTTTGTTCCCGCTCTACTGTGGTGCTGTCAGCAAATTGTTCAGTTACATTCCCCTTGAACACCCAACAAAGAATGAGATTTCTCAGCAAAATTCCCCTAAACAGCCTAAACAAGCAAAGGCATAAGAGGGAGCTCTAGACACACAATGAGACACTGTCTTGTTTCACTTGATTGCCCCTCTGATGCAAGCAGCCCCAGGATCCACCTGGAAGTGTTTATGGACTGGCACTGGTCTGAAAATCCAAGTTTAGGAACACTATCATCATACAAAGCTGTACACATGTTCCATTTAGTGCATTATTGGCACAGACTGATGGGTCCATATTAAACAGCAACTTTAACTTAATGTTAATATATCTGTCTCAGCACTATGGGTGGGAAATTCATAACAACCCATTTACTCCACAAACATCACCTTCTTTTGCTTGAGGAGCATTTGCAAGCAGGTTAAAAGTTTTCCCAGATTTGTTCACTATTTCATGAATGTTAGGTGCATGCACATAATAGCCTATGGATTGCTTTAAAATGGTCCACTGCAACTATCTGCTGTACAGGAAATACTTCTATGTATCTTCTATAGAATGGATTATGTAACAAAGGCTTTCAAGTGGGATTTTCAAAGCTGCCTGAGGAATCTGGATGCCCAATTCCTATTAGAACTTAACAGGCACTGACACTCTCATTCTTACAGTACTTAGTGGCTCTCTATTTTTTGCCACCACCACAGTCATGATCACAAAATAATTGCATGAACATAGCCACATATTGGCAGCAAGTCTGCGCACAAAGTACAAAAGTACAAAGGGACAAAACCTTTAGAGCTTTGGAACATCCTCGCTGTCTTGCCGTGAAGTGGAATCCGTCATACAATAGAAAATCATACAAGGCTGCAGTTGCAAATAGTGTACAGGGAGGGTCAGCGCCATGTCTGAGGACAGCAGTAAACATTCATGTACATGGTAACATTAAAACGGAGCCAGGAGCTGGCCTGGTCTTAACCATCCTTTGACGATGGCCATCCTACCACCTACCAGCTGTTGCAGGAGCTTGTTCATTTCCTCCTCGAACACAGTTTGCCGAAGGCGAAGGGTATCTTGATATTGCTGCTCTGTCCGTGAGAGCTCCTGTGCCATATCCTCCCGCTCCTGCTCCATTGCAGACCTCTCTGTTTCCAGCTCACAACGAAGGTACTTCACTTCTCCTGCAGAAGAGAAGATAGGGCAAGAGTCTGCATCCCTCTCACTTCCTTGAGCTATTGAGGGCTCAGCTGCTCCTCCCCAGAGCCTTCTCTGCCCCGACAAGGAGAGGGCCATCTCCATCTCTCACTCCCCAGAGGACCCTCTGACCCACCCACTGAGGGGGCATCTCCGGTAGGCTGTGCCTCTCAACATCTTACCTAGTATCACCTGTTTGGCCTGGGTGACTGTTTGAACTTTGATTTCCAGCTGACTCCTAGTCACCTCCAGCTGAGACACCTGCGATTGAGCTTCAAAGAGGCTGGATTCCAAGATTTCTTTTGCTGATCTACACATTATAAATACATAGCAATGATGAGTCTCTTGCACTTGCAGTGTTGTGGTAGCCAGGTCGGTCCCAGGATATTAGAGAGACAAGGTAGGTGCGGTAATTTCCTTTATTGGACCAATTTTGGATGGTGTGAGAGAAAAGCTTCTGAGCTTAAACTGAGCTCTTCTTCAGGTCTTGGATTCTATACACAGAGTGTCACAGCTATATATGTGGTGGAACAGTTTGTTTAGCATAAGTAGTTAACACCTATTTCAAGGGACCATTCAGGGTGAAGTGGCCTGTTCACTTCACCTTGAATGGTCCTTTGAAATATGTGTTAACTACTTACGCTAAACAGTCTGTTCCATCATGCATATAGCGATGACACTCAGTACAGAATCCAAGACCCGATTCTGAAAAAGAGCTCAGTGTAAGCTTGAAAGCTGCTCTCTCTCACCATCAAAAGTTGGTCCAATAAAAGATATTACCTCACCCACCTTGTCTCTCTTACACTTGGCACTTCCGGGCCATTATTTCACTGAGGAGGTGGCTCAGGATCCCCAGCAACTAGGGATGGAAAATGGACTGCATGGAAAATAACAGGCTGAAGACATGTCTTTGCCATTTTTGCAACAATGTTGCACTTCCTCCTCTGCAACCCCAATGCGGGTACATGGAACAGTGAGACATCCACAACAGAAAGTGCAAATCACAGTTTGGTTTTAATAGCCAGGACTAACCTGTGCTTGTAAAATATGTGCAAGCACTGGTAGCTGGACCCACAATATCTGTGTGAATTAGCAAAACCATCTCATTGCTTAGAGACCATGACACTCATCAGCACATTATCAGCTCTGCAGGCTGGTGAAATACATGTGTTTCCCTGGCTGGCTAGACTAGTAGCCTTTTAATGCTCCCATTAAGAAGATAAGAATGACCAGACTGGGTCAGACCAATGGTCCATCTAGCCCAGTATCCTGTCTTTAGACAGTGTCTAGGGCCAGAAGCTTTAGGGAATAAGCAGAATAGGGCAGTTATGAAGTGATTCAACCCCTGCATCTGGCAGTCAGATGTTCAGGGACATCCAGAGCCTTGGACTGTGTCACAGACCATCTTGGCTAATAACCATTGATGGACCTATCCTCCATGAACTTATCTAATACCTTTTTGAACCTAGTTATATTTTTGGCTTTCACAACATCCCCTAGCAACAAGTTCTACAGGTTGACTATGGGTTGTGTGAAAAATCACTTCCCTTTTTTTTTTTTTAAACCTGCTCCCTATACATTTCATTTGGTGATCCCTGGTTTGTATATTATGCGAAGGAGTAAATAATACTTCTTTATTCACTTTCTTCACACCAGTCATGATTTTATAGACCTCTATCATATCACAGAAGTCTCTTATCCAAACTGAACAGTCCCAGTCTTTTTAATCTCTCCTCAAATGGAAGCTGTTCCATACCCCTAATCATTTTTGTTGCCCTTCTCTGGACCATTTCCAATTGTAATATATCTTTATTTGAGATGGCACAATGAGAACCGCACACAGTATTCAAGGTGTGGGTCTACCATGGATTTATATTGTGGGATTATGATATTTTTTGTCTTCTTATATGTCCCTTTCCTAATGGTTCCTAAAATTCTGTTAGCTTTTTTGATGCTGCTGACATTGAGCAGATGTTTTCAGAGAACTATCCACAATGACTCCAAAATCTCTTACTTGAGTGGTAACAGCTAATTTAGACCCCATCATTTTGTACGTATAGTTGGGATTGTGCTTTCCAATATGAGTTTCCATTCCCAGAGTGTAGGTCTCAGTGGTTCACAGTCAAGCTGGAAGGGCGTAACAAGTGGGGTCCCACCAGGATCAGTTCTGGGTCTGGTTCTGTTCAATATCTTCATCAATGATTTAGATAACTGCATAGACTAGAGCGTACACTTACAAAGTTTGCAGATGTTACCAAACTGGAAAAAGTTGTAAATGTTTTGGAGCATAGGATTAAAATTCAAAATAATCTGGACAAACTGGAGAAATAGTCTGAATAAACAGGATGAAATTCAATAAGGACAAATGCAAAGTACTTCACTTAGGAAGGAACAATCAGTTGCACAGATACAAAATGGAAATGACTGCCTAGGAAGGAGTACTGCGAAAAGGGAGCTGTGGGTAATAGTAGATCACAAGCCAAATGAGAGTCAACAGTGTAACACAGTTGCAAAAAAAGCAACCATAATTCTGGGATGAAATAGCAGGAGTGTTGTAAGCAAGACACGAGAAGTAATCCTTCCACTCTACTCCACGCTGATTAGGCCTCAAGTGGAGTATTGTGTCCAATTCTAGATACCACATTTCAGGAGAGATGTGGGCAAATTGGAGAAAGTCCAAAGAGCAACAAAAATTATTAAAGGTCTAGAAAGCATGACCTCTGAGGGAAGATTGAAAACATTGAGTTTGTTTAGTCTGGAGAACAGAAGACTGAAGGGGGACATGATAACAGCTTTCAAGTACATAAAAGATTGTTACAAAGAGAATGGAAAAAAATAATTCTTACTGACCTCTGAGGATAGGATCAGAAGCAATAGGCTTAAATTGCAGCTACAGTGGGTTAGGATAGATATTAGGAAAAACTTCATACCTATCAGGCTAGTTAAGGACTGGAATAAATTGCTTACGGAGACTGTATAATCTCCATCACTGGAGATTTTTAAGAGCATGTTAGACAAACACCTGTCAGCGATGGTCTAGATAATACTGCTATGAGTGCAGGGGACTAGACTAGATAACCTCTCGAGGTCACTTCCGGTTGTATGATCCTATGTATGAAACTAGATGTCCTTGAGGTCAAAAGCCACCAACCACTCTCCTGGACTCAAGGAAGAAAACACAGAAGTCAAAGTCACCATATGAAATTTGAACTTTCTGATGTCGTTTCTGATGTAGTTGTTTAGTTTCTTAAAATCCAATATGGAACAAAGATGTCTGTTTTTTGGAAACAAGCACTGCTGAGAGATCACCTTTATGGCTCCCAAACTGAGGAATGATGGAACTATATCCCCTAGCACTTTCTCTTGAGGAGGATGCCTGTAAAGGGATAAGAAAGGGAAACTTAGTGCAACTGAGTAGCATAACCTGAGTCTGCTATCTCCAGGATCCACTAGTAACTGTACTCAGTGCTTCAAGAAAGAAGGAAAGTCAGTCCCCAAATGGAAACCCAGCCTTGGTCTACACTACATAGTTGGGTTGATGTAAGGCAGCTAACACAAGTCGACTTAAGCCTGTGGTGTAGACATGCCTCCATAAGGAAATTACTTCAGAATGGGAAGTGAGCCAAACCCCCTGGGAACTCCATTTGATTTGCAGCATAGAGGATGAAGATGCAGCTGTAGAAACAGCAGCAGCTCTTGGTGTCTTCTCATTAGTGCTTTGACTTCTGCCTATCAAAAGATCTTTGTAACCTGCCCTATCACCTGTTGTGACCGATGTTGGCATTGACAAAAGAAGGGAGCTTGTGGCCAGGAGGTGTGGCCACCCTTGGAGACTGAAAGCAAGGGAGAGCCAAACCCCCTTCGGAGAGCGGAGCCTGGGAGTACAGCAACACCTGACTGGAAGCAGGGAGCTGGGTCAGAAAGCATAAGAGGCAGGCCTTCCCGCTCACTCAGGGGAAGGCAGCCGAGGGAGAAGGACATCTCTCTCTTGGTGCTGGGGCCTGAATCCGTCCATTACCCAGAGGAGAGGCTGCCAGAGCTGCCCACTGCCTGGGGCCAGAGGACCTAGAGGAGCTTCCTGAGCCCAGTGAGCCAGAGGAGACCCCTGGATCCTGCGACCTGGAAGAGCTACCCGAGTTACCAACCCCCTGCGGGCCAAAGGAGGCCCCAGGACCCTGCGACCTGAAGGAGCTGCCCTCCACAGACGAGTCCAAAGAGTACCCTGAGGAGACGGGGTATGACTCCAGAGACCAGGTACTCTAGGGAGCGGGTGGAAGGAAGTAGTCAAGAGGCAGTCAACTACAGTCCGGCTGAGCTTACACTTGCACCAAGTCAGCGGGTTTCGGCTGGAGCCCCGCTGACCCAGTGACGGGACACCCTGTCACTGCCAGGGCCCAGGGCTGGGACGCAGTGGAGACGGATGGGCCTGCGTCCCCCTCCCCCTTTCCTATCCCAACCTGGGGTGATTGCCAGCTAAGGGCCAGTGCCTGTTCCCCGCTGTCTGCCCCACCCTGCCTATGGGCCAGGGCTTTGGGACTGCATGCTCGCCCCGCTGGGGGCCAGAGACTATTTTCCCTGCTGCCAGCCCACCCTGTCTGAGGGCTGGGCCTTGGACTATTTCCTCACCCTGCCAAGGGCTAGAGACAGTTCCCGTTTGCTTTACCTGCCCTGCCTAGGGGCCGGGTCTCGGAACTGCTTACTTGCCCTACGAAGAACTAGAGACTGTTCCCATTTGCTGGCCTGCCATGATTAAGTGTCGGGGCCTTGAACTGCGTGCTCGCCCTACTAAGGGCCAGAGACTACTGCCCCATTTGTTTGGCTCGCCCGCCTAAGGGCCGGGGTCTGAAAACAGGACTCATCCTGCTAAGGGCAAGAGACAGTCACCCATTTTTTGGACTCCCCAAAGGGTGCAGGCGCCAGGAGGTGTGGCCTCCCTCGGAAATTGATGCCGAGGGAGGGCCACTGACCCCGCCCACATCAGGGGACCGTTTACAGAGCTGATTTCTTCTATTAAGGACTATATAAACCTAGAGATTGCTAGTTTCTCCATTGTCTCATCAGTTTTCATACTGAGAAGGTTTGGTCCTTCAAACAGTAAGTCCTCTGCTTTAGTTTATCCATTGATGAAGAGTGAGTTTTAGCCATGGTGAGAAAGTGAATAGCTGCCTGAATCATTGTACAGAGCTCTAAGGTCAAGATTCAGAATCTTCTGTCATCTGGACACAATGGATTTAGTTTTGGCTATAATATCCTCTGGAGCTCTCCCAGGAAAGGCAGGGGTGGATCCCAGAAGAAAAAAATGTAACATGGAAATACAGCCTGATAATTGGCAATACACATTTCAGCATGGCATCACCCAATATAGATCCTGGACACACAAAATGCATTAAAACCAAAACTCAGGCTTGTTCCAGGAGGTCTTATTTATCAGATAGTTAAATTAACCCTATTATTGAGTTTTATGATGTCAAAAGTCAATGATATTTCTCCAGCATGATTGACAACTCAATCAAAAGCACCACCAATATGACCTATCTTCCTGGAAGCGTCTAAAAATCACCTTGAGAGGATGAAAAACTCTCTCTAACCACTTCACAAGAGAGGCAGAAGACTAAACAGCTTGTTCACTAGGTCCAGCAACTATCTCTTGTTTTTCTACATGATGTGCTCTAGAAATTATTGTGGGGAAGTTCTATGATCTGTGCGATGCAGGAGGTTGGATTAGATGATCACAATGATCCCTTCTGGCCCTGGAATCTATGAATCTCCTGTTCCTCTTCCTTTTCCTGATAAGGGAGCACAGGACTGGAAGAGACCTCCTGAGTCATGGAGTCCAGTCCCCTATTATAGCAGGCAACCTCATTGTATAATCTGTCATAAATTTATCAAGAGCTATCTTAAAACTAATTGGGTTTCTTGCCCCCATGATTCCTATTGAAAGGCTGCTTCAGAACCTCACTTCTCTGATGGCTAGAAACCTTCTTTCAATTTCCAGCCTAAGTCTTTTCATGGCCCGTTTATACCCATTTCTTCTTGTCAGCATTGTCCTTTAGCTTAAAAGGTTCCTCTCCCTCCCTGTTTGCCCCCCAGTTCATTTATAGAGAACAATCAGCTCCCTTCTCAGCTTCATTTTGCTAGGCTAAACAAACCAAGCACTTTTAGTCTCCTCTCATAAGTCAGGCTCTTCATTCCCTGGATTATTCTGGTAGCCCAAATTCTTAAGAAGAATCATCCTCTTCAGTGGCAACATGCCAACTAACAGCTAACTCTCCCTGGACCAGAGGATCACTCAGATTTCTCCTTGATGCCTGTAATGTAATGTGATGTGATGTAATGATGTAATTTCTCCTTGATGCCTGTTCCCACAGGTCAGGAAGGCTCAGGAGTAAAGGATCCATAAAACAGGGAAGGACTAGAAGTCGAAAGAAGCTAGAGAGTACCAAGGGGGAAAATAGAATCTCTGTCAGTGGCACATTCCTAAGAACCTCATCATGCTCAACATAAGCAAACATAGAAATGGATCCCTGAAGGTTCCTGGGTTCCCAGGACCTCCGGAGTAAGTTTCTAGCTTCACCTTAAATGTCTGTGCAACTGACTCTGAATGTCCTCAGGTCAAAGCCTTGGATCCAAAAGTGCCTGCTCCAAAATCTGTGGTGTCAAAATCAGTGATGGTGTCTGCTCAATCAACACAAGAGTGCAGCCTGCAGAAAACTCAGCCTCTGAAGCCTCAGACTCCATTCCACAATCCTGATAAGCACTTGGTGCCAAGCAAACAGCTTGTGCCAAACAGGATGGCTTAGTGGTAGCTCACTCTGTGAGAGCTAAGGAACCAGTCAATGAAGAATTATACTGAGAGCTTACACAGTACTCTGTTGCAAGACGTGGGCATGGGCAGACACTTCTGCTTTAGTTTATTAAGCTTGCACCAAAAATAAACCTGAAGTCCCAGGGAGAGTTTTCTCTACTTCACTTGTGACTCCAACTGAGTGAGCCCTGGACCTGGCACATGGGTATTAAAACAACCCTACCTGCCAGAGGGGATGAGGCTGTTTGCAAAACATATCATGACCTCAGATGGAAAGTGGTCAGTGCTGAGTGTCATTACAACTATATCCAACACATGTATCTGTGTGCTGCACAAGCCCTTTCACCAACCTTACCTGAGCTCTGCCAGCTGCTCTGAAAGGCCCCGTCTGTCCCGTTCCACAGCCCCTAGTCGCACCGCCAGTGCTGCCTTCTCTCGCACCAGCGATTCCTTTTCTCTGGATACTTTGGCCAGTGCATCTCCACGGCGACTTGACTCCTGGCGTGTTTGCTCCAAGTCGGTGCTGGATGACTCCTCCTGGCGACACATCTGAAAATGGGGGGAAAGGAGGAAATGAGCTGGTGATACTCCCCAAGGTTCTCTCCAGAGCACATCCTCGAGCACACCCTCGAGCCAGTCAGAGCTGAGTGCTGCCACATTTGTAGCTGAAGAACTGAGACAATCATACTTCATGGTGTTCCTGTGCACTGATCCATCAGGAGACAGCCAGGCCTGAAAATGACAATTTGGAAATGATGTCTATGTCCATAGTGGGTTGCTTGGGATAGTTCTATGGCTCCAGTACTACCACACATATGGCTAAGGCTGCCTATGTGCTTCCATGCAAAGATCCTGTATTAAAACTTTCCAAAACTTTCACCTTTCAAGCTGAAATCTTCTGGGCATCCTGGTTGAAGTATGCCTGAAGGTGACTTTTTGAAAGTTTGAGCAAAGACAGTTTAGGCATTTGTGAGACTGAGAAGAGTGAAAATAAATATGGGTCCCCATTCTTAAAAAACGACAGTTTGATCCCACTTTTTTTTAAGTGGCTGGGTGTAAATAGCTGAGATTTGGCAGGAAAACAGGCCTTGGGATGAGAAGTGTCTTCCATCACTTTGTGAAAATCAGTTTGATGTGGCCAAGTTATGAGTGTGGTAGATTGCAAACGTCTGCACCAACAAGGCTTTTGGTTTATAACATAATCCTGTCCATAAGTGTTGCATGGATCAGATTCCTCCTACACATTTCCAACAGACAGCCATGCCTGGACACTAACCCAAACTACATAGCTTTTCTTTCATCATAACACCCAAGCTGGGCATTTGTCAAAGCACAGTACACAAAAACTCAGACAATCAAACAAAGGAAAGACCTTAAAAATGAAATAAGGTAACAAACCTATCTTATACTAATTTTGGGTGTTTATAATACATCAGATTATGAAACAATCATACAAGTGAAGACAAATTCCCCATTCTACTTCCCAAATACTCACAAATTCTTTTTTTGATATACTAAAATCAAATTAGTCCAGTGTCAGTTTAAATCGTCTCTTTGTTCATGTCTCTCTTCTCTTCTTCCTCAAGGTTTGAGGAAGGTCTCCCATGTAATCAGAGTTATGTCACCTCCTTTCCTAAAAGTTTATTGGTTAGTTCTGAACACAGCACATCCAATCACAGGTGCCAACTCTGGGGGTGCCTAGAGGGCCCACCACCCACAGAAAAAAATAGTGGATGCTCAGCACTCACTAGGACAGTCAAAATGATTAGCTGTTGGTGGAGTCCACTGATCAGCTATTTCACCCATGGACTGTGGCTGTAGCTTGTCTTGCCCCACCCACCTGGCTGCTGATTCACTGTTTGATTTAATCAGATTAAATCAATCAGCTGTGAATTGTTGTTTCCAGGGGCAGCATCTCCTTGCTCCCATGGGCAGGACTGAGTCATTCTGACCCCAGACACCTGGGCCTCTGCTCCATCCTCTGGCAGCCTCAGGGCAGAACCCAGACAGGGAGGGGGCCCAACTCTCAAACTATGCCCCCCACCTCCCACTGTAACCAAAAAAAAAAAAAAAAAAAGGCAGTTTAAGGGGTTAGGGTTAGACTGGTTGCCGCGCTGGGTGTTAGCCTGCCAGCAGTGCCTCCTACCTGCACTAATTTGTGTCTCCCAGCCAGTGTGTGTGGCTGCAGCTCCCAATCAGGCTCCCTCCAACCCCAGGCAGCAGGTAAATCACGAAGATAGCCCGGCTAGGCTAGAGCTAGGGCTGGGGAAGGGGTGGGGTGGCTTGGTACCCTTGGCTGGAAAATTGGGTACACCGAGCCGCACCTTGCTGCCTCCTGACCCTGCGGCCCATGCCCCCCCAGCCCTGCAGTCCTAGGACTGCTTGGGTGGGGCTCGTGTCCTGGCACAGCCTATCACCTCCTGCCCCTGCGCAACCCAGTGGGGGGTGGAGCCAGGGTACAGCACCCATCAGCAAAACAAAGTCAGCCCCTGTGCAGCCAATGCTCCACTTCTACCTATAACAGGGCACGTTGGCCCTTTAAGGCACGCTACTGCTCTGCTCTGTTACCAGTTACAACTCATGGAGTTGTAGGCTTTCTAACAAAGAATGCTTGAAAATAAGGCTTAATATAAAGGGTTCCCTCACCTCAATAAAGGAAAGATCAGGGAGGGAGCAAGATCTGCTGTGGGTCTCTCTCTGGCCATGGACAGAAGCAGAAGTGCAAGGTCTCTCCAGGCAAAAGGCCTGCAAGAGGCTTTTAAAAAAGCCTGTCAAAGAGCCTAGGTAAAGTGCACTGAGGAGGTGGAGTTTCCCTAGAGATCCAGTCCTTGGGAAGCTGAGGGATGGTGTGACACGCTGTACCCCATATATACCCTTATGGTGAGATTTGTGTATCATTCACAGTGTAACTTACAGTGTAACTGTGTATTGTCTGATGCAAAGCATGTCATGTAAGGTGTTTTTGGCATGCTCATGGCATACTGAACACTATTGTTCTGGTAGCATGTTTCCTGCAATGTCACACATATGTACAGATATGAAACTCTGCTGTGTCATATCCCTAAAGGTGTGTCTCACATGGTTTGAATAGATGCAGACGAGCACAAAGCTGTGTTTCCATGCTCCACAGAGGCATGCATACAGGAACAATGGACTGGCCTAAGCAATCATGAGCACCTTGGCTCAAGTGGAAGAAATCATGCACATTAGATCACCTGATCCCAGGGGATGTTGGGGAAACTTGTTAAAAGCTGAGGTGTCTTTGTCTCTGAGCGCTCCCCTGGAATCCATCTTCTAAGCAACACCAAAGACTGAGAATCTACCCATAGAGAGGGGAGGCCTGGTTGCAAGAGGCATCACAACCAGCTTATGCGGTAAACTGAATACAGACTGGAACGTTAATCTTAGTTTAAGATGTGAGTTCTCTTTTAGTTAATTGTGATTAACTCCTTGATTTATTGATAATCTGACTTAGATTCACTTAAAATCTTGCTGTAGTCAAACTTATTTGTTTGCTTTATCTAAAACAGTGCATATGGATTGAGTGTGTGCAGACCTCACTTAGAGTGAGAGTTGGTGCATATCAATTTCTTTGATAAATTGACAGACAAGTGTAAATGAGTCTGCAGTGTGCAGCATCGAACCCTGAAGGACAGCAATTCCTGGGGTTGCATCTGGGACTGAGGGTGTTTGCTGGGGGTCTATCCCCATGAGTGGCTGGCCAGAGCACTCCTTCATGGATGAGGGACCAATTACACGCAGGAGGCTGGGCGTGAGCCGACCCAGGAGTGGGTGGTTCACACAGCAAAGCGGGGTAAGTCAGGACCCAAGAGTGAAGAATTGGGGTGACACAGCTACACACCACTCCAGATTGCAGGGGGAAGGAACATCACAGATGGTGGCAGAGTGAAGGAGAAACCTTGGAAAAAAGAAGCTGCAAGGGTGTGGGGTTGGACTTGACATCCATGTCACTAGCCCCAAGACTGGAGCTTTCTGAATCAAGAGCAAGAGCTGCTCTTCAACTCTGGGAGCTGGTAGAGTTGTGGTGATGTATCCTGGAGATGAACAAAGGCTGAACCAGACCCTCCAGGGAAGGCTGTGACCCAGAGAATGAGGGCTATAGACAAGTGAAGATTTGATCTATAGTTGCCCCAGTCAGGAAGGACTTTTTGGTTTGGCTAGAGAGCTAAAACCCACTTTCCATCAATGGAAACTGACGCACTGGTCATGTTACCAAGACTGAGAGATAAGCCACTCTTCCACCATGAAATGCCATTCTGGTGTAACTAACCACTGCAAAGCTCTGGGCAGGGAGAGAGCCTGACTTCCAAGCTCTTACTATAACCTTTCCCTGCTAATGAGCATTTGACAAGCCTTTTCAAAAAACATTTGCTACTTCAATAGACTCTATTGCCAAGAGACTTCCCAGGGGAGAACTCAACAGTTCTCATTCCAGTGGTATTTTGGAAATACTAATCCAGCAACTAACCCCCAGTTAACAACAGAGATACTAATTAACAACTAACTCCCCAGTGCTCCAAATAGAGTTTGGCTGTGCCGGAGTGCATGGCTGAAAAGCTAGAAGCAGGCCCCTGAATGAGGCTGGGCTCCAGGGTAACTGCAAGATGCAGCAAGTAAGCAAGTGGTAAGGTATGGATCATCAGGAACTGCCAACAATGTGCACCATAAGGGGGGACAGAGGGATGGAAAGCAGCCACAACTCCCAGAGAGCAGTGAAGAAGAGATCAAAGCCATTTTAAACAAAGGTCCTATTGCTTGGGACTAAACGCAGAGCAGCAGAGGAAATTCCCAGTGAGCAAGAAGGAGTTTGCATAAGCTGTCAGCCTATGCAGCCAGAGATAAGACAGCACTGAACAGCTAACCAGCTTTTATAGGGCAAGGGCCATGAGATAAGCAGTTACGGCAAATAACCAAGACAGGGAACCTGAAAGAGCTCACTAATAAGTCAAGACAGAAGGCTGCAGTATCATCCTGGTCAGCTTGGAGGGAGTACACCCAGCTACCCTTGGCATGGAGGCAGGTGGTGACCAGAGGTTCTTCAAGAAAGCATGGGCATTTAGAAATCATTCCCAGGAGCTGCAGGCAGGGGAAGTGAGGAGCACAGGCCCATGGGATTCCCAGGGCCAAAATCATCTGTAGGAACAAAAAAATTGCCAGAGTGCATCCAGACCAACAATCCACCTAGACCACTATCCTCTCTCTGACAGTGACCAATACCAGCTGCTTCAGAAAAAGGTGCAAGACACACCAAAGAAAGGTGCATGAAACATCGCCATAAGATAATTCCCCCAGGGGCATTTCCTCCAAATCCATAACATCAACCCTGCTGCCCTTCCATCTCCTTTCTTAGTAGTTACTATTGTAACTCTCAATATTCTGGTCACCCAGATATATGTCCAATCCCTCTCTGTATTGTGCTAACCCCTTGGCCTCAGTGGTGGCATCCTGTGGCAATGGGGTTCCAAAATCTAACTATATGTTGAGTGAAAAAGCATTTCCTTTAATCAATTTTCAGTGTACCACTGTTCCATCACCCCTCTACTCGGACAATGAGGTCACCAGTACTGCACACAATATCCAATGGAGGCTGGATTGGTAATTTCTACAAGGGTGTTAATTTTCTGTATTCTCCTTTCCTTCTGCTTCCTGACATTTTGAACCTAGTACAGAACCTTGCATTACACTCAGCTATCCTAGTGTCAGGAGAGTGCAAAGCCGGCCAATCCAGCCCCTGGGGATCCCCTAGATAGAGCTGGTCAGGAATGTTTCATCAGAAAATGCAGATTGGTTGGGTGCAGGGATGAAATGGGCCCCTAAGGGAGGAAAGAGGATCCAGGGAACTACAGACCGATCAGCCTCACTTCAATCCCTGGAAAAATCATGGAGCAGTCCTTAAGGAATCCATTTTAAGGCACTTGGAAGAGAGGAAGGTGATCAGGAACAGTCAACACGGATTCACCAAGGGAAAGTCATGCTTGATCAAGCTGATTGCTTTCTATGATGAGGTGACTGGCTCTGTGGATGTAGAGAAGGCGGTGGATGTGATATACCTTGACTTTAGCAAAGCTTTTGATACCGTCTCTCACAGTATTCTTATCAGCAAGTTAAAGAAGTATGGGTTGGATGAATGGACTATAAAATGGATAGAGAACTGGCTAAAGCACAGGGCTCAACGAGTAGTGATCAATGGCTCCATGTCTAGCTGGCAACCAGTCACAAGCGGAGTGCCCCAGGGGTCGGTCCTGGGGCCGGTTTTGTTCAACATCTTCATTAATGATCTGGAAGATGGGGGAGATTGTACCCTCAGCAAGTTTGCAGATGACACGAAGCTGGGGGGAGTGGTAGATACCCTGGAAGGTAGGGATAGGATACAGAAGGACCTAAACAAACGGGAGGATTGGGCCAAAAAAAATCTAATGAGGTTCAACAAAGAAAAGTGCAGAGTCCTCCACTTAGGAAGGAAGAATCCCAGGCACAGCTATAGACTGGGGACCGATGAGCTAGGCAGCAGTTCTGCAGAAAAGGACTGGGGGTTACAGTGGATAAAAAGCTGGATATGAGTCAGCAGTGTGCCCTGGTTGTCAAGAAGGCTAATAGCATATTGGGCTGCATTAGAAGGGCATTGCCAGCAGGTCGCGGGAAGTGATTATTCCCCTCTATTCGGCATTGGTAAGGCCGCATTTAGAGTATTATGTCCAGTTTTGGGCCCCCCACTACAACAAGGATGTGGATAAGTTAGAGAGAGTACAGCGGAGGGCAACAAAAATTATTAGGGGGCTGGAGCACAGGACTTATGAGGAGAGGCTGAGGGAACTAGGCTTGTTTAGTCCGCAAAAGAGAAGAATGAGGGGGGATTTGATAGCAGCCTTTAACTACCTGAAAGGGGGTTCCAGGGAGGATGGAACTAGGCTGTTCTTGGTGGTGGCAGATGACAGAACAAGGAGCAATGGTCTCAAGTTGCAGTTGGGGAGGTCTAGGTTGGACATTAGGAAAAAGTTTTTCACTAGGAGGGTGGTGAAGCACTGGAATGGGTTACCTAGGGAGGTGGTGGAATCTCCATCTTTAGAGGTTTTTAAGCTGAGGCTTGACAAAGCCCTGGCTGGGATGATATAACTGAGGTTAGTCCTGCTTTGAGCAGGGGGTTGGACTAGATGACCTCCTGAGGTCCCTTACAACTCTAATATTCTATGATTCTACTGTAATATGCAGCTTTCCAGTGAGCACTCCCTGGGGCAGCAGCAGGTGCAGTGGTGGCACCAGAATGCTTCTGTAATTAAGGGACAGGACTGGGTCCAATTCCATGCTCTGCCATAGGCCGGTGTGTCACCTTCAGCCTCAGATTCCTCATCTATTCCTCCCTCTCAGGAAGGTTGTGAGGCTGAACTCACTAACCTCTGTAAAGTGCTTTGGGTTCCTGGAGTGGAAAGTGACCTTTTTCACTATATGCACTACACTCTCCATTGGACAAGTCAACTTCCAAGAGAACATAGAGAGTCCTCACGAAAGCTACCCTTCACCATCAGTCTGAGACATGCCAGTGGGAAGTGCATAAGAGTCATGTGAATTCTTTCCATGTATTGTTTCCAACAGCACTGGGGGTCTTAGTGCAGAGGATGTTTTAAAAACCAGTGGCACCCAGTCCAGCCTCAGCACCACCGTGCTAGTGCTGCCACATACCTGTAGAGAACTGGGGTCTGCTCTCACCTGACTCATCACCTCCTGGGTCTCTTTTCTCTCCTCTCTCAGCACAGTCAACTCTGCCTGCAGCCGCTCCTGCACCTCCTTTGCCTTCTGCAGCAACTGCTCCAGATGGGTCTTCTGTGCACAGAACTCCTCGTTTGCTCTTTCCGACAGACTCAGCTCCTCCTGCACAGAGATCGTTGTTCTCTGCATGTCCTCCACTCTGCTTGTTAAAGCCTGATTCTCCTGCTCCAACTACATCCAAGTAAGAACAGAAAAGAAATCAAGGAGTAGAGAACACAGACTTTCTCTTTTTTCAGGCCCCTGCCCTGGGCAGGGAAGACTATGCCATGTCCACACTCAATCAGTCCTAGTATTCCCTCGAGAAGCTTGAAGAAGACCTCACCAAGATAAACCCAACCACTGGTACCTTGGAGACCGTGACTCACCTGCAGAACAAGCTGATTCAACTGCACTTTATCCAAAGCTAGAGCCTCATTAATGGCACTCATCTTCTCAGCCACATCATGCAGATCAGCAATTTCTGCCTTCAGTTTATTCTGGGCCCCTGTCAACTCAGCAATTGACTGTTCTGCCTAGCAGGGCAAAGGAAGAAAGGAGATGAAAACAAAACCCTTGAAAGGCTTCCCTTGCTTTAATCCAAGGATCCCTCTTTCCATACCAAACCCCCCCCCATCAGCTGTGTCTCTGAGAGTCCTCTTCCCTCATTCCCAAAGTGTATCTCCCTCACCATACACATCCCTAATCCCAGATGTGTCTCCTCTAACAATTCCTCTTTCCGTATTGTTGGGGTCCCAATCCTCTCTCAGTCATCCCTCTATGCATATGCAGGCTGAACTCCCTGAAGAGGTTTTCTGGTTTGATTCTGCTGTCCCCTTATGGGGATAACACTATCTAGCCTTTTCATGCTGCAGGAACTAGTGTATGGTGAGTCTGCTATTTGAATTCTTTCTTGAAATTACAAACTGGGCTTGACGCTGCCTGGGAATAACAGATGAACCCGTACCCTCTCCAATGCCATGGCAAGCTCGTGTTTCTCTTGCGTCATCAGCTCCCCATCAAGGCGAGATTTCTCCAGCACCTCCTTCATGGCAACCAACTCACTCCTTAACAATGAATGCTTTGCTTCGAGTGCAGTTAAAGCCTTCTCACTGAGAGGAGGAGGGAGACAGACAGACAAACAGACACATATATAATGGTAGAATTTGAGGGAGGAAGGAAAAAGGCTTTTAGATTTAAAGGCTTTATCATTTAAAAATCCAAGACAATAAAACATCCAAATGTCTCCTATCCGAGACATGCTGTTTCAGCCAATTCCATCAGTCCTTCTATGCTTCAGGGTCCCAGGACATTGTTGGCTTGAGCTACTCATCCTTTGTCTCTGCTGTGGGTGAGAAGCCCTAGAGTTAAGTGCTTATATTTGAGAGAAAAAGAATACATCTAGGCAATGTTTACAAAAAGCACCACAGTGCCTCAAAAAAGGGAAAATGTTGGCCTTCATGTACCTCCATTTTGCAACTTTTGGGCTCCCTCATAACAGTTCCTTGTAAACTTCCTCCTACCTTTCTAACACACACATCCCCAGTGTGAACCAACTGGGAACATTGCTAACACTTATATTTCTGACTCCAAATTTATTTTCCCAAGATTGTTCTCATCTTGGTTTGAAAAGCTGTGAAAAAGAGTTTGCAATCTAATGTGAAAGAGGCTGAATTTATAGTCTGGCAGGTTTTAGCCACTTCACGTTGGTCCCAAACCAACTTTATTTTATGGGTATAAATTAATTGAGTCCAGAACAACTTCAGGGAAGTGGCTGTAGTGTATGCAAAGGTAGATGGAGAGGGAGGAAGAGGATTTACAAAGTGGATCAGGCCACTGGCCCATGTCACAGGAAGATCTGAAATATCCCCTAACCCAGAGAGCTCTATGCAGTAAATTTTTGGTTTCTTCACTTTTCTGCACTTCTCTTTGTAACTGGAGAGAGGGTAGGCTTGACAGAGAGTACTCTGTTATAGCATTTACCATCTTTCTGTTCTTTTTTCCCCAGCTCCCTCTCTCTTGGAAAACAGTATATCTACTTCTGGCTACAGTTTGCAGCAGGGCCTGTGTTTAGTAAATCCAGAATGGTGCACAGTCTACTTGTAAGTCCCTCCCACAAGCCGGGCTATCCTAGTTAGGGACAGGAATAAGCAAGGCAGGGCTATACAACCCTGCCCTTAGCAGCAGTCAAGTAAGGCTTCCTCAGAAGGAAGGAGCAAGCAACACGCAAACTGCCTTCTCATTAGAACCATTTTGGGGGTGTGAATATTACACAAACAGAGAATCTTAACTGACTGGTTTGTTGTTCACTCTCACGGTCATTCTGTTGCCACATTTTTCTGTCTCATTATTTCCACACAGCACTCATGCACCAGAGTATTGAGACACAACACATGGAGTGATGTGAACTACCCTCACACTCTGGATGTAGGACTGTTACTCCGCATCTGCCACTGACCATCCCACAAGGCAGTATGGTTGCTTAACTAGCCCACAACCAGCATCTGGCCTTCTTTCAGTGGACAGGCATGCAGGGTTCTGGACATGGAAATGTTCGTCACCTCACAGGGATTACGCTGATTTAGAATTTGTAACATTATCCAGCCCTGGTATTGACTGATCTGCAGTTACAAACTCCACAAGCTGCATACATATTACCTGAAAGCAATGCAACACAATCCTCTTTATCCAAAGGACTCAAGGGTCCTCTGAGCACTTCAGAGCATGGTGGGAGCTAGCTCAGAAGTGGAATTCACTTCCCAGCCTTACAGGTCAGTAATCATAATCGACCAGCCTTGAAAACCCCACAGGACGTAAATTAGATTAACCTACCCACAGTGATACTCTACTTCCTCTCACTTCATTCAAATGACACCAAAATACCCCAATAAACCATAAGATACCAACTTTGAAAATATTTAACCTAAATAAATACAAAAAAGTAAATTAACATTTAAAAAGAGAATCCTACCCCAAGCAGAGTTTTTACCCTGAAAAAGGAAAAGTGCCAGAGGTTCCATGAAGTCTTCTGGAGACTTTGTTATTGCTATCAATTTATGTGGAAGGCGCTTGGGCCATATTTTTAAAAGTGGTCCCTAATGATTCAGATAGGTGTTCTTGAAAGTCCCATTAGACACCGAGGTGCCTAATTCCCATTTAGGTCAAGAGGAGTTAGGTGCCTAGGCTCTTCTGAAAGCCCACTAGGCATCTTTAGGGCGTAAATACCTTTAAAAACCTGGCCCACAGATGCTACAGTGATGAGCAAGTGGTATAAAAGCTTTATGCAACTTGATGTTGTCAAGTGAAGCTGCTATGAAATAAACGCACATTTTTCCCTTTCCCTCTTACCTGGAGACAGTGCAAGGAAGAGCTACATGAATGATTTGTAGTCTGAAAAAACAATACAGTGAGAGACTAGAAGTTCAATCTACTTCGTCTATCAAAGGGAAGGTTAAGAAGCAATTCAATCAGCCTGTGACTACACCAGGGAAGGTATCAGAGGGCTCTTCAGTCTAGCACTCAAAGGTAGAACAAAGTCTAACGATTGGAAGCTGAAGTCAGTAAAATTCAAATGAGATATGAGAAAAATGTTTAACAGTGAGGGTAATTAACCTCTGGAACACATTGCCAAGGGATGTGGTAAATTCTCCATCACTTGAAATCTTTAAAGTATGACTAGATGTCTTACTACAAGAGATACTCTAATTAAACTAAAAGTTATTGGGTTAAACGCAGGAAATGAGTGAAATTCTATAGCTTACGTTATGCAGAAGGTTACACTAGTTGATCACAGTGGTCCTTCCTGGTCCTTCCATCTATAAATAACATAGCCTGCATGATAGGAGGCTTGAAGGAGGCAAGTTAAGTTTAACAGCTATTACAAAGTCATGGTCATGACTTCATAGTTGGTCACACTAAATTTATAAAGAATAATCAAACCTGATTGCTTGTTTGAACAGAATTATAACATTAATGAGAGAAATGTAGACACGATCCAAAAAATTAGTGGGGCCACTGGAAAATCAAGGTATTAAAAGAGCACTCAAGGAAGACACGGCCATTGCAGAGAAGCTAAATGAATGTTTTGCATCAATCTTCACTGCCGAGAACATGAGAGAAATTCCCACACCTTAGCCATTCTTTTTAGGTGACAAATTTGAGGAACTGTCCCAGATTGACATATCAATAAAGGAAGTTTTGGAACAAACAGAAATAAGTCACCAGGACCAGATGGTATTCACCTAAGACTACAGAAGGAACTCAACAGTGAATTGCAGAACTACTAACTGTGGTACGTAACCTATCATTAATGGCAGCTTCTCTACCAAATGACTGGAGGATAGCCAATGTAACACCAATTTTTTTAAAAGGCTCCAGAGGACATCCTGGCAATTACAGACCCATAAGCCTAACCTCAGCACCAGGCAAACTGATTGAAACTATAATAAAGAACAGAATTGTCAGACACATAGATGAATACAATAAGTTGGGGAAGAGTCAAAAAGCTTTTGTAAAGGGAAATCATGACTCACCAACCTACTGAAAATCTCTGAGGGAGTCAACAAGCATGTGGACAAGGATGATCCAGTTGACAGAGTGTATGTGGATTTTCAGAAACCTTTGACAAGGTCCCTCACCAAAGGTTTTTAAGCTGTCATGGGATAAGAGGGAAGGTTCCCTCATGAATCAGTAACTGATTAAAAGATAGGAAACAAATGGTAGGAATACATGGTCAGTTTTTATAGTGGAGAGAGATAAATACCGGGATCCATTAAGGATCTGTACTGGGACCTGTGCTGTTCAACATAACCATAAATAACTGGGAAAGAGAGTGAACCATGAGGTGGCAAAATCTGCAGATGATACAAAATTATTCATTGAATCATAGAAGATGGGGGTTCGAAGGGACCTCAGGAGGTCATCTAGTCCAACCTCCTGCTCAAAGCAGGATCAACTCCAACTAACTCATCCCAGCCAGAGCTTTGTCAAGCTGGGCCTTAAAAAACTCTAAGGATCGAGACTCCACTACTTACCCAGGTAACACATTCCAGTGCTTCACCACCCTCCTAGTGAAAAAGGTTTTCCTAATATCCAACCTAGACCTCCCGCACCGCAACGTGAGATCATTGCTCCTTGTTCTGTCATCTGCCACCACTGAGAACAGCCTAACTCTATCCTCTTTGGAACCCCCCTTCAGGTAGTTGAAGACTGCTATCAAATCCCATCACTCTTCTCTTCTACAGACTATCGAAGCCCAGTTCCCTCAGTCTCTTCTCATAAGTCATGTGCTTCAACCCCCTAATCATTTTTGATGCCCCCTGCTGTACTCTCTCCAATTTGTCCTCATCTTTCCTGTAGTGGAGGGCCCAAAACTAGACACAATACTACAGATGTATTCACCAGTGTTGAATAGAGGGGAATAATCATAATTCCCAAGATAGTTAAGTCCAAAGCAGCCTGCAAAGAGTTACAAAGGGATCTCACAAAACTGAGTCAGTGGGCAACAAAATGGGAGATGAAATTCAATGATGATAAATGCAAAGTACTGAACATTGGAAAACATAATGTTAACCATACATACAAAACAATGTTATCACTCAAGAAAGAGATCTTGGAGTCTTTGTGGTTAATTTTCTGAAAACATCTGCTCAATGTGCAGGAGCAGTCAAAGAAGCTAATGTTAGGAACCATTAGGAAAGAGATAGACAGTAAGATACAAAACATCATAATGCCACTATATAAATCCATGGTATGCCCACACATTGAATACCTTGTACAGTTCTGGTCACCCCATCTCAAAAAATGGTGTATTAGAACTGGAAAAGATACTAAAAAAGGCAACAAAAATTATTAGGGGTATGGAAGAGCTTCCATAAGAAAAAAAATTAAAAAGACCAGGACTGTTCAGTTCAGAAAAGAGATGACTAAGAAGGGGGGAGGGAGGGGATAATAGAAGTCTATAAAATCATGAATGGAGAAAAAGTGTTATTCACCCTTTCACATATCAGAAAAACTAAGTTAACCCAATGAAATTAATAGGCCGGAAATTTAAAACTAACATCAGTACTTCTTCACACAACACACAGTCAATCCTTGGAACTCGTTGCCAGGGGATGTTATGAAAGTCAAAATTATAACCAGGTTAAAAAAAATTAGGTAAGTTCATGGAGGACAGGTCTTTCAATGGCTATTAGCCAAGCTAGTCAGGGATGCAAACCCATGTTCTGGGTGTCCCTACACCTCTGAGTGCCAGAAGCTGGGACTGGAGGACAGGGGACAGATCACTCAGTAACTGCCTTGTTTTGTTCATTCTTTCTGAAGCATCTGGCCACTGTCCGAAGACAGGATACTAACTAGATGGACCATTGGTCTAACCAGTATGGCCATTCTTATGATCTATAGATTATTTACGAAAGTATTTGATACTGTATCTCAAAATCTTAACTGAAAAAAGAGGTCTATTTGGCTTGCACAGAAATAATGTAATGAGCACTAAAACTGTTTTTGGGAAGAGAGATTTAGTGGGATGCCTCAAGGATTGAGGTTAACAACCAGTAAAAATGGGGGCAGTGCACTTTTGGGAGTCAGGGAGGGATCCCGTCTAGATTGATAGCATTCTACATCAAGATGATCCATTGGAGGAAATCCTAGTACCCTCCACTGAGGATCAGCAGGGATTAAATAAATGTTTGTTCACAGGGGAAGCCTTACTAACCCCTATATTAACCCAGTGACACTGTTTGAGTGGGAGGAACTTGTGAGCAGCCCAACAGTTCACAAGTAAGGACAACCACTCCAAGATCTGGAAAGGGTCGGTCCTCTGTACATGTGTTGTAACTGCTGCTGTTAAAGACCACAAGGAAACAGTGGGTCTAGGAACTGAGCTAGGGCAAGGCAGCTTTTATGGATTTTATTTGGTTTGTTCTGCTAACAGCTTGATATAAACACCACACCTAGACAGAGCGGTGTTTACTCAGCAAGAGCGTTTGGTATATCTGTTACCAGGGACGAATCCAACCTTGCTTAAGTTACTAATGGGCTGGAAGAGAGGGCATACCACACCTCAATGAAGTCACAGCTAACTCCGATGGAGAGAGTTTTTAATACCATCAATGATAATGAAATAATACAAAGTGAGTCAATGAAAGTCAACTGTGGAGAGGAAAAAAGAGTTCTGCGTAACCTTGAAACCTTGTCATTCTCACCAACAGAAGTTGGTTCAATAAAAGATATTACCTCATTCACCATGTCTCTCTTGAGAGAAAAATAAGACATTCATCTTAGGAAATATAACTAAATATACAACAGGAGGCAGAAATCTGGGAAGCAGGAACACCAAAAAGACCTAGTTAAATAGAAGTTTGCAACCTGATGTGGCTGCAAAAAAGGCCAACACAGTATTGGGCTGTGTGACAGGGTGTATAGACCCCATACTGACTAAGGGGTTAAGGAACAGTTATGGGCTAAGGAGGCCCCACTCCTTAGTCCTTGTCAAGCATACACGGACTGGAGGCAGGATTTAAAAGCCAGCCAAGCAGCTCAATCTAGGCCTGACCAGCCAAGGAGGAGGATGTGCCCTGGGAGCTCCCAGGAGGGATCAGAGTGGAGTCTGCCATCAGCTGGTGAACAGAAGAGACGCAGCACTGGGCGGCAGGGATGAGGGCCCTGAAGGTGACGTTACCCAGAGCTGGGTGGCAGCTAAATGGGACATGGACTGGAGTAGGAAATGGCCCAGAGAAGCTGAACACCCTACGGAGCAGGTAAGCAGCCAAGTCAGCCCACAGGGCTCCGGAACGGAACCTGGTTTAGTAGGGTGGATCCAGTTTCCCCTACTCTCACTCAAGTGGTGACCACTAGGCAGGGCCACTGCCAACTGACCAGTCACCACTAGGTGGGGCCGCTGCTATCTTGGACTATAACTGTTAGGCAGGGGACCCCTACAGCAGCCTCCTAATCACACGCTGCATACACAGGCAATGTCCCAAAGCGGGGGCAGCTCCTCCAAATGCCTCTGCTCTTCCACCAGGAACACTGCTTCCACATATGGGCTTTCATTCACTGACCAGTGGTGGAGATGAGTGGGAGGGACTGATTCATGAGGAAACATTAAGCTCTTTTCATAAGGCGAGCTTGTCTCAGTGCCCACAGACTATGAGCTTACATGGGCAGGGGAGAAGGAGAACAAGAGACCTCTATAAATATTTGCAGGGTGTTGATGTGGCAGAGTGAGAGAAGTTATTTAGTGTGCTCCTAGGCACAGAATTGCACTTGTTTGCATGCTGTCCCTTAACATAGCAGAAATTATTTTAAAATGTATAATCTTTACCCTCCATAAGACTTGCCTCTGCTGTGATGCCTACAGAACTCTGCCAGCTGATGTAGCTAATGAACCATATTGTGCAGGACAACATGCTTCTATTATATTTACTGCTCCTCCCTCCCACCAATTTGTTTCATCCTCATTATTATCCTAGATTATACACTTTCTAGGGTAGGGATTGTCACATTATTACACAGGAATATCATGCCTAGCAAAATAGACCCTATGCCTGATTGGGTTTCCAGGCGCTTCCATAATACTATGATTATTACTAAGGAAATAAAGAAAGGGACAACTCAGACTGAATAGCAGGGAAACTTTGTGTGTGTGTTAGGTAAGAGTCTTTGCAATGGGAGCTTCATCTTGTGGGTCACTTAAAATTACAGTGGACAAAATACCAGAAAACAGACTGTAGGGAACAATACCACACTGTATGGAAGAGGAATAGATGATTACAAAGTTATTCCCCTGGGCCTCAAAATTCTCACTTTGCTCAAACCAGATATGATTTCTCTTTTTACAGAAGGTATGGCCTTGTTGTTTTCTTCAGTTGTGCAGTATTGAAAACTTAACATCTTTCCAAATTTTAAGTGTCTAGTTTTACTTTGGAAGCCATAGCACAAAGGTCTGACTCCACAAAGTTCTAAATTGTCAGGCGCTCGGGCATCTATAAGAACTAATACTTAAGCTAGCTTTGAAAAAATACCACTTAAAAAAACACTAACTTTATTAAAAGGTTTCATTGAAAATTGAATGGTTGTGGTAGCTACCGCAGAAGAGAACTGAGTATGTATCAAAGGTGCTTGAAAAGTCAAGATATGTATTCACAAATTCTATAGAGATTAGTCTCCAAAAGAATGTGTAGTACAGCATGGAGACTTCAATATGCTATAAAGATTATACTCTACATTAGAAACATCAATGGAAGACTGATTTCTTGGAGTGTCCTTTGAAGATTTCAACATTTATAATATTTAACAATATTTTACTTATTTTGGGCTTGTCCTGTAGCCCTAAACCCTGCACTAAATTGTTTCAAAGTAAAATATTAGGCTTTTTGGTAGAATTGTGTACATGAAAACAAGGACAGTCTCACAAAAACTGCTGCTAATGCACTTGTGAATATGACTGCATAAAATCACCAAATGCCAAGAGCATTAGAGCTCAGAATTAAAATTTAAAAAGTTGGAAACTCTCAGTTAAGGTTGCAGCTCAGACCTTAAACTCTGCCTCTCCACCACCGCTTCTAGAGAGGAGAGCGCCCATGCCCCCTCCCACCTTCCCAACATTAGCCTGACACTGCTGTCCTCCCTACACATACTGACTGGAGGCTTCTGTTCCCACCCTAACTTCTATCTCCACCCCCTTTACCCATATGGTATTAACATTCATTATGTGTTACATGATACATCAACAGACTGGAATCACAGGGTGGATTTGAATTATTTCACTAGGGTTAATCTGTTATCCACCAGCTGTCACCAATACTGTTGACCACAAGGTCATGCACGTTAGAACACTGGCGGGGACAGTTGATGACACCTGAGTGGCTCTGCTCTTTTCCAATCCAGCAGGTACACTGGGGGAGTGAGTGCTCCTTGGCCAGAGGACACACTCACAAAGTTACTTTTAGGATTCAGGATTGGCACTCTTCTTGCCCAAGTATATGAAGGCAACAAGATAGGAATAACATGGGTGCAGTACCTTCACTATGCAGACTGCACAATGCTCACTCCGTTCCATCTCACCCAGATAGTGCAGTGGTTTAATTTTCTCAGAGCCCAGCCAAAACAGGCCTTGAAAGATAAGAAAGGTAGCATTGGTGAATTGCAAAAAAAGTTGACAGAGGTTGTATCAGAGTTTGCCCACCCTTTGTTATTTAGGATACTTAGCTTCTGGATGGTTAGATGGCAGCAGTAGCTGTGCTTTGTTGCCATCAGTTCTTGGCCAGAAGGTTCAATCAGTCACCTTAAATGGGGGCCTCACTATGTTATCCATGGCTTTGTCACATGCAGCCTGGGAAACTGCAGTGCACTCTACTTGTGGCTACAGCCACAGATTACTTGAAAACTCAGCGGGTGCAGATAGGGAAGCAACAGATGCTACCAATTTGGTCAACTTAGCATACCCTCCCTACCCACATCCACATCATTTGAAAGCTTATGATGTCTATTTTAAGAGGAGGTATGACATGGAGCTGTCAAGTGGTACCATTACCATATAAACAGGGATAAACAAGGACACCACCAACACGTTAAAATGACCTCTTTTAAATATTTGCATTCTTTTCTATCAATGACTTTATTTATTATTTCAAGACATAAAATTGGATTTCTTTGTGACCATAATTATGACAACAATATAAAGTTATATATAAACAAATATAAACAAAATCTAAAAAAAATTGTGCAGGGGTAATAGTGCTGGTGACATTTCTAGTCAACATGATTATCATCCTCTTGTTAATCATTATGATCTCTGTCGAGAGCGTGGGTTACCACAGACTGCGTTGTCTTGGCATAAACAAAGTTCTGTGCAATGAAGATTGTTCTGACTACAGATAATTAATGGTGCAGCAACCCCTTCTGGTCCACGCATAAAAAAGATCTTGTAGAAGCTCAGAAGCCATTGGGCCTTTGAAGAATTTCCACACATTTTTCCAGCCAAAGTTGCAATGGTGATCCAATATCTGGTTTATTTATGTGCAAAGACATCCAAATCTTAGTTTGCCGTGGCGTTCTTTTGACATGCTCTTCCAAACTGTCCTCAGAGGGTGGTATTTTGGCCAGTGACTTTGTCCTTTTTGATGGTTAAATTGAGGTTCAAGCAATTCAGGTCTCTATGTGGGTCAGTCTCCTTATATTTCTCCCTATGGTCATACAGCACTGCTACCAACTTCCTTGCTGCAGAATTGTAACTTGTCCGTCTCCCCCAATTTGGCAACATCTCTGAAGCAGTAAGTTCCCTTTGTTTTGACAACACTAAACAAAGATTCCCCCCCTTCCCAAATACCAGATAGGGATATGAGAGTCACATTCTGTTAATGCATGTAGAGCAGGAAGCATGATGCAGAAGTCCAAAGTGAATGTGGCACAGAATGCATGAACAGGTATGGAGCGACACTTGTCAGTTGTGCTGGTAATGGTGCCTGCTTCAATCCACATGTTATTCTGTGCATTCCAGTTTTGGAAAGAAGTGAATAGCTAGGAACAAAACAGCTGTATCAGGTGACCTGACTCAGGCCATGGGGATTGGGCAGCGTGATTAAAAATTGCTGTGTAGATGGTCAGACTCAGGCTGGAGCCTGAGCTCTGGAACCTGGACACAAGTAGATGACCTCAGTAAAGTACAATCACCTGGCTTTGCATTAAGTATTCAGGTACCACAACACAGAACTGCAGAGCCTGTGATGGCTGATGTTCCCATAGTGCAACAGAAGGCTATGCAGAGACACTGCCAGAGAGCACTGTGGAGAGTAGATGCTGCAGGAAATACCACCCAAGGAACCCAGACTGATAGTATCCTGTGGCCCTCTGATTGGCCAAGCGCCCTATTTAACCCTGAGGGGTGCCCCAAGGAGTTGTCTGGGAGCCACAAAGACTTTGGGCCTGCTGTGACTCCAGGCCTCCCCTTATCTCCTGATCTCCAGCCTCCAATCCCAGCCTGACTCCAACCCTGACTCAAGCCAGGTACTACCTCTGATGTCCAGTCTCTGACACTGGCCTGACTTTGACCCCAACTCTTGCGATTCCCCCAATCTCTACTCATTGAGTACCGTACTGTATGTGTGGATCCCAGTCCAGCTGTGACCACTAGGCCAGACCACCAACACCCCCGTGCCTGACATGTTGGATAATATTCTGATGCTTTCATTTTGGCTATTTCATTTCAAGGTTGCTCATCAGGCTCACTCACCAAAACATCCACAAAACAGTTGGATGACAAGTTCCTGTTTCAGATGACTAACTACTGGATAACATCCACTACATTTATTACACTGCACAGAACAATGGTAGACTTGCCTAGTCCATGCTGTGTATGGAATGAAATTGCAGAACCATAGTGTTTTTTCTAATTTTGCCTGTAATTTGCTACTAGAATAGCTTGCAGTTTCTATATCTGAGGGAAGCTGGGCTTTATATCTTTGTAGCTGCCTGGACAGTAGAAGCACTTATCATTCTCTCTTCAATCAGCTGATAAAATGCAGTATCATAAAGTGACTATTGTTGTAAAGTAACTAGATGGTTTTGCTTTAAGACTAGTTTTACTCAAGTAGAAAGAAAGCCTTGTTGAGTGAAACTGCATTTTTAGCAATCAAGTTTTCCACAGATACTCTGTACAACGTCACCATCTCCTCGTTGAAATGCTACCTTCCTAAGAGCGGTTGTTCTTTCAACTGTTTCTATTTTATGATGTTTCTTGTCTTGTATTGTTTGCTTGAGAAAACAATACAACAGGACTAGTCACTGGAGGACATACATGCTCTGGTGGCTATAGAAGCAGGTGAACACGATGCTATCTGGGTCAGATTCAGAGTCTGTTGTCTTTCCTGAGTTCAATACAACTTTGATATGTGCCAAATTTGACTTGCTTGCGTATTTCTGAAGGCAAGCTCTGTGACTGAGCACTGGTGGCACATCATCTAAACTAGAAAACTCATCCAGTAGCCAGCAATATAATTAATCTCTCCTGGCTTCTGCTGCCAGCATTACAGAATTCTTTCCAGCACTGGAGGCTTTTGACAGTTTCGTGCTCTTGATTTTCTTGACAACATGTTTTTCAAAATTTGTGGAGCCTTTTTCTTTGTTGTAAACTTTAAGAAGCTTGTAACTTCTCTGTAGAGGTAAAATTCCCACAGTATATTGTTAGCATTGCCACTACCACTTTTCATTTTGTACAAGTATACAGATCTGTGCTAAATTAGATATAAAATAGATGTATAGGTTAGTATCAAAATTGTTATTGTTGTTTAGTGAGCACTGGGACTGAAGCCCAATACGAAGCTATGTACCGTCATCTCTAATACTATCACTTTATCATCTCTAATACTATCATTAGCTTCCACTAATACTAACCTGTGCATAAGTGTCACTGTGCATAAGTGTCACTGCATTAAAAAGCTAGTCTTTCAGAATATTTCAAAGGCTAGTACCACATGCATAGGCAATTACAAATTAAAACCTTCTACCAGGCAAAGCAGATGCTACACTGTATGTACAAAAGCTTACAAATGGAATTCACGTACATTCATACACACCAACTATGCAGTACATGCGATCTACTGCTAGTGATACATAACTTTCAGTGAGAGACTGACCTACTCAGCCAATTTCAAATGAAAATACAGAAATCTATTTTAATTCCTTGTGAGATACTTTGACAATTAAGAATATGCAATGTGAAAACATTTCATGTTGGTATATTGCAAAATGTTGATTTTTGCCACATGCTTAATAGCTTCATTGTTTCTGCAAGAAGAGAAACTTGCCCATGCAAAACCAATAATCATCATTTAATACATTGTAATCTGGTAACTTTAAAACAAACACACACCACATTAAGGCACTGAAATTAACATACAGAAAAAACTGTAGTCTGAGTCATGATGCAGTGCTTCTGGAGCTGTGCAAAAAATGAAACTCATTTTGGGTACCACTGTTTCACATTGCCTACAGACTTATGGCACCACTTAAGAGTTCAACATCATACCTCATCTAAACGTACATAAAATAAGCTTTCAAATTATATGAGATAGGTGTGTGTAGGGTGGATACATTAAACTCCAAAAATATGGTCTCTTTTGGAGAATTGCTGCATGCCTGAGAATACGGCTGTCTGCCTTAACAGTACTTCTTGCCATTACTGCCATATGCTGTACTTTACACTCTCACCTATTTATCTGGCCCTTATGTAAATCATATCTGAGAATCCCTTGGTCATGGATTTGTATCCCTGCAACACTCCCCGGGGGCACAGAAGTATCATTCCCTTGTTACAGATATTAATTACTTTGCCCTTTGTCTGAACAAGAATAGTGCAGTTTAGAAGTATCCCAGCCAGATGTGGTTAGGCTTTGGACACCTCTGAACTAACTATGACCAGTAAAATTTAAAAACTACTTATCCGCATCTACATTAGGCACTAAGTCGCATTTAGCACCGTGTTAGTTCTCATCCTCCTCTAAGACTGTATTCCTATACAATATCAGTTTCTCCTGCCCATGGGCAACTGCCTTTCTGTCTCTTTCCAAATCTTCCAGGGTCATTTGAGGAAGCTCTCTCACAGTAGCTTTTCTTCCTTCAGTTAAGAGGCCCTGTGCTTCCTCCTCTTTTGGCTTCTGATAATGTCAATGGAAGAAGCAGGTCTTCCCCATTCAGAGCACCCCGAATGTCACTTATTCCTGCAGGACTTGGTGAAGAATCAGAAAAAAAAATTAGAATGCTGAATTGCTTTATGCTGCACTTTGGAACACTGCATCATTGGCAGCAGGTAAGGCTTCCCTGACCCCATTTCATAGCATGGGTGCCGCAGAATCACAAAAAATAAAATAAAAAAAAGGACACGTTTAAAATGCCGACAACAGGCTCAGGCAAATGCTGAGGAGTCAGAGGACGTTTAGGCTGGAAATTAGAAGATGGTTGCCAGTCATGAGAGGAGTAAGGTTCTGTTTGCCTCCACTACACCTGTTTTTAAACCTGGAGTTTAAACATAAGAATGGCCATAATGGATCAGATCAATGGTCCATCTAGCCCAGTATTCTGTCTTCCAACAATGGCCAGGATCAGATGCTTCAGAGGGAATGAACAGAACAGGGCAATTACCAAGTGATCCATCCAGTTATCCACTCCCAGCTTCTGCCAGTCAAAAGCTGAGACACACCCAGAGCATGGGGTTGTATTCCTGACCAGCTTGGCTCATAGCCACTGATGGACCTATCCTCCATGAACTTATCTAGTTGTTTTTTTTAATCCCAGTTATACTTTTGGACTTCACAACATCCCCTGGCAACAAGTTCCATATGTTGACTGCATTGTGTGAAGTACTTCATTATGTATCTTTTAAACCTGCTGCCTGTTAATTTCACTGGGTGACCCATGGTATTTGGTAAGTCTATGAAGGGGATCTTACTGATTGCCAGCAGTAGCAGGAGACAGGACTCCATTACCCAGGTCATCTCCAGTTCTATGTTCTTATGCTTCACTCCTGCCTGGAGCTTTGAGAGGAAAGAATGGGGATCTGGAACCCTGCCCATTACAGGAAATGGACCTATGAAAATTAAGTGTGTGAGGTGCCATGTGTACAACAAGGGGGCACATGAACTGGTGTCTTTACAGGCCAATCAAGGGAACTGAGCACAGAGTAGGAGAATGGAGAAAGCACACAAGTATCTAATGCTGCTCCATCTTCCAGTGATCAATGGCCACTTACACCGATGAGGGATTTGCTGCTGGATGTTGCTGTGACTTGTAGAGGACAACATGAGTCACAGATTTGGCTTCCCTATGTTTGTCTCTTTACTACAGCAGTAGAGTTAAGTCATCTTTTGTGGGCCATCCACAATGAGCAGCACTCAAACAGAAGGGGATCCCAGGAATATCTTCCCAAATGATAACAGCAGCATCTGGGAATTTAGCTCATGGAAGCAGTAGAAAACTGCAGCCCTGGAAGAGTTTATTGTCTGGTTGCAATTTTGCCAGAGAATTTTCACCTTCCCTGGCCAAAACGTCTTCCCCAAGCATAACATCGGCAACCAAATCCCAATGGTGCCCAGGCTCTGATTTCACATGCCCACTCCTCCTGTGCCATAAATGAGCAAATGAAATCTAGTCCCTTACCTGGGGCAGAGGGGCCCTCCTCTCCCAACAGCTCATCACTGGCCTCCTCAGTCACCTGCACCATCAAATCCAGGACCATCTTCCTCTCCTGCTCAGTCCATACCTGCTTATTTCCAGCTTCCTGGCTGGTATCTGCCTACACAACTGGCTTGCAGGAAAGAATCAAGTCTGGCACTGCAAAGGAGGGTAGCCACATCTGCTTCAACCCTTTTATCTCAGTCCTGCTTGGCACTGCACTCAATTCTCAGCTCAGCAAGCCTCTGCAGGCCGGTGAGTGTGTGACTGGAGAAAAGAGATCCCCCTGCTCTGCTTCTGCAGCCAATTATTTCCTTTACTAGCAGGTTTATTGTTGTGATTAAGTGTGATTAATTAATGTGTGATGGATAGGTTTAAGTAGGATAGCTCCTGATCTCTAGCAGGGCAATCCCATCTACTTTGGGCAGCTAAAGCAAAGTTCTCCCTCCTACAACAATGCCTGTTCCCATGAAGTGCTGTGAAGCTATATTGGGGTTTCAAGGATCTCAAAGATATTATGACCAGGTGCACACTAGTTATCTGTAGCACATATTGCGCTTTACATATAAAGTGACTTCCTGTACATGAAGGTCTTCCTGCGTACTTAGTCCATATGATGGGATGCACAGGGTGCCTGGGGCCCTTGCAAAGAGTGGCCTCTGCAAACATGAAGGCAGTGCATTATGGGACTGAACAGGGAGGAATGGCCAAACCACTGAAGTTGCACTGCACATGTCACTCTGCAGTCTGGGCTGCAGCAGCTGGGCTAGATGTAAGCTGGATCTATTGATTTGGATATCATATAGTGCCTGTCCCAGAAAAGTCCACAACAAAAGGACTTTTTCTCTCAGAGGAGTGTGATTCGGTACATGCAGGACTGTTTAACACTTGGTAATGCCAACACCTGCACAAGCCAAGGACAGCAAGACACAAAGGAACATTCTCCAGTCGCTTACACTAGTTATCCATGGGTGTAACTCCACTGACTTCAGGGGAGATACTCTTGATTTACACCAAAGTGAGAAAAGAGAACCGGACCCAGCAGGCTCCCACAAGTTGTCCCAAAAGCCCAGTGCTGCAATAACCACTGGTTTTGTGCATTTTTGCCTAGCACAGGTTGATTGAGATGGGGGAGCCCGGGGTGGAGGGAGAGAGGAGAGGGAAAAAAAATCAGAAGTAATCTCTACAGGGAAGAACCATTTTCATATCTCGGTCAGTAAGCAAAGACTGAAAAAAGAGTCAGGCCAGCAGAGATGACCAAGTAAAACCCCTGCCTTCCAAGGACCAATAGTGGAATGAAGGGGGGAGGGGATAAGGCCACAAGGATGATTAGCAATAATCTAATATTATGGAAATAAAAGCCACCAACTGCACGAACCATTCCAACCCGACTCCACATTCTCTCCCCTGGTGCTTCCCTTCAGCTCCTAGATTCCCACTTCCATGCCTGTGCAGCCATCCATCATTGTCATCTCCAGTACTCAGCCACCATTCCCAACATGCTCCCACAGTGCCCCACCCCATTCCCCATGGAGGAATGACAGAAGAGCTCACAGGCGCTCCCTCTCCCGAAGGACCCTCTCCATCTCCAGCTGCTGCTCCTCCTTCTCCCCTTGAACCAAATCTTCTTTCAGTTGTAGCTCAGTGTTGCATCGGCGCAGATGCCAGGCCTCCTGTTCAGATACCTCCAGCTGTTGCTGCAGCTCTTCCCTGGCCTTCTCCAAGTTCACACGGTCACTGCAAAGAGGCATGGCCCAGTAAGCAGTACAAGGAGAATCCGGCATGAGCAGGCCCCATCTGCACCAGCCAGGATGGAATGGGCAGTTAGATGTGCTTGCTGCATGTGAAGGGGAATGGACTGGGGAGGCTATTGCTCTCACTCAGTGGGAAGCAGCGCTCAACAGAGGGCCTCTCTACAACCTGGGGATGCAGGATGCACCTGGAGAGCTTAGTTTAGGGATGGCAGAGGTTGGACTGGACACACAGTACTCGAGTAGCTCTCCAGTTCCCTGAGGTAGCCTGGGCATGGGATGGTGGCTAGGAACATGAACCGCTGGTGACAGGGAAAAACTAACCTGCTAGGCAGAGCCAGACTTACTATGGGCCAGGAGAGTTCTTAGCCCAAACATGCTGCTACTGGAGTCCCAAAGCAGCTAACAGATTCCCTATAGAATATGGAGGGAGGGCACAGGGCTGACCTGCTGAGAGCTTCCACCAGGGACTGGTGGTGCTGCCTCTGGCTGGTGAGTGTCTTGCAGTCCTCTTCTAGCTGCTGGAGCCTCTGCCTCAGCATCTTGCATTCCTCTTCCTGCTGCCTTTGCTGATGTTGTAGAGAATGGACAGAGTCCTGGCTGGCTGAAAGCTGCTCCTTTAGGACCTGCAGGGGAAGAGGTGGAATAAGCATGAGCAGGAAGGGGCTGAGAAGATGGGCCCAGGTGGACCAGATAGAAGGTGGCAAACAATTAGGCCTCAGGAAAAAAGCAGCTGAAAAGTGCAGGGAGATCATTCAAATACAAGTCAGCTGGGAGAACCAGGAGAGGAGCAAATCATCAGAGGACAAAAGCTGTGATCCAGTGTGGGAGAGTGCTCAGGTTGGGAGGGGGCATCCCAGAGGGAGTGGGAGCAGAGGAAAGGCAGTCTCAGTGGGGAGAGGAGAATGGCTGGAAGGCATGAATAAGTAAAGAGGGAAAGGCTGGTCGAGACATAGGCATTTGAGAGAGTGGGCTGGTAGTGGGGTGGGGGAAATTGCTACCAGTACCAAAAGAACCCTGCACCAAATCCCTCTCACCTGTACTGCCTGGCATCTCCTTGACAATGCTTCGTGCACCAGAACAAGGGCCCTTTCCATGTCACTGGAGTCCAGCAGGGAGGAGAGGTTGCTGGATTCAGGATGCCTGGTGCTCTCAGCCCATGAGATGCTGACTGCGTTTTCAGCGTCATCTTGCACTGCCTGAAATCCCAGACCAAGCTGTTATTACTTCCCTCCTACCACTCACTCTTATTTACCTATTCCTCCCTCCTCCTCCCCGCCACCCTTCAATCAGAGGGTACAGGCTAACTGACTTAAGAAAATAGTGGAGATGGGTTCTGGTAGCCAGGGCCTCCTGCATTTCAGGTATGGGGGATTCCAGAATAAAGCAGAAGAAGGAAAAAACTATGGGGTAGGAATGGATGTTATGTCTGTAGTCTGTGTTCTAGGCCATCCGGGGGCTTGCTCTAACCAATGCTCAGATTCTTGTAGCCCCCCAGGTACCATTTCTGCCTCCTTTAAGGCTTCTTGACATGATAAGCGTGCTTTAATATAACAGAATCAGGTCTGTAGTGACCAATAGCCATGAAAAGTAGCATTAAAATTCCACAGAAGAGAAAGCAGCAGATGAATTCAGGAGAATATGGTAATAGAAGAGCAACTGACTGTAATTCCTCTTAAACAGTAGCATGAATGGAGCAAGAATTGGTCCAAGAAGCTTCATGAGGGTCTATGCAAAGATCTGAGGTTAAAATTCCTGTTCTGGGAATGGAGAAGGGGAGGCAACCCAAGGGGAACAGTCAGTCAACTAAGGTTTGCAAGGAAAACCAGGGGCAATCAAAAAGAATGAACTAATGTTACTAGCACATGCCAAGAAAACATGGAGAATTTATACAGATGTTTGGGGAAAGAAGAATTACTCATCAGCACATCAGACTGACTGAAAAATACAAGTGAAAAGTCATTTAGACTTAAATGTATTAAATGAATTTCGACAGACCAAACAATGACTCATCTGTCACGTCATGCATGTGGGCCATGCAAGGCAGTAAGGTAGCCCAGTTAAATGCCACAATCAGGAACGGAAGTCCAAGAGAGGCATGTGGGTAGGAGAGTAAGCAAGCCCGAACAGACAGAGGTTCTAAGACTTTGTGAAAGAGCTCTTGGACAGACAGATATGGAGTTCATCAACAAAGGGCTCTGGAAGTACCTGGAAAAGGGTGGTGTGTCAGAGGGCAGCTGGTCCCTGTGAGCAGACCAGGCCCAGTGTGAGAACAGATGGGCTAATAAAAAGAGGAAGGGCTACACCTGGGGCTATAAAGACCTGTCAGAAGGCAGGATGGGGAGGAGTGATTGGGGCAGGCTGTGAATGGTGAGAGGCTCTCCTAGAAGATTGGAATTAAATTCTGTGGTGGGTCTCTGGAGCAAGGGGCCATGTTCCCAGGAAGGTAGCTGAGCTGGCTGGGACTGGGCATTTGCAAGTAGCAGGATTGTCAGAGTGGGGGTCCTGAACCCCTAGGACAAAGGGTGAGCAAAGGGACTGGTTGTGTTTATTTATTTCCTTATGTTTGTACAATAAATCTTAAAGGAGACAAGGCATGGCAGTATGTGCTTGGAAGCTGGGGAGAAGCCTTGCCATGTCACATGGTGTTAAACTAATGAGTTAGAAATAGTCAAACTGCTGACAGAGGGACAGAAGAGGCCATTACCAAAGGGAACACAGAAGGGTTGGGACATGGACTTGTTTCAGGGCCCACTTCCAGGGCTTCTGAAAGCAGCAGAAAGGAAGCTCTCCTTTACTCCATGAATCCTGGAAGGGACTTCTCAGATGTTTGTGGGAGGGCTGTGGCCCAGAATGAGAGTCAGTTATGCAGTGCTGTACAGGGAGAGAAAAATAACGGCCCTTCTGACCCCTGCAGCAATAAGGAAAGGCCCTGAAGTAGGAGATTTGATTACTCTTATATTGGGATTTCTAACCAGAATTATTGGTAATAAAAAGCATAACTACAACCACCGTATTTGATCTAGTAACCTTCAGTACATTTCCCAGGCAAACTTTGTTGTGTGAAGCACCATTTCCTTTCATTTATTCTATATTCATTGCACCTTAAACTCAGCAAAGGACCCGCCCTTGTTCTTCTATCATGGGACAATGAAAACCTCCATAGTCTGGATAACAGTTCTTTAGCTATTTTCTTTTGGCAATCTCAAATGGCTTTACGAAGGCAGGCAAGTGTTAATGCCACTTTACAGATGGGAGATGAAAGCCATAGTTTTCAAATCAGGGTGCCTCAATAAAGATAACCTAATTTTTCATTTAAATCATTTGAGAGAGGACATGCTTAGCATCTCTGAAAAGCCTGCCACTTACATTTAGGAGACTCGGTATGAATTTGGGAACTTTAGGCACCCAATTCTGAAAATTCTGACCAAAATAACTTGCCCAAAGTCACAGAGTAAAGCAGGACTAGAACCCCTATCTTCCGAGTTGCAGTCTAGTGCCCTAGCCACTGGACATTCAGTCAGTTCCCTTCCTATGCTTGTTCATCCGCTCTAAATAATGCCAGTTTTTACAGTCAATTATTCATGAATTTAAGGCCAGATGTGACCACTATGATCTACTCTGACCTCCTGCATACATGAGCCAGAGCATTTCATCCAGTGATTCCTGCATCAGACCCATAACTTAGGCTGGGTTGATTTAGCTGAGGTTAGTCCTGCTTAGAGCAACGGTTAGACTAGATACCCCCTGATGTCCCTTCCAACTCTAATCTTCTATGATTCTATGACTTCTGGTTATGCTAGAGCTGATCTTTTATAAAAACATCTAATCTTGAATTAATTATTTCAGGTGATGAAGAATCTATAACATGCCTGAGTAATTACAACAGAGCAGCAGCTGCACTATAGGAACATTTGAGACTCACTGTTTAGCAGACTAATTTTCCACAGTCTAAATTCCACATACTGACTCAAATGGTCCAGACATTTGCTGTGCTTTATAGGTCGGGTTAGTGGACCAAATCTGGGGTCATTTGAGCAACACGTTCCTAAGAAAAAGCCCCTCTAAAAATCATGAGATATCAAAATCCTCTTTTTATTCCTGCCCACCACACACAGGTCTCACACTATGACCAAACTGATATCACTTGGTCAGGATTGATCTCAGCTAGCACACAGCCCCTGCTGCCCCATTGGGGCAGCAACATTGAAAGAGTTCAAGTGAAGTTGGGAACTCCAATATGGGTTAACCATAACTGATATGTTAAAGAGAATAAAATGTGCATAAGTAGTAATGTCAGGGCTATGTTGCCAAGTCAGTTTAACTGGGTGGCCCAAAGTGATATGATGCGGTCACTGAACTTAAGCAGCACCCATGTACAGTAAGCTGAAGTCCAACCATTGGCAGTTTCAAAGGATGTGTGTTGTGTACACTGTTGGCTTTCTGCCTGCATTCTGCAGGGATTTCTTTTGGAAGTTTTTCCCTGACACCAAAGTTTCTGATGTAAGTGCTGATGTTTCTATATTCTAAAATCTGAATCTGATCTGGATTTTGATATAGAAGTACTGTCAGGGAAGTTTGCATTATTTAGAGGGAAGACGAAAGACTCTACTAAGCAATTTGGGTATTGTAATCATGGTCCTTATTAGTTTTCTGAATCATGGGACTTAGTATGATCAAAGAAATCTAAGTCACTAGAAGGTAGTGATAGGATACAGAAGGACCTAAACAAACGGGAGGATTGGGCCAAAAGAAATCTGGTGAGGTTCAACACGGACAAGGGCAGAGTCCTGCACTTAGGACGGAAGAATCCCATGCACAGCTACAGACTGGGGACTGACGAGCTAGGCAACAGTTCTGCAGAAAAGGACCTGGGGGTAACAGTGGATAAAAGCTGGATATGAGTCAGCAGTGTGCCCTGGTTGCCAAGAAGGCTAATAGCATATTGGGCTGCATTAATAGGAGCATTGCCAGCAGATCATGGGAAGTGATCATTCCCCTCTATTCGGCTTTGGTGAGGCTGCATTTGGAGTATTGTGTCCAGTTTTGGGCCCCCCACTACAACAAGGATGTGGACAAGTTAGAGAGAGTACAGCGGAGGGCAACAAAAATTATTAGGGGGCTGAAGCACAAGACTTATGAGGAGAGGCTGAAGGAACTAGGCTTGTTTAGTCTACAGAAGAGAAGAGTGAGGGGGGATTTGATAGCAGCCTTTAACTACCTGAAAGGGGGTTCCAGGGAGGATGGAACTAGGCTATTCTCAGTGGTGGCAGATGACAGAACAAGGAGCAATTGTCTCAAGTTGCAGTTGGGGAGGTCTAGGTTGGACATTAGGAAAAAGTTTTTCACTAGGAGGGTGGTGAAGCACTGGAATGGGTTACCTAGGGAGGTGGTGGAATCTCCATCTTTAGAGGTTTTTAAGCTGCGGCTTGACAAAACCCTCCCTGGGATTATTTAGCTGAGGTTAGTCCTGCTCTGAGCAGGGGGTTGGACTAGATGATCTCCTGAGGTCCCTTCCAACTCTGATTCTGTGATTTGGTAGGAGGAGTTTGTGACACAAATCCCTTCTAAAGTTAATTGGTCATAACTTAACTTTTTTGGTGTAGAGTGCAGGAAAACCTAAAGCTCTGACTTTCATAAAATTCATATTTGGGCAGTCCATCTTATTAGCTATTAGACAGTACAACTACAAATTTAGAAACATTTCAAAAGTTTTTGTATTCCAAAAGCTTTAGCGTCTCTACTTATAAATACTAAAAATCCTCTAAAAATCTTGAGTGATGCACACTGAGCAGCACACTCTTAGTTTAAAGGAAACAAGTGCTTTCCCTAGAGTGTAAGCACAATGAGTTCTTTGGACTCACTCTCACTGCATGGCAAAGCTATACAGCGCTGGCACCAAGGTCAGGTGCTGAGCAGAGACATGCTCGGTACAGGCCATAGACATATAGTGCTGAGAACAAGGTGGTGAGTTTGAAATGGACATGGTTGGTGCACATCATGAACACTAACACCGGCGGGGGGCGGGGTGGGCATGAGAACATCCACTGAGATGAATGAAGCAGTTCACACCTCTCTGAACTATTGTTTCAGGCTGTATTCATCTCCAAGGGGTGTTCTCATCCTGTAGGAAATATCTCATTGAGATTAATGGGGTATGTCACACCTCTGTGAGCTTCCTGTGGTGCATGAGTGTGTAGAGACCCAGCCCCACAGACTATGCACAGATCTGAAGTAAGGATTCTGGATTTCTACTCACTTTACCCGCCCCTTCTTGTCTCTACCTGGTACATGTATTTCCTCAGACCCCACTACCTTCTCTCCTCTCCATGGCTCCTCCAAGCTTACCAGGGACATGTGATGACAAGCAGGGGGGTGAAGCTGGTGGGGGTTGGGGACCTTGGGGCAATGGTCAGAGGACTAGAGGATCTGGAAGGAATGTTGGAGCAGTTGGAGCAGTGCTGAAAGGTGTAAGGGACCATCCAACACTGGTTTTGAAAACCTAGTTTAACGACTAGCACTTTGAGAAGAGAGGACAGGGCTGGGCTGAGCAGGCAAAGGGAGATGAAATAATGCAGGAGCAGTTAAGGCACTAACACACAGCCAGTGCATTTTGTGGCTAGGGCAATTGTTGTTTCACTACCTCTGGCTCCTTGACATGGGGATGCTGAGTGTGTTTTCTTTTTAAACTAAGGAAATTAACTGTCCAAAATCATTAACTAAGAGTTAAGGTTGCCCTTGCACCCTTTGAAAATATGAAGAGAAACTAAACTTAAACATCTGAAAACCAGGAAATACCAAGTTAAGAATACACACCAATCCCGCAACACATTACGTGAGTGGGGCATAGTATCCAGTCAGAAGCAACAGGTTTTGGGCCCCTACTGGATGCAGCATGCTAGACTTAATGGACTGCTCCTGTGTGAAAATTACTAGTTTTCTTTTATTCCTTAACCCAGGAAGTGATTAAGGTGGAAGACTGAGCAAGTGTTTCATCAAACCCAGGATAAAGATTTAAAAAAAAATACTGATAATGTTCCAAAAAACATGGCTTGATCCCTAAATTCCTGCTCAGGCAAAGCTCCCAGTGACTTCAATATGTTGGCCTAAGCAAAGTCAACAGGATCTGGCCCACAGAGAGGGGCAAATTACAGACAAGTGAGATGTGCAAGGAAGTTACATGTCCAGGGCTCCTCCCAGATTTCTGGCCTTTGGATATGTACATATATATCATGCACTTTTCTAAGCCTTCCACAGATATTTCTGTAGAAGAATAGTGATACTGCCAGAACATTTTATGTACCTGAATTATATCTTTTATCACCTGTTGAAGAGAAAGGGTCTCTTCTTCGGCATTCTTGGTCAGTGAAGCTTTATATTCTACCTCCAACCGACTGGCCTCCTAGAAACAGCATAAAGAAAGGATGAGCTGGAGCATTCCCATCTCTCCTTGCCACTATGCCTCAACTCTGAACTGAAGGGCCAGCTCTAGAGCCCATTCAATCCTTCTCTTCTCTGCTGAAACTAACAAGGTCACTTGATAACTCTGAATGACACAGGCCAACAACTCATTCTGACAGCCTTTGGTCACTGGTGATCTAGCTGGATTACAAGTGCCTGAAGTGAAATGTTCTGTTACAAGCCCTCAGATGCTGGATCCGATGTACACGCAGTTCCCCTGCCATTGCCCAGCCTTCAGCTGGCATCAGAATTGCCGCCACTAAAACAAACACTTAGGTCAAGTGCCATATATGTTGCCCTATATAGAGGTAGCCACAGCTCTTTGTGGTGAGGCTCGGAGAAAAAAATCTCAAATCCAGAGTCATTAGGTTGCCTTCCCATGGATTTCTCACACACCAGAATCTCCATCGTGTCAGTAAGTGTCTTCACCGTCTTCTCTTTCTCCTCGTTCTGCTTCTGGGACTGCGCCAGCAAGGCTGATAGCTCCATCACCCTGAGAAGAGAAAGTCTGTGCAGCATTCCAAAAGCTTAGTACCCCATCAGCTGCATAGGAACTATGGCTGAAAGTCTGTGCAGCACCTTCATGAGGTACACCACAGAAGACTCAGTCCCGAGGGAGGGGACAGAAGTGGCTTTAAGCCACCTTTGAGCCTCCAGGATTCTGAGCTGCTCTGTGGGGTGGTATGGTAAGTTACAGCAGCCCCTTAAGGGTTGCCTACAGTCGGTGTCTCAGCCCAGAAACCCTGTAACATTGAGCACTGTGAAGATGCCCCCAACATGCTCCCCTAAAATCCTGCAACATTGAGCACCGTGTAGATGCCCCCCAACATGCTCCCCTGTACCTGAACTTGCAAGGGGGCAGTACAAGTGGCAGCCCCATGCAGTGTCTGCACTGCGGTGAATTCTCTCTCCAGCCCCGTGCAGCATTGGTCTGGTTACCATAGCATGGCACTGGGGTGGGGGACAGAATCGGTCCCTTTATACTGCTCAGCATTTCTCTCCAACTACATAAATTAATTGTAAGCACAGCTCTGCCTTCCACTCTCCAAGAAACCCCACCCACCCACCCACCCACCCATTACTTCTAGTTTCATCTCACTCAGAGAGCCCCTTTTCTTTACTTTCACAGTCCTCTCTGCCTATTTTTTTTTTTAAAGCCAACAGTAGATGCCATTTCAAAAAACAAGCCCGGTACGAAGTGGCTGTGCTTTGAAGGAGAATACAGATTGTCTCACCATTTACACAGAGGCCTTTGGAGAAACATTCTCCAAAGGTTTGTGGGGTTTTTAAGACGGATTTACCTGCCCTGAAGTTCCTCTTTCTCTATATCCCCTTTGATCCGCAAGCACATCACTTCTTGGGTTTTCTGGTATACTTCCTTCTCCATCTCTTGAGCCCTGGCACAAAGCTGTTGTGTCTGGTCCCTCAGGACAGATCTTCCCAAGCTGTTCGACTCCCAGTGCTGTGTACCAGAACTTAGACGAAAGCAGCTGACAAGTATTGATCCAGAAAGTTTCATCTGGTCTGCCTTCAGTGCTGATAAATCCCTGAAGCAGAATAAAATAGATCCTCAAGAATACTTTCATCTGCAAATTCACCTTTTAAACACATCACAGCATGACAATTACAACCCATTGGAGAGGATAAGTATTCACATTTTCCAAAGATGTTCAGCCAGCTCGGACACTTAAAGGATCAGTGATTGGGTTTGTAATCTACTAAGGAAGAAAAGGGATGCTTCAGTGGTTAGAATGCTAGCCTAGGACTAGGGAGACCCAGCTTTAATTCCCATTCATGCCACAGATGTCCTGTGTCTCAATTCTCCATCCGCAAAATGAGGATAATAGCACTTCTCTATTTCACAGGAGTGTTGTAAAGAAAAATACATTAAAATTGTGAGACACTCAGGCTATGTCTACACTGATGGCAGCAAAGTCGCCGCCGTCAGATCGACTTATCTGGATCGACTGAGCGGTCAGTGAAGACCTGCTCAGTCGATCCAGAATTCGATGTTATTAATACACCCCTGCAAGTGGCGCAGTGCAGTGAAGATGGCATGCAGAAAAGAAGCTCAGAAGTCGACGGGAGTTACGCAAGTTCTTTGAGTAACTCCCATCGACTGCCGCCGAATCACGGACATAAGTGTAGACCAAGCCTCAGACAGGGCCAGATAAGTATCTATGATTTTGCCCTACAATTTACTTACGCACAATCCCCACTCCTCAAAAAACCTGAATGAAAAAGTCTTGCATTATTATACTATTAAAGGTAATCTCCTACACTAAAAATCAGGAAATTCCAAAAGCTAATTATCCTCCTGAAGAGTTGACTCTGCTTTGTTATGGATACATAATGTTTTTCTATGGCTGTTTCCTTCATTAAAGCATTACATGTGTGCAACATGCCAAAGAGCCACAGGAGAAACCTGAACTTTTGGAATTTTCTGGTTGAGTGCTTGATTTAGCAATTTTAATTTTTACACTTATACCAAGGGGACTCTCCCCAGTCTAGCTTCCCTGTCTTGTAAAGAAAAGGTTGGAACTCTCAGGTTTCTGAGTTCATAATTTCCACAGGCTTGACCAATGGCTTGTTCCTCAAATTCCAGCTACAAAAGCGTTGGAAGTTCCTTAGTTAGGAAACACGGCAGGAAATGTATAGGGGTATAGGTCCATGAATTGTCACAACAACGTGTTATATTAAATTGTTTTAGAAAAATACCAGAAGGCTAAATTAATTCAGACAACCAGGGTTTACTAATAACACGCAAGGACTGTATTAAGATCATGCTTGGTGAACAAGAGTAGTATATAGGACCAGAAATCAATGGAGCAAAATTGGTGCTTCAGAAATTAGGCCTAACAGAAACAAAATAATGAGAGAATGGGTTATTCTACCCATCACTCCTTTTTGGGGCCCATAAAGAGAGACCTGAGGGGAAAAATTAATGGACATCGGCTGATTGGGAGATGGGTGAACTGGAAGGAGTGACCTTTACCATCAGGTCTGCCACTGCCACCATTGCCTTCACTGTGCTGACTGCAGAGATGTCCTGACCAGACTGGACCAGAGACAGACCCAGATGACATCACCATCTCCACCAGCTTTGGCTAAACCACAAATACTACCTAGGAGGGGAGACTTTCATCCCTTCTGTCATCAGCCTTTCCCTCATGTGTCCTATTCCTTTCCCATCTTAGTTCTCTTCTGCCTTCTGTTTAATAAGAGACTGGCTTAGCAAGCCAAGACTGTATATTTTGCACTACTACTCTAAGTCTGCACCCAAGGAGGTGGCTAACAGCAATGCCTGAAATAGTCTGATGCTTGTAAAAGTTTACCAGGTCTCTGAGTGGCTGATCAGAGCAAATGCTTTTGCTAGTGTTTCTCTAACAATGAGAGTCACCCACAAAAAAATAGAAGCTGTTCTTTCCTTTCCCCATTCGTTTGTGTTTGTTTGATTTCTAGGAAGCAGGATCCGACTAACAACAACTTTGGAGGCACCTCTGTAAGGTTTTTTTGGGGGGTAGAGGGAGGGACGCTCCCCCTAATTTGTAGGAAACATAATTTAAGTACAGCAGACAATTAAGAAGGTGACCAAAATATTTTTGAAAAGAAAATAAGTTTCACATGCAGATGCTTGGTGGGGAGAGGGGATTAGGGGCAAAGTTATGGGGGATTATAGTGAGAGAAGGGTGTGGGGCTAAGGTGCGGGGACAGAGGTTCAGTTCAGGGAAAGAGGTGGGAGTGACACTGGAAAGGGAGGCAAGGGGTGGGTAAGCAAGGGAGAATAGGAGCAGGTGTCCCCCATCAGCCCCATATTTTCTTCTTCCATGTGTGTGCGAGGACCAGGACAGGCCCTATCCCTCTAGGGGCTCTGAGTCCCCTTCTTTGTCCTCCATTATGTGATCTGGGATTGGGGTCCTGCCCATCTAGGCACTGTCTGAGCACACCTATCTAGAATACACAGAGGAAAAACTGCATGATCATGGGGGATTTCAATTTGAGCGACATATGCTGGAGGTCTCATACTGCCAGTAGTAAAACAGTCTTGGAACTTCTCAACATTATAGATGTCATTTTCCTAACTCAAAAAGTATCACAACCAACACAAGGGAATTCTTTATTAGACCTTGTTCGAACAGCTAAAGAGGAACTGATCACAGAACTAAAATATTAATGATTAATGAAGGTTGTGCTGATTAACAAACCAATCTGGTTTGGGGGAAAGCGAAGGCAGCTATAAATTTTTTTCTGAAAAAGAATATATCAAATTAAAGAAAGGATAACTTGATAAGTAATGAATATAAATGAATAAAAACTGATAAGGAAAACAAAGGGACACACGGAGAAATCCGTGGCAAGCACAGTTAAGGACAATAAGGAGTTTTAAAAATATATTAGGAACAAAAAGAATCCTGACAATGGTATTTGTCCATTACTAGATGGAAATGGTAGAATTAGCAACAACAAAGCATAAAAGGCAGAAGGTTCATTAAACAATTCTGGGAGGGGCAAGGGGGGGAAGAAACAGATGATGAAGTCTCATCACATGGTGATGATAACACTCTTTCCATTCCACTGGTATGTCTGGAGAATGTTAAACATAAGCTACTAAACTTAGACATTTTTAAATCAGCAGGTGCATAGAACTTGCATCCAAGAGTTTTAAAAGAGCTGGCTGAGGAGCTTGCTGGACCATTAATGTTGATTTCCAGTAAGCCTGAGAGCACTGGGGAAGTTCCAGAAGAAAGCTAATGATGTGCTAATGATGTGCTAGTAATTATAGGCCTGTCAGCCTGACACAGATCCTGGGCAAGATAATGGAGCTGCTGCTAACAGGACTCAATTGATAAAGAATTAAAGTAGGGTCATGTAATTACTGCAAATCAACGTGTTTATGGAAAAAAAATCGATCCTGTCAAACTAACTTTATATTCTTTTTTGTACAATGAGATTACAAGTTTGGTTGATAAAGGTAATGGTGTTGATGTAATATGCTTAGACCTTCCTCAGGCATTTGACTTGGTACCACATGAAATTTTTATTAAAAAACTAGAATGACATAAAATTAAGATACCAGGAATCTCACCAGATCATGCTAGAAACCATAAATAACTACCAAAAAGCCAGATGACAGCCATCCAACAATTAAATGCAAAGTGGAACCAACTGCAACAACTCCACAACCACAGAACACCATCTCTGGGAGAAACCACGGCACTAGGACCCACCACATGGACATTACACACTATCACAGAATCATTTTAACAAGGCGATCCCCAAGCAGAGCCAAACTATCTGTACTCGCCAAAGGACAGAACTTCTGCCCCACTACAGAATCTGATACCATACTAACATGCAGAAAACTAGAAGAATTCTTTCACAGCAATGACAACACCATCCAGAACTACCATGTTCACACCAACACTCATAAGAAAAAAAAAAATCATCTGACTGGACATCCCACAGCAGACAAAACCACATATTTGATCATTACATTGATTGTATCACGAAAACAACTGAGTGTGAAATCCTTAAACTTCACAGCCATCACAATCTCTCTGCAGCCGAGAGAACAGCTACACAGTTCCTGAAATCCAACCACCAGAGAGCTATCAAACCAGCAGACAAAGAGGGTGCTATTGTAATCCTTAACCATGACAACTACACTGACAAGCACAAAAGACAACTCTTCGATGCCACCTAACTCAAAGAAGACCCCAGACACCATAATTCACCCAGGAATGTAAGGATGTCATCAAATCCTTCCCTAAACGCCAAAAGAAATTCTACAACTTCATCCCACACGAATCCACCCCAAAGACCTTCTACATTCTTCCCAATATACACAAACAAGAGAACCCAGGAAGACCCATCATATCTGACCATGGCACTCTTACTGAAGGAATATCAGGACTCGTCAGAAAGCACCCTCAAATCACTCAGCACACAGATGGCCAGCTTCCCACAGGACACAACTGACTTCTGCCAGAAACTCTGCAACATTAAGAACATAAGAATGGCCATAATGAGTCAGACCAATAGAGCATCTAGCCTGGTATCCTGTCTTCCAACAGTGACTAATGCCAGATGCTTCAGAGGGAATGAACAAAACAGGTTAATTATCGAGTCATCCACTCCCAGCTTCTGGAACTCAGAGGTTTAATGACACTCAGAACATGTGGTTACATTCCTGACTATCTTGTTTTAAACCTGCTGCCTATTAATTTAATTGGGTGACCCCTGGTTCTTGTCACACAATGGGGTAAATAACACTTCCTTATTCACTTTCCCCACACCAGTCATGATTTTATAGATCTCCATCCTATCCCCACAATTGTCACTTTTCTAAGATGAACAGTGCCAGTTTTCTTAATCTCTCCTCATATGGAAGCTGTTCCATACCCCTCATCATTTTTCTTGCCCTTTTCTGCATCTTTTCCAATTCTAATATACCTAACTTAAGATGGGGCAAACAGAACTCTATGCAGTATTCAAGGTGTGGATGTACCATGAATTTATACTGTGGCATTATAATATTTTCTGTCTATTCGTTTCCTAATGATTCTTAACAGTCTGATATATTTTTTGACTGCTGCTACATATTGAACAGATGTTTTCAGACAGCTATCCACAATGACTAAGATCTCTTTCCTGAGTGGTAACAGATCATTTAGACTCCGTTATTTTGTACGTATAGTCAGGATTATGTTTTCCAGTGTGCAATACTTTGCACGCAACATTGAATTTCATCTGCCATTTTTTTGCCCAGTCACCCAGTTAGTGAGCTCCCTTTGTAACTCTTCACAGTCAGCTTTGTACTTAATTATTTTGAATAACTATCATCTGCAAATTTTGCCACCTCACTGTTCACCCCTTTTTCAGATCATCAGACTATAATGGGTTTAAAAAAAAAAAACTAGGTAAGTTTATGGAGGATAGGTCCATTAATGGCTATTAGCCAGATGGGCATGGACTGCAGTTTTCCAGAAGCTGGGAATGGGTGATGGGATGGATCACTTGATGAGAACCTATTCTGTTCATTTCCTCTGAAGCACCTACCATTGGCCATTCTCAGAAGACAGGATACTGGGCTAGATGAACCATCAGTCTAACCCAGTATGGCCGTTCTTATGTTTTGTGATGAATCGCACAGGTCCCAGTACAGATCCTTGAGGGATCCCACTATTTCTCTCTCTCTCTCCATTGTGAAAACTGACCATTTCTTCCTACCTATTGTTTTCTATCTTTTTACCAGTTACTTATCCATAAGAGGACATTCCCTCTTATCCCATGACTGCTTACTTTGCTTAAGAGACTTTGGTGTGGGACCTTGTCAAAGGCTTTCTGAAAGTCCACGTACACTCTATCCACTGAACCACCCTTGTCCACATGCTTGTTGACGCCTTCAAAGAATTTTAGTAGACTGCTGAGTTAAGATTTCCCTTTACAAAAGCCATGTTGACCTGTCCTCAACAAACTGTTCATTTAAGTGTCTGATAATTCTGTTCTTTATACTAGTTTCAACCAATTTGCCAGATACTGAAGTTAGGCTTAGTGGCCTGTAATTGCCAGGATTGCCTCTAGAGCTTTTTGTAAAAATTGATGTTATATTAGCCATCCTCCACTCATCTGGCACAGAGGCTGCTTTAAGTGATAGGACACCACAGTTAGTAGTTCTGCAGTTTCATATTTGAGTTCCTTTGGATCTGTTGAGTGAATACCATCTGGTTCTGGTGATTTATTAGTGTTTATCAGTTCATTCAAATACCTCCTCTACTGACACCTCAGTCTGGTACAGCTCCTCAGGTCTGTCACCTAAAAAGAATGGCTCATGTGTAGAAATCTCTCTCTCATCCTCTGCAGTAAAAATGTACGCAAACCATTCATTTCACTTCTTTGCGATGCCCATGTCTTTGTCATGCTCCTTTAGCACCTGGATTGTCCAGTGGCCCCACTGATAGTTTGGCCAGGCTTCCTGCTTCTGATGTACTTATTAAAATTTTTGCTGTTAGTTTTTGGGTCTTTTGCTGATTGCTCTTCAAATTCCTTTTTGACCTGCCTAATTATATTTTTTCACTTGACTTGCCAGAGTTTATGCTCCTTTATATTTTCCTCAGTCTGATTTGACTTCCAATTTTTAAAAGGATGACTTTTTGCCCACCTCTGACTGTCCTTTTACTGATTTTTTTGATGTGGGATACACATTTAGTTTGAGCCTCTATTATGGTGTTTTTAAATAGTTGCCATGCAACTTGCAAGCATTTCACTTGTGATTATTCTTTTTAATATCCGTTTAACTAGCTCTCTCATTTGCATGCAGTTCCCCTTTTTGAAGTTAAATGCCACTGTGGTGTTCTTCTGTGGTATTTCCCCCCCAAGGGGTTAAATTTAATACATTATGGTTGCTATTATGAAGCGGTTCAGCTATATTCACTTCTTGGACCAGATCCTGTGCTCCACTTAGGACTAAATCAAGATTTGCCTCTCCCCTTGTGGGTTCCAGGACTAGCTGCTCCAAGAAGCAGTCATTTATGATGTCCAGAAGTTTTCTCTCTGCATCCCATCCTGAGGTGATATGTACCTAGTCAATATGGGAATAATTAAAATCCCTCATTACTACTGGATGTTCTGTTTCTGTAGCTTCTTTAATCTCCCTGAGCATTTCACATTCACCGTCACCATCCTGGTCAGGTGGTTGGTAGTATATACATACTGTTATACTCTTATTATTCACATATGGAATGTCTACCCATAGAGATTCTTTGAGAGAGTTGTATTTATTTAAGATTTTTTCTACACTTGGCTCTGTGCTTTCTTTCACATATAGTTCCACTTCCCCAGAAGTGTGACCCACTCCCTCAGAACCACCATCCTTGCGAGTGGGATGTCACCTCCCTATACACCAACATCCCTACAATGACTGCATCATTGCTTGCCTCAAATACCTACAAGACAATAGACACTCAGATATCCACCCAAACACATCACCAAACTCATCCATTTCACCCTCACCCAAACAATTTTACATTCAAAACAACAAACACATTGTCCAAACTTTGGGAACAGCCATGGTACCGATGGCTCCCCAAAATGCCAATCCCTTCATTGGCCACCTTGAGGAAGAATTTCTGGAAAAAAATGCAGCATGAAACCAATGACATACTTAAGATACATCAATGATATTTTCTTCTTCTGGACAGATGAGCTAGACTCCCTCATAGATTTCCAACACAACTTCAACCACCACCCATCGATCAAACTGTATCTACAACACTCCCATACCAGCATCAACTTCCTAGATACCACAATCAGCTTCAACAACAGAACCTTACAGACAACTATATACAAGAAACCTACGCATCACCAAACCTACCTTCACAGACCCAGTAACCACCCCAAACATGCCAAGAAATCCGTTATCTACAGCCAGGCACTCTCATAGCATAGAATGTACTCTGAGGAGAAGTCTAGGATATACTCCTTAGCACACTTAAAACTGCCTTCACCAAACCAGGACTCTCCACCAGAGAAGTAGAAAATATCATGGAATGGGTCAACCAAATCCCCAAGATAACCTGCTTCAAGACGGGTGGAGGATGGGGATGACGACCACCCTGACCACACATCCGTACTTGTCACCTACCTCTCCACACTGGTACAGGATTTCGTTAAACAATATAACCCATACTCAGTGGGAACTACATCCTGAAAGAAATGTTTCTTGAACCCCCACTTCTGGCCTCCAACAGCCCCCAACCTCACCAAGCTCATCATCAGAAGCAAGCTTCCCAGAGACCAGGGCTCACCAATTCAAAAAGGCACCAGACCCTGTCAGAACAACAGATGCAAAACCTGCAGACATATATCCACTGCTACAATGATCAATACCCCCCCATAATACTCCTTTCAAGATCCATGAGTTCTACACATGACACTCAACACTGGAGTTCCTCATCACGTGCACTAAGTGCCCCAACAACTATGTGGGTGAAACAAGACAAGCGCTACGCTCTTGAATGAGCTCATACAGAAAAATGAGAAAAGACAAAACACCATATAACCCATGGGTGAATACTTTTCACAAAGTAATCACTCCATATCTGACCCCTCAGTCCTCGCCCTCAAAAGGAAATCTGCACAACACCTTCAAAAGACAAGCCTGGGAGCTTAAATTCATAATTTTGCTAGATAGTAAAATAAATCATGAATTTAATAAAGAATGAATTTGACTTCTTACAATATCTGTAACCCTCTCATCCCCCCCCCCCCCTTTTTTTGTCTTATGACTGCAGAGATGCTAACTGGTCAGTTCACCTTGAACTGTCTCTTATTAGCTCTTGTGTTAACTAGTTATGCTAAACTATCTGTTCCACCTTGTATTTAGCAGCGGTATTCTGAGTATCTTTCCCAGACCTGAAGAAGTGCGCTGTATAAACTCAAAAGCATGTCTCTTTCACCAACAAAACTTGGTCCAATAAAAGATCTCTCACCCCACCCCCCCAGCGTCTCTAATATCCTGGGACCAACATGGCTACAACAACAGTGCAAACATAAAATTAACATGGCACACATTAAATGTTGGCTGATAGGTCTCAAAATGAATCATCGAGTGGGTCAGTTTCCAGCAGGACCCCAGTGGGAGCGGTTCTCAGCCCTACACTATTTAGCATCTTTATCTATAACCTGGAAGAAAACAAAATCACCACTGATAAAGTTTGCAGATGACACAAAAATTGGGGGAAGTGGTAAATAAACAGTGATAACAGGTCACTGATCCAGAGCTATCTGGATTGCTTGGTAAACTGGGCACAAGCAAACAAGATATGTTTTGATACAGCTAAATGGAAACATATCTGGAAACAAAGAATTAGGCCATACTTATAGTATGTGGGACTACCCTGGGAAGCAGTGACTCAGAAAAAAGATATAGGAGTTATGGTGGACAATCAGCTGAACAGGAGGGCCCACTGTGATGCTCTGTCTAAAAGATCCAATGTGATCCTGGGATGCATATGCAGGGAAATCTCTAGTAGAGAGATTATTTTACCTCTATATTTGGCACTAGTGTGACTGCTGCTGGAAGATTATGTCCAGTTCTAGTGCCCACTATTCAAGTAGGATGTTGATAAATTTGAGACGGTTCAAAAAAAGAGCCACAAGAATGATTAAAAGATTAGAAAAACATGTATTATAGTGATAAACTAAATAGACTGGGCTCTTTAATAGTCTAACAAAGAGAAGGGGTGACCTGATTACCTCTTTAAAGGTTTTTAAGGTGTAGCTTGACAAAGCCCTGGCTGAGATGATTTAGTTGGGGTTGGTCCTTTTTTGAGCAGGGGGTTGGACTAGATGACCTCCTGAGGTCCCTTTCAATGATTATAGACTATAAGTATCTAAATAGGGAACAAATATTTAATAATGGGCTCTTGAATCTAGCAGAGAAAGGTATACACAATCCCATGGCTGGAAATTGAAGCTAGACAAATTCAGACTGGAAATAAGGTGTACTTTTTAACAGTGAGGGTAATTAACCCCTGGAACAATCTGCCAAGGGTCATGGTGGATTCTCCATCACTGACAATTTTTAAAATCAAGACTGGATGTTCTTCTAAAATATATGCTCTAAGAATTGTTTTGAGAAAGTTCTCTGGCCTGTGTTATACAGGAATTCAGACTAGATAATCACAATGGTCCTTTCTGGCTTTAGAACCTATGAATTATGCACACAAATGCCATCTAATACTATACTTTCATGTACTGTACCCTTCATTACACTCACAGAGCACACTTATCTCCTACCTAACTGCTGACAATCTCTATGGCAAGAAGACCCCTGTGCCCAACCATTACCATAACCTACACAATGTTGTGCTGAAACTAACAGGGTAACTGGTTTGATGGAGAGGGGAAATGCAGTGGATATAGTATACTTGGACTTCAGCAAGGCTTTTGACACAGTCCCACATGACATTCTGATGAGTAAGCTGGAGAAATACAAGCTTGGCGGAACTACTATTAGATGAATACATAATTGGTTAAAGAACTCTAAACAAAGAGTAATTATTAATGGAACCAGAGGAAGGTCTCAAGTGGGGTTCCACAGGGAACTGTTCTGGGTCAGTGTTTTTTAACATTTTTATTAATGACTTGGATAGCATACTGATCAAATTTGCAGAAGACACAAAGCTGGAGGGGCTGCCAACACTTTGGAGGATAGAGCTAAAATTCAGAGGGATCTTGATAAATCACAAAACTGGGCTATAGACAACAAAATAAAATGCAACAAAGACAAATGTAAGGTGCTACACTTAGGGAAGAAAAACCAAATGCACAAATACAGAATGGGGGATAACTGGATGGCAGCAGCACCAAAGTATCTGGGAGTTGTGGTGGATCACAACCTCAGGAGAAGTCAGCAATGCAATTTTTTTTTGTTTTGTTTTTAAAAACAAACAGCAGCAAATGCAATTTTAGGTTGCATGAACAGAGGCATAGCATGCAAGTCATGAGAAATGATAGTACTGCTCTGCTCAGCACTCGTTAGACCTCAACTAGAGTACTGTGTCCAATTTTGGTAACCAATGTATAGAAAGGATGTAGAGAAACTGGAAAGAATCTAGAGGTGAGCAACAAAGATGATCAAGGGATGGAATGCAAGACAAATGAGCAAAGGATGAAGGAACTGGGCATGTTTAATTTGGAAAAGAGGAAATTAAGGGAGGACATGATAGCAGTCTTCAAGTAATTGAAAGGCTACCATAAAAAAGATGGAGAAAAGTTGTTCTCTTGCCACAGAGGACAGGACAAGAGGCAATGGGTTCAAACCACAGCATGGCAAATTTAGATTAAATCTCAGGGAAAAACTTCCTATCTGTAAGAACAGTAGTACAATGGAGCAGACTGCCTAGGGAGATTGTGGAAGCTCCTTCACTGGAGTCTTTCAAACAGAGGCTGAATAGGTTCCACAAACCTGTCTTGGATGGTTTAGACACAACAAATACTGCAGCTTGGCAGCAAATTATGCTAGATAATTCTTGCAGTCCCTTCTAGCCCTAGGATTCTATGAAATGAGACATACTGGATCTCCCAAGGAACACACACACTTCTTTCCTTTGATTACAGAGAGTGGCCAAGGAGAGGGGCTCACACTCCTCCAGAGGGGCACTGCTCTTCCAAATTGTTCCAGCTAATCCCTCCACAATTCAATACATCTATGCCTAACATAATGAATGCAGCTACAATGCATGCAGGTAACTCCCAGTGTCTATTGCCAGCTCCACAGGGGCAGAGTTAAGGTTGTGTGGGCATGTACCTTATCTCTGTATTTCCTTGTTTTCATAAGTTTGAGGTTTGCTGAATTTGATGTTTGGAAGGTTATTAGATACCACTGTGCAACCTTAACACAGCATTACCAATGTTTTTTGTCACTGAATTTGCTTATAAACTTTGCCTAACTTTAACAATTTGGGTTGAAATTTTCTATCCAGGTGTCTGTCTCAAGCTGACTTTTTCTACAATATATTACATGAAAAAGGGTTCAGAGGTTTCGGAGTACAAAATTAAGTTAAAAATGTTTTGCCCATGTTAAAAAAAAAAAAATCATACAGCTGTTCTGCAGAGAAGCTCTAGAACCTCCATGCTATGCAGCAAGATCTTAGAATTTAGCAGGAAGTTGCCCTGGGGTCAAAGACGTGCCTTTTACTTTCCTAGCAAAAAGCTACCCAAATGTAAGCAAGTTATAAGCCTTTGGGGGGAAAAAAACCCAGTTTCTACTCGCTCAGAGACTGTTAGAGTTTGGCAGCTAAATTCCCAGAAGATTCTATCTGTATTGAGCATGCTTCAGCCAAGAGCTGCAGTGACTGGGCAGGTCTTTCCATGCAATTATGGCTCCCTGTTGCTGGGGTCCACTATGGTGCTGGGAACAGGAACTAGGAGCAGGAAGACAGTCTTTCTTGTGCGCTCAGTTCTCCCCCAGCCTGTCCCCAGACAGCATGGAAGCACAGGGTATAAGGTGGAAGTAGCCTGACTAGACTGGAATGCAGTGGGGTGAGGAGCTGAGCCTGCTGGAATAGACGGGGAGTCGAGTGGAGGGAGTAGATCTGGACAAGGAACCTAGTTAGAAAGAATAGACCTGGGAGCTTGGAGGGTGGTGGGAGTGAGAATGACAAGGCAAGGAGAGGGACTGCAAATAGGGGGGTAAGATGGAAGATGAATCTGACAAGAAGTTGAGGTGAGGATTATGGACGGTTGGGATTGTCTTGACAAGAAGCCTGGGGGCATGAAGCCAAAGGGGAGACTGGAACTAGGAGCCACAGGGAGGGCAGGAAGATTCAAATGTGAATGAGAAGCCTGGAGAGACTAGGACTGGCTGGTCAAGGAGGCTGGGATGAGGATGAGAAGCAAGGGTGAGTGGAGAATGGGAGAGAAGGGACAGTGGCCTGGCACAAGGACATGCTGGAAGAGACACAGTCAGAAGGACCTTTACCCACTGCAGAACATTTCCTTCCAGAGCCTGGAATGAAACACATTCTTCCAGAGTCTCACAAGTCTTCTGCTGTCAGCAAATATCTGTGAAATCCCTGGCAAAATGTGCACCTTACCATCGTCTAGTGTTCAAAGAATGAAAACCTATTGTTCTTGCCAGTTACTCCATTAGCTCAAGTGGTAGAGGTCTATGCAGTGGATCTAAAGATTCCAACTCCACTGGTGATCCAAAGGGGTGTCAATATGACAGAATTTCTCTCTTTGCAGTTTGCTTTTTCAGAAACTAAGAAATTACATATACAAAAATAAATTAAAAGAACATTAAGGTTGAAAAGTCAAGCACTTAAAAATTAGGAAATGTCTGAATTATGATTGCCTGTGCAAACTTTAATTCAACCCCCTTGAATGTATGAATTACTATAGTCTAACTACGATTACATACTCCTCCTCCACATACAGATGGCCCATGCTCACTGAATGGATAGCCATTTAAGATTTTTATCCTCACTATTCACTGAGAGGCCTATGCATTTACTGCAAAGCATCCAAACCCTGCAGTGAACATAGAATTACTAATTTCCCCCTCAGTGCTCTCACCGTTATTACTTTGGTGATTTACAAACATTAATTAATTGACTTTTGGTCCACCTCTGTGAGGTGACGTGGTATTGTCCCCATTTTATAGTTGAAGTGAGGCACAGAGATTAAGGACAAAACTATCAGCTAATTTGGGGTACCCAACCTGAGATGCCTAAAGCCTGATTTTTCATAATTTTACAGCATTTTGTATGTTGCAAGCACAGCTCCTATTGACTTTAGCTACAGCCAGGAGTTCTCAGCATTTCTGCAAATCAACCCCCCCAGTGTCTGAAATTGGGTGCCCACAAAATAAGGAACACACAATTATTGACCACCTGTGAAAAGCCTGATTTGGGACTTTCACAGAATCACACAGGAATTCTGTGGAAGAAGCAAGGATAGAATCCATTTGCCCAGGATAGCATTCGACTGTCAACCGTGAAACTCTTCATTCTCTTCCTGCAGCCCCCCCCCCGCCGCATTCACTACACACCTTCAACTTCTGCAACAAATGATGCAGGGGTCCTACCAACCTCCTTTACTACACATCTCCTGACTCATTCCCAGAGCACTGACCATCCCGTGGACTGCATAACATTGGGGTCCTTTGCGAAAAATAGTATGCAATAATGTCATTAAAGACTGTATCATAATGCATACTGTGGTAGGGTGGCCTTCGTGCTCCCATGGGCCGAGCGCTTTTTCAGTGCGGTGGGCACAAAATGGCCGTCCGGGGCTCCCACCAGTCTTAAGATGGTGGCCATCTCGCTTCTGCCCCGTCTTCCTTCAGGCCTTCGCAGGCCAAGCAGTGCCCTCGGGACCTTAGGTTCTAAGGCCGGGGAGAAGGAAAAAAAACCTCTTCTCCAGATTAGCCTCTCCCTATCTGGTTGGTCCAGGGGCAGTCGGAGTAGGGGGTGACCGAGCCCGCCCTCTTCTTCAGACACCAGCCCAGAGACCCTGGCTGACAGCAGTGTCTGGCTGCTGCTATAAGGCACTATATAAGTCTTCTCTCTGGGCTGATTCCCTACCCTGGTTTTCGTCGGGACTAAGTAGCCATTCCAACGGGCAAACCCCTGCTTTTCTCTGGTTCCTGCCACTCGCAGTTCTCTAAAACTCCAACTCTCCAGACTCCAAGAGCACCCTGCCTGCCTGGCAGGGAGCTTTTATTGGCTCCCAGGCAGCCCTTAATTGGTCTCAGCTGATCCTGGCCTCAGCTGACCCTAACTGGTTTCAGCTGACCCTGGCCTCAGCTGGCCCTAATCAGCCTGAAGGAAACCTTGGGCAGCTGCTGGGGGAACAGGGCCTTGGTCATTCTTAGGCTAACATAGCGTCCTTCTACTACCCCCGGGTAGCCCCTGTCACAATACGCACTAGGGGGTTGAACTGAGGTTGCACAGACAACTATCTTTGGAGTCCTTGGCATTCAAGCCTTCATGTTCTTTAACATCGTTTTTGGATATAATATTAAAATATAGATCACATGCAGCACCAGAATCCCTGGCTGAGCTTACTGGATTCCTCTTTCTGCAGTGACATTGGAGTCACTATTCTCTGTCACTTCAGCATCCATATTTTTATTAGATTAGTTCAGGATATCATGGCTACCATAGAATCGTATAGAATTATAGGACCAGAAGGGACCTCGAGTTATCTAGTCCAGCCCTTGGCACTCCTGGCAGGACTATTATCTAGACCCACCCTGATAGGTGATGGTCTAACCTGCTCTTAAAAACCTCCACAACCTACATAGGCAATTTATTCCAATGCTTAGCTACCCTGATAGTTAGGAAGTTTTTCCCAATGTCCAACCTAAACCACTTTTGCTACAATTTAAGCCCATTGCTTCTTGTCCTATCCTCAAAGGTTAATGAGAACAATTTACCGCCCTCCTCCTTGTAACAACCTTTTATGTACTTGAAAATTGTTATGTCCCCTCTTCAGTGTTCTCTTCTCCAGACTAAACAAACCCAATTTTTTAAATTCTTCCTCACAGGTCATGTTTTCTAGATCTTTAATCATTTTTGTTGCTCTTCTCTGGACTTTCTCTAATTTGTTCACACCTTTCCTAAAATGTGGCGACCAGAACCAGACACAATACTTCAATTGAGGCCATATCAGCACGGAATTAAGTGGAAGAATTACTTTTCGTGCTTTGCTTACAACACTCCTCCTGATATCGTTGCAAAAAAGCAAACATCATTCTGGGATGTATTACACTGTTGACTCATATTTAGCTTCTGATCCACTAGAACCCCCAGATCACTTTCCGCAGTATTCCTCCCTAGGCAGTCATCTCCTATTTTGTATGTGTGCAATTGCTTGTTCCTTCCCAAGTGAAGTACTTTGCATTTGTTCTTACTGAATTTTCATCCTATTTACTTCAGTCCATTTCTCCAGTTTGTCCAAATCATTTTGAATTTTAATCCTATCCCGCAAAGCATTTGCAACCCCTACCAGCTTGATATCGTAAGTGTGCTCTCTATGCCATTATTTAAATCACTGATGAAGATATTGAACAGAACCAGACCCAGGACCGCTCTGTGTGGGACTCCACTTCATATGTCCTTTCAGCTTGACTGTAAACCACTCTCTGGGAATGGTTTTCCAACCAGTTATGCACCCACCTTTTAGTAGCTCCATACAGGTTGCATTGCACTGAGGACCATGAAACTCTTGGAGCTGTCCCAAGTGGTGTTTGGCTCAGCATTTATAGCTGGCCATGCTCTAGATCTGGTGTTTGAATTGGGAGTGGAGATTACATCTTTTCATGGACTGACCATCCCTTTCTACACTTTGAGGGCTGACACACCTTTACAGTTGGGCCAATAAAACTATTTTATCCTTGGATGTAAATGGAACCTGTCAATTTCCACATGGCTCTGAAGACCTCAAGTTACTCTATTAATGGCCTTGTGGAATTTTATCATTTTCTTTTGTCCTCAGCTATTAATTCAGTGCTTCTAAATGCCTTTGTCCAAAGTCTCACTCTCATAGGCCTCCACGGTTTACAGACTTCCAGTGACATACGGAACTGGGGAGCAGGGAAAGATAGATGGATGCAGCACTCGTGGCAGAAGTCCATTGCAGAGACTGACTGACAAAAAAAGAATTAAAAATTCTTATACCATGGGTATGCAGAACATTGAGGTTATCAAGTCTCCACCATGGTGTCACAGAATCATAGAAGATTAGGGTTGGAAGGGACCTCAGGAGGTCATCTAGGCCAACCCCCTGCTCAAAGCAGGACCAACCCCAACTAAATCATCCCAGCCAGGGCTTTGTCAAGCCAATCCTTAAAAACCTCTAAGGATGGAGATTCCAAACTGTTTGCAAAGTCCTACTTAGTAAAGCAATTCCAGTTGTCAGGTAGGCAAGTTATTCTTGCTTCACAGAGTTTAAGACCAGATGGGACCATTACATCATCTAGTCTCACCTTCTGTATAACACAGGATATTTAAATAACTTGTGTCTGACTAAAGCATAGTAGCTAGGCTGTCTCCCCTCAGACAAAGTAGAAATTTGCCCACCATGAAGAAATTACATTACTTTGTTTTCACAGTGACAAAGCAACATCTTAAGGTAACAAATGCAAAATTTTCTCTGCCTGAGTTTTAGCTCTTATAGCCAACTGTGATTCTGGAGGTACTGTAACTTATTCCAGGTACGTCCTGGAAGTTAGACCCACACACTTTCTGGCTGAGGAAGGCCAGCATACTGACTTTCTTTTCTCTATGTAGAAACTTGCTGTTTATGTGACTCTTATCACCACAGAATCAATGCTATCAATCCCCCTTATATATCAGTATTGACAGTGCTACCACTTATCAACCTAGGACCCATCTTCCTCTTTTGGGAAAGAGTTTGTTGTGGCTGAGTAATTCTGGCAGTACCTGATGTCCTCAGACATACCGTATTTCCCCATGTATAAGACGCACCTTTTTTTGAAAAATTTGGGGTCTAAAAACTGGGTGCGTCTTATACAGTGGTACTTACCGGTGATGTACCGTAATACATTTATTTTCAAATTTTGGGCCCCAAAATTAAGGTGCGTCTTATACATGGGAGTGTCTTATACATGGGGAAATATGGTATTTCCCCTCAGTCACTTCTCAGGCATGGGACAGAACTGCACTGGTTGTTTTGAGCAGTGATGTCCACGTTGCAATGGATGAGGACAAAGTTCCTGCACTGATTCTTTCCCACTTGCCTTCCATGCTTTTGACCATCAGGTATTATTTGCACAAGGGTCAGTGGAGTCATTTTAATGGCTCCTTTTCTTTCTTTGTGAAAGATCCCAGAAGATTGAGATGACTGCTCTTCTGCCCTGTGGGCTCTCTCCTACGGGGTTCTGCAGCATCCTATCCTGTCATCCTTCCTGTTCACAGTGTATGAGGCCAGATGGATTAGAGTTAACGTGGCTCCACTCTCCTTGGTATGCTTACATCACCCAGCTCTAGGGCACCCAAACCGAGCATTTGGTTCCAAGGATATTTAAGCGAACCTCGTCCTCATCTTTCATATAGTATCCCAAGTGAGGCTGCGGAAGCCCACCAACAGAGATATTTACCGCTATAAAAGGCGAAGAGTACTAGAAAAACAGATGGAGATGAACAAGTCCGCAGCAGCCAAAGATTATGAATTAGACTAACCCAATGCATCTTTCCTATCTCTAACCTTCACGATTCTGTTAAAGAAACAGAGGAAGGATGAGATATGACAAAGGAGGTGGGGAAAGAAGTGGAAGCTGCACTAATCATGCCCATCTTCTGGAAGCCATTTTCAAAGGTGCCTAAGAGAATTAGATGCCCAACTTCCATTGACTTTCACTGGGAGTTGGGTGCCTAACTCACATAGGCCCTTTGGAAAAATCAAGGCCAGACCCTTCAGTTATCACTGAACAACAGAACTTTAGGCATTTTTTAAAGTGAGCAGCTTGACTTTTTAATGAGGCCATTTGAAAATATGACAAAACCCCACCACTGTCAAGTTCATTCCTCCAGGGACCCTCCATAGCCCTGGCAACCTAACCCATCCCCACCCGCCTCTGCTTGGGACCCCATACATGCCAGCCCAGAGAATAGGATTCCTAAGGCAACCCAGGACTTCCAAGGAGAATATCATAACAAGACAGTTATTTCCTTCATCTCCAGCTGTCAAAGGGAACACTGGGTCCTTTAACATACACCCAGTACTATCGGGGCTCTGAACAAAGTGTGCTGGGAAGCACCCTTTTTTCCCCTCAAAAGCTTGAGGGCATATTCTTGCTCACCTGTCAGTTGCAGTCTTCATCTCCAGGAAGCAACGGCGGAAGGTCACCACCTGCCGCCACAGACTGAGAAGTCGATCATGTTCACACCTCAAGTACCCATCAAAAAACTAAATGTGCAGAGACAAAAGCAAATAGCAGCTCAGCCACATGGTGCTGGTCCTATGCACACCACACAAAGTGCCCTTTTCTCCCAGAAGGGAAAGAGTCACCACCTCAGATACAAAGATCTTCTTTGATAGCAGCTCCAGGAGAAAGGCCAAGGATTGAATGGGCCACCTACTCTGAGCATCCTTTCTAGGACCAACACCTGTGCGCAACTAACAACAGGTCCTAACCTCAGCCACCATGAAAATTAACAAAATAATCACTTTACAATGCAGTCTCATGCTGGGGAGATGTCCAACAGTCAGTCTTGAAGAATACTGACTAATACATATGCTGGCTAGCATATATATTTATACCATATTAATAATATGTATTAAGCATCAATAGCATGAAGCACCAATATTGTAACAGTGATATAGCCTAAACTGGATTATCCCATAATCCTGTTCACTTATGCTAAGTATTCCATAACTCCTTGCATTTGTTGAAGTAAACATTTTTCATAAGCAGACACAAAACTTGTCAAAATCAAAATACATTCAATTCCACGTCTTCATATAAAACTAGAGAAGTATCTTCATGGATCAGTATTGGAATGCTAGTATCCAAAACAAAGATAAGGAAGGAACAAATCACAAGTGAGGGAACGGAGACAAACTGATGGGTTGGATTTTAGTCATGTGTAATGAGATGTGTAACTTATAAAATCAGGAATATAATGCCGGTTGAAATGTGTAACTTGGGGAGCACACCTTCTGCATAAGATGAATGTAACATCGCTGCATGGGACTGCTCTTCAGAGACTGGTATTGGGTAGAACCTTTTTTCTGTACTGTATTAATAAACCTGCCTGACATTGATTATGAAATATACTCTAGGCCAAAAAATGAATGAAAATGTGATTAAGCAACTGACTATACAATTTATCAACAGGACACAGGACAGAAACAAGTCCCTCTGAGTCAGGGGTGAGGCATGCTGGCAGGAGTGAAGCCTGCAATGCTACAGCCAGGGCTTCCCCAGTTCTGCAGATAGATAGTCCTGCAGTCTATAAAGCTACTGATCCAGCACATTCTCCCAGCGTAAAGGCAATAACCCTGTGTAACTGGACTCAGTGTCCAGCACAGATATGGCTCAGCTACTAGTGTCCCCCAAGTCCCAGCATGCATAATGCGCTCACTAACATTTGTCCCCACCCAGCAGCACAACCTTGCCTCATCAACATCTTCCACCAATACAATCCGATTCCTTCAACTCTGCTAGACAACATCAATCCATACCCAAACCTGCAATAACTTCCACAAATGGTCTGGATGGAGGAAAGAGAGAGAATTTCATTGTTTATCACTCCTCTGTCTTGCATTTTGTTCACTGCTCCCCACCACAACCCTACCTCACGTTCAGTGCGCCATTCACTCCCCTTGAGCTCCAGTTCATTCCGAGCCCTTGTCCAATCAGCTGTCAGTTTTTCCACATCCTCTCTAAGGGCTGTATTCACTTCATTTGCCTTGCCAAGGTGTTCCCGGAGCAGGGTGTTCACTTCGGCTAGATTCTCACATCTGGGGAGGGGAGAGAACAGTGATGAGCATGCCCAATAAATATCACCAGAGTTGCAACTATGAAATCACCTTGCAATCAGAGAGTAATATCCCTGGGGCTACTCTCTTGGAGTCCCTCAGCTACCACCATGCAGTTGGATTCCCAGAGTTCACCGACTGTGACTTTCTCTCCAGGCTGAGTGGTGGGATGACCTCCCTACAAGATCTCCTGAGCCCCTTCTCATTGTTCACTCCTCTCTTCTTGCCCCTCACATCCAGTGCTTAGCCACACTATGCCCTCACTTTCCCATCTGCAAAATTCACCCTTTCCTCTCTATCCCTGCTGCCAAGATACAAATCCACACTCTCAATTTCTTGTCTCAATAACTGCATCCTTCTCCTCTCTCCACATTTCAGTTACTATAAAATTCTGCTGCCACAAACACCATTCTGTATTCCTGCTCTGATGATCTCTCCCTCCAACTCCATCTCTGGAGTGGCTTCTGCACAACATTCAAGTTTCTTTGTGCCTGCAAAGCTTTCTATTACTCTGCCCCTGTCAACATCCTTGCCCTCATCTCCTCCTAGAACCACCCCCACCCTTGTGCTCCAAACTAGAATGAGGACTGCAGTCAATAACTCAGCCCCTCTGATGCAATGGAATTATTCAACACAAGGGTAAAGATCACTTACACCGGGACAGAACTTTCTTGGATGTCAGTTTAAGATTGTGGAATGAATCCCCATAGGATCCAAAAACCACCACAGGCCTCAACTATTTCCACTCCTGGGGTCAGGCACATTACTCCCACCTACCCTCACCAAGAGTACACAAAACAACACACAAATATAAAGGTGGGGTTTTTTTTTCAAATCCAAACACGATGTTTTCCCTGGGTATAGGACGAGGAAAAGGAAAGAAGAGAATGTGATAGAGGCTAGTCATATAGCCAAATGAACTACTGCAAAGTATCCAGACAACAGTGTTGGACACAGCATAGGAGCTTGAATAGAACAAACTACACCCACTCCACAAAGCACTCAAGATAATAGGCTTGATTTTCAGTCTGAAGTTACGGCTTGTTATTCATTTGGCACCATTTCACACTATGCTGGCCACACTTATGGCACCACACAATGGATTCAGAATAATATTTCTCCCTTCAGGGTTATCTGCCCAGTTGTACACCCAGGTTGAGCAAGTAGCACAGCTGGGGTTTTACCATTTCTCCACACACCATTCTGGGATATCCAGAAAACCCAGAGTAATATTGTTTTTTCTCTTACCTCTGCTGCTCCTCCTCCAACTGGACCAGTGCCTTCTCCAGGCTGTGCTCCTCCTTGGCTTCCCACCTGTGTGAAAGGGGTCCCTTAAAGAGAGAGGCAGAGGACTTAACCAAACGTCTTTGTGTTCCTCGTTCTCCCCAGTTAAACATCCATTCCTCTTCCCTCTGATCTCTCAGCACCACAGATTTTGTGGCTTCTACCATGGCACAATAATGCAATGACTGAACACAGTGAGAGACAGTCTGAGTGTGGCTCCACGTTCCTTACAATTTCTGTTTCTTTGTGCAGTGCACAACTAACTAGCCTGTCCCAGGATCACATGCTGTTGGACAGGAATGCTCACTTAGGCTTGGGGCCCAGGAATGTGCACTCTCCAGTTCTTGCCCTCTTGCCTTCTAATTTTGCTCTCCATTAAGCAGGAGAAATAGCCAGAGTGAGCCATATGTTGAACATCTAAATGCCATATCCCTCAAAAGGTCTATATTGTGACCAATTCCTATTCAGAGACAGCAGAGCTAAATCAGCCAGCTCAGCCCACGAGGCGGTGGAGTGAGGGACTCAAAACAACATTATACAACCATGTTTAACCTAACTGTTCCTTTATAAAAGTAACGCTCTGCTTGGTAGGATTTTTGGAAATGGTACCTCAAGGAGCTACTCTGGTAGCAGAGATGTAACAAGATACTGAAAGGAAAGAGAGAGGATCTTTTAAATTCTAGTGCCAATAGAAACATATTTCCCTCTGTTTGAGCTTTTTAGATCTTATATCAACATTAACTAGCTCTACACCGATTGTCTTCAATCAGCTGCCTGCACAACTCACCCCTCCTATTTCCAGCTGCTGTTGCAGCTCCTGACACCAACTCCGGTACTGCAGCACCTGGACAGACAGGGAGAGTCAATATGAGCCACTGATGCATGCAACAATACCAGCACCACAAGCCCTAGCCTATTCTAACAAATCCCTGCCCACCCAAAGCTCTATGTCTGTGCACAGTAGATTCCCCAGTAACATTAACGTGATCAGCAAGAAATTGCTAATCACATGAAAGAGACTCACTCACTTTACTGATCCTTAAAGAAAGGATGAAGATGGGCTCCTTACCCAGAACACATTCAACTCACTCAAAGGCAATGATGAGATTGAGGGGAGAAGGAGAGAACTGGATAGCAGTGAAATAATGCCCACCTACCTACCAAGCTATAGTTAGCTCAGCTGATAGGTAACAAACCATCCCAAAACCTAGAAAAACCACTGACCACAAAACCCCTATAAAATCTCAACAATATTATATATAGAAATAACAACCTGCAGAAAGTACACAAAGCAAACCTACAGATCCCAACCACAGCAAACTGTGACAGAGTCCCACAGGGATTGTGCCCTTAAACCACTCAGATGCAGCCAGTCAGGACTCTAGTGCTTCGGAGTCTGCCTCTTGGGTCTCCACACGCCCGCCCGCATCCTCCTGACTCTGGCCCCGCAATGTTCAGCACTGCTCCGCCTGGAACTCCTCCCTTGGATGGGTCCCAGGGAGTTTCTCCACGCCAAAAGGGCTATGCACCCGCATTGCAGTCAGAAGCGATTCACAGCCAACGTGAAAGTCAGACGGGTTTATTAGTTCTCAGGTTCACAGCGTAGAAAGACTTTCTATCAGCCTTAACTAGCAGTTACAGCAGTAACCACCTGGAGAGCCCCATCCTCGGGGCTCCCCTCTGCCAGACCCCCATGGGGACTGCCTTCTTCCCCCAGCCACCCCCAGAGATGCCCCCTCACCCCCCCCAGTCCTTTGTCTCCTTCCCAGGCAAGGTGCCCACTCCTCCTGGTCCTCACTTGCCTCAACCTGTCCCCGCTGGCTGACTCAGGGGGACGAAGGGGCCTGGCCGGCAGACACGTGGCTGGGGAAGCCCCTTCCACCCTCCGGTGGCCTCTGCAGTGATTACAAGCCCAGGTTCCATCACTCAAAAACAAACATATGGGGGGGGAAACTGAGACACACATACCACACTCAGAGAAACCCCCAAAAATACCTCCACTTCGTCACACAAACCTAATACAACACACTAACTTATTTGATGCTAGTCACCTATATGGAATTAACAATACAGAAGTAAACCAATCTAGCCACATAGTCAGAGAAAGGGCACACAATAGAGAAAAAAAAAAGGGGGGGGGGTGGAAGGAGGAGGGAGAAAGAGAGCAACAGAAAAGAAATACTGCAAAATATTATTGAAAAAGTTAAGAAAACGGTCTTAAAAACACAGAGACCCCTGAACAGCAACCTACACAATTTCCAATGTACAACAAACATTCCTACTGGAAAAAGTCAAATTATGTGGGAGAGGAGTTGTCAAAAGTGTGATGAGACAATAGACAGAAACCCTCCTGGACTATCTGGAGGAAATGCACTTCTCACTTCTTTGTTATTATTAGTGTCATATGATAATGCCCATAACGTGCTAGATGCTATCCAAGCATACAAGACATAAATTCTTAGAAATCTGCCCTGAAGAGTTCACAGTCTAAATTCTTTCATTTCTGAGCTATCAGTCAGTCGGAGTGGTGGCTGTAAACAATTTCCATGTTTAACCTTCCACCTAGTAGCTTCCTCTTAGTTATTAATTTCAATAGCATAAGCGTTTTCATATCAGCAGCACACAGAACAGGGTAAGAGCAATTAATGTATTAAAGTGTTCACAGATTATATTCTCATGCAAAGTGCCCCAGAGCAAGGACACATGTCAGGTTCCTAGAATTCTGCAGACTGCTAAAGACAGTGGACTGAAACTGAATAAAGCAGAATACCAATTACAGAAAGAATCTCTCTCAGAAGATGGGATTGCCAGATCCTGCAAAAATACAAGTTATCCAGAGGAAGCTCAACTACAGAAAACCACATCAAAGCAGACCATCTTATAATTTATAGCTAAATTTGTCATATCAGTGTGGAATCAAAAAATTACAGACAGGATGCCATAGACTGAAATTCAGGCAGGCTAAATTCAGGCAGGATGTTTTAGAACGACAATAGAATGCAAAAATTGTTGGTCTATGTTGTAAGACGTTAACTACCTTTGTAACTGCACCAAGCCATACCCTGTCAAGTAAATAACAAGTGACTGTATATGACTCGGGACTCACTGGCACCAAAGAATTACCGGGACATGCTAGGACCGTGAGACCCCCACTGTGTGTTATAAGTACCCCAGGTGTGGTAAATGACCTGTTGAGTATCAAATACTCCACTATACGATCTGTGTGTAAAAAGGAATCTTAAAAAAACCTATATAAGCTATTTGTATTTTGTACCAAGGCGAAGTTCCAGAGATCAGCACAGGGACGTGCTGTCTGGGCTTCCATATGGCCATAGCTCTGTGTGTGTGTCTGTCAAAATAAAGCTCTGCTCGATTTGACTCTAAAAGAGAAGCTGCGTGATCTTTTCCATGACATCAGGTATCCCTAAAAGAGAGAGGGCTGACAATGGCCTCAATTTGTTTGTATCGATTTTAAGACATTCACACCAGATTATGGAATTGAACATTTTACCTCCAGCCCTAAATACCCACCAAGTAATGGACTGAATGGGAAGTTCAAGTTGTTAAGTTGTTAAAAAAGACTAGATATGCCATCTTGCCTTTTTTAACTACACGACAATTCTGTTCATTGTTCCACTGCTGGCTCCATTACCTACACCACTCTACAGCTCCAAAAGCTCTACCTACTCCTCTGCCCTTCTCCACCCCAATCTTCCCTCTCATCCCACTAGCACAAATCCAGACCCCATGCCCACCTCCTCACCTCTGGTGACATTTACTCTAACAGCCCTGCCTTCCCTCCATCCCACCAGCATCTCTGCCACCCACTACTACCGTTCCTAATCTCACATTTGTCCCCATCCTTCCATTTTCCCTCCTCTTGATGTCTTTGGAATGCCCACTCCATCTTCAAAAAAATCTCAAGCATCTATGGCTTCTTCATCTCACTCCCTCCAGCTCCTGGCTCCCAGACACCTGGGTCCCTCCATCTGACACAGCCTCTGGAGCTGCCCTGTTTTATGGAGCCCTCTCCTTTTCAAACCCTTCCCTATTCCCAGATCAGACCATAGGGAGGGTGCTGGGCTTCTCCTCTCCTTTTCCTGCCACTTACAGCCCCTTCTCCTTGCCCTTCCCACTCTTCCTCCTCTTTTGAACAGCCCTGCATCTGACTCTTCTCTCCTCTCCCCCTCCATGTTGCTGTCATCTACCATCCATGCAACTCCTCCTCATCAGCCTGTCTTTCTGATTTCAACTTCTGGCTCTCTCTCTCTTCTCACAATCTCCCACACTGATCCCAGTGACTATAACTTCCACACTGATGACAGCCTTCAGCTGCCTGTCTCCTCACCTTCACCTACTTTGATTTGCAGCACTGGTTCAGCTTTCCCACACACCAAAAGGGCTGGTAACTTGCCCTAGCCCTCCCCAAGCACTGCTCTTCTCTGATCGCTCTCTCACGGAGCTCCCCCGCTCTGAAAATCACCTGCATTCCCTTGATTACCTTCATGGGGAGACAATACCAGGTACTGAAAAGGTTCTTTAATCAAGCAGAGAAAGACACAAAAACCACTAATGGCTAGAAGTTGAAGCCAGACAAATTCAATTTAAAAATTAGGCACACTTTTTTTTTTTTTTTTTTTTAAGTGAGGGTACTCAATGGTGATGATAGTCTGAATGTGCCACTATCTACCACCTATGCACACTCACTGTCCACTTTGCCTGCTTCACCCATCCCTACAATAGATGCCTTCCTATCCTCCAGAATGACAGGTTTGTGGAAGTCATTCTCAAATGCTGCAAAATTCATGGACTGGCTACAGAGAGGCTTTCAAGCAAGCGTCAGGGCTGCCATCACAAAAGATTCTGGGGCACATTTTTCCTGCTCTGCTTTCCCTCTAGGTTGGTTCCTACTTCCTTTTCCTACTTAGTGATTTTGTTTTAATTTCTTCCCCTTGTCCCTTTTCTGCTATGTTTTCCTTTCTCTATCCTACTTTTTGCCTCTCTCTCTTTTTTTTTTTTTTTTTTTTTTTTTTAAAAGCACCTCTGCACATGTAAAAAGGCTGCAGAAGGAAACTAGCTGTCAGTTATAGTGATGCTTTGTTCTCATTCTGGACTCACAAAACCCCATACTCTTCTACTCCTGGTCTTCTCACATCTCTGCCAATGCCCTTCACGCCTGACCCACTGCCTCCCTGTTTGGATGCTCATGGATGTACTTTTGCTTTACCTTTGCTTGCAGCTTCTGCACAAGCACCGCCTGCCTATACTGTGCCTCCTGAGAGCTCTGCAGCTTGCGTTGATAGGATGCCTGGCTTTCCACCATCTGTTGACGTAGTGCCACTACCTGCTCCTCAGGTAGTAACTGGAACGTTTGCAGTTTCATACTGCTCATCTCCTGGTCTCCTGCCTCCATCTGAGGATCAAAGAACACACAAACCAGTCTTGTCTAATTATCCTGGGAGCTAGGACAAGCCCGAGCGGGGCAGGGAGGGAAGGAAATCCCCAGGATACAGGACTGCGAATACAGGACGAGGAGAATGTCCCACTCCCTTCAGTAAGTTAGAAACCTACCGCTAGCAGAGGCAGGGAGGAGGCTGAAGAAGCCTGAAACGAATTAGCTCTGCCCGCACATCAGGTCCGGCTGGGACACTAGCAAGAGCCGCGCTGGAACTGAGCGAACGGCACCGGCGGCCTGCAGGCAGCGAGGCCAGTGCAGTCCGAGCGAAGCAGCCGTGGGCCCCGGAGAGCCGGTCCCTGAATCCGGAGCCGGTTCCAGACTTTAGTGCACAGCACGGACACTCTAGGAGCAGGAGGCAGCCCCAAGTGCAGCCTCCTCCCCGACCCGGCCTGCTGCAAACTGCAGCCCCCACCCGGGGCCCTTTTGTGGCGGGGCACTTGAGGGAGCGAAAGAGCCGAGCGCGGGCAGCGCGTTTCCCTCTGTCACCCGCCGCGCCGCGCCGCGCCCCGCCCCCAGGCCCGGCCGGGCCCTGTTAGCACTCCTTAGACGAGCTGGTCAGGGCCGACGCGGGCCGCTAGTCAGCAGGAAGCTAGCAGTCACCCGCGGAGCGCGCGCCTGGCCCTGGCCGCCCCATTAACAGGCCGACGCCAACACGCTCCCCCCTCCAGCCGAGGGGGCTGAGTCGCGTAAACAGCAGTGAGCGGGCCCGAAGATAGCGTGCAGGCGATGCGCGCCACACAGCGGGGGCCAATTCCGCAGCAATGGTGTTCCCTCGCGTCTCCCTGCCCCCGAATTGAATTCAACACCTGAATTCTGGCGTGCTGATGTCTGTAGCTGTGCATGGGAGTCTTCCCTCCTCCTGCAGGACTGCACTTGTCGTTGCTGAACCTCCTCAGATTTCTTTTGACCCAGTCTGCCAATTTGTCTAGGTCACTCTATATCCTATCCCTGCCCTCCAGGGTATCTACCACTCCCCCTAGCTTAGTGTCATCTGCAAACTTGCTGAGGGTGCAATCTACCCCATCCTCCAGATCATTAATGAAGATGTTGAACAAAACCGCCCCAGGACCGACCCATGGGGCACTCTGCTTGTTACCGACTGCCAGCTAGACATAGAGCCATTGATCACTACCCTTTGAGCCCAATCCAGCCAGGTTTCTATCCATCTTATAGTCTATTCATCCAACCAATGCTTCTTTAATTTGCTGGCAACAATAATATAGGAGACTATCAAAAGCTTTGCTAAAGTCAAGGTATATCACTTCCACCGCTTTCCCCATATCCACAGAGCCAGTCACCTCTTCAAATAAGGCAATCAGGTTGGTCAGGCATGATTTTATTTTGGTGAATCCATGCTGACTGTTCCTGATCACCTTCCTTTCCTCCAAGTGCCTCAAAATGGATTCCTTGAGGACCTGCTCCGTGATTTTTCCAGAGTGTGCCCATCAGATCTATAATGTGTGTACAGCACTTCATGTAAAGAGCACTAACATGCTTTGTGGGCATCATCTTTTGTAGGAAGCATTTTAATTACAGTTTTGTTTGATAGTAATTAAAATGAGTAATTTAAAATGACATTCTACTTTATTTTGCTGTTTGGTCTTCTGTAATATAAATTAAATGAAAACCCAGGAGAATAACTGAAATGGAGACTATTGGTTACCAAGTATTTGTAACATAACTTTCATGTGCTTAGGAAATACTGAGTAGTTATTGTGACTTTTTTCTGTATTGCAGTTTAAATGAATTACTCAAAGTTCTGTATTAATTTGCCTCATAAGGAATCTGGTCATCAAAAAACATTTCCTGACTCTTTTTTCTTTATTGTTACAGACATATTTGCTGACAGGCATTTTGAAATAAATTACCAAAATAATTTAAACTGGCATGCTTATATTATGTTATTTTGACAAATAAAATATGCAGAATTTTAAAATACTGTGCACAGAATTTTTAACTTTTTGGCACAGAATTCCCTCAGGAGTACAGAATGCTTGCAGAGACGCAGTGCTTCCCTATTCAGAAGAACTCCAAGTCCCCCCCTGTGGAGGATGAGCTTAGTGTGTTGAACTGATGCCAGAGCATAGACAAGACCATCTGGTTGATCACAGTAGCACCTTCCCCTAAAGAGAGACACTGCAGCCATCCCACCCATGCCCAAAGCCTGACAGACACCCTGGGCTGCAGAGTAGTTCAATTCTCCCATGGGACAGGAGTGTGGTAGAAAGCAAGATACCCAACTACAACAGCAGTCATGGATTGGGGTGTGGGCAGTTAGGCCTAATTTTTCAGAATCAAAAACAAAGGAGGAGAGCTAGGAACAAGGCAGGCATGGCAGTGACTACAGCTGCAACAGAGCTTAAATGCAGACCTGAAGGTTCCTTGCAGCCAATTAAGCAGGATGACCAATCAGGTGATTCTGCCATAGCCCAGCTGATCTCATTAACCAGTCTGAAGACTGAGTCAGAAGACTCTGCTGCAGGGACTCAGGCCCATGATTCCTGAAGTGTGCCCACTGGCTGGTGCAGAGTACAGGTGGGAGGGAGTCCACCTGACCACAGCCATCAGGTCAGAGCACTTGACCCAATTCGCCTGGCAGTAGGAGGCCATTAAATAGGTGGCTTGGCAAGCCTCCACCAGTGTCAGGTCCCTCAGATCTTGGGCAACCAGGAATCAGAATTGTAGGTCTCAAAGGAACCTTGAGAAGTCATCAAGTCCAGCCTCCTGCTCTGACGCAGGACCAAGTAAACCTAGACCATCCCTGATACATTTGTTCAACCTGTTCTTAAAAACTCCAGTGGTGGGGATTCCACAGACTCCCTTGGAAGCCTATCACAAAGCTTAACTACCCTTAGAGTTAGAAAGGTTTTCCCAATATCCAATCCTTTGTTCCCAATTAAGCCAATTACTTCTTGTCCTACCTTCAGTGAACACAGAGAATAATTGTTCACAGTTCTCTTTATACCAGCCCTCAATAGACGTGTGGACTGTTACTGGGTCCTCTTTTCTAAAGTTTAAACATGCCTAATCTTTTTTAACCTTTCCTCATATGTCAGTTTTTCTAACTTTTTAATCATTTGTGGTGCTCTTCCTCTGGATTCAGTTCACATCTTTCTTAAGTGTGGTGCCCAGACTTGGACACAGTAGTCCAGCTGTGGCCTCACCAGTTCCAAGTACAGCAGGAGAGTTACCTCCCATGTCTTACATCTGTAAGCCAGGTCTGAGTGTCTCAGTGGCACTCCCCCTGCTCAGCAGCTGAAAGGGGGGGCACTTTATTTGCATGGGCTTTGTATCTGCATGAGTACAATTAAGTATTTGGCATAACTTACCTAGGTGCTGAGCATAATGGGAAATGGTTAGCAGGGCTGGTTTTGGGCTACAAACCACTTTTGTGTTAACTACTGGGGTAATGAAATGTTGTCCTTCAATTGTATGAACAGATGTCAGCAAAACTGTGCTTAGTCTGTTATGATAGAATCTGCACCCTAAACTAAACGGAGCTCCACAAGGGTGGCAGACAGATGTTTCAGCCTGGAAACAGGGGGAAGAGGTGGAGTAGTCTCTTATTGGGATTGTACCGGTAAAGGGCTGCCCTGTTCTGGAGTGATTCTCTCTTCCCCATTGTTAGAAGGTAGAATTAATGACTCATCTTGGAGTCTTTTGTTTTTTGAAAGCAGGGATATTGCCTGTATGTCAGCAGAAGGTTTACCCATGAGCTGAAATCACTAAGAGCTGAACCAGTAGAGGATCTGGGAAACCTTGCCTGACAACTAACACAGCTGAGTGAGTACTAGGCAACTCTGGTGAGAGGCTGGGACAGTTGGTGCCAGCCTGGTGTGGTCAGCCATTGGCAGAGAGGCTGGCACAGTTGGTGCTGGTGTGGTTGGTGGAGAGGCTGGCACAGTTGGTGCCAGCCTGATGCAGTCAGCAGAGAGGCCAGTGCAGTCAGTGCCAGTCCAGTGCAGTCAGTGGGATCCAGGTGTGGTCGGAGCCAGCGGTTGGTAGGAAACAGGTGTGGTTGCTGCCAGCGGTCGGGGACTCAGCGAGGCCTGAAGGCGGTAGGAGACAGCAGCAGTGGGGGCCTGGTCAAGCCTGTGTCGGACAGGAGTGGCATAGGGGGTGGAGCCACACCCAAGAGGTGGACATTGCAACCACGCTGGTCAATACAGGGGGAAGAAGGAAGGGAGAGGCGAAGGACACGCCTCGTACTCTGGGAGGGGTTTGGTTCATTGAGTTCATGAACTCTGTTTGCACTGTTTCCCAAACCAGTGCTGTGTAACCTCTCTTTTGCTATTAAAAGGTTTCTTTCTATACTCAGACTCTGTGCTTGCGAGAGGGGAAGTATTCCCCTTTGGGGGCGCCCAGGGAATAGTGTGTAATTTCCCTGGTGACTGGATGGGGGCTCAAGCCAGTTTGGTGTTGTATCATTGAGAGGGACCCCCAGATATAGAACCCGGCCCTTGCTGCTGCCAACACGGTCTGGCAGAAGGGATACTCATAGAATCATAGAATATTAGAGTTGGAAGGGACCTCAGGAGGTCATCTAGTCCAACCCCCTGCTCAAAGCAGGACTAACCTCAGCTATATCATTCCAGCCAGGGCTTTGTCAACCCTCAGCTTAAAAACCTCTAAGGATGGAGATTCCACCACCTCCCTAGGTAACCTATTCCAGTGCTTCACCACCCTCCTAGTGAAAAACTTTTTCCTAATGTCCAACCACATCCAACACTCCTTTTAATACACTTCGGAATATTAACCTTTTCCCCAACTGCATTACATTGCTGACTCATATTCTGTTTGTGATTCATTATTACCCCCAGACAATTTTCATCACTGTTAATACCTAGCCAGTTATTCCCCATTTTGTAGTTTGCATTAGATTTTTTTTCTTTCTAAGTGAATAACTTTGCCTTGTCTGTATTGAATTTCATCTTTTTGATTTCACACCAGTTCTCCAATTTATAAAAATCATTGTGAATTCTAATCTTGTCTTCCAAAGTGCTTGCAACCCTCTCCTAGTATGGTTTCATCTGCAAATTTTACAAGACTACGTTATCAGTATACACCAACAGAGCCACCTGCAGGTCTGGCTCCTTGAGCACCAACCCCATCATCCTCTTCATGGCTAGAACGTAGAGATGGCTGGACAAGCAGGCAGCCCTGAGGCACTCCTTGACTGAAGAAGACAAGCTTGGTCAAGGGCCAGTTGAGTTTGACCAGACATCCACAGAGATGTACAGCACCTGGAGGAAATCCGTAAAGCAGAAACTGAAGCTGAATGCTCACAGAGTGCCCATGAGATACCTGTGATCCATCCTCTCAAACCCCTTCTCCTGGTCAAGAGATAGGAGGGTGAATGACTGACCATCCCTACACATCAGGTGGAGAAGGTCCTGGCCCAGACAGAGGTTACTGAAGATGGTCTGGCCCAGAACAGTGTAGGTCTGGTCGGGGTGGATTGTGTTTGCCAGCCTGGACTTCAGCTGTTGCAAGATTGTCTTTGCTACAGCTTTCTAGTCTGCTGAGCAGCAATACTGGGCACCAGTTCCTCAGGTCACAGAGGCAACAGGGTGAGGATGGCCTGCCTGCACAACAGGGGGGAGCATCTTGCTCCTCAGGAACTCAGCCCAGATGATGACATGTGTAGTAAGAAGCGAGGGCTTAAGGCCTGCACCCAATAGATGGAGCATGAGTGTATGGATGGCAGCGAAAAAGGTGATCACCTAACAGTGTTTAGCTCACTGGATTACCTTTAGTCATGCATTATGCTTTTCCGGGATGATGGGTAAACATCCTCCCCATAAAAAGACAAAAAGCGGGGGAATGTAGTAAGAAGTGAGAGCTTAAGGCCTGCAACCTAGCAGAACAGGCTAAGGCATAAGGCCTAAGTGGAAAAAGCCAAGCTAACAGGAGTCAAAGTGGAAAAAGCCAAGTTAACAGGAATCAGTCTGTGAACTTATGACCTGACTGAAACTGGCATGGAGAAAGCGCTGATACTGCAAACACACATATTTCCAAAATATTACTAATATCAAAACCTTACTAAAAATACACAGCAGATGCAGAAGGTACCAGAACATCTTAACACCAAAGAGATAACAAGGGCAACCTGACCCCTTGAAATGACACTTTGATGAATAGAAATGTCTGATAAGGTGACAAATAGAGTTGTCTTGCCCAAAACATCCAATTTACAGTAAAGGGTGGTATTAGACTACATCAGGAGGGTGGCAACTACCTACGTCGAAGGGGGCAGCATGAAACTGTCTGTAACAGTGTATAAAAGAGGGTGTCAGAGGGAACAACTTTGTCCAGTCTAGGGGATAACGGAAAGTCCCACCGTTGAGTTGTGCTGAGTCCATTGTAACGGAGCACTCATATTTGAAGTGTACCAGTAGCTATTCTATAGGTCATTTCTCATTGTGCTTTAACTGCAATAAAGCTGGCCCAGGTGCCTTCGTTGCTCAGCTAATCCATGGTCATGTCGATTCATTCAATTGTGAGTGCCATCTCAGTTATCTGCACAGAACTGGGACAGTACTTACACAGAGACACATGCACGCAGCCCACACTAACAACTGACAACAACATGGTCTAAGCTGAGAACTCCCCAGAATGTTTGGTAGAAGTCCACAGTCAGCCCATCGATGCTTGGGGATTTGTTGGTGGGAATCGGATGGAGGGTTTCCTGGAGCTTGGCCAGAGTGAGAGGAAGTTCCAGCTAGTCCTGTTGCCTGCTCTGACCTTAGGGAGTTCATCCCTTGGGAGCCTGCAAGCATTTGCATCAGGTGGCTCTGGGGAGAACAGGTAGAAAGCCCTCGTTCTTTCTGGGATCTGTAAGAGGGGTGCCATTGTCCACCAAGCTGGCCATGGGCACTCAAGTAGCAGTGAGACTATCACAGACAGCAGGTGATGGTCTGTGAACGGGGCCAACCTGATGCTGGAGGAGTGGGCCCACATGGTCAGATGAGAGAAGTAAATGTGGTCCAGCCAAGAGTGGCACGACTGAACCTCCACCACCCAGACAATGATGAAGGCAGCAGAGGCTGTGCCTCCTGGTCAGGGAGAGGAAGGGGTCCCAGCTGCCATAGTCAGAGGAAGGGAAAGAGGAGGAGGCAGCAGTGGGGAGCAGAAGGGGCTGCGGCCACCTGTGTGTGTGCCCTGGGGCTAGAAGGTCAGTGCTCCCAGAGCTGGTGGAAAGGATGGTGGGGGAGAGGGAGTCGCAGCCAATGGTAGGGCCATTGCAGTCACCACAGAAGGAGACTTTGGGGTTGGGCCTTGCCCTTCTTCTGGTCCTGGCTCTTTCTGCCAGCCAAGGGGCAGCGGAGGTGGGGTTGGTAGCATTAGAGGCAGTGCAGTCCCCTCCTCTGCCTGTCACCGGTGTTTAGGCAGGGATAACAGCAGTGGTGGTAGCTGCTGCAGGAATGATGGCTGGAGGAGAGAGCTGAAGAGAGGAAGCAATGGTAACCAGGGGTACCCCTCGCTCTGTTGCTCCTCTCTACCCCCTTTGGACAAGCTGCTGGAACAGAAGCCTCCTGTGGTCGGGTCAGGGACTGCCATTGGAGAATAGGTGGTGGGAGCGATACCTGGTAAGATAGCATATGGGGGCCTTTTATTGTTTTATGGTATGTTTTGTCTCTAATGCTATTGTAAATAATTGTTTTGTGCTCTGTGAAAGCTCCCTATCATACCCACCAGAGAGAGCAAATCACAGGCACAAACAAAGGGAAGGCCTGCTCGGCTAAGTGCAGTGAATTAAAAGGGAATTGCTGCCAAGAATCCTGATCTGGAGGGAGAGGAATGCAAGTTTATGACCCAAGAATGGTCGTAGCTACAGGCCTGAAAACTGAGCAGGAGTGCCCATAAGAACGCCATGGAGAGGTTAGAGATGCAGTTACCCAGAACTGTGGCGGAGCACGCAGAAATGTGGGAGGTAGTGTTGAAGTGAGTAGGGGGGTCAACAAAAGATGGAGGCAATATGAGGTAAAGACGTAGGCACACAGGTGTGCAGGGTGGGTGGGGTAGGGGAGAGAAGCAGCAAACTGCAGAGATTGGGGTGGGGAACAAACTAAAAAGCAGGGGGAAAGGGAGGGGAAACCAGGGGATGCCTGGCCCCAGGAAGAGGACACGAACCAGGTGAGGGACAGGGACTTCCAAGAAGACAACAAGGAGGCTGGGGGATTAATGCAAAATAACAAAACCAAGGGGAAGCATAACAATAAGGGAGGAGAAAAGAAAAGCAACATGATGGACAGGCAGGGGGGAAGGAGGCTTGACACATTGGTGCCAACTAGCCAAGGGCTTACTGGTCTTTACAAGCAACTCCTGTCTCAGATCTGACAAACTCATACACTTCATACACCGCTTTCATGGTATTTCTCCATAAAGAGTAGCATGTGAGGACTCTACTGAAAGCTTGTAACTTACTGATATTCGTAATCCATATCAGATGTATGTATGGGGACTATCTAAGGAATAATGTAACTATATTGAAAACTACGCCCTTATGATCTTGGAGAAAAAGTGAGTCATAAGGGACATCTCCATATGTCTTGAAGATGGCACAGTCATGCAGGAGAGAATTGTCACCCCTCCCTGGTTAGCTGATTATGTAATGTGTTGCTCAATTGTCCACTATTGCACTAACCCAGAAAAGTCCATGGAAAACCATCAAAGATAAACAATAAACATTTAATACCTTTGGAAGTGAAAAGGAACGACAGGACAGCCAGGGGGTCACCCAGTCTGTGAATAAAGAAAAAGACAGTATATCATAAGGTGGAAAAGACACGCTGTATCCATTCATTGAGGAGGTACCGTGCTTCACGAAAGACTGGGTCCTGTCTCCATGGGTCCAGCAAACACTGGCCCCCTCCTCCCTGGAACCCCCTTTCAGGTAGTTAAAGGCTGCTATCAAATCCCCCCTCATTCTTCTCTAGCCTAGTTCCTTTAGTCTCTCCTCATAAGTCTTGTATTCCAGCCCCCTAATCATTTTTGTTGCCCTCTCCTGGACTCTCTCCAACTTGTCCACATCCTTGTTGTAGTGGGGGGCCCAAAACTGGACACAATACTCCAAATGCGGCCTCACCAATGCCGAATAGAGGGGAATAATCACTTCCCGCGATCTGCTGGCAATACTCCTACTAATGCAGCCCAATACGCTATTAGCCTTCTTGGCAACCAGGGCACGCTGCTGACTCATATCTAGCTTCTTATCCACTATTACCCCCAGGTCTTTTTCTACAGAACTTCTGCCTAGCTCATCGGTCCCCAGTCTGTAGCTGTGCATGGGATTCTTCCATCCTAAGTGCAGGACTCTGCACTTGTCCTTGTTGAACCTCATCAGATTTCTTTTGGCCCAATCCTCCAGTTTGTTTAGGTCCTTCTGTATCCTATCCCTACCTTCCAGGGTATCTACCACTCCCTAGCTTAGTGTCATCTGCAAACTTGCTGAGGGTGCAATCTACCCCATCCTCCAGATCATTAATGAAGATGTTGAACAAAACTGGCTCCATGACCAACCCCTGGGCACTCCGCTTGTGACCAGCTGCCAGCTAGACATGGAACCATTTATCACTACTCGTTGAGCCCTATGCTCTAGCAAGTTTTCTATCTATTTTATAGTCCATTCGTCCAACCCATACTTCTTTAACTTGCTGATAAGAATACTGTGAGAGATCATATCAAAAGCTTTGCTAAAGTCAAGGTATATCACGTCCACCGCTTTCCCCACATCCACAGAGCCAGTCGCCTCTTCATAGAAAGCGATCAGGTTGGTCAGGCATGACTTGCCCTTGGTGAATCCATGTTGACTGTTCCTGAACACCTTCCTCTCTTCCAAGTGCCTTAAAATGGATTCCTTGAGGACCTGCTCCATGATTTTTCCAGGGATTGAGGTGATAATGACCAGTCTGTAGTTCCCTGGATCCTCTTTTCTCCCTTTCTTGAAGATGAGCACTATATTTGCTTTTTTCCAGTCATCAGGGACCTCCCTCAATTGCCACGAGCTTTCAAAGATAATAGCCAATGGCTCTGAAATCACATCAGCCAGCTCCCTCAGCACCATCAGGTGCATTGCATCTGGCCCCATGGACTTGTGTATGTCCAATCTTTCTAAATAGTCTTGGACCTATTCCTTCAGCACTGCGGGATGTTCACCTTCTTCCCATTCTGTGCCGCCCAGTGCGGTAGTCTGGGAGCTGACCTTGTCTGTGAAGACAGAGGCAAAAAAGGCATTGAGTACCTCAGCTTTCTCCACATCCTCTGTCACTAGGTTGCCTCCCCCATTCTGTAAGGGGCTCACACTTTCCCTAATCTTCTTCTTGTTGGGTAACATACCTGTAGAAACCCTTCTTGTTCCCCTTCACGCCCCTTGCTAGCTGCAACTCCAATTGCACTTTGGCCTTCCTGATTTCATTCCTACATGTTTAAGCAGTATTTTTATAATCCTCCCTAGTCATCTGACCAAGCTTCCACTTCTTGTAAGCTTCTTTTTTGTGTTTAAACTCGCCAAAGACTTCTTTGTTAAGCAAAGCTGAGCGCCTACCATATTTGCTATTCTTTCTGCACATCGGGATGGTTTGTTCCTGTGCCCTCAATAAGGTTTCTTTAAAATACAGCCAGCACTCCTGGACTCCTTTCCCCCTCATATTAGCCTCCCAGGGGATCCTGCCCATCAGCTCCCTGAGGGACTCAAAGTCTGCTTTTCTGAAGTCCATGGTCCGTATCCTGCTGTTCTCCTTTCTTTCTTTTGCCAGGATCCTGAACTCGACCATCTCATGGTCACTGCTGCCTAGGTTGCCACCCACTTCTACTTCCCCTACCAAATCTTCCCTGTTTGTGAGCAGCAGATCAAGAGGAGAACAGCCCTTAGTTGGTTGCTCCAGCACTTGCACCAGAAAGTTGTCTGAAACACTATCCAAAAACTTCCTGGATTGTTTGTGCTCTGCTGTATTGCTCTTCCAGCAGATGTCAGGGTGACTGAAGTCCCCCATGAGAATCAGGTCCTGTGAACTGGAAACTTTCCCTAGTTGACTGAAGAAAGCCTCATCTACCTCGTCCTACTGGTCTGGTGGCCTATAACAGACACCCACCACGACATCACCACGACATCACCATGACATCACATGGGCTGGGATGCATCTGTTGTCAACCTGCAACGCAAATGCAAGGCTGGCCTAGTCCAGAGGAGAGTGCTTGAGTGGCTGACAGGCTGGTGGTGCCAGAGTTTGACACCCAGCTGGCACAGGTAAGACTCCGTCATGCTGAAAGCAAGTGGCAACAAGGTGCTTCATAGCCCTGGATGTCCCAAGAAGTGTCACCGAGGCCCTCCAGGCTAATGCAAATGGGGAGGAAGAGAATATAAAGGGATAGAGAAGGGAGAAGCATATGTAACAACATACACTTCTGAGTATGAGGGTTGCAGTGCCACAGTCCCAAAGGAAGGCAGGTGGGTGGTGAAATGGGATGGAGCAGTGGGTGGATGGGGTAAAGGGAGGGCTCCAAGTTGCTTTCCTGCTTCATCACCAGCAACAGCCAGGCAGCTGCCACCACTGTCTTCTCTGACAGCAACCAACAGGAAGCCCCACCTGACAAGCAACTATCTACATCAGCTTCCTAGCTCCTGCCAGACTCCCCTTTATTAAGGACTTGTACTATTTGTAACCTGGGTGCCCGCCCACTGCTAAAGGCCCCTCCCCCAGCCTAATGGGAGGAGTCACTGAGCCCAGGATACAACTGATTACGGGGGACAACTAATGAAAGAAACCAGGAAGGGGAGTGGGGGGTCACAGGTTTAAACGAAGGCAACCAGACAGGGACACCGAGCAGAGAACCGGACTGTGCCCACTGCCCCCAGAAGGTGTCAAGGGAGCCAGCAGACGCTGCCCAGAGGAATTCTGCCCAAATGCGTTAGTGCACAAGGGGATGGAAGTAGGCCCCACAGTCACAGAGATAAATGTGAGCCAATGTCTCCCTCATGTCACAATAGGAGCAGGTGTCAGGGTGAGGGGTGAACCGCGCCAAATACACATCTGTGCTCATGGCCCCATGAAGGAGCCGCCAACTGATGTCCCCAGTGGGCTGTGGGGGTCAGGGTGGAATACAGACTGGCCCACTGGGGATCCTCGCCCTCCGCAGGTGACAACAGGTCCTGCCATTTGGTGTCAGGGCAGGACACGAGGGCGAGGAAATGAAGGGTGTGCAGCACGAGCATGTAGAGATGGTCCCTCGGTTCAGTTCAAAAGAGGACCGACTGCAGGTCGTGCAGCTGGCTCGGTGCATGGGGAGAGGGAGGCCAGGGGGGCTTGCAGGGCTGGGGCCCGATGGAAAGCACCGGAGGGCTGGGACTGAGAGGGGGGCAGGGGGGCACCCTCTCGCAAGACCTGCTCAAGGTGGGCCCAAGCAGCAGGGGGCATGGCTGCCTTCACCTCCTGGAGTATGCACCGCGGGGTTCGAAGGGTGGAAAGCCCCATGCTCCGAGCCAGCGTGTGGGGATCCACCCAGTCCCCCCCGTCATAGTTCAGGAGAACTCTGACCCTGGTGACTCCTGCCAGAATCAACCTCCGGTGCACCGAGGGGGCCTCCGCCACCTGCACACGGAGCTGGGGGTTGTGTAGCAGGGGCTCTGTGGGGAGATCCTCTCCCTCGGTGGCTGCAAGGGGCCTGGAGGCCAAGACCAGCCTCCAGGCCCGAAGGAGGTCCTCGTAGAAAATCGGCAGCTCAGAGAGATCTCGCGGAAGACCTCTCAGATGGAGATAAAGGAGCTGCCAGTCATATCGGAGCTCTCAGAAGTGGCGGAGGAAGGCGTGCACCAAGTGGCTCCAAGCTGAACTACCTGCACTATAAAGGAGTCTCTGCAGGGCCTGGAAGCGGAAGGTGTGGACCTGGCTGTGGAGGCAGCACAGGCCCTGCACTCCTTCCTCCAGGGGGAGACTCAGGATCCCTGCTGAGACCCAGTGCAGGCCTAGCCAAAAGAACTCCAGTATCGACCACTGGATGTGGGCCAGGAATCTTGGGGGTGGGACGAGGGTGTTGAGCCAGTGCCAGAGCATGGACAGGACTAGCTGGTTGAGCACCAGTGCCCTCCCCCAAAGGGAGAGGCACTGGAGCAGTCCCGTCCATCTCCGCTGCCGCTCAGACACCCTGCCCACCAAATCTTGCCAGTTCTCCAGTGGGGAGGTATGGGTGGCTGAGAGGTAAACGCCCAGATAGAGCAGCGGACCCAAGCTCCACCAGATGGTTTGAGCGCAGGTGGGAGGGAGCTTGCCATACGGCCCCTACCATCAGGCCAGAGCTCTTGACCCAGTTGACCTGGGCGGAGGAGGCTGCCGAGTAGATGGCCAGGCAGGCTTCCACCGCACCAGGTCGTCTGGGTTCTGGACCACAAGAAGTACGTCGTTGGCGTACGCTGACAGAACCAGCTTCAGCTCTGGCTCATGGAGCACCATCCCCGTCAGCCTCTGGCAGAGGAGACAGAGGAAGGGCTCAATGGCCAGAGTGTACAGCTGGCCCAACAGCAGACAGCCTTGATGCACTCCTTGCCCGAAGCTGACCGGTTCGGTCAGGGTCCAGTTGAGCTTGACAAGACACTCCACAGAGGCATACAGCACCTGAAGAAAACCCACGAAATGGGGCCCGAAGCCGAACGCCCACAGGGTGCTCAGGAGATAACTGTGGTCCATCCTGTCTAACGCCTTCTCCTGGTCCAAGGAAAGGAGGGCAAATGATAGACCATTCCTACACCCGAGCTCCAAGATGTCCCAGAGCAGGTAGAGATTATCAAAGATGGTACGGCCCAGGATGGTGTAGGTCTGGTCGGGGTGGACCATGTCCTGCAGCATGGACCCCAGCCTCAGCAAAATGGCCTTGGCCATGATTTTATAGTCCGTGCCGAAGAGCGAGACAGGACGCCAGTTCCAAAGGTCACAGAGGTCCCCCTTCTTGGGCAGCAGGGCAAGCACAGCCCGCCTGTACAAGAGGGGGAGCTCTCTGCTGGCCTCGGACTTGGCCCAGACAGTGGCTAGGTCCGGGCCGAGGACATCCCAGAACGCACGGTAGAACACTGCAGTCAGCCCCTCCATACCCAGGGATTTGTTCATGGGCATGAGGCGGAGAGCTTCTGAGAACTCGGCTAGAGTGAGAGGCAGCTCCAGCCAGTCCCGGTTGCCCACACTGACTGTAGGAAATTCATTCCAGAGCACCCTGCGACTTTGGTCAGATCCGGAGAGAAGAGGGTACTGTAGAATGCCCTGGCCCTTCCGCGCATCTCCGCCGGATACGTGATGGAGGCACCGTCCTCTGCCAGAAGGTAGGTGATGTGCTTCCGGGTCCCCCTCTGTTTCTCTAGGGCATAGAAGAAGCGGGAGCCACAATCCATCTCCTGAAGGAGACGGATGTGGGATCGAATGAAGGCGCCCCGAGCCCAAAGGGCTTCAAGGGCCTGGAAATCCTCCTGCTTCTCCCGGCATGCTCTGCAGAGTGATGGATCCTCAGGGCTGGTGGCCAGATGCCTCTCCAGCTCTAAGACCTCCCACTCCAGCTGCCCTATCCCCACATCCCTTCGCCAGCTGGCCCCTGAGCGTAGTTGCAGCAGAAGAGCCGGGTGTGTACCTTCCCCACGTCCCACCAGCGCCGCGCCAAGGGAAAGGCATGCCTCTGCCCCCACCAGGCCAGCCAGAACTCCCGGAAGGACACCATGAAGACCATGTCCTCCAGCGTGCTGTTGTTAAAGTGCCAGTAGGCTGGCCTCAGCCTTTGCACAGTGAGAGAGGCCGTCATGGTCACCAGGTGATGATTCAAGAATGGAGCCGGCTGGATGCTGGAGGAGTGGGACGCTGGAGGAGTGAAAGATGATAATGGGAGAAAGAGATGTGGTCCAACAGGGAGTGGCACAGCCAATCGTCCCCCGCCCGGACATAGGTGAGAGTGACAACATCATCCAGGTTGTGGTCACGCCAGACATCCACCAGGGACAGATGGTCTATAATCTTCTGGAGGATGTCCGCGGCGGCCGGGCGCTGCTCGGTTCCCATGCAGTCTCGTTCCTCAAGGGTGGTGTTAAAGTCCCTGCCCAGGACCAGGCATTTGCGAGGATCCAGGATGCTGAGGAAGGCGAACACCTGGTGGAAGAACCACACCTGCTCTGGGCCCAATGTCAGGGCGTAGACGTTGACAAGGTTCAACGCCAGCCCCTCCATGCGGACCTGGAGGTGCAGCAGGTGGCCCGGCATGACCTTGGTGACCCCCAGCACCTCGGGCTGCAGGTCGGGGGAGAACAGGGTGGCCACTCTGCCCATGCGAGCGGAGAGGTAACTAAGGTACACCCTGTTCCCCCACTCCAGCTGCCAGCTGGCCTCGGTGACTGGATCCGTATGGGTCTCCGGCAGGAACACCACAGAATATCCCCCCTCCCAAAGGAAGGAGAGCACCTGGTTCCTGTGGAGACCCATCCTACAGCCCCGGGTGTTCAAGGTTGCGAAGATGACAGGCATGAAGAGGGCTGGGGGGGATCCTTGTGGGCAGGAGTGCTAGCGGCTCCCGTTGGACTCTGAAGCAACCTGCAGCCAGTCCCGAAGGTCACCACGGTGTCATAGAAGCTGCAGGCCCACTGGTAGGCCATGGCATCCTGTTTCCCGATCCCTTTTCCTTCCTTCAATATGGCCCTCATGGCTCGGAGGGTGGGGTGGAAGTCCACCAACACTGCAGGGCGAGCTGCACCCAGTTTCGGGCACCCTGCGTGTCTAGGAGGAAGGCGTGCAGCTCATCCTGCAGCGCTGTGGGGGGGGTCATCCTCTGGCCCGGCCCCCATGGCAGCCCTACAGCCTGTTGGAGCGGGTGCCAGGAGCAGTGGTGGAAGGAAGACAGCAGCCCCAAGTGGGCCGGGAGACGTGAATGTAAAGGTCACTCCCTGGGAACCCTCGAGGGGAAAGGAGTTGATGTCAGGGGCAGCAGAGGCGCAGGTGGCAAGGGGAGGAAGGGAAGGGTCTGGGGGGGAGGGGAACTGGGGCAGGATCGGGAGCAGGGGGGGGGGTGGAAGCTTGGGCAGGGAGAGGGTCAGGGTGAGGAGCAGGAGAGGGGTCAGGGCCAGGATCGGGGGAGGGAGCCGCTGCCCCACCAACCGGGCCAGTGGGGTGCAGTGCCTCCTGACCAGGGCCGGGAGCTGGATGAGCGGATGGAGGGAGTGTTCACCATGGGGCCAGGCCCAGGCACCCCGGTGGTCTTGGCACCAGCGACTTCGGCCCCGGGTGAAGGGGCAGCCAGGCTGGCACCCACAGGGGGTAGGAGGGGCAGCTGTCCCACAACAGAGGAAGGGATGCCCGGGGACCCGCAGCCCGACCACTCGGCCTCGGCGGTCGCTACAGGGGCTGTGGCTGCCTCAACAGGGGTGTTGCTGCTGGCTGGGCAGGCGGTGGGGGGCCCAGGGGTATTCCAGAGATGGCAGCAGGGGCAGCAGTCTGGGAAGGCAGGGAGAGGAAAAATAGGGGCAGCTGGGCACTGCTCCGCTACTGGCCCTCCATGGGGGGAGTCATCTTCCCCCTGGCAGGCTGGGGTCAGACCCAGGGCATTGATCTCATCAAGGATGGACGAGAGTTTTCCCCCACCACCACCACGAGATCCTCCGCAATGGTGACTAAGACAGCAGTAGCTGCGGCACCAGCAGGGGGGCTCAGAGGATAAGGGGCGGGAGGGTTTGCCACCAGGGCTCCCTCGAGGAGGGACTCCAGGAGGGATTTGGTTTGACCCACATCTGCCACCACAGCTTCCTCAGCCGGTGCCACCCACTGGGCTCCGGCAGGGGGCACAGCGAAAGGCCCAGCTCCAGCAGCCCCCTTCATGGTCTTGTAGGGGCTCTCTCCTGCATCGAAAATGAGGGGGAGGGAGCACTGGGTTCCAGCCTTGCGCTTGCTGCGCTTGCCCTGCACGAGCACCCAGCCCTCCAAGGCAGAGGGCCAGTCAGCGGGGGCAGGACCGGGAGACAAGAGCACAGGGTTCAGGACTTGGGAAAGCGGGGCAGGGAAGCGGAGGGAGGGAAGGCCTCCTCCCGGGGCAAGCCCCCTCCGGTGCCCAACAGTGGCGGCCCTGGCTACTTCTCCTCCGCAGGCCCCACCGGACTGCGCCGGTGTTAGGGTGCGCAAGACTTTGTAACGCGAAATCAGTATAGTTTGACAAGAGCAAGGCCCTGAAAGCAATGCTAAGCTTCTGCAACTAGAAAAGCAAGAGTTAAGACCTCTCAGGAGCAGAACCCAGACGCTGCCCTCTGCCCGACTTTAGGCCAGAGGAGGAAGTGCCTTGGGGTCTGGAGCATCCTGAGACGACCACAGACATTTTTTAATGCTTGATAAGCTAAAAGGTTCCTATTTTAGTAATAATAAAGGGGAAGTGAGGCTATGGCTAAGTTCTTTTTGAAGTAAACAACTAACGTCACCTTATTCCAGAAGGTCCCTAGCTAACTACCAATAGACTAATAGCAACTAAGTGTTAAGGCCCAATCCCTACTGGGATTGAGATATACGTCATGTATTACTGGCTAAGGCTTGCTGCAAGGTGAGAGGGGAAAAAGGGTATATCAATCTCCCGAGAGCTTCCCCAAGCGGAGACTCTCCGTGAATCCGTGGAAGCGCTAGCGGATGCCTCGATCAGGCGGTTCCCGTATGCCACCCGCTTAACAGAACGAAGTATGGGTCTCCTCGTTCTTGCAGTGGTAAGCGTCCCTGCACACGTTTAGATAAGGCTAGCTCTCTTATATCGATGGGCCCCCAGGAGTATATTGCTGTAGGTATCCTCTTGGCAGGTCTCTTCCTTGCTTAAGGTTCACTTCTCTGTTCACTAATTGCAGCTGCTGCTGCAGTTGCTCAGCTCATGATAATAATAAGTCCTGTGCCTATAAGTTGCTACTTTATATCCTTGTGGTTAATTGTACTTTCATTGTACTTTTCACCTTAAGACTTGTGCCGGAGCTTCAGTTCCTGTATGGTAAAGGACTCCCGCTCCTGTCTTTCTTATGCTATCATGTAATAAATAAGCACTTTTGACATCCTTTTGCCAGTGTGCTCCAGCCCGCCACCGAGATAAAAATACCGAACACTACAGCCGGGACCTGCTTGCTTGCCCAGGCCCGAGCAGAGATGACATCCCATGACGGAGGAGGAGGGGCAGCCACAGGGACTGGACGGCTAAGAGTGCCGCCGCTGGCCTGGCTGGCGCCCTCCTGTGTTTTGGGGGTCCTGGGCCTCCCTCCTCGCCGTGCCAGGAGGCAGTGTCTCTGGATGTGCTCCGTCATCCAGCAGAGGTAGCATCGGGCCTCCCCCACAGAGTAACAAACCCAGTACCGGGCCCCTTGATGGGGCACCAGGAAAAACCCCTCAAGTGCCTCTTCACTGCACCTGCCGGCGGAAGGAGAGGACATGGCAAGGGGCAAGGTCCTTACAGCCAAGGAGAAGTGGGTTGATGGTGGAGAGGGGCTTCCCCAGGGTGGAGAGGAGAGGCAGAAGGGTGGCGTTAGGGAGGAAGGGCGGGACAGAGGTGAGGACCACACATACACCCAGGTCCTCCAGGGGAGCCACAAGGACGTGGATGTCCCCCACTGCCAAGCCCTTCTCCATTGCCTCCTGGGTGGTGGCCTCAGAGACCAGGAAGAACACTATCTTCCCATACATCTTTGAGGCCGCCACCACGGCCCTGGGCCCCACCACCCATGCTATCACCCGCACGTAGGTTTCCATGTGGGGCGAGGTGGACACCAGGAGGCAACGGACCCCATGCTTCCTGGTGAGGGTGGGAAAGGGGCCCCGGCCCCCAGGGACAGTGCCAGAGGCGGCAGTTTGGGCAGGTGACAAGGTGGCGAGTGGAGGGAGCGCAGCCACCTGGGCATATGCCTTGGATTTGGCGCCACCCCCAGAGTTGGTAGAGGGGACAGCAAGGAGGGGAGAGGAGGAAGGGGAGGAGGCCCCACCACAGGAGATGTTGCCTTCCAGGCAGAGCCCCTGCTATTCTTTTCTTCCCCCAGCCCTTCTTGCCAGCCGATGGCGCATCCCCCGAAGTGGGAGGAGGGGGCGGAAGCCATGGCAGCAGCAGAGTCCCCGGAGTCCCTAGGTGAGTTCACCTCCACTGGCGCCAGTGACCCAGCAGCGGCAGTGAGGCCAGGCGCTGGGGACAGGGACGAATCGTCGGGGCATGAGGGAGGGGTGGGAGCATCCGGGTGGGGTCCCGGCCCCAGGCACACCTGCCATCCTGGGAGTGGGTAGGAGCGGGGGGGGGGGGTGGCAGAGGACGGAAGAGGGAGGGGATGGGGGAGCGAAAAGGGGCAGGGGGAAGGGATGGGGGGAAAGGGGGCAACCACTCCTCCCCACTAGGCTGAGACAGAGGCGATGCACTCACCAGCCCTCAGTGGAACACCGGCTCCTCCAGCTGCAAGGGGAGGATAGGGGGGAGGAGCAAAACCAATGTAGGGAGGTGTGGTGTGCAGGGGAGCCAACTAAAAAAGAGTGGGGCAACTAACGGGGGGCCATGAGCGCCAGGTAGGGCAGTAGCACAGGGGTTGGTGGGGCGGGGCAGCAAGGAAGCAGCTGTGGGCAGCGGAGGGGAGGAGGAGTAGGTTTGGGGCTGGAGCGGGCTGGGGAGGCTCAAAGGCAAACTTCCAAGGCCGGGCGGAGCAGGGCAAACAAACTGACCTGAAGGCCAAATCCAGGAGGGTGGGGCAAACAAACACACACACAGACAAACAGACAAAAAAACCCAACAAACAAACCATGGGGGGGGGGGGCAGCAAGAAGAAGGAGGGGGCTGGTCAGTGGGGGCAGCTACAGGGAAGGGGGGCAGAGAAGGAGAAGGTCAGGGGCACCCACAGGCGGGTAGGGCGAGGGGGGGAGGCAGCAGCAGCAGAAGCAAGGATCCAGCCAAAAAGGCCCTTCCACAGGTGGTGGTGGTGGTGGTTGTAGCGGAGGCGGTGGAGGGGCCACTCATCCACTTGCTCCCTCCTGACCCACTGGGGAAGGCAGGAGGGTCCCAGGCCAGAGGGTCCCCACCCAGCAGCAGCATGGGGTGCAGGGGGGGTCTGGGCCCTGCAGAAGCGTGGCTGATAGGGCCCTGGGCCGGGATGCAGTGGAATCAGGTGGACCTCTGCCCCCTCCCCCCTTCCCTAGCCACCCTGGGAGTTCTTGCTACCCTCTGAGTTTGGGAGACAGAGGATCCCAAGCTCTACCTGCCCTGCCTTCCAGACTATTTTACTAGCCCCACATGTGGGAAGGCTGAGGGCTATAGACTGCTTGCCTGCCCCACCCTGCCTGAGGGCCGGGGGCACCAGATCGCTCACTAGCCCCGCCTGTGGAAAGGCCGGGATTACAGACCCCATATCAGCCCTGCCCTATGAGAGGGCCGGAGGGGTACAGACTGGGAAAGCAGCCTGCCCCGCTAAGGGTCAGGGCTAAAGACTTGTAAACGGGCACTGTTCATTCCCCTAATCATAGAATCATAGAACATTAGAGTTGGAAGGGACCTCAGGAAGTCATCTAGTCCAACCCCCTGCTCAAAGCAGGACTAACCTCAGCTATATCATCCCAGCCAGGGCTTTGTCAAGCCTCAGCTTAAAAACCTCTAAAGATGGAGATTCCACCACCTCCCTAGGTAACCCATTCCAGTGCTTCACCACTCTCCTAGTGAAAAACTTTTTCCTAATGTCCAACCTAGACCTTCCCCACAGCAACTTGAGACCATTGCTCCTTGTTCTGTCATCTGCCACCACCGAGAACAGCCTAGCCCCCTCCTCCCTAGAACCCCCTCTCAGGTAGTTAAAGGCTGCTATCAAATCCCCCCTCATTCTTCTCTTTTGCGGACTAAACAAGCCCAGTTCCCTTAGCCTCTCCTCCTAAGTCCTGTGCTCCAGCCCCCTAATCATTTTTGTTGCCCTCCACTGTACTCTCTCTAACTTCTCCACATCCTTGTTGTAGTGGGGGGCCCAAAACTGGACATAATATTCTAAATGCGGCCTTACCAATGCCGAATAGAGGGGAATAATCACTTCCCGTGACCTGCTGGCAATGCCCCTCCTAATGCAGCCCAATATGCTATTAAAGGAAGGTGTTATGGCTTTCCTCGGAGCCTGGGCCCGAGGAAGGGTCGCACTGCTCCAGCTGTACTGTGCCACAGATCTACACTTAAAAATTAAAGTGCTCAAGGCTGTGAAAAGTATCATGCCCTGAGTGCTGTAGTTAGGCCAAACTAACTCCCACTGTAGGCACAACTAGGTCAATGGAATAATTCTTTGTCAGCCTAGCTACTTCCTCTTGGAGATGTGGATTAACTACATTGGTGGCAAAACCCCTGCCTTCAGTGTAGGAAGCAGCTGCACCCTAGCACTACTGCATTGTAGCTGTGTTGCTGTAATGTAGCCATGGCCCCAGTAAGAGCTGAGGTCTGCTCACCTCCCCTTTTAGATCCATCTTCCAAGTCCCACACCTACTGCAGGTATAGTAGGGTGGAAATGATGGAGCCCAGAGACTCTCAGTAACCCCTTCTTGGCCAGCGTAGGGTTTGTACACCCCATCACCTTCCATGGAAGGCTCACAGCCCCCATTCATGTATGTGGTGCAAAACCTCAGGCTTCTGTTTTACCCGGAGGAGCTGCTGATCACTAGGAAACTTCATCCCTTCCTCCTGGTTGAAGACCTGGCCACAGTGATCCATGCATTTGTCACCTCCAGGCTGGGTCACTGTATTTCACTGTATCTGAACTGAAGCTGAAGATGCTGCCCAGGTACAGAACACAGCTGCCTATCTTCTCTATGAGCCAGGTATGGAGTAGAGAGGTACATTTGTGAGTGGTCAGCAAGGAGGGTAGTTGAATTTGTGTTTGCAGATGAGATTACCCAGGGATAAGATCTAGAAGGAGATGAGAAGGGAACCAAGGACAGAGCCCTGTGGAACCTCCCCATAGGAAATTAGAGAGTTCTTCTCTGAAGGCAGAATTACTAATTTCCTGTTGGGCTTTTCTAGGGTGTTCATCACTAAAGTATCTCAGTGTTCCATCAACATTAATTTATCTTCATAACACACCTGTGAGGTGAGCAGGTATTCTCTCCATTTTACATCTGGGGAGCAAAATCAGAGATTAAAATCAAGTCCCCACTGATCTGGAGTGCCCAATTCATGAAAACAAGAAACTGATTTTTCAGAGTGTTTAATATTGTACAGCACTTTATATGTTCAAAGCACAGTGTGGCAGATGTGCTAATACCCTGGACAAACCTCATTGAATTCAGTATTTTAGGAAAATGCAAGCGTTTATGTACTGTTGATGGACTGTATACATTTCCATGGAGGAGGGGGACCACAGCCCTCCAGGAACAGAGCAGTGAGGTAGATTCATCGGGCTGTAACACTTCCAAACAGTTAGCATCACGCGGAGAGAGGTTCACAGACAGTGGTTCAAACTGGTTCTCCAAGGACCATGTGACAGGTCCTACGCACTGCTCACTTGGTGCCTCCTCCTGGTCATTCTGGGGAATAGTTCACAAAATTGATAACCTTCTCATGGTTGCATGCCATCTCTCCACTTCTCTCTGGGTCTGCAGCACTTCTCTTGCTCCATGAGTTGTTGCCACCTTTTCGTGACTTAGCCCTCTGGCCCAGTCACTCTACACGTTTGGTATCAATGTCTTTCCTCACCAGTCCTAGGCAGACTTCCCAGTGGCTGGCAGGGGAACCTGGGTCCATCCTCTACTCTGGCTTCTGGCTCAGGGACCCTCTAGCCAGCAGTCAAAGACTGTTCCCTTCTAGACCTCACTGCCTTCCCTTCAGCCCTGTCCTGCCTTCCTGGTCTTCCCATTCTCTGGGTTTGCCAGCCCAAAGACACCTCCCTTCTCCCAGGGAGTGACTGTAATTTTCCCAGCAGCCCCTCTTCTGCTTCCAATTTCCTGTCTTTACAGTTCTTGCCCGGCTCGTTCCTCCTCATCTGGGCTCTCAGTCAGTCATAGGATTGCTTAAGCCACTTGATTTCCCTCAGCTGTGACCTGTTGGTTAATTAGTCCCCCGTCTTAGTCTTCATTAACCCTTTCAAGGCAAGTATGGGATGAACATCCCATCACAGACTAATAGATATGGAAAGTATTTTTGGCAGCTATAAACATAAACAAATAATATATAACTGATGGAAGAAAGGGAAAGTAGATACCAATGAACATAAACCAGAAGTTAGGAATTGTATAAAATGGATAAGGGAAGCAAAGGGACACAATGACCGTTTTGAGTTCAACCCAGACCAGTAAGGATTTGGATCAGTGCCTGCCCTGCAATTCTGGATGCCTTAAATGCTATGCTGCTGTGAGGCACTCACTGGCTTCCTCTTGCTTTGTCCGAAATAGATTTTCCCCGAGGGGTACCTCTGTGGATGAGTCTGGGGCCTGGTCTACACTGGTAATGGAGGTCTATGTAACGTCACTTATGTCGATCTCTGAAAGCCTGCGTCTACACTGGTATGGCAGTTCTGTCGACTTAAACCGTGACAAAGGTCTACATAATAAAACCACTTCCGCAAGTGTAGCGCCTATATCGATTTTATTGGGTCAATTTTGCGTCAGTATAGACAAAGCGTAACATAATTCGACATTAATGGCCTCCGGGAAGTATCCCACAATGCACTGTTGTGACCACTCTGGACATTCACGCTCTGCTGTTATGTGGTCACACTACCCGGCAATGACCCCTCACCTCATGCCCTGGGAAAATTTGAATTTTCATTTCCTGCACAGCCAGCATGGAGAGAGCTTTGTCGCTGGACTCCTCATGGCTACTTCAAGGCCCAAACGCGCTGCAGCATGGAGTCGACCAGAGGTCTTAGATCTCATCGGTCTGTGGGGTGAGGAGTCCATTATGCCTCAGCTCAGAGCCAACAAAAGGAATCTGTACATTTATGGGAAGATATCCCAGGGCATGCTGGAGAAGGGACACAACAGGGACATGCAGTAGTGCCACGTGAAGATCAAGGAGCTGCGGCAGTCATATCAGAAAGCCAGGGAAGCTAACAGCCGTTCTGGCTCCTCACCCAAAACATGCCACAGAGTGCACAGCCACTTGAATTCAGTTCTAGAGTCCTACAAAAATCTACTCCGACCCACTCAAATGGGATGCCCACTAGTGGGAGAGAAACCAAGGGGACCTGTGGGCCAGTCTGGGGCCCACTAATTGGCATTCTGGGCAGGACAAACAATAATCCTTGATAAATTCCCAGCCAAAAGAACTAGGCCAGTATCCTCTCCTCCGTTTTCTTCCACTTCCACATGGTTAGACAAGGTATATCATGGGCCAGTTTTAATATCTGGTTCTGATATGGCCTGGGGACTAGGAACTGGTCTCTACAGGCTCCAGTCTGTTTGTCTCGGATCACCCTCAATAGGAGATCCCCTTTGAATTCAAAATGGGGGTCCTGGAAGTCCAGGACAAGGTCAGCCAATATCCCATTCTTCCTAGCCTGTCGGCTGAACGCTGAATATTCCCTCTGACTCTGAATAAGTCAAGCCCTTGATCAGGCATGTGTTCTCCTGGGATGGGTTAGGGTCATCCCATTCTGGTGGGGGAATCCTGGGGAATTCAAAATTACACTGCATACTAGTGGCCTTCCCCAATCTCTTCCCAGGAACCCCTTGGACTCTGAGTGCTTCCCTGCTGGCTCGACGCCATTCCCAACATGACTTGGGCCTTGGACCAAACAGCTCAGGATCAGAAGAGAGGAGGACTTCCTCTAGTTTATCTTCCCCCCTGATGCTGAGAGCAGGTTCTGATCCTGCCTTAATCGCTGTCTTCAAAAGACTGGTTAAAGCTCCAGCTCAGCCTAACACCACCAGGTAGGGACGATGCCAAATTACAATCACCATCAAGTCGGCTTCTTGGTCCCCCATGGTCAACCTAACTTTGACTGGGGGGAAGGGATGAGCATCTCCATGAATGCAGCCCATGTTCACCCATTCTGCACCCTGCAGATCCCCAGGAGCTATCAACTGCTCCTGACAAATGTCTGTCCTGAACCAGAATCACTAGGCCCAGCACTGTGATGCACCCCTTCAGGCTGAGGTGATTCCCCTGGGTTTCTGAAGCACAGGCCTGGACATAATCACATTGCATTTAGGCCCAATCTTTATATCTGTGGCCTTCCTGCCTACAGGAAAAGCAAATTAGGGGACCCGCCTTTCTTTCCATCAGGGCCCCCACTACTGCTGGCCCTTCAAGCGTGATCCCTGACATGTTACTCAGGCTCCTAGACCTCTCCTGTTAGGGTGCTATCTCAGGGGCCCACAATTCCCAGGACCATTGTGAGGTCCCAGCCACTCACTCAAAGGTCTCTAAGAAGGCCTCGGGGTCATCTAGTTCCATGTTAGTGAGGGATCCTCTCTCCTACATTGGTAGCCATGATCCTGCACAAACCTGTTGGGCCTGGGGGTCCCAAGCCAGGAGTTTGAGCATGAACTGCTGCTGTTCCTTCTGCTGCTCCTGTTGGAACTGCTGCTGGTATATTTGTAGCTGCTGATGTTGCTGCTCTGTCAGGATCTGTTGCAGTTCCCGGTGCTGCTGCTGCTCTCCCATCCATTTCCTCAGAGTGGCAAGATCCATGCTTCTCCCTAGGAGACACTAGGCCCACATTCTCCACCCTGCGTTCACACTCACAAGTGCCATAGTCACCAGCTGGGAACAATCAGCCACACCCAGGTTAGCTTTCTGTCCCTTTGTTCAGAGCTCTATTTATTGTCTTCACAAACAAGGCAGAAAAGTCACAAAGCCAACTGTCTGGTTAGGGGCTTAATAGCGCCCATGTAGCACCCTTTCTCCCCAAGGTCAGGCACCCCTCTGGGATGTGGGAAATGCATGTTTGAATCCCCACTCGGTCTGATTTGGAGTAAGGAGTGGAATTCAGGCCTTCTGTCTCCCAGGAGAGGGCCTTAATTGCTGGGCTATGCAGTACTTTGGGGTAGGGCCCTCTCAATCTCTTCTATTGAAACTGTTCCATTTTATATCAATAATTAAATATCCACTGGGCCACAAAGCGAGTCAGACTAGTCAGTGTTACAATGCCTAGGAGCTGAGAGAATCTAGCTCGATGGCTTTGTAGTCAGGTCCCCATCCAAAGGCCAGTGGACACAGTGTCTCAGAGTCCCATCTAAGGGACATCAGACACAACATGCCAGGGGTCAGGAGTTCCGTCCAGGGATTTCTAGGGCTTAGGAGCCCCATTCATGAGGTGACTAGACTCTCAAACCTGGCCAAAAGGATGCACCCTTTGAGAAGCTGCCTGGGTGTCTTTTCTCTCTGTTGGCCCCTGAATGATTCTCCTTTGCTCCCTTTCTCTGTTTTGGCCCATCTGACCCCTCAGTAGGTAAACACCTCCCTAGTAAGCCAGGGTAGTTCGGGGCCAGAGAGGCCTAATTTGGCTTGTTGCCAGTTGTTGGCAATATTAGTTTTTTCTCAAGGTTTGTATAATATGCACAAGGTGATACTTGCAAATTAATGAAATATGTAACTATAAATATTGTCTCTGCATGCAAATTGTTATTTATTCTGTTACAATTTTAGCAGCATACCCAGCCAATGTTCAGCTCCAGAGCCCTTTTTATCGGAAAGCTTACAAAACTACCAACTGACTTCAAAGACTTTCTACTTTGGGCTGGGTGGCCACACTCTATGCCTTTGGCTGATAGCATAGTCCCCTTGGTTCTATTTCAGACTCCTCCACTAATTTTGGATGACATATTTTTGAGTGCTCAGAAGTTGCATAACTCTGCTTCTACTGAAGTCAAGAGTAAAACTGCCAATGAATCCAGTGGGAACAGAGCTAGTCCAATGCCAATTGCTTTTTGAAATTCCCCCCATGGCAGTGTGACCTCACTGAACCTTCCAGTGCCTCAGTTTCCCCATATAAACAATGGAGATAATGGCACTTATCCACCTTTGGAAAGTGCTCTGAGATCCTTGACTCATGGGATTCCATTTCATGGGTATTATTTGCTATAGTATTTTGGTATTTTTCTGCTTCTGAACCTGGTCCAAAGTGTGGAGTGCAGGGATGTGCGAAAATGAGAACAAAGAAACACACCCAAAAATGGTGGCACTTCTCAGCCACAGAAATAGTGCTGGTTGCTGGGACTAAGTTTAGTTTCAGTCTGGGGCAAGGAACAAGTTCATTCGTATTATATCTGAGCCCGTTCCTCCACCCAAAGGTCATTTAGAAAAACAATAGCCCATTTTCTGTAGTTTACAGGACAGAGGTATTTGTTCTGCACTATCTTTTAAATCAGAATGTAAATGGGTTTAGTTTGACACATGGGACAGTTCTCATTTCTAAGTACAAACACCCGGATTATGTGTTATTTCTGTGAGGTTTTAAGGACGGACCTTTAAAATTATGCATTTCACTATTTAGTAAAGGATCACATTTACATGAAGCTATTTAAAGAACAACAAGGGCTTGTCTACACTTAAACAGCGCTGCAGCTGCACCACTGTAGTGCTTAGTGAAGACGCTACCTGTGCTGACAGGAGAGCTTCTCCCATCAACATAGTGCTGCCTATTCCGGCAGTTAGGTCGGCATCACTATGTCACTCAGAGGTTTTTCCACACTCCTGAGCAACGTAGTTATATCAACATAAATTGCGCTAGTGTGGACCAAACCTGTGACTGGGAGTTTAGAATCTTGTCTCTCTGGCTCTCTCCATGCCTTAGGTTGACAGAAACTCTATTTTCCTGCAGGGGACACTGCTGCTTAATTCTGGACAAAATCAGAGCTGGTAGGTAGGTGCAACATCAGGAAACACATTACAGAAAAGGGGAAATCTGGAGCGGCATGAAAATGCTGTCTACAAAACAGGGAAACAGTCCCTCTGTATTTCATGAGGCTTCAGTTAATTTGTTCAAGTGTTTGCATCAAACTGAAAATAACTTTATTTTTTTAAAAATGTAACAGTAAATGCCCTCAAAATATGTTAATTGTATGAATAGATGTGTATGACATTAAACTTTGTCCTTGTTAAAAATTTGCTTTATTAGCAAAGTCCTTCAGTTACCAAACGACAAAGTGACTTCACTGTTGCAATTATCAGGAAAATATTCCAAGTCCAGAACTGTTTGAAATATGTCTTATGAATTGTAAGATATTTGACTATTTATTCTGTACATGATTCATACTGTTGGTCTAGTACTTTGTCCTGTTTGAATGTGAAGTTCACATAAGGCTAATGTAGAGGTTGTATTGCCACTTTAAATGGCATCCTCTGGAGTTTTGATCCTACAGAGTTGTTTCACATGAAGCAGAGTATGACTCATGTTAATGGAAATGGTAAAGAAGATTTTTTAAAAGAAATATCTCGCAGTTAAATTAGTTTAGACAGCATGACATCAGAGAGTAATTAAATGGGTTTTTGCTGGAATTCCATTTTCAATTCCTGAGTTCAGGTTTGTAAAAAATTTCTAAGCACCTGCAGGTCTGTGTGTGTGAAATATTTTCACTGGAAAGGATTCAAAACTTATAAAAAAAAAAAAAAAAAAAAAGAAACTTGTAACACAGAGGCAGCATTACGCCATTCTTCCTTCTTGGAAAAAAAAAAAAAACCCTCAGATTTAAACAAGACTCCTTCAAGCTTTCAGTCAGTTTTACAGAAGAAAAGGGGGTGGTAAACCTTCTCTTTTCAAGAATAAGTTCTTTTTAGCTGCTAACTGAGGCCAGAGGAAGATTAGATCTGAATAAATGAGCATTTCCACTATGGGACTGGATACAAATGTTAAACAAACAGATTTAAAGTGTTTTAAGCTTAAAAGAAAACTATTTCTGCTGACTTCAGGTTTTAATTTCTTTCATGTTTTCTTATGCCAAACTGGAGGAACCTTTTCTGATTTTTCCTTTAGTGGCATCCAAAGGAAGACCAGAGGATGAAAATCTTGCACTTTCTCACTTTACTGCTTTGGCATTTGACTTGGTTTCACCTGGTTCTTGTTTCTGTAGTATTGAATAATTCCGAAGCAGGTCAGAGTAATCCAGGATCCAAGTTAGGATTGTTAAAAGCAGAAGGAAAAGAGACGAATCCCTCGCCAAGGGTAGGTACCTTTAGGACTGGAAACCATGGATATAGTGCTGGGACCTTAAAGGCTAGAGCTAAAAGCAATACTGTTCAAGCTGGAGCTCAAGCTAAGAGCAATGAATCAAAGAAGAGTCTTTCTAGAGAAAGGACCACAGACACAAAGGTAGGGCAGTCCCCAAACAGACAATCTGGAGTAAGGACAGTAACCCCAAAGGTTCAGAACCCTGACAGTAAAGCCTCGCTCAAAAAAACTGGCACAGGTAATACTGATGCCAGTTCTTACAAAACCAAAAAGACTAAAGAGCCTGGAACCCAAAGGGACCCTAAAGAGACTTTCAAACACCCTCCAATAACGCCACATGAATACATGCTCTCCCTCTACCGGACTCTCTCAGATGCCGAAAGAAAAGGCATTAATGGAAGTGTAAAACTGGAGACTGGACTTGCCAATACAATAACAAGTTTTATAGATAAAGGACAAGGTAAGAAAGGAGCTACAACATTTATGAGAGAGAGAGAGAGAGAGTGTGTGTGTGTGTGTGTGTGAGTGAGACGTCAGTATGTGTGTGTGCATGTATGTATTGTTAACTGAAAAATTATCATCATTATTAAAGGAAAATAGCTTGATTGATTCAAATGTAATCAGAATCATGCAACTCAGGCAATTTGTCTTTGCAGTTTAAGCTCAGAAGACTCTTCTGACAGCAGGACATAGTACTTGTATGCTAGCTAAGCAAAACGTTTAGGGACAGATTTTCAAAGGCTTTCAAGTCCTAAGGATGCAAGCTAGGTGGCTAATGGGATTTTCAAAGGCACTGAACTGTTGAAATGAATGGGTGTGAAATGCCTAGGTGGTTCTGAAAACCCAGTAGGTGCCTATCTGTATCTTTAGGTGCCTAAACACCTTTGAAAATCTGACTGAGGCTTTTTTCATACTTAAACTACAGTAGTTGGTAACATTTAATTTTATTTCTTGTTAACCATATGTCTAAAGGCATATGGTGCTGTAAAGACAGTGCTACTTCTGTGCTTTTCCAGGAACAAAACAAAGAGCTTCTTTGTTAAAATGCTGGCCTCTTCAAGGGGAGACCTGAGAATCTGTGGCACGAGTTTCTGATTGTGGAAAATTTTGAGAAAATTAAGCTAGCCTAGTGCACCTCTTCCTCCAATAAATTAACAGGCTTCATTTCCTGTTTATCAGTTAGCTCTTCTTATTGGTGAGATGTTCAGTGTCACAGATCAGGTGGTCACCTTACTGCTCAAGTAGGGCAATTAGAGATTAGTGCTGCTCCTCACAATTTCTCCCCACAATGTTAGGATGAGTTTTTTCAGGGATTTTGGTGAGTATGGCTGGTGCCTAGGAGAGCAGCTCCTGGGAATGCTTTGGATGAGGTAGCAATGATGAGGCTGTCACTGACAATCCAGTCCAAAAAGGAGACTCAGAAGGCTTTTAATTATAGCAATTTGGCCGCTGTAGGGAAATGGGATGCTGTTTAGCAGAGCTGCATTCCAGATGAAATACTTGATTCTCCTTTGGAAGGCAATGCTAATGTAACAGAGTGAGTTTAAATAGCCATGTTTCTTAATAGTGCTTCTTATGAACCTTACCAGATAAATGAAATGATGGTTCTGGGGGATATATTTTTTTCCCTGTCAGAATAAGTTGTGAGCCTTGTGTAGCTAATAAGGCAGTTGTCTTAGTGCCTGGCAATTCCTGGACAATTTTGGTGTTAAAGGACAAATTAACCATTGTACTGTCTGTTGGTGAAATTCACCCCTGTGCAAGGGGCCAGAATGAGGTCCGGCACCACTTAAGCCCCACTTCAGTCCAATTGCAAGGATGTAAGTGGTGACTACGCACTGACTGCTCACATAGAAGGAGAAATCTCTGCCAGTTGACTAATTGCTACTTTGGGGCCAGAAAACACACATAGGTGAGAAGATTACATTTCTTTGGCTGAGAGAAGAAGAGTTCAGAATACCATTTCACTACTGAATCATTGAGGTCCTCTGAGTCTCAGTTCAGAACAGATTTTTATGATTGTGTACATATTGGTTAAAAGACTCTTTATTATGATTTCCAAGACTGTGGGCTAGTAGCAAGTGACCTTGGGAGTTTATGAGCAAACTTCAGAAGTAACAAGCAGAGTTTTAGAACTAATACTCATTCATATTTACAATAAACTTAAAAGTGTGTGTTGTTTTTGTTTTGTTTTAGATGACCGAGCTCCAGCCCTAAGAAAACAAAAATATATTTTTGACATCAGTGCATTAGAAAAAGATGGTTTGTTGGGAGCAGAGCTGCGGATATTAAGGAAAAAGCCCTCTGATTCCTGGAAGCCTCATTCTCCTGGAAAGACTTCCCAAGTGAAATTGTTCAGTTGCCCCACAAACAGACAAGCAGCAACTCTCCTGGACTCTCGCACAGTCAGCATTGCAGATACACCAAAATGGGAAGTGTTTGACATTTGGAAACTTTTTAGGAATTTTAAAAACTCTGTTAACTTGTGTTTTGAACTAGAAGCTTTTGATAGAGGGAGAGCTATTGATTTAAGGAGTATGGGCTTGAACAGAACAGGAAGGCAAGTCAATGAAAAGGCTCTCTTTTTGGTATTTGGGAGGACCAAAAAAAGGGACCTGTTCTTCAATGAAATCAAGGCGAGATCAGGCCAAGATGACAAAACTGTTTATGAATACTTATTCAATCAGCGGAGGAAGAGAAGAGCTCCTCTAGCAACGAGGCAAGGGAAGAGGCCCAACAAGAATCTAAAGGCAAGGTGTAGTAGAAAAGCTCTCCATGTGAATTTTAAGGATATGGGCTGGGATGACTGGATAATAGCCCCTCTGGAATATGAAGCTTATCACTGTGAAGGGCTTTGTGAATTTCCTCTTCGATCGCATTTGGAACCAACCAATCATGCAGTTATCCAAACGTTAATGAACTCAATGGACCCAGAATCTACTCCTCCAACTTGCTGTGTTCCAACCAGATTGAGTCCTATTAGCATTCTTTTTATAGACTCTGCAAATAATGTGGTCTACAAACAATATGAAGACATGGTAGTGGAGTCATGTGGTTGTAGGTAGCAGCACAATCCCTCACATTAATACATTAACAAAGATAATTATAGGAATTGACAAGAACCTCTTCTCAAACAAGGGAAACTAATCTTCTTAGCCCTTACACAAGTATGTTTACAATGATGGTAACAGGAAACAACCTGCTAAAATCTCACTGTGTCTGTATGTCTCTTAGCTGTGGACACATTTTAGCAGTAGTTCAATAGTGTCACATTCCAAATTTAGCCCAGAATGGAGCTTTGAGTAAAGAATTCCATAATCACAAAAGAATTGTTCTCACTGAAGATCACTTCCAAGGAAATTAAAATTTGATACCACAAAAAGATCTGCTGTTTTAATCCCTGAGGACAGTGATAAATGTAAGGTCAATAACATACAGATACAACCCTACATAACCTTACTTTTCCTTTAAATGTTGTTCTTAAGATTGAATATCCATGTTTGAGTGCCGCTTCCAATATCTTCATCACCATGTCCATTAGGGAGTGTTTGAAAAGAGTCCTAATGTCTGTAAGAGAAAGTAATGTCCCTAAACACTCAGAGCTTAGTGTAAATAGTTACACTGTAATATGAACTTTTCTGATTAGCTCTTAAAATTGCGTATATGAAAAAAAATCATTAAATATAATACGTTGATTTAGTATTAAGTTGTACATGGAGCTAGATAAATGCAGGAGCATATTTGTTTCAATGTATGTTTTATTCCAAGCTTCATCTCTTTCTTAAGTATCCACCCTATCCATTGTTACGTTGCAAGTTATATTACTCTGTATAAAGTTCAAGCTGTTCTCAAGTGCTCATAGTAAAATTACTCAATAACAGCATAAAATGTAATAAATTATTGACCCAGTACTATGGTGTTTCTAGCTGTCCTAATCGGCACAATTATAATTTTACTTACATCGTTTGCTTTGAATCTTTTTGTACAATAAATACAATGGAAAGGGACCTTTCAGGAAGATGGGGTGCTAGAGCTGTCAACGCCATGTTTGTGTGTGTACCTTTGGTTGCTTTCAGTTGCACTTGTTCACTGTGGAAGTGTCAAAAGAAATATCTACTGAGAGAATGCATGATGGTAGGATGTGGGCTAAAATGTTTATTGGTCTGAGTTTGGGGTGAGAGTGATGACTGCAAATGAGTGCCATTAACCTTTACTTCACTGAATTTTGTGTATGCTACAACTCTTTTAGAAATATTTTAGGATATGAATTTGTCTTGGGACTATATTTTTTTGTATCTCTCTACTGTGGATCAATGGATTGGAGAAGAGGCCCACTCTACCCACATCACCCCATGTGCTGCAGTGAGGTGGAGTAGTTGGCACAGAAGCTGATTTCTGCTGGCTTTATGCCAGGTGAGTGCCGCCCCTCAAGCGAAATATAGTGAAATTCCAATTCCATTGTGCTGCCTCTGCAACTCAGAGGGGCCTGATCATAACAGAGAATCTGGCAAACTATTGTGGGTAACTTCCCAATGTATGATTCCTTTCCAATCATATAAAGCTGCTGCTTCTACCTGCAGTATTGAATATCATGCACCCTGGGCCTTGTGCCAGTGTGATTTTTTTTTACGGAGCTGGGGTAGATGAGAATTTTACATTCGGGGACTAAAGAAGGAAGCACCACTTGACAGCAGATTGATATACATTTTAAAGTGGTGGCTGCTTGAAGCTGCTCAGGGCTTTGTAATATTAGAATAAGTCCTGGGCGAGTGGATAAGTGAGCAAAAACCAGGTGACATAGTTAAACATGCATGGCTCTGCAGTTTATCCCATAGTTCTGAAATCTGCCTCATGGCTATCATCCACACACACAAGTGTTCTATATTCTAGTAGCCATGAGAAAAAGGAAAATGACATTGTTCTGTGTGTATTATGTAAACAGGCTTGCTGAGCATACATAAGGATTTTTTGTATGGATGGGTAAATTGGTTTGTCTAAAAGAACCCAAACATTCACCCATCCCTTGGACTGACACCAGCACAACCCTTTCCTGATGTTAGAAACATTTGGTGAAATTTCTTCTTCCTTTTGGTGGAGCTTGTTGGCAGTTCCGGTCAAGCCCATAACAGGGCAGGAAGCAGAAGGAGCCCAGTACCACAGCAAAACCCACTCTTGAGAGATTTGCAGCCCAATCATGTAGATCAAAGAACTACAGAATCATGTACATTAGATATGAGCAAGACCAGCCTGTAAGATTGCTTTGTGTGTCCATTTGTAGGTTAAATACAGCCTCATTTTCCCCTTCCTTAATTTCATCTCCCAGCTCCTAATTTAGATAATTTGAATAAGCAACTGCTTGGAGCTTCTTCAAACCAAACCTCTGAACTTACCTCATCATTACCTTTCACTACAAAGTTGGAATTTTTAGGTGAAATTACGACGAAATTCCCGAAGAGTTGAAAAGAGCATTTCAGGCTCTTGCTCACAGGTCCAGTTACTTTTGCATGTCCACCTGCCTTTGCCCCCTGAACCTGCACTCCCTTTGTGAAAAGTGTCTGCCCCACATGTACTTTTGTCACAAACATTGCATCAAAAGAAGGCAAGAAGAAACATTATACCAGGGAGCATGGCTGTAGGAGACATGATGGCTACAAGCATGAATCGGAGAGAGACATGGATTATATTTTTGTGATGCTATAACCCTATAACAATTCTTCTTGACACTATCCCTTTCTGCCAACCCCCCACCCTCATTCTGACGGCCATGCTTCCTTATGCTGAGCCTCCTGCTGCAGCGTGCTCCTCTCATGCCTCTTGCTACTGTGTTGCATACGCCATGCCTCTGCACATGGCAGATCAAGGCATAGAGAGGACACGGATAAAATTTGCGGATGATACCAAGCCAGGAGGGGTTGCAAATGCTTTGGAGGATAGGATTAAAATTCAAAATGATTTGGACAAATTGGAGAAATGGCCTGAATAAATAGGATGAAATTCAGTAGGGGCAAATGCAAAGTGCTCCACTTGGGACAGAAGAATCAGTTGCACACATACAAAATGGGAAATGACTGCCTGGGAAGGAGTACTGCAGAAAGGGATCTGGGGTCATAGTGGATCACAAGCTAAATATGAGTCAATAGTGTAACACCATTGCAAAAAAAGCAAACGTCATTCTAGGATATATTAGTAGGAATGTTGTAAGCAAGACACAAGAAGTAATTCTTCCATTCTACTCCGTGCTGATTAGGCCTCAAATGGAGTATTGTGTCCAGTTCTGGGTACCACATTTCAGGAAAGATGTGGACAAACTAGAGAAAGTCCAGCGAAGAGCAACAGAAATCATTAGAGGTCTAGAAAACATGACCTATGAGGGAAGATTGAAAAAACTGAGATTATTTAGTCTGGAGAAGAGAAGACAGATGGGACATCATAAAAGTTTTCAAGTACATAAAAGGTTGTTACAAGAAAGAGGGTGGAAAATTGTTCTCCTTAACCTCTGAGGATAGGATCAGAAGCAATGGGCTTAAACTGCAGCAAGGATGGTTTTGGTTGGACATTAGGAAAAACTTCCTAACTGTCAGGATAGTTAAGCACTGGAATAAATTGCCTAGGGAGGTCGTGGAATCTCCATCATTGGAGGGTTTTAAGGACAGGTTAGACAAACACCTGTCAGGAATGGTCTAGTTATTACTCAGTCCTGCCTTGAGTGCAGGGGACTGGACTAGATGACCTCTTGATGTACCTTCAGTCCTACACTTCTATGATTTTATGATTTCCTGCTGCCACACTTCCTGTTACTGTATCTCTCTTTTACTGTCATATGCTGTCGAGAAGCTTGTGAACAGTATCTTCTGGACTCAGAGCTGGTATTATGGAAGCACCAGGTGAAGTTCCATAGTTAAGACTGAGATGAATTCTCCAGTTAAAGCAATCCTCCCCAAATTTACAACAATTACTCTCTGGGAACAGAATGAGTTTTCTGAGAATTTACAAGAAAATCCATTAGTTATTTTACAAGTTAAAGTTAATTTTTGAGAATTTTGAGAATTTGAGAAATTTAGCACTCTGTGTTCAACTCTTTTTCTGTCCCAAATGATCTCAGTAATTTAATTACAAATTATTCAGACGTCCCATATAGTTAAAATTTGGTGAAATGTGTAGGCTACTTTTGAAGAAATATTGTTATGAGCTGGGTGGAACCTTGTTATGAGTTGAATTAAAATCCCCACCTAAGACAAAAGGAGTGTGTGAACCTGCCCCAGAAATTTTGACTAAATATTGTTTTGGTAGTTGTGTGTATAGGGGGGAAGGCAGAACAGAAAAACTGGAAGAGAGAACGAGAGAAGGAGAGAAACAGCCGAGCATAAATGAGCAGCTGAAAGCATGGACGCTGACCATGGAAGAAAGCTGAGGAGAGGTTTTTGCATGAGGTGAGCACACTAAAAAGAGTACTTTTGATGGTGTGAACAAAAAAAGCTGTTTCCTGCTGTTTGATTTCTTTTGCATTCAGTGACACAGGACTTTGTACATTCGTTGTAAATAAACAAAACTGCATGAAAGAAAATACCAGACTTGATCAATTTCTACTTTCAACTGGGACATCCCCAGAGCCCCAAAACTTTGACTAGCTGCTTAGGCCAGAAAGGAGCCTCACTGGTGCTGTGAGGAGTGGGGTCCAGGTTGCCAGGAGGGAAGTTGGGAGCTGGCACTCCTGTTGAACTGAGATAGAGCAAATGATAGCAACACGTGCAGAAATCAAAGATGGCCAAAAGAAATTGAAACAAGACTTAAAACCGGTCTCGAAGGCTTCATAAAGGAATTAAAGCAGCATGTGGAGGATTCCCAGAAAGGGCTGAGGGTTGACTTGCAGGTGGAGGTCAAATCTCTGTTGGAGCAACTACTACAAAATATCCAGACAGGTTGGGAAACCAAGCTGCAAAGCTTCCAGGCTGGAATAACAAGACAGATCCAAGAGGTGACCCGCAACCTAACTGCCATCAATCAGCTGTTCTTCTGTGAAATAGTGGGGAAAAGGCAAGCATTAGCCAGCTTGGAATATGTTAGCAGAGATGAGCTGCAGCAAGGACGTAAGGTGATGAAAATTCAACTCCAGAAGCAAATTAAAGGGTCACAGATCACAGTGAAAGACAGCCACCTGGATGAGGAATTGAACCAGAAACATAGCATGGGTCAGACCGGACATTTACAACAGTCTTCTACCCTGTTTGTAACCCACAGAGGCCCAGAGGGGAAAGGTCTGGCCGTCCCAGTTCCAGTGATGCAAAAAACTCCACTAGCTTTGAGGAAAAACTCCCTGGGAGGCTTATTGGGCTCAGTTTAACATTATAGCATAAATCAATGGCTGGGAAGATGGGCAAAGAGAGAGGTTACTAGCAGCCAACAGTAGTGACCCAGCTCTGATGGTGCTGCAGAACTTACTGCCAGAAAAGATACTAAGATATTCCAACCTGCTCCAAGCCCTGGATATGTGGTTTGCAGCTAGTCATCAATCTGAACTGGCCAGGGCACAGCTAAGGATTAGATGGAGAAGGAAAGGCAGCTCACCTGAACTGGCAGAGGACTGTGGAAACTTGTTTTCCTGGCATCTCCAAATACCACCAAGGCCTTCCAGGAAATGGGCCAATTTATAGATGCTCAGTTGGACTTGGACGTGCACATCAAGAACAGTGAAAGAGGCTGTGCCATTTCCTACAGAACTTGAATCTTTTCTTGCAGCAGTTTATCATAAGCAGAAGCAGCTGCTAGTGATGGAGAAGCTGATCCCCATGAGCCCTGTAAGTACAACTTTGTTTCTAATCTGTAGGGTTAGAGGGGGGATTTCTGGTCTGGTTCATGACCCTATTGATAGGCATGCCAACTTTCTAATTTCCAAAAACCCTACTCCCCGGCCCCACCTCTCCCCCAGGTCCCTGCCCCACCTCTTTCCCAGGCCCTGCCCCTGCCCCAGCTCTCCCTCTCCCCCATAGCTCACTGTTCTCCCCCTTCCTCATCACTGGACCTTCTCCACATCTATCCCCCGCCCATCTGGGCTCCCTATGCCACAGGCTGGGACTGGAGCCAGCTGCCTGCCTGCCCATGAGATGCAGGTAGGAGGCAGCCCTGGCAGAGCAGGGGCTGCTGCAGGTTGATGATCCAGCACCTTCCCCACTCCCCTGCGGTAACTGAACTTTTGGTATCTGCTCACTACCTATGACTGGATACTGCCAAGTCTCCTTTTAGACCAGATTTTCCAGGCTGGCAATCTACCTGATCGATTAAGAGCAATGATAAAACTGGTTTTTAAAACAGGGGAAATTGGCAATAACGCAAAAATGAAAGGAAAGTAAAATGCTAGTAGTGCGACAACATTGGCCACAAAAAGAAGGATTCTTATAAATTTGAGGCAGGCCAAGATGCAGTATAGCAAGTGCCTAGTGAAAGCCTCTCTTCCAGCTTGGGAACTGGAGGGACACCAGACTGAAGGGACAAAACTTGGGGATACAAAGATGAGCCCCACTGTTTTTGTTAAAATCTGGGCAGCTCAACAACAACAATGGGAGGTTGGCTAGTGCGTGTAATAGGACCTGTGCTGTGTATAGGGATAATTGACATCAACTCATAGAGAACAGTCATTAGACCAGACATGGTAAAAAAGCTAGGGAATAGGAGATCCCAAACTTACTTGCCTAATTGGCTGCAAATGGAGACAGTGACTGGGGCAAGACCACATGTCCAAAAACTGGGAAAACTGAACCTCCAAAATTTGAGCAAGAAGTCTGGGTGGCTGAAATAGCTAGAAGAGCTGGGAGGCTGTACTGGTAAAAGGACAGGAGAAGACTGTGCTGGAGAGCCAGGGCACCATGAGGGAAGCCAAGGCTGTGCTGGAGAGCTTGGACGTGGCGAAGGATGGCAGGGATGTATATGTTGCATGGACTGGTGGGACTATGCTGGGGAATTTTGGACAATAGTTGTGGGACTTTTGTGATATTTATGTGCATGGGACTCTTGTAATAAATGACCCCTACAAGGACTGTTTGCCCTCAGAAAGACTCTGTGGACTATTCCTGGGGATTCTGAATGAGGGAAACTGAGGCAGGTGTGTGTCATGCTGTATCCTGCAGCAGGAGAGCTCGCTATGTGGGGCCACCCAACGGCAGAAACTGAACCAACAGAAATGTGAATTGTTCCAAAAAAAGGTAATTTACTGGGGTTCACAATTAGTGAGGAGGGAATTTCCATTGACCAAAAGAATATTCAGGCTGTGCAGGGTTACCCAACACCCCAGGCAATCCCAGATAGGCAGGGTTTTATAGAGCTCTGCTCCTCTTACAGAAAGTTCATTGGTGCATTTGCTAATATTGCAGAACAATTGCACAGGTCAGGTGAGAAAGCAGACACCATTTCAGCAGAGTTGAAAAAGGCTCTTGTGACCACTCCTGGTTTGGCCAATCTGTGTTTCAAAATCCCTTTCATATCGGACACAGATGCTAGTGCTTATGGTTTGGGGGCAGTAATGACACAAGGACGCTAAGGACTTGAGAGGGTGGCAGCTTGCTATAGCAAAAGTCAGATTATTGCAGCTCTGATTGCTGTGGTTAAAGCTATAGAACATTTTTAGCACGATTTGTATGGGTGGAAGTTTACGGTCAGACCAAGCTGCCCTGCAATGGCTCTTTAGAGTCAGCAATCCTGAGGGACAGCTGACTGGAGGAATTGCAGTGCTGTGACCTCCTAATCACAGCCAGGCCTGGCCATGTGCATAGTAATGCTGATGCTCTGTCCAGAGGCTGATTGCAAATGCTGCCGGAAGCATAAGGAGAGCAAGGAGTTAGTGCTGCAAGGAATGGGTATGCATCTTCCTCTGATCAACAGAACTCCCACTGGAACACGGGATGGGGCTGCAGGAAAATCTTTCCAATAAGAGGGCACTGGCAGACCGACAGGGGGGGAGGGACGGGAGGAGGCCAGGTCCCAAGCATCAGCCAGGCCCTTCACAACATGCGGAGTGGGGGGGGCACGCAGGAGGCTCTATGGGGCAGCTGGACAGAGTCCAAGGGCAGGCAGGCAGGGGGCGGAGAGCTGTGAGTGACCAGGTACCTCCCCCCCGCTACCTCCTGGCTAGGTGGTGAGATTGCTCCTCCTCATAGCGGGAGCCGGTGCCGGCTCTGATTGGGCCGTGGGGTTGGAGCAGGAGAGGCAGGTGCCATGTGGTGGGTAAGTGCGAGGGGGAGGGGCAGAGCCGGGGGGGCTGCCACCCTGAGCACCAGAAAGTCCCCGCGGCATAGGAGGAGGAGGAAAGCAGCGTGTCCCCCTCGCAGGTACAGACCTCTCCCCTCCCTGGGGCAGCTGGGGGGCAGCACCATCTGGTGGGAACTGGGGACCCTTCCTGCCCCATGCGGGGGGAGCATGAAGTCTGGGATGGTGCAAATGCAAGCATTGGCCCCCAGGCACCAGAGACCCACGGTACACCACTGCGAGAGGGTCCTAGTTATCAAGGTTCTGTGCGACTGGAAAATCATCTGGCAAATGCAGCCACGCTGGAATGTGGTGTTCCCTCACAATACCACAGTAAAGACCTTTCTGGTCACAGTGGGACAGCTCAGAGTTTAAAGATGAAATATGGTATGAAGAAATCAGAAGGTGATGAGTTCAGCTACCAGTTGATTGTAACTGTTAACCTCAGAGCCTCCTTTTTCAGTGTATGTCAATCTTTAAACTGCTGGACATCTTGGGGTTGCGAAAACCTTAGCTAAACTGGCAAGATGTAGAAAATTGGCACAGGAAATGTGATGCTTGCACTGCAAAGAAGGATGTGGCAATGCCCCTTTGCAGCCTTAGCTCCCGGGGCACTGGTGGAGCAGCTTGCCATTGACGTTCTTGGACCCTTGTCTGAAACAGCTTGGTAGCTAGGGACTGCTTGACAAAATGACCTGATGCTCACCCACTAAGAAATCAAGAGGCTGTGACAGTAGTAGAGGTCCTAGTAAATGAATTCTTCACCAGATCTGGGGTCCAGGGTGAGTTACACACATATCAAGGGAGAAACTTTTAATCCAAAAGTGTTTCAACAGATTTGTCAGAATATAGGTATCCACAAAACCAGCAGTCCTCCCGCACACCCACATCGGATGGGCTAGTGAAAAGGTTCAATGGGACTCTGGCAGTTCAGCTGGCTGTCTTTGTAGAAGAGCACCAAAGGGACTGGGACCCGATCCTTGCCATGGCTTTCAGAACACTGGTCAATGAGCGCACAGAGGTACACCATAAGCTAAGGACCCCAGCAAATCACTTGTATGATTTCCTGAAGAGGAACAAAGGGACTTGAACCATTTGGGTTATGTAGAAACCCTACAATCCAAAATTGAAAAAGTTCACACCTTTGCTAGGGAAAATTTGAGGCTAGACTGACACAATAAGAAGTCTGTCTGGTCATATGGGGAAACTTTTAAAAGAGGGAACCTGGACTGGTACCACAATCTTAGATGAAAGAGGGGTAGGAGCCTTAAACTGGATAAACTTGGGACGGACCCTATACAGCACTGACACAAATAAATGAAATAGTGCATAAGATACAGCTGAGTCCCAGGACTTAAAGTTATCCATAAGGACCACTTGTAAAGATATCAGGGGGACTGAATTTCAGTTTGATTGCTCCCTGAATCTGAGAATGTATAATGTATCTGTGGAAGTTGAGCTGGAAAAGTTGATACAGAAGTGAATTCCCCTTTAGAACAAAATGGGCAGAGTCTGACCCAGCCACAGAAACAAAAGCCATGCCACAGGAGCACACTGATGAAAATCATAGAATCAGAGTTGGAAGGGACCTCAGGAGGTCATCTAGTCCAACCCCCTGCTCAAAGCAGGACTAACCTCAGCTAAATAATCCCAGCCAGGACTTTGTCAAGCCGCAGCTTAAAAACCTCCAAAGATGGAGATTCCACCACCTCCCTAGGTAACCCATTCCAGTGCTTCACCACCCTCCTAGTGAAAAACTTTTTCCTAATGTCCAACCTAGACCTCCCCCACTGCAACTTGAGACCGTTGCTCCTTGTTCTGTCATCTGCCACCACTGAGAACAGCATAGCTCCATCCTCCCTGGAACCCCCTTTCAGGTAGTTAAAGGCTGCTATCAAATCCCCCCTCATTCTTCTCTTCTGAAAACTAACAAACCTAGTTCCCTCAGCCTCTCCTTCAGAGACGAAAAAAAGCAGAGGCCCTTGGAATCACAAAAACTCCACACGATTTTTTCCTACTGTAATCCTAACGCAGTGTGCAAAAGCTGGCACCCCTATTTATTGGTACTGCCAACGGCCCCACTTTCCATGGGTGAATTGGCACTAGCAGTTCATTGGTAAAAGCACACAGACATGAGTGATAAAATGATACAGGTTAAAAATTCAACTTTCCACCTTTACGACGGCAAGTTTCACTTTCACTGAGAATGCCTCATTTGTATTTTCTTTTCAGGGTCATTATCTGTCCCTTGAGAGTCTTTGTAAAGGTCCAAATTTCAAATAAACAGAACATTATAAGACAAGTATGTACAGCTAATTTTTTTTGTATTTGGCTAAAATATGGGTACTAAGCTAATAGGTAAACTTAAAAGTATGCCATTTAAAACAATGCACTCCCATTAGTGTTTGAATATGTGCCTATACTCCATGTACACTTTTACATGGTTATGTCATTTCCTGTATAAAATGTGCTTGTTTATACAGCAGCCATATGAAAGATGCAGTAACCTGCTATGTGGGCTATTTGAAGCTGTCTTTAAGAAACATAAAAACCCCTTGACCCTTGTATAATAAAAGGTGTTAAAAGATTCTGCTTTTACAACATCTTAGCCAAGCCTAATAAGAATGTACAAACCAAATACAAAATTTTACTCTGTAGTCATGGTCAATCATGTTATTTTATGAATTACTATTGCTGTTGGGTAATAAAATGGTATTTTTAAAAGACAGACATAAAATTACACCAGATTTCACTACTCTTCAACAACTTCTAATAAAGAGTGAAATCTGAATATATTTTTGGAAGACAATTATCTACAGTCAATGCCCTTTGCTGGGTGCTTACAATAGCTTATTTATTTTAGAATTTATTTATGCATTTATCATTTTGGCTGGTGGCATTAACCCTTTGTCCTCTAAAATCCTATATAAAAACCATACTAACTGCAGTAATATCAAGAGAAAAACTGAGCTGATCAAGAGAAAAACTCCCAGGTGCTGGGCTCAGACAGAACCTAGCCCTCAACCAAAGAACTATCTAGAAAGAAGGTGGAGACTGGATAAGCAGCAGCAACTGACAGACTGTGTTAGGAGGGCAATTCTTTGCTGAAATCTATTGCTGTAAAGTGCTAATGGAAAAGATGTGCGTTCCTGTGCTTCTGAATACATGGCCGTCCAGTAAAATGGTCAATAATAATAATGGGGTGACCCTCTGTCCCTAGAAACTAAAAATGTTCTTGTTTGTTAGGCCTGTCCAGATGTCCCTGTTGGTATGACACAAAATATCATTGTGTCCAAGGTTTTGCAAGGCCTGCAGACTCTGAGGCACTGGTGAAGCTGCTGTCTAGAGGAGTTGCTGACATTGACAACAGGCTGACAAGCACATGTGCCCCTGAAGCCGTCCTACCACCAGGCCTGTCCACATGTTGACAACGTGCCATCCCTGCTCCAGACCTTCTTATGAACCCAGCATGAGTCCCTCAATCATCCTGCTCCCACATTAACTGTCAAATCCACAGGGTGGCAGGGAAAGACAGGGACAGAGGGCCGGGCTAAGGACTGCCCACCTTCCATTCACTCTCTCCCTCTGGAAATATAAGTTTACTTTCAATGTATTATTCAGCTGCTAGATCTCTCTGGGCTTTACAGAGTTTCAGCCAAGGACTGATCCCTGATAAATGAGTGAGACAAAGCTTGTGCTAGAGCTCTGTGGACGCCTGTTGGTGTCATAACCAAGGTGTGGGCAGTCTGACCGTGTCAGAGAAGGAATCAGGAAGCAGGCTGGGTCAGATATTGGGAGATCAGAGTCCAAGACAAGCCAGAGGGCAAACCAGGAGGCAGGCAGGGTCAGGTTTCCAGGAGATCAGGAGCTAGGGATGCAGTCTAACGCAGGGAGATCCCAGCTGCATAGACAACTGCCTGTTCCTGTACTGGATTTGAATAGATGCTGTGAAACAATCAGGACCCACAACGTTCTGTCAATCAGATTCCAGAACTGGAGTAGAATCATAGGACTGGAAGGGACTTTGGAAGGTCATGTAGTTCAGTCCCCTGCATTCATGGCAGGACTAAATATTATCTAGAGTCTACCATCCCTGACAGGTATTTTATCTAACCTGCCATAGTTCAGCTTCTATTCTGGCAATTGTTACCAGGTCACTAGTTGGCAGGTTAGCATTTACTAGGGCCTATGCACCTTGTGGAGCAGGGTTTAAGGCCTGTGGTCTCTGGAAGTTGGTTTGGGTCTGTAGCTGGTTTCTATAATAAATGGCCTCTTGTTTATGAAGATTTTGGATGAAAGAGACTACCTGTTTCTGATTACAAAAGGAAGTGTTTCATATTGCTGCTTCAGAGTGTATCAACTTTCACAGACCCAGGAAGAGGCTGAAAAGATTGGGGTTGTTTACTATTGAAAGAGATGATTGAGGGGACATAAAATCTATAAACTACTGGCTGGTCTTCAGAAGGTAGATCAGGAGCTTCTGTTCTTCCGGTCTCACAGAAGAGGGTGAGTCAGGCTCAGATGATGAGTTTCAGAGCCCTCCTGGGTGGGAATGGGTATGTCGTGGGGCAGGTAATCCCCCCCCCACCAGTCAAGAAGGGATTAAAGAACCAATCAGACCAAGCCACCACACCTGTGTGTTTTGTCAGGCCTGAGACCAGGCCCTTAAAAGGAACTCAGACCAAATCAGAGTGACACTCTGAAACCAGAGCTAGAGGCTATGGCTTCCAGACTGGTGCATTGGGTTACATGCTTAAAAATGGATTGAGAGCTCTGCCAACCCACGCCCTCTGGGATGACAAGATGGCTCAATTTATGTCTTTTGCTAAAACCCCCAGGCCTAGCTCTTGGCCTATAGCTGCACAGGAGGGTGGGAGCTGAAACTTCCTGGGAAACCTGAAAGACTGCTTCCTCTCCTTAGCAAAAGAGGGCCTGGCCTTTCACAGGCCCTGAAACTATTTTCCTTTTGTTTGAGCTGTTTTATACCCCGCCAGCAGAAGGCAGATTTAGGAAGAAACAGTCAGAGGGCTCTATACCATAGCCTGGGATTGGACCACAGGACTGCTGTCACCCAGGGAATGATGTAGGAGGCAAGTGAAGCTGCCTTTACCCCCACAGGACAATCTCAATACATAAACTTCAACAGGGACATTCAATAAAATTAAATGATGGCAATTCAAAATTGACAAAAGGAAACACTTTTCACACAATGTGTAATTAGACTGTAGACCTTGTTGCCACTGGAAGTCATTGAGGCCAACAATTTAACAAGATTAAAAAAGGGACTGAAACATTGATGAATGGAATTAGAATATGAATGGCTAATCTTATGTTTCAAGATTTCTCCTAATTAATGGTAACAATCATTTTGGAAGGTCTATTAAACCTCCTGCTTCAGAGGTTAAACCAATCTCTATCTTTCTGAGAGCTTCCTGAGGGCAGAGCACCCACATCTGCAACTGTGGAGCTCTTACACCTGCCTTTGAAGCAGCCAGTGCTGGCTATAGTCCAAGACAGACACTAACCCGATGGACCTCAGCTCTCAGCCCAGCTGCCAACTGGTTGGTTCTGATTTTCATATGAATGGCTTTGAAGGTATGAACAATAAATTGATGGAGTGGAAGATGCGGAGCCAAGGGGATGAATTTAAAGTAGGGGTGTAATATTATCTGAGCGACAGCCCAGGAAGATTCTCTCATGAGCAGTGTTTTGAATGACTAAGTATATCAAGGTATAAAAAGACAAAAGCATAGTGAGAACCAATAGCTGGAAACTGAAGCTAGACAATTCAGACTTAAAACAAGACAATCTGTTAACAGTTTAGGGTAATTACTAGTGGCACAATTTACCAAGGGATGTGGTAGATTCTCTATCACTTGAAGATCTTGACTTCATTTTTTCTTGAAGCTCTGCAGTAGCTCAACCAGTAATAGCAGGCTTGATACAGGAATCACTGGGTAAGGTTCTCTGTCTTAAATTATGCAGATCAGACCAGATCATCATAATCCTAGTCCCTTCATAGATTCCAAGGCCAGAAGGGACCATTGTGATCAGCTGGTCTGACCTCCTGTGGAGCACAGGCAGAAAAGTGCCCCAAAAGAATTTCTAAAGCAGATCTTTTAGAAAAACATCCAAGCTTGATTTAAAAATTATCAGTGATGGAGAATCTGCTACAATCTTTGGTAAATTGCGCCAACCGTTAATTCCTCTCATTGTTAAAAATTTACACATTATTGCCAGTCTGAATTTGTCTAGCTTCAACTGCCAGCCACTGGATCAGATCATACCTTTCTCTGATAGGCTGAAGAGCCCATTATGAAATATTTGTTCCTCATGTAGGTACTTAAAGACGGTAATCAAGTCACCCCTTAACTTTTTATTTGTTAGACACAAAAAGGTCAATCTATTTAGCCTATTAATATAAGGCAGGTTTTGTAATCTTTTAATCGTTCTTGTGGCCAGGGGCAGGGGAACCCAGGCCCTCCCTGTTCCACCAGGTTCCAACTCAGGGCCCAAAGAAGCAATAATTCAAAAATGTGTGGCCTCGGGAGAGGCACCCCTACATCTGCTCTCTGAGATATTTCTGTTCCTCTGTTGGCATCTGTGGTTTGCCTCTGAGTTCCCCCTGGAGCCCTCAATGTCCTTGCACTGAGGGATCATCCTCTCGCAGTCACAGCTCATTGTTGCTGGTCTCCAAGATTGAAAGTCATGTGGTGACTTGGCGTTTAGGCCTGGGCCTAGCAATGTGGGGCCTCGGTGGCTTCTCAACAGAAGCCTGCACCACACCCCTTTCCCTTGCTCCCTTTTAGCTCAGCCTCCACTGTGAGCATGCCCAACAGATGTGGCAGGGCAGGGTTTTCTGGGTCCACAGTTACTCCTTAACCCTTACCTCCCCAGTGTCGGGTTTGTAAACCCCATCCACTCCTATTTTGCATGTTGACAGATTAACCCTCTAATCTGCATTTTTGAGTCTTTGCAACACAATACCCACATGATTTTTGTGGTCTTGCCAAGGGCTGCTAAAATAGCAATATCATCTATACAATCATGTGCAAAGACCTATAGTCTGTGTAACACCTGGCTAACAAGCATCTGAAGTGTGCACTAATTAGTCCAAACAGTAACACTTTGAATTCCTAAAGACCTAAATTTGTTATGAAGACAGATTTTTTTAATCAAAATATTGTGCAGTACCAAGTCACATGGCTTCCTGAAGTCTAAGTATGTTACACCAACACTATTGCCTTTATAAACCAAACTTGTAGTCTCATAAAAAATTAAGTTAGTTTAACAAGATCTGTTTCCCATGAACCCATGTTGATTTGCATTAATTACATTACCCTCTTTTACTACCCTTCTTTACTAATTGAGTCCTATATCAGCCACTCTATTATCTTGCCCAGGACGGATGTCAGATTGGCAGGCCTATAATTACCAGGGTCATCCTGTTTACCCTATTTAAAAATTGGCACAACATTAGCTTGCTTCCAGTCTTCTGAAACTTTCCCAGTGCTCCAAGACTTGTTGAAAATCAACATTAAAGGTCCAGCAAACTACTTAGTCACCTCTTTTAAAACTCTTGGTTGCAAATTATCTGCTGATTTAATCATGTCTAGCTGGCCTTAACATCTATGAATCAATGAATGGTCAGTGTGTGTGATAGCAAATTTACTGTCCTTGATTCATGAGTGTTAACATATGGCTGTGATGGATTCCACAAACCCACACTGGACAACAAGGGGTTAAGAAGCTGCTCTGGGCTCAGCCAGCTCTGCCCCACTGCATCTGCAAGACATACACAGGCTGGAGGAGTTTAAAAGAGGAGCAGAACAGCTCACAGATGGGCAGACCAGGGAAGAGAACAGATCTTCAATCCTCAGCTTCTGAGGAAAGGGCTGACTGAAGGCAGGAGCGTCCCTGACAACCATGGCCTGCAGGTCCCTCTGAGAGATGGGAGGGCCAGATCCTGTTCAACCCTGAGAGGGAGGCGTTCTGCTCTCTCTTCTTAACTCCATTTATTTGTGCTAACACTCCTTGTTTACAGACTGCCCCAGCAGGGGAAAGACTTTGCAGCAATCTGACCAGAGGGCCAAGTCACAGGAAGAGCCAAGCCGCTGCAGAGGCAGAGCAGCCAGTGGCCACAGACCCCAGGGGAGAGAGAGCTGCCATGCCATGACTGGCCACAAGGAGGCACCAGCACCCTTCACAACTGATGGAGGATGTGAGCATCCTTCCCACCCTGGAGAGGGGGGAGGAGTGACTGACCCAGATGGTCTAACACCCTAGACATATAGGCACGGGTTCGTAAGTCAGACAACATGGACTTAGAGTGTCTTCTCAAGTGGATGAATGAGAACCAGCAGCAGCAAAGCTCCTGCAGCAAACAGTCACTCAGCAGCAACAGCTGGTCTGGGACTTAGGAGCGGAACAGCCACAAAGGCTGATCCAGCAGGTAATAGCACTGATGTAGCCTGAGGGTCTCCCTGGGTCTTCCCCTCTAGGGGCTGTAGGCTTTGGCCCAGTGACCTTGCCTGTCCTAGTGAAATTCACAAGGATAGGCCGAGGACAATCTGGAGGCCTTCCTGGTAACATTTGAGTGAGTGGTGACAGTAGCCCAGTGGCCACCTGATCAGTGGGCCACCCTGTTGGCACCTAACCTGACAACCAACATAGGCTGCATAACAGGGGCTGGATGCGGCATTTGTCCAAGAATATGTGCAGGTGAAAGCAGCCATATTTGACGATCTCAATATCATGGAAGAGACCTTCTGACAGAGGTCCCCTAGGGAGAAATAATTCTGGGGAGCTCAACCCTGCTTGGTCATGCAGAAATTAAGAGACCTATGCAGTAGGTGGTTAAAGCCGGGAACTTGGAGTGGAGTTGAGGTGCCAAGCTCATCATGATGGAGCAGTTTGCCACATGCTTCCAGCTGGGGGTCTGGATCGGCTGCTCAAACACTGGCCAGAGTTCCTAACCACTGCTGTCCAGATGATGGAAACAGTTCTGGCAGCACAGTGCAAGCAACTGCCTGAGGCTAAAGGAGCCCTCCAACTCAAGGGAGGGCCCAACCAGGGGAACTGGCAATCAGACAAGGTAGTCTCAGAAGCACCAGCCTGCAAGAGGCCTAGCAGGCCACTGTGCTCTGGACTGGCTCCCATTGTGAAATCCCAGCATCGCAGGTCCCAGCCCAGACAAAAGCCCCGGGAACCCCTGTGAGTTCCTCCATTGGAAAGTCAGGGTTTACAAGTGGACAAGCCCCATAGGCTCATGGTGTGCAAATGGACAAGCCACATAGGCTCAGGGCCAATGGTCAAAATGTCTGAGGTAGCCCTTCCCTATCAGCCAGCATGGGGACGTGCTTTTCATGTGGGCACCTGGGTCATCAGTCTCACTAATGCCCCATTATGGATTGTGGGTATGGACAGGTGTGGGTGGCAGAAAGCCATGTCTGTACATGAGCACCAGCTAACCTCACAGTCTGTCTTCAGATACATGGAACTGAGGTAATGGGCCTGGTGGACTCTAGGGGAATCTAGGATGATTTTCCTCCCCAACGCTGATGCCCCTGTGAAGACTATCTTTCTACAGTGTAAAACCTATCCCAATCACAGCCATCCTGTGATTGGGAATGGCGAAGGGGGGCGACTGCCCTGTGCCCCATGCATTGACATCACAAGAGCTGCCAAGCCCCACCCTAAGGAAGAGCGGAAGTACATCCGAAAACATGACCAAACCCACGCAATTTATTTTACTGCAACAAAGATGGTGGATTTAGCATTTCCGGTTCTGGTCATGTGATGCTGGAACCTAGAAATTCCAGAAGCCCAAAACACATGAAAACGACCTGTGACTGGCCGCAGCAAGCGTGCTGCTGGGCTAGAACCAAGCCCCAAAAAGGTGACCTGTGCTGCTCCACTGACAACAAGCAATTAGATTGCAAAGAAGCCCAAATCCACTTACAATTATTTGTCCTGGTCCCCCCTCCCCTCTAGGGACAGCCCTGATCCCAATGCACATGTGCAATTGACTGTAGGGGAAAACAAAGTCCCTTGTAGTGGGACTGGCCTCAACTTCTAGACTACCCCAGTATCTTGGGTTGGGATTGGGAGTATTTCTCTGAGGTACTGAGAGGGTTTAAACCACACCCCCAAGCCCCAGAGGGCATAACTGAGGTGGCTCTGGGGGTTGGGATCTCAAAACCTGTGATGCTGGCAGGTGTAGGTGAGGCACTGCACCCTGGAGAGGGGAAAAATCAAGCTAATGTGCTGCACCAGTGCAAAGACTAGTGCTAAATGATTTTGCCAGAGTTGAGGTACCTAAGGAGATCCTCACTGATCAAGGCATTAACTTTACATCTTGGCTTCCGAGGGAGCATGCGACCTACTAAAAAGGAAGACTTTGTGCAGGTCAGTCTATGATCTGAAACCAGATCATGCAAAGAATGTTAGCATGTAGTGCTGAGGACCCCCAGCATTGGGATCAGCTGAACCCTCCCTTGTTACTTGCTTTTTGAAAACTTCCCCAATCATCTACTGGATTCTCAACCCAAGGGAATTCTTGACCTGGCCTGAGAAATGTGGGAGGAACAGGCTCCTAGGATGGAGAACGTTGTACAATATATACTGAAGCTCCAAGCGAGGCTCGATGCCCTACAGGCCTTTGCCAAAGACAACTTCCTCAGTGTTCAACAATATGCGCATATTTCAGCTGGCAGTTAGATACTAGGACTCTGCACTCAGTAGTAGAAGTTACTTGCTAAATGGCAAGGACCATACAAAGTAGTATGCCAAATCAGACCAGTTAACTAGAAAAATCAAGCAGTCTGGCAAGAGGAAACTAACCCAGCTCTACTATTTTAACTTTCTGAAGCCATGGAAGAAATGAGTTTATTTATTGCTCTTTATCCACCTGCACTAGAACTGGGGCCCCAACTGCCCATTTCACCAGGTCCAGACCCTGTACAGATGGGGGAACATCTCTGCTTGGAACAGGGGGCCAGGTGAGAAGCCTAGTAAAAACCTTCTTGCTGGTGTTTGTCTCCTGGCTGGAGCAGACTCATCTCGTGCAACATTATGCCCAAAGGGAATTTGGGCAACTCATCTAGGAAAATCCCTCAAAAATGCAAGAGGCTTTGAGGCAAGAGGTCCAGGCAACGTTGGAATTAGGGGTTGTAGAAGAATCCTCAGCGAATGGTGAGTCTCATCATATCAGTCCCAAAACCAGACAGCACTATTTGGTTTTGAGGCTTCAGAGAAGTCAATGTTATCTCCATATTGGATGCCTACCCCATGCTCTGAGTAGATGAGGTAGTAGGCTGTCTGGGTGAAGCCTGATAGGGATACTGGCAGATCCCACTCATACCAGAACAACAAAGGCAGTTTGCTCTACTGTGACGCCGTTTGCTATGCCCTTTGGCCTCCACGGTAATCCAACAATATTCCAATGGTTCATGAATCATGTTCTTCAGCCACATGGCTCATATACAGCAGCCTATTTAGCTGATATGGTCACTTACAGCCAAGATTGGGAGGAACATCTAGAACAAATCGCCACCTCACTTCGGTCCCTATGAGGAGCTGGGCTAACTACAAACACAGCAAAAGTGAAAGATTGGGAAAGAGACTACCTACCTGGGATATACTTTCAGGAAGGACCTGGTACAGCCCCTTACGGGCAAAGCCCAGGCTATCAGGCACTGCATCCGATAATCAGGCCTAGTGGTTGGAATATAGCTCGGCCTAAGGTGGGGCCTGGGTCCAGGGTGGTCCTGAAATTGAGATCCGGGGACAGGCCAGGGTCAAAACTGAGATCAGAGTGCAGCCAAACTAGAATCAGAACCGGACCCAGAGTCCAGGTGCAGGCCAGAGGTCAAAGCTGGGTGGTCAGAGTCCAAAGACAAGTCAATACAGAAGCCGAAGCCCAGATACATGCCAAAGGTCAAAACCAATAGTCAGAGTCTGAGGGTTTGGGAGGGAACTAAAGGGGCAAAGACAAGGCTGGAGTGGGTCAGTGATGAGGCTAGTGCAGGACAAGGACAGGGCTCAGGCAAGGTTAGGGCAGGAGCAGGCTGGGTGTCTCTGGAGGCTGGTGCACTGAGAGGCAGCAGTGGGTTCCTGGCCTGGTACTGCTGTTGCTCAGACTGATCTGCAGCTCTCCTGGGGTTGTGGAAACAGATGACCCTAGGGTCATCTGACCTAGACTCTGCTCATTGATAGGTTGCTGCTGCACTGACTCACTGCAGCACCTATTGAGACGCTAGGCTTGCCCACATCTAATAACACCCCCCAGCCTAAGGGGAGGAGCTACTGCACCCAGGGCTCAAATAATCCTGGGGGACAATGAATGGGGGGGGAAAAAAAACAAAAAACAGGGATGAGAGTGAGGATCACAGGGTCAAAAGCCAGGATCCAGAGGGGGACACCGAGCAGAGAACCCCAGGCAGCAGAAATAGGTCCCACAGTCACAGAGCACCTCCCCGTGCAGCAGCACCCTCCTCCGGGTGTCAGCCCCAGGAAGAGGTTGACAAGGAGGTCGTGTGACTTCATGGAACCATGGAAGAGGTGTGAGTAGATCAGGAAGTGCGGGGACAAGCGCAGCCAGAACCTGAGGAAAAGGTTCTGAAGGAACCAAAAACCTCAAGGTAGATGTGCACCAGGGTCTCCCTCTCACTGCAGAAGGGGGGTTAGTGAACAGCAGCAGATAGATGCCCGTGCTTACAGTTCAGTGAATGAGCTGCCAACTAATATTCCCGGTGGGCCATGGGACCAGGGTGCAATACAGACTGGCCCACCGAGGCTCCTCACCATCCGTGGGTGGTAGGAGGTGCCACCACTTGGTGTCAGGGTGGGACATGAGGGTGAGGAAGTGAAGGGTATGCTGCACAAGCAAGTACAGATGTTTCCTAGGTGTGGTTTGAAGCCGAGGCTGCAGGTCACGTCAGGTGGTGTGGAGAGGGTGACCAGGGGGAGGGGCAGAGGCTCATGGAAGAGGGGCTCAATGGCGAGTGCCAGGGGTGAAGGGCGAGCAGGGAGCACCCTCCCACAGGATCTACTCCAGAGGTGGGTGGTAAGGCTATCCTCACCTCCTGGAGTATAGGCTGGGGACATAAGGGGTGGAGAGCCCCATGCACTGGCTCAGTGCCAGGGGGTCTGCTCAGTCCCAGCGGTCACAGTCCAGGAGGTCTCCAATCCTGGAGACACCAGCCAGGACCAACCTCTGGTGCACTGAAGGGGACACTGCCACCTGCACACCAAGATGGGGGTTGTGTAGCAAGGGCTCCACGAGGAGGTCCTCCCCCTCGCTGGCTGCCATGGACCTTGTTGCTTAGACAAGCTTCCAGGTCCTGAGGAGGTCCTCGAAGAAGACCAGCAGATCAGAGATGTCTCACGGAACACCATGTGGATGGAGGTAAAAGAGCTGCCGGTCATATCAGAGCCGTCGGAGGTGGCAGAGGAAGGCATGAACCTGACAGCTTAGGCTGAGGAAGCTCTATCCACCCTCCTCCAAGGGAAGGCTCAGAGAGCCAGTGCTGCAGCACCAGCCAGAACTCTAGATTTTCTTCTGGAGGCAGGACAGGATACCCGGGGGCATGCTCTGGGTGTTGAGCTGGTGCCAGAGAATAGACAGAGCCAGCTGGTTAAGAAGGAAGGATTCGATCGCCAGGGTGTACAGTTGACTGAACAGCAGGCAGCCCAAAGTTGACAGGTTCAGTCAGGGTCCACTTGAGCTCCACCAAACACTCCACAGAGGTGTACAGCAACTGGGAAAGCCCACAAACCAAGGCCTGAAGCCGAACACCCTCAAAATGGTCCAGGGACAGGAGGGCAAATGACAGACAGTCCTACACCTGAGCTGGACGAGGTCTCAGACCAGATAGAGGTTAACAAAGATGGTGCAGCCCAGGATAGTGTACGTCTGGTTGGAATGAACCATGTCTGCCAGCAAGGACCCCAGCCACAGCGAGATGGCCTTCACCACAACCTTGTAGTCCATGCTGAGGAGTGAGATGGGACACCAATTCCGAAGATTGCAGAGGTCCCCGTCTTGGGCAACAGGGTGAGCACTGCTTGCCTGCACAATAAAGGGATCACCTGCTCCCTAAGGCCTCTGCCCAGATGATGGCAAGGTCTGGGCTGAGGATGTCCCAAGACACATGGTAGAACGCCATGGTCAGCCCACTGTGGCTTGGGGATTTGCTGGTGGCCATCAGACAGAGAGCAGCTGAGAACTCAGCCAGAGAGAGAAGCAGCTCCATCCGGTCCTGGTCACCTGCGCTGACCATCAGAAGCCCATCCCAGAGCACCCCACAGGCATCAGTGAGAGTCAGATCAGAGGAGACGCGGCTGGCATAGAAATCCCTGACTTTCCCCCGCATCTCCACTGGATCCGTGCAGGGGATGCCACTCCCTGCTAGGAGGTTTCTTGGCTCCCCCTATTTTCTCCAGGGCACAGAAGAAGCAGGAGCCACGATCCATCTCCCAAACATCATCGAGGGCCCAAAGCTCCCTCCATGTCTCCCGGCTTGTTCTGCAGAGGGATGGTTCCCCAGGGCTGGTGGTCAGATGCCTCTCCAGCTCCAAGACCACCTACTCCAGCTGCTCTATTGCTGCATCCCTCCTCCGGTTGGTTCCCTGGGTGTAGTCACAGCGAAAGAGCCAAGCCTGGATCTCCCCACTTCCCACCACTGCTGCACCGAGGGAAAGGTGTGCCAGCCAGAACTCCTGAAAGATCACCACAAAGCCCACGTCCTCAAGAAAGCTATTATTGAAAAGCCAGTAGGCTGGCCCTGGCCCCTCTTTGGTGAGAGACACTGTCACAGCTGCTAAATGATGGTCTCAGAACAGGGCTGGCTGGATGCCAGAGGAGTGGGCCCGCCAAATCTGAAAACAAGACAGATTTATGCAGCGCGGCTGTGAGTGGCACAACTGAGCATCCTTCACCTGGACAAAGGTGAAGGTGGCATCATCATCTGGGTGGTAATTGTGCTAGACGTCCACTAGGAAGTGCTAGTCTATGATCTCTCTGAGGATACCTGCAGCAGCTGGGCACCTCTTGGTCCCCAAGTGGTCCCGCGTGTCTAGGATGGTGTTAAAGTCCCCGCCCAGGATCAGATGCTCACGGGGATCCAAGGAGCCAAGGATGGTGGCCATCTACTGGAAGAAGCGCATCTCCTCTGCACCTGGCATTGGGGCATAGACATTGCCGAGGTTCAGCATCAGCCCCTCCGTACAGGCCTGGAGGTGCCCCCAGCACTTTAGGCTGTAGGCTGGGGAGAACAGGATGGCCACTGCCCACAAGAGTGTGGTGAGGTGGCTGAAATACACCATCTGCTCACTCCAGTCACTAGCTGGCTTTGGCAGCTGGCTCTGTGTGTCTCCTACAGGAAAAATCACAGAGTCCCCACCCCCGCCCGAAGGAAAAAGAGCACCTGGCACCTGTGGAGACCTGCCATACGCCGTTGGTGTTTAAGGTGGTAATCTTCATTGTGGGGGTAGGGGAGGATCTTCATGGGCAGAACTTCCATCAGCCCCCGCTGGGCCGTGCAGCAACCCATGGTCAACCCCGAAGGCGACCATAGAGTCACAGAAGCTGCAGGCATTCTGGCAGGCCGTAGCATCCTGCTTCCCAGTCCCCATGCCCTTGCCTAAGTGGACCTCACAGCCCAGAGGATGCAGTGAAAATCGCCCCAGTGCCAGAGAGTAAACTTCACCTTCCCCCTATAGCTGCGAATGTTGGCCAGGGAGTACAACACGTTGGGGGCCGAGTACACAGATTACAGGTCATCCTGCAGCTGGGTCCCCAGGACAACCCCCCCCAACAGCCTTGACTGCAGCAGTTGAGTTAGTAGCCTTGGTGTGGCTGCATGTTTGCCTCACACAGGCCCTCAAAGAATGCTGTACCCCAACCACGAAGAAACACATCCAGAGGGTTTTGGAACTCAGATGTCACTGCTATGGATTTGTACCAGAGTTTTGCATATGAGTTTGCAGTGATAGCAACCCCCCCCCCCCCCCCCCAACCAAATTCATAACAGTAGCCCCAAGAAAACTCACTGGTCTGAGGCGTGCAAAAAGGCCTTTCAGAAGTTGAAAGGCCACTGGTGTAACAAACTGTCCTCCACAGTTCTGACTTCCCAAAGAGTTCATTTTGGAAACCAGTGCCTCAGAAGTGGCATTTGGCTCAGCGCTGTCCCTGGAAATAAATGGAGAGGAATACGCTATACTCTACTGGAGCCGCAAACTGCTCCCTTAGGAGCGGGCATATTCTACAATAGAAAAGGAAGGACTCCCCGTGAGCTGGGTTTTGGACTCTCTCCAATATTTCTTCCTGCAAAATCCATTCAAGATCCTCACTAATCATACCCCCTTAAGGTGGTTAACTGCCAGGAAGGACACAAACCCCCAGCTTATGCCCTGGTATCTGTCCCTCCTGCTATATGCCTTCCAAATTCAGCACAGAGTAGGGGGGGGGGGTTAAAAAAAAAATCACCAAAATGCTGATTTTATTTCCCCCCAGGGAATGGGGGAGGGAGGGGAAGAGAACAACCCACTGGCTCTGGTTCCCCAGGTGCCATCTTGCAGGGGCGGGCATATGATGGGGTCTACAAACCACACACTGGCCAACTAGGGATTACAGAATTGCTCTGAGCTCAGCCAGTCCCACCCACCACATCTACAAGGCATGCACAAGCTGGAGGAGGAGTTATAAGGGAAGCTGAACAGCGGAGAGGAGAGGGAGAGGGCAGAGCAGGGAGGGGACAGACTGTCAGCCCCTGAGGAAAGGGCTGACAGAGGCAGAACCTCCCTTACGACTACTGGCTGAAGACTCCTTTGTGAGGGAAGGGCGGGTCTGATCCTGATGTTTTGTTTTCCACTGCCTCTGTCTTTAAGGTGCCTTGATTTCTCACTGGCTGGACTAGAAATTGGCATCTCTGTTATTTCTCCCCTGGCTTCCTTGACTGAGGAATTGATTTGAGCTTCCAAATCATGAGTTTCTGAAACATTTCTGCCCTTGAAAACTCCCATTTACCCAGACCCATACCCAAATTGAACTCCAGCTACATTAATGCTGGGAGCTGGAGGTGTGATTCCCTGTGTGCACAGCTAGACTGGTGCTGGCCTGGCTTGAACTGGCATGCCAAGATCAGCGGAGTAGTCGTGGTAGCAGCTCAGGCTTGGTTAACCTGAGTAAGTACTTCTGAGATTAAACATTTTTTTTTAAAAATGTCATGGTCTGGTTTTTTGTCTCTGTTGGCCCCAGGAAATGATATTGTGTCAGATGTACCCACACTGGCTCGGGTTGTGCTACCCCACTAAATATCGTAGTTAGTCAGATTAGTGTGGGCAGGCTACCTGACCTGAGTACATATCTGCCTGGACCACAGGGGTATGTACTCAGGGTGGCTAGCTGGAGCCACTGCCTGGCCTTCCCAATCTTTTAGCAGGCTGGCTCAAGCAGAGCTAATGTGGGTCCATCTGCATGAGCAGGCATTACCCCCCTAGCTCCATTTGTGGACGTAGCCTGAGTTTCACAAAATTTGAAAATGTGATTTCCTATGACAGATAGAGATGCAAAGAAACAGCCTGTGACTTTTTAAAAAAAAAAAGTGGTTCAATCTCAGAAGTACTTACTCCGTTTGATTAAACTTCAGGAAAATTCTAGTTGCCAGGAGCTGTAATACCTCAAGGCTGAAAGCAGGAGCATGGATCTTTTATTTTTCTCTCTTTTTCTAAGCTATGGGAGGAATCAAAAGCAGCCTTTCCACACAGTGGTTCCAGCCCTCTCTGGACAAGCAGCTCTCTCTACACAGCGCAGAGCAAGGACTGAAATGCTGCTCTTCCCCTCAAAAACCCAGGTCAAGGAAGATCTCTGACAGGTGCCACCTTTAAAACATGCTAACATTCCTGCTAAGCAGTAGCTGACCAACAGCGAGCCCCAAGCACTCATATACATGCTGCCCACTCCTGCTCCCACTAAAGTCAATGATAAAAATCTTATCAACATCAGTGAGCAGGATCGGGTCCATAACTATCCTTCACCAAAATAGTTCACACATTTGCTTAACTATTTTCTTCAAGCACAGCCATCCCATGAATTTTCCACCCTCTCTCCCTGGGGTTTTATAAGGTTACCACTGAAGTGTCTGGGGGGAGATTTTCAAAGGTGTTTTAGGTACTTACAGATGCAGATAGGTGCCTAGTAGACTGTCAAAGTGCCTGACCAAGTTCAATGCCTAAATCCAATTGACTTTGAATGGGAGTGAGGTGCCCCACTCACCTAGGTGCTTTGGAGGATCCCAAAGTTTCTTCAGACTTTGCAGAAATATTCTCTTTTGCCTGCAGAGTTAACCTGGCAATTTTCAGGTCAAACCAATTTCAGGCAGAGTAACAGGAAGGCTAAACTAGGGCTTTAATTTGCTGCATTATTAACTACTGAAAGAGATTACTGTCTCCATTTTCTTGTGTAATCAATCTACAGAGCCCGTCTGAGTACATGCCTGCTTCACAAGCTAGAAGGTCCTATTTCGAAAGAAAGAAAATTACATAATGTCCTTGTAAATAAGGCTCCATTTTGAGACTGTACTTGCTTTCAAAAGCCTACAAATGGGGTGATAAACTCTATAACCTGGAATCACTTAGGAGCAGATCAGGGAGTCTAGCTCTCTTACACCCCTTAAAAGCTCTACAGATGGGGATGATGCAAAAGTGGATTTTATTCTATTTAATTTGTTATACCATGCTCATTACCACAGGATCTGATCGGGCAGGGTCCCCACTGGCACACCTTACCAAGTCATTTGAGGCTAAGCCTGCAAAACTTTAACTCCCAAAATGAATGCTTCAGAAAAGTTGGAGGAAGTGAAAAACAAGCTTAGAATGACAAATGTAACCCATCTCTCTTGGCAGTTTCTACTCCTGTCAAATGCAGTGGTAAACTACCACGCAGATTTGCTTTAGCTGATCATCTGTGGTTGTTCGGTTTGCTACTGCCTTCTCTGAATGCTGCTCATGGCAACCCCTCCCCATGTGCCCAAGTCTGAATATACCTGGCGCTATGCCCAGTTGGGAGCCTTGAAGGCTTGAGCAGACAGCTATGGGAACAAGACACCACAGCAGTTCAACTGCCTTTACTTCATGAGCTTTTCTTCTCATTTGTGCGCTTTTTGAAGAAGAAAATGATTGCTGGTCAGAGAGGTTTACCATTTGTGCCTGTTGCAGCTTTCCCTTCCCCGTAAGAGGTTAGGCTGGGTACAGCGCTTTACACTGAAAAGCACTATATGCACAGGAGGTGTTTAGACTTAATTTATTCCCTGCTCCTGGATAAAGATTATTGCAGCTGTGTGTTTTGGAGAACTATCAATGAAGGGAGTTCAGCTCCTATGACACACTTTGAATGGGGCACTGTACTCTGTATTTCCAGGTTCTGTTTTAATTACACTTGTGTATTACCTTGGAGGAAGCTGAAATTTGGAAAAGTTTCTCTCATATATGGTGCTTCAACCTGCCTGACCTTTTATTTTATACCAAGTACATTCATGCATGCAAATAAGATCATCTAGTATGGGGGCAGGTTCTGACTATCTGAAGCAGATGTGCTGCTACCCAAGAAAGTGCACATTTGCCCTTGTGGGGTTCCACAGGGAGGTAACCTTCACCCCTCCCACTGTGTGTTAAGATGCTATGGGAGGAGGCAGACTCAGGTGTCACCACTCTGCAAATGACACAGCTCTATTGCACTGTTATGAGCTGGGGAAAACCTTGTCCTGTCTTGAGTTAAAGCCTTGGTGAGAGTGAGGGTGTGAACTTGCCCTTAAATCAACAGAACTAAGTTAATCACAAGCCCCCCCCAAAGAGAAAAAGGGGGTTGTGAATCCAGCCAGGAGCTCTGGACTGGGCTGTATCTTGCTTGTGTTGAGCCCAGGAGCTATAGTGTTGGCTTTTCCAGTGCCTGTCCAATAGTGAGACTGGGCTAAGTGTGAATTGGTTGTGAGAGAAACACATGTAGGTTCCTCTTGCTCTTCAGCAGGTGTGTACAGCACCCCGAGTGCTGAAATAGAGAGGACCCAGTGGAGACATTAGCATAGGGCACAGCATGAGCACTCATCCCATCTAAATCAACGCCAAAGAGGAACACGGAGCACATATATTCCTCCACCACCCAGCAGTCATCATCCCCCTGTTCCTCCCCACCTTCGGGTGGCTCTATGTGGGGATGGGGAACTGGCTGGCCACCATGGATGGCCTGTTCCCCTGGCAGAGACAGGTCTTGACAGCTCTGAAAGACCCTAGAATGCACAGCAGAAAGCTGGGAACAGTGCAGGACAGCCGGCAGCTTCACACAGGGGGCTGAAGAACCCAACATTCAGCAGCAAGACTGGAAGAACATGCTCCTCCTGGAGCACTAGCACCTGAAGGTGCTGTTTGTCATTGCAGCCCCTCCCTCCGCCAGGCTGAAACAATCAGGTAGAGGCTCCATGGGGACTTCTGGCTCTGCTGCTGTTTGCTGGCCTGGGAGGGTGCAGTGGACTGGGGTGGGACAGAGTCAGCACTGCCTCCAATGGTAAGCATGCAAGACTTTGGGCAGGACTGTCCCACTAGGGGCTGATGGTGGGACAAAACAAATGGATGAATAGGAGATAAGGGTAACCTTCCCTAAGGTTGGGGTGATGATTATGTGGAGAAAATGGGGGTAGAGCATGACGGAGAATCAGGAGTAACAGGAGGTGCAGGAAGGTTATCACCAGCAAAGTGAATGGTCTTCTGGACAGAGAACAGCAAGCCCACACCGTCACTGCCAAAGCAGGTGCCTGATCTTCCACATGCAGCTCCATGTTGTCCTTAAATCTGTGCCACAGAGGATGCCTAGCAGATCCCCCAACAGCACTGGCCTAGTCAAAGATACTGACCCACAGTCTCTGTATGCAATCACCAAGCACTCTTCCAGTCCTTTCCCCACCCATGCATCCAGGATGAGCACAACACTGTCAGTCTCCCCAAGGCTGCCCTGCTTTTGTCCTTCGCTGAAGGTCTCAGTCCCACTGACAATGCAATCAAAAGCAGCCTGGTACAGTGGCTGTGGCACTGGACTGGCAATCAGGGACCTGGTTCCATTCCAAGCTCTACGCTGACCTGGAGTGTGACCTACTGCATTCACTTCCACTCTCTGTGCTTCAGCTTCCCAACAGTCACATGGGGATAGTGATGTGTACTGACATGGACTTCAGGAGATCAGGGCTTGTAATCAAGTTTGTTTGACATGTTTTAAGAAATTAAGGTGCATTTGAATACAGCCACATGCAAAGTCATACACCTTGGGAAAAATAATGTCTGTTATATTTTTAAGAAGGGGGACTAACCTGGAAAGTTGACTCTGAAAAAGACAGGAATCCTAGTGGAAACCTCTGGAACTTCCCCAGCATTCCAAGATTTATTAAAAATCAACATCACTGGTTCAAAGCATCCCTTAGCCAGTTCTTTAAAAAAACTCTTAGAATCATAGAATCATACAGTTGGAAGGGACCTCAGAGGTCTTCTAGTCCAACCCCCTGCTCAAAGCAGGACTAACCTCAGCTATATCATCCCAGCCAGGGCTTTGTCAAGCCTCAGCTTAAAAACCTCTAAAGATGGAGATTCCACCACCTCCCTAGGTAACCCATTCCAGTGCTTCACCACCCTCCTAGTGAAAAACTTTTTCCTAATGTCCAACCTAGACCTCCCCAACTGCAACTTGAGACCATTGCTCCTTGTTCTGTCATCTGCCACCACCGAGAACAGCCTAGCCCCATCCTCCCTGGAACTCCCTTTCAGGTAGTTAAAGGCTGCTATCAAATCCCCCCTCATTCTTCTCCTTTGCAGACTAAACAAGCCCAGTTTCCTTAGCCTCTCCTCATGAGACTTGTGCTCCAGCCCCCTAATCATTTTTGTTGCCCTCTGCTGTACTCTCTCCAACTTGTCTACATCCTTTTTGTAGTGGGGGGCCCAAAACTGGACACAATATTCTAAATGCAGTCTTACCAACTTGAGTGCAAGTTATGCCGTCCTACAGATTTAAAAACATTTAACTAGAATAGATGCTGTTCAACATCTTCCCTGCTTAGTTGGGATAGAAAGTATTTCGTTATCACTGTATGATATAAATAGATTAATATATTCCAAGGCCAGAAGGGAGCATTGTGATTATCTAGTCTGACCTCCTATAACACAGGCCAGAGACCTCCCCAAAATGATTTCTAGCTCAGATCTTGATTTTAAAATTGCTGGAGATGTAGAATCCACCACAGCCCTTGCTAAATAGTTCCGATAGTTAATTACTCTCACAGTTAATCTATAGAATCATAGGGTTAGAAGGGACCGCAAGGGTAATCTAATCTAACCCCTGCCAAAATGCAAGATTTATGCCTTATTTCCAGTCTGAATTTGTCTAATTTCGACTTCCAGCCATTGAATCGTGTTATACCTTTCTCTGATAGATTGCCGAGCCCATTATTAAATAATTGTTCCCCATGTAGGTACTTATAGACTGTAACCAAGCCACATCTTGTCTTTCTTACGCTAAATAGATTAACTCATTGAGTCTATCACTATAAGGCAGGTTTTCTAATCCTTTAATCAGTCTCATAGCTCTTCTCTGAACCCTCTCCAATTTATCAATATCAATTGTGAATTGTGAGCACCAAAACTGGACACACGATTCCAGCAGCAGTTGCACCATTCCCAAATACAGAGCTAAAATAACCTCTCTGCTTCTACTTGAGATTCCCCTGTTTATGCATCCAAGGATCACGTTTGCCCTTTTGGCCACAGTGTTGCATTGGGAGCACGTGTTAAGATGATTATCCACCATGACCCCCTAATCTTTTTCACTGTCACAGATTCCCAGGATAAAATCCCCCATCATATAAGTATGGTTTACATTCTTTGTTCCTAGATGTATATGTAACCCAGATGCCTAACACGGAGATATCTCTAAGAGATCTATTGCTAGGCTGATTCCACATCCAGAAGTTTTTGGAAGCAGGTGTGGTAGTTTTGGCTATGCTCTAATAGGTTCCCTGACTTGTATCTGCTGGGGTCAGACTTGGACTGCATGTAATAATGGGGAAAGAGTAATTTATATTTTGCTATTCAGTTTTGTATTTTCTTTTAAATGGTTTTTAAAAAATCTATATCTATATCTATATATAACTATATATATATATATATATATATATATATATAACTGGTTGGTTAATCAGTTAGCTAACTGCCTAAGAGCAGTTTCAGCAGAGGAAAAGTCTGCTTGGTTTCCAGCTGAAAATTCCTACAAGCAAGTGGAGGTAAGATGTTGCTTGTGATTCAGCAGACTATAGACTTGCTGATCAAAGACTCCAACTGAATCTTAGGTGAACTCAGCCTAAGCTTTGGGAACTTGGAGTTTCTTCTTACAGTGCTTGTGGTGACTGACCTGTTTAGGTTTAATTTGTTTTCTTGATTTATGTTTTATAACAAGTTGTGAAGATAATGTACGTGAATTATAAAATAACCATGCTAGGTGGTAAAAATAAGTTATATTTCTTTATCATAAGATTTATAAAGTTGGTACTTTCAAATCCCAAAAAACAAAAAGGAATGAACTTAATGTGGGGAAGTTGACTCTGTGCAATCCTTGCTGAAAATCCTTAAAAACTGAATTCTGGGTCTCCAGAATCCTGCTTTTCCATGGAAGTTGGCTTTTTTTTTAGGCACAGGAATGAAGTGAACTCTAGCCCACAAAGGTTACATACACATTTACATTTAGCTGTATTAAATACATCATTCTGCTTTTTTCTACCATAGAACAGACATATTTGGGCGGTAGCACCACTAAAGGTGAGATTGAGATGAGTTTGCTGTCTAACAGATGATTTTTCTAATTGTTCTTAATTTATTTATATAATCTGATGGTCCAGAAAACTGCTGTACCTGACTGGGGACTTGCTAGCTGTTCAAATTTGTACTGATTTGGTCAAATGACTCCCAAGGCAGAATGCTCCTTTAAAACAAAAACAAAACTACCAGTAAAGTGTTCTCATTCTTATAATATTTTTGTGTATACCCAGCACTCAAACTCTGTCACTGATCCACCCCATACTGCTATCACCCAACTGGTTTGAACTTAGCTAGTGTCTAGCACCCAGTGCTATTCCAGGGAATCTATATTTTACAAAGTAGTAGGAATCAGACTCAGCTCTACAAACTGGCTCAAGCATGGGTGTTGTGCTGCAGACAGTAATTTGCACATATGCTGCTCTATGGTGAACAAGATTGTGCAGAGGCACTGCTACACCAGAGGATTGGGGAGCTCAGGGCAACATGCTGTATAGATAGTCACTTACTTTACAATAATTGGAGTTCTTGGGGATGTCTTTGTCCACAGCGGAGCCAGTGGTATGTGTCTGTACCCCATATGCATAGGCCTGGAATCTTGCAGCCAGTAGTATCTGCTAGGGCTGTACGTGTGCCTGCATAGCTTCTGAGGAGCAAAATATGGGACTCTTGCTTGTATCAGTGGCAAATAGCTCTGTGGGTGGAGCCCACTCACAAAATACTTGATCTGAAACTGCATCCCCACTCATCAGTAATGAAGCCTTTAACAAGGTGGGACTGGCTCTATAAGGATAGGAAGGCCTAAGGCTGCCAACCCTGATTACTAAAGAGGCACCCCTGGGCTGGATTAGGTAATTACCTATAAAGGGCAGCAGGTGGCTGCAATGAAAGGGGAAGCCCAGGAACCTACATAAGCTAAGGAAGGCGTCTGTAGGGAAGACCCTGATACCAGGGGGTTTAGAAGCCAGAACCTGAACACTGGGGTTATGTTATGTTTACACATCAAAAAACAAACTCACCGTAATAACTCTCAGAGCCTGGATCAGCTGATTCTGGGGCTGAAAATTGCAGTAAGGCTTGGGCAGGAGCCTAGGCTGTGAGACCCTCCCCCTTTGCTACATTTCAGAACCCAGGCTCCAGCTGGAGCTCAGACCTCTACTCTGCTATTTTTAGTCTCTCAGTGGGAGCTCCCTGAAACTGATCAGTCCATCCAGCCTCTGAGATTTGCCGCTGTGGGGCTTTTTAACTGGGCAGATAAACCTTAGGAGACTTGAAGACTGCTGCCACTGCAGGCTCCAGTAGAAAGTCTTAGGAACTGGGGTTTCCCTGGAGAGGCTATGGGCAGGAACAGCTTGGGAGTGACCCCAGGAGAGGGTAAAACTGCTGGACTACATGTGAGGGTTTTATGTAGGTGTATAAACACAAACTCCTGAGAAGGGACAAACACAGCCTGGGTGGAGTTTGCAGGGAGAATTGTTAGCAGGGCACCATCGTGGCAGCTTGGGCAATGAGCGAGTGCATAGGAGGTGGCTGACCATACTACAGAACCCTTCCTGCTTAGTTGAATTGCCCAATTATTCTGGCCACAAAGCTGATCCAATGGAGAACATACCCCAGAAAAGAATCACTTTCTGATATAAGGGAGAAGAGTCGTTTCCTCTTGTCTGTTTATATAATATGTGGCCATCTTATTATCTGGGAGGTGGTGTCCCAGAGCATAGACAGGTTAGATGAATGGCTCCAACTTCTACAACGTTTATGCTCAGTCAAGACTTTGCCTGAGACTGCACCTGTGAATCTAAAGTTTGCCTAAACACCAGGTCCTTTTGGACAAATCTATTACAAGAGTTCTTGAACAGGGAAATGGATGGAAACTAACTCCCTGACAGACTTAAAGGGGTCCATCCACCAATGCAGAGATGCCAACCCTCTTGGAAGGAGTCCTACTGGTAAATCTAAGCTGTGTCTGGCTGGGTGATAAACTGATCCTAATTGTTCCTGAAGAGGATGGAGGTGCAAGTCACAGATGGAGTCACGTGAGCACAAACTGGCATGTGCTCTAGCAAGCTGAGGCAGTCTCTGGTTGCGAGCAGGGGTTTGAAATTGAGTCATCTTGCGAAAACTCTTCTGAGGAAGGTATGCTCTAGCCCAGCGGTTCTCAACCGGTGGTACGCGGTGGTACTTACCGGAAGGCTGGGTGGTACGCGCGCCGCTGAATCCGCAGCCGCCGGAAGGGCCCTCCCACCCGCCTGTGCGAAACTGTGCGAAACCGTGCCGCCGAAAATGGGGAAACGGCGGAAGGGTTTCGGCGGCGGGTATTGTTTCCGCCGCGAAACCCCGCTGCCCGTCTCTCCCCGCCGCCGCAAATCCCTCCTGCCGCTGCCGCGAAACCCCGCTGCAAGTCCCCTCCCTTTTTTTTCCCGAGTGGTACTCGGGTCGGGTACAGTCTGGTCAAGTGGTACTTGACCTGACTGTACCTGGCCCGAGTGGTACTCGGGAAAAAAAGGTTGAGAACTGCTGCTCTAGCCAATACAGAGTCCAACCTTGCACCTATGGACTTTATTGATTGAGTAGGGGTGAGAATGATTTTTGAGACCCACATAGACAACCAACTGAACGACCGTGTGACCATCTCTGACAACTTGCTGAGAAGAGTGACTCCGAATCAACCAGTTGTCAAGACAGGTACATGTCTCCTTGTCTCTCTCCTCAAGTGGGCTGCTACTACCAAAGGTCTCTTGGGACTACTGAGAGACTGAAAGATAGAACTGTGAATTGGATAATATCCTGGGAGCTGGGTGGATTGCCACATGGCAATAAGCATCCTGGGAATCAGAGTTCCATAGAGTTTAAGGCCATTAGATCATCTAGTCTAGTCTCCTGCATATCACAGTCCCTTAAATTTCACCCACATACCTCTGTATTGAGCCCAAAAACTTTAGTTAGACCAATGCATTTCTGGAGCCTAAACTATTTTGTGCCACAGGCGGAGAACAGAAGAGACTGATGTGCTGTAATAGCAGGGAATTATTAGATGAGATTGACCCAGATGATCCTAGACAGTGATCCGGGCCCCAGGCTGCAGAGGAAGATGAAAAATCCCCAAGGTCCCTGGCAATCTGACTCAGAGTGGCAATTCCTCCCTGATTCTAAATGTTGTGAAAAGTAGGACCCTGAGCATGTAAGCAAGACACACCAGGCAGACATCTAGAAAAGGGACTTTCTGTACTGCTTCAGAGCATTGGTCCATCCTGTCTGGTGTCCCCATCTCCAGCCAGGACTGATACCTGGTGCTTCAGATGAAGGAGAAAAAACCTAGCAACTCCCAGATGCATCTGGCCAGTTGTGCATTGGGGAAAAAAATCCTTCCTAATCCCTTTAGGGGGCTGGTTGAAGCCCTGAAGCCTGAGATTTGACTCAAGTCACTGTTGTACCACAGAGCTGCAAGTGTTATGAGCATGTTGAGGGCATTGCAGGTGACCCTGTTCTCCCCAAGGCATGTGAGGGAAATGGATGAACAAGGAGATTCACAGATTCCAAGGCCAGAAGGGACCACCATGATCATCCAGTGCAGCCCTCTGCACATATAGGCCAAAGAATCTCTCCCAGAAAATGGACTGGAACATATCGTTTAGCAAGATAGCTAATATCATTTTAAAGACTCCTAGCAATAGTGACCTTCCCCTGGTAAGCTGTTATGCTGTTTAATCACCCTCACTGCAAATAAATTGCATCTTATTTCTAGACTGAATTTGTCCAATTTAATCTTCTAGGCATTGGATCTTATTATCATTTTGACAGCAAGGTTGAAAAGCCACCCACTATCTGATAGCTTTGTGTAAATACCTATACACAGTGATTCAGTGCTTAATTGTAATGAAAGAGGTGCCGGGACTCAAGCAGTTATTTTACTTTCATAAGTGATGCAGCAAGCCGAGAGGTGCCAGGGCTATGAACTGCCAAGCCCAGAGGTGCCGGGGCTCAGCCCTGGCACAAATTAAGCCCTGCAGTGATCATTGTCTAAGTTGAGAGTTGCAGACCAATTCATAGGACCTAGGGAGAGAATTATTGACAAAAGAAACCACCTGAAACTTGGCCTGATGGATGAATTTGTTAAGGTATCTGAGGCCTGACATAGGGCACCAACCTCCCTGCTTGTTTGAAATGAGGAAGTAGTGGGAATAGAACCCCCTACTGCACTACTCTGGAGGCACCATCTTGATTGCACCCCACTGGGGAAAAGAGTCTATCTCCAGCTGCAGCAACATGGAGTTGGCACAGACCAGAATTGAATGGAATATCCTCTCTGGATTACTTCAAAGACCCACTGGGCAGTCATAATCACAACCCATGACTCCTGTGGAAGAACCCAAACTCAAGGGTCTTTACTTACAAGTTTGTTGCCCAGCGGATAGTCCAGAATAAGCCAAACAAGAGATTAGCAAAATCAGAGTTTATTCTTTACGTAAAGAAGGTGGTCCCTACAATGTAAGGTGCGACAACTTAACATAAAATTCTAACAGCTTTTATAGCTTCACACAAACAAGTCTTTATACGTCACAGTTTCCGTGCTCTTACATACTAAAAAAACTACTTATCTAGGAATTTTCTTAGCTCAGTATTTTCATCTTTCCTTATCCAAGTTACAAAGTCTTTCTCTGCATTCCATCCCTGCTGGCGTCTAGGTTCCATAACTATCTTGTTAACCCTTAACATTCTAAGATTTAAACTTCTGCTAGAAAGGCACTTTCAATCTCAGGCTTTTGCAGCCATTTCTATTGATCAGTTCTGATAAGAAACAGAGACCCCATCTTCTTTTCCCTTCACGCTCCTCAAAAAAAAAGTGATTTCCAAAGTGAGGGAAGTAAGAGTATAGATCCATGGTTCTCAAACTTTTTGTATTGGTGATCCATTTCACACAGCAAACCTCTGAGTGCGATCCACATTAAAAATCAAAAATAACTTTTTATATTTAAGACTATGTTCAATGCTAAATTTAAACCCTGTTGTTTAAAATGAATTTACCTTTTCTCACTGCTTTTAAATTAAGACTAAAACACATTTTTATCAAATTAGTGTTATAAACATAAAAGTTATTTTAAGTAGAATTTTATTTTAATACTTGACAACAATTAATCACCAGAAGTAGCCAAAATGCAGTGAGATGGATGATGATGTTTATTTGAAACAAGTTTTATTCCTGGTGTTGTTTTAGAAAGGGCGCATCTGATGTCGTCCTTCACATCAAGCTGGTTTCAAGATTTTGTCTTTATTGTGAGAAGGCTGGCGAATCCAGTCTTGCATTTGTAGGCAGTGGGAAATGGCAGAAGGACTCTCAGGGCCATTTCAGGCACCAGTGGATATTCACTTGCAACTGAGCACCAGAACTAGTTTGGAGGTAGCTGTCTGAATTTTGTTTTCACTTCATCATCATTGATCATGTCGATAAACTGTTCCTATGCGTGAATATCCTCAGGAGGTAACTGCTCTGCTGTCACACTAAAAGGGCTCTTCACCAAGGAATGAAGTGTTTCTGGCAGCGCTGAGAAGTAGTGCGAGAACTCTTTGTGAACAGCTCTCGGATGTTCACTGATAGCTGACTTGAGAGCACTATCAATGGTGACTTCCTCCTCCTTGCTGAATGAGGAAAGTGTCAGAAACATGCCATGTCTGTCTGTCCAACTTCCTGAACCACAGATCCAGCTTCATTTAGAAGGCTCTGATTTTATTAGTCAGATCTATTAATGTTGAACGTTTTCCTTAAAGCGATAGATTGAGGTCATTAAGGATATCAAAGATATCAGCTAAGTATGCCAAACAGAGAAGCCATTTCTTGTTATTGAACTTTTTGTTCAGCTCTTGTTTCTCCTTTCCCGGGAAAAACTCTGCCAACTCTTCAGTAAGTATAAAAACACTCTTTAATGCATGTCCTCTAGAAAACCATCAGACTTGAGTGTGGAAAAGCAGAACTTCATATTCACCACCCATTTCGTTGCAGGGCTCTCGAAAGAGATGAGCATGCGCTTTAATGTAGTTCACTGTTTGTATAACAACATCCACCACAGCATTGAGGCAGATGGGCAATATCTTTGCAGCTAGGACTTGACAATGGATTCCACAATGAGTAACAATCACATTAGGTGAGATGCACTTTACTTTCTGCAGAAAGCCAGACCGTGCACCCATCATGGCTGAAGCATCGTTGGTACAGATACCACAAAGATTTTTCAATTCAATGCTATTGCTTTCAAAAAAGGCATCACCTTATTGAAAATGGTCTATGTTGTTGTGGTTGTTTCAAGCTGTTCACAGAATAAAAACTCGTCCTTAACATCCCCAGCATTAACATACTGTACGAACACTATCAATTGTGTGCAGTTAGTAACATCAGTAGTTTCATCAAGTTGCAAGCTAAGCATACTGAAGGCAGAATGTTTAATTTTATGCACAATTTGTTTTTTGATATCTTCAGACATCTCACATGTTCTGCGTTTCACAGTATCATTGGATATGGAAAGTATATTAAGCTTTTTGGTAGTATCATTGCCAAGTATAATCATAGAATCATAGAGTTGGAAGAGACCTCAGTACGTCATCTAGTCCAATCCCCTGCTCAAAGCAGGACTAACCTCAGCTATATCATCCCAGCCAGGGCTTTGTCAAGCCTCAGCTTAAAAACCTCTAAAGATGGAGATTCTACCACCTCCCTAGGTAACCCATTCCAGTGCTTCACCACCCTCCTAGTGAAAAACTTTTTCCTAATGTCCAACCTAGACCTCCCCAACTGCAACTTGAGACCATTGCTCCTTGTTCTGTCATCTGCCACCACTGAGAACAGCCTAGCTCCATCCTCCCTGGAACTCCCTTTCAGGTAGTTAAAGGCAGCTATCAAATCCCCCCTCATTCTTCTCTTCTGCAGACTAAACAAGTCTAGTTCCCTCAGCCTCTCCTCATGAGTCTTGTGCTCCAGCCCCCTAATCATTTTTGTTGCCCTCCGCTGCACTCTCTCCAACTTGTCCACATCCTTTTTGTAGTGAGGGGCCCAAAACTGGACACAATACTCCAAATGCAGCCTCACCAATGCCGAATAGAGGGGAATAATCACTTCCCGTGATCTGCTGGCAATGCTCCTATTAATGCAGCCCAATATGCTATCAGCCTTCTTGGCAACCAGGGCACACTGCTGACTCACATCCAGCTTCTTATCCACTGTTACCCCCAGGTCCTTTTCTGCAGAACTGCTGTCTAGCTCATTGGTCCCCAGTCTGTAGCTGTGCATGGGATTCTTCCGTCCTAAGTGCAGGACTCTGCACTTGTCCTTGTTGAACCTCATCAGATTTCTTTTGGCCCAATCCTCCAGTTTGTTTAGGTCCTTCTGTATCCTATCCCTACCTTCCATGGTATCTACCACTCCCCCCAGCTTAGTGTCATCTGTAAACTTGCTGAGGGTGCAATCTACCCCATCCTCCAGATCATTAATGAAGATGTTGAACAAAACCGGCCCCAGGACCAACCCCTGGGGCACTCTGCTTGTTACCGGCTGCCAGCTAGACATGGAGTCATTGATCACTACCTTTTGAGCCCTATGCTCAGTTCTCTATCCATTTTATAGTCCATTCATCGAACCCATACTTCTTTAACTTGCTGATAAGAATACTGTGAGAGACTGTATCAAAAGATTTGCTAAAGTCAAGGTATATCACGTCCACTGCTTTCCCCACATCCACAGAGCCAGTCACCTCTTCATAGAAAGCAATCAGATTGGTCAGGCATGACTTTCCCTTGGTGAATCCATGTTGACTGTTCCTGATCACCTTCCTCTCTTCCAAGTGCCTTAAAATGGATTCCTTGAGGACCTGCTCCATGATTTTTCCAGGGATTGAAGTGAGGCTGACCGGTCTGTAGTTCCCTGGATCCTCTTTCCTCCCTTTCCTGAAGATGGGCACTATATTTGCTTTTTTTCCAGTCATCAAGGACCTCCCCCAGTTGCCAGGAGCTTTCAAAGATAATAGCCAATGGCTCTGAAATCACATCAGCCAACATCAGCGACACAATATCTTTGCACGCTGGCAGAACAAGTTCCTCACCTATCGTATGTGGTGTTTTGATACATGCAATTCATAGCAAAACAACTTAAGAGGCCTCCACAACTTAGGTCGTTTGCTGTCAGAAACTTCCAGCTGCATTAAGCCTGGCTTTCTTTGTTGCTTCTTCTCTGTGTTTGAAAAAAATCCATGTTTTGATTTTTATGCTCAGGATGTCTAGTTTCAAGATGTTGCTGCAATTTGCATGGTTTAATCGATTCAACAGACAAAACTTTGCAGCAAATGATGCATTGTGGTTTTTCAATAACAGAGGTAACCAGGTTTTATGTAAGACTCAAGCTACTTTTGGCTTTTAGCCGTTTTAACAGTAGAAGTGGTCATTATTTTCAGGACAAAGTATGCGGCTGTGTCTCTGACTGTTAAATAGGAATGTACTTCTTTAAATCAAGCCTTCTAATGTTGTCTCAGTCTGAGGGCTGTCCATAGGAAAAATGGTGCCCTGGGCAAACTTCTATTTGGCGGCCTTTCTTTCAAGGCGAAGCAGGACTGGCAGTGAAGTGGAGTTGGGGGTGCAGCTGGGCTGGAGGAGCTTGGACTGTGTGCATGGTGGGAGGTGTATGTGCAGGTCTGGCTAGGTTGGCACTTGAGCCTTTGTCAGTGTGTTTTGGCTGGAGCCTGACAGACTCAGCGACAGAATACTCTGGCACTGATAGGGTCATGGGCTGGGATGCAGGGGAGTTGGGCGGGCCTGTGTCGTCCTCCTTCCTTTCCACATCACCCCTGGGGTAGTCACCTCTGTCATGCAGGCTGGCTTGAGTGGGGCGGGGGGGCATTTAGTATATTGTGTGACATTAGTATGGCAGAATCATGATAATGAGTGTGAGATACATCATGTCAGGTACCGTTAGAAAGTATCTTACTCAGCATGATATATTCTAATGCTTATGTTCATGTATTATATGTAAAATGAAAGTTATGGATGTATTGCTATTTCTGTATGTCAATTTGGGCTGACTGGGACACACCCCAGACAGAGAGGCGGCAAGACAATAGCCTGCTTAATGGCCCATTGAGGCACTCACCGATGGGAGGGGCCCAAGCACACCTGAGGAGTCATCAGGATCGGCCCATGTGACTATGGACCCCAGGCACACCTGAAGAGGCACCAGGATTGGCCCATGTGACTCCGGACTCCAGTTTGGGTCTTGTGACTGTCCACAGGCCGCATGGCCGGGAGAGGGGGTTTATAAGATCACACCACAGGATCCATTTTGTCTTTGCTCCTGTCCAGTCTGCAGACACACACCTATCTCTGGATCAATTCATCTTGCAACTGAACCGAAGGACCTAGACCTATCCAGGTACTGGATGTGAACCAGAGGGACCTATACAAGCCTGCAAATCCACATTTCTTCCAGAAACCTGATGTATAGGGACTTTTAATCATTTGTATATCTGTGATTTGCTTTAACCCTTTAACATTTCTCTCATGGTTTCTTTCTTTCTTTTTACAATAAACCTTTAGTTTTAGATACTAAAGGATTGGCTGGGAGCATGATATTTTAGGTAAGATCCAAACGTATATTGATCTGGTACTGTGGCTGACCCCTTGGGGTCAGGGGGAACCTTTTTAGTAAAGAGCATAGAGTTCTAGTAACTGGTTTCTTTACTGGACCTAGAGCTGATTTGGGAGCCAGGAACTGGAATGCAGTAAAGGGGGCTGTGGGGATTTGTGGACTGGCTTCTTGATATCCAGTGTGGGGAAATCAGAAGCAGTTCGTGGCTGGTTGGGAAGCCGGACTTCAGTGTCACCCACCACCGCGGGGAGAATCGGCTCTCCTTTTGCAGCCTGCCCTAACCTTGGCATTATCAGTTGGCTACCCTGGGCATGGACGGGTCACAACCTCATCCCAGCCTGTGAAGCCTCAGAGGACTAAAGACTGCTTGCTTTGCCTCACCAGCCCTGACTGAAGACCAGGGCTAGAAACTGCTTACTCACCTCGCCCTGTTTGAGGGCTTAGGCTACAGAAAGTGAACAGCTAATCCCCAGTATAAAGTTTGCCCATACAGGTGTGACAGCAAGAGGGTATGGCCTTCCTCCCACACAGGATTCTTCTGATTCATTGTTTATTCAGTGTATCAGCTGGTCGATCCTCCTGCTCTGCTCTCCCACTCTCCTTGGCCCCCTTCTCATCTCTTTACATTTTCTCTGTGACCCCATCCGTGCCTAGGGTAGCTCATCCAAAAATGCCAAGATCAGGGCAGACTGCAAAAAGAGAGCAAATTCTACCAAACAGGTGGCTAACACTGCAGTAACTTCACCAACCAGTGATAAACTGTGCTTCTGATTTCCCCCCACACTAGTTATCAATAAGGTCCCCTTTACTGCATTTCAGTCTCTGGCTCCCAGTCAGCAACTTGGTCCAGGAAAGAGAGAAGTTATTTAAAACGCTATTCCCTTTACTAAAATGTTCTCCTGACCCCAAAGGATCAGCCACAGTACCAGATCAATATAAATTTGGATCTTACCCAAAATACCATGCTGCCAGCCAATCCTTTGGTAATTAAAACCAAAGGTTTATTATAAAAGGAAAGAAACAGATGAGAGAAATGTTAAATGATCAAAGCAATCAGACACATACAAATGACTGTCAAGTTAATATATATCAGATTCTCAGTAGAATTGTAGAGTTTGTAGGCTTGTACAGTCCTTCTGGTGTACATCAGTACCTGGATGGGTCTCAGTCCTTTGTTTCACAGCTTCAGTTACAGATGAGTTGATCCAGAGGAAGGGAGCAGGAGTGAAGACAACCTGGGATGGAGCAGCTGCCTTTTATGTCCCTTTGCCATGCGGCTTGTTGAAATTCACAGAAACAAGATGGAGTCCAGGGTCACCTGGGCAAGTCCTGGTGACTCATAAGGTGTAGCCCCAGGGTTCTTTTCACCTTTGAATTCCCTTAATGTGCCAGGAAGCAGGGTTATTGATGCTGCCATTCTAGCTGGGGTGTTGCCCACAAACACAACACAAGTTGAAATACAGCTATATCAAACATATTCATAATTTCCAATAGAAATATGACACATAAACAAACAATATAATCTTATTTAGCAAATTATACCTTTTAATGGTACCTGACATGACCTATCCCATATGAATTATTGAAATTTTGCAATATATATTAAATCATATTCTAAAAGGTCCCCCCTAATCCAGACAGCATCACGCCCTCTCTCTAGGCAATCTTGATATGCTCACATGATTTAACTACTATCTGTACCACCAATCTACCTCCCCATTACTGGCTTATTTTCCCATCTAATAACATCTCAAACTGTTTCTCCAGTATCTCCTTTTGGATCTCTTGCCAGTAACCTAAACTTAACATGTCTCAAAAAAGTCTTTTCGTCCAAACCCAGTACTTTCCTCTCTCTTCATCACAGGTAACTGCACCACTAACTTCCCAGTTAGAATAACAGAATCATAGGACAGGATGGGACCTTGAGAGGTCTTCTAGTGCAGTCCCCTGCACTCAAGGCAGGACTAAGTATTATCTAGACCATCCCTGATGGTTCATCAGGATTGTAACCTGGTAACATTTAACTCCATACACATCCTAGACCTGTACATCCTGTCTATTTAAAAATTTTGCTATTTCCTCCTGCCATAACATTTCCATGATCTATCTATCTCTTCTTCCCATAGAACCAGAGTTCTTTTTCAGGGCCTCATTTCTCAGTATGGCTACTACAGTTTCCTTTTCACAGGCCTTCCTGCCATCTAATCCCTTAACAGCACCATCTAAATTCAGGGGCTAAAGTCATTCTTCTGGGTCCTTATTCCTTTACTGCTTCAATGTGAGGCTCTTCATAACCAGGCCCCTCCCTATGGAGTCATCCTTCTAGCCTATCACATTACCTCCTGTCCCCAGGCTTCAGCCACCATCACCTGCTTTTCTGCATCTTCCACAAGCACTTGCACCCGCACTGCCCCTACATGGGCTGTGCTTTCCAAATTAGCCCAGCTCCAATGCCAGGCCTCAGCTGATTCATAGAGCTGATCCGTGGGGCACCTCTGCTCTGGGTGGCTGCTCAGCTGGGGGTGGGCGGCAGGGTCCTAACTGGGTTGTTCCCAGAGCAGAGCTGTGGCCATGGCCCCGCCTCAGCAGGAGTTTATTATAAACATCTACATGGGGCCCCCCTTCGTAGACGCCAGTGGCTGCCCAGGGAGGCGCTCAGACCGGGGTGCTGGAAGAAGTTGTGTAGTGAGGGTGCTGAGGACCCCCGAAGCAAACTGCGACTCTGTCTATGATAGTGGAAACCACTTCATGCTGGCGGTGTGACAGCGCCCCTCCTCCCCCCAGCACTCATGGCTATAACTGGGCAGGCGCCATCTGTGCAGCACCCCTGGACAGCCTATCAAGTCCGAGGCCTGCTAGGCCAGTGCTTCTTAAACTTATTTGTAGCACCCCCTTCTTTGTGTCTGGAGTAATTTATTCCCCCTCTCCCACCAGACAATGACATATACCGATAAAGAAAAACCAACATGCAAATCTCAGTAAATATGAAAAGCAGCAAGGCACTGATTGAAAGATCCCATGATCCATTGTAATAAGAGCAAAACCAGACTGGCCTGGTGAACAGTGCTTGCAATTAAATGTGCACAGGGCACTGTAGCAAACAGATTAAAGTACAGATGGCAACGACTCTGTATAATACTATGCAAGCTTAGTGGAAATTCATCCCCAGCCCAGCGCCAGCTGAGGTCTGATGTGTCTGGCTGGATCAGCATGGCTAGTTATTCAGGGTGGCAGGTACAATGTGCGGGTCCGTTCCTCCCCCCCCCAAAAGCTGCTCATGCCCCCATCAGAATGCGCTCCCTACCCCCCCCCCCAGGGGGCCGCCCCAAGTGTGAGAACCTTGGTGCTGCTAGGCAACCAACAGGGCTTGTTACTCAGCCCCCCCTTCCCCCATAGTCACAAAGCGCAGGCGCAGAAGAAATTTAATCCCAAAGCGCGCGCAAACGAAGGGGCTTCGGTAGTGTGTGCGCACGCGCTGCTGTGTATTCAGCCGCCGCTCCGGATGGAGGATGCGCTGGGGAGAAGCGGAAGTGCCCATCATATTCCGGAAGTGCGTTTGAGGGTCATGGCGGCCTTGGTGAGAGCTGTGGTAAGTATCTGGCTGGGTTGCGGCCTGGCCGGGTTCGGAGCCTGTCTGTGGCGTGGGTCGTCTGCCCCGTTTTGTGCCGCCCCGGGGGCCGCGGTCTCCGCGGAGTGATAGGGCCCTAGGAGTAGCGGGCTCGTTATCCCGGGACTTTGCCTGCGGCTGCCCGGCGGGGCTGTAGTTAACGGAGGGTGGACCGGAGCCCTGGCCCCGCGCTGGGCCCCGCTGTCGGCGGTGGCGTGTGTGGTGCAGGCGGCTCGTGGAGGGAAGCTGGGCTGGGCGCGCAGGGGAAGTGTCGGAGGTAGCACAGCCCGGCCGGCCCTGCTGTCCAGTACCACAATGACGCGTTTTCCTAAAGTGCTTAATGAGAAATGTTAATTTATTTTGTCCTGGTGTTAATAATGCGGGTTTACTGTAACTGCCCTGTTCTGGATCACTGGCCTTGTCTGCTAGGTTTTACATTACACGCTTCCTTCCTGCATGTGTCTCAGCCTTGGTCTCCTTTCTTGTTCCCTACCACACCAGTGATGCCAGCCTCAGTGTCCTGTTCATATCCTCTCACAAACATCTCCATGCCTGCTGCCCTATACAATTTCTCTTGAAAACTCACTTCTGCTGTCTTCTCTATGAGAAGCAAATACCTATTTCTTTTTCTATATAAGAACCACTATAGTGTGCACATGTCTTAACTGTGAGTGGTTATGTTGTCTGTCTTCTCTTTTTCCCTTCTTATCATGTTGGGTGTGGATTATATGCTCTTCAAAGCATGGACAGCTTCTTTGTGAATACCCAGCTCACTTGCTGGGGACTTGATCAATAGGAAATGATAACCTAGGGCTTGAAAACTTTACCTGACATCCACTAGCCATTGCCTCCCTTCTATTGCTTCACCTCCAGAAACCTAATAACCTAATTAGTCTCACTTTTGTTGTGGTCCTTGTCTCTCTCTGCCTATTGTCTCTTGTTGTATATTCAGATGGTAAAACCTTGGATGCAGGGACCACTTTTTTTTTGGTTGATACAAAGCCTAGCATGATGGAGTTCTGGTCCATGATTGGGGCTACCACAAAACAAATAATGGAACCTAACTTGCTAGATGGAGAGAGAGTAGTGAGGCAATTAGGGTTTTCATTATGTAAGGGCAGTATCCAAATCTCCTTTCTCTAGCTGTTGGAGACCAGGGCTGTGTGGAAATTCTGATGAGTGTTGCCTTTTGATACTGCTCACATTCTCCTTTCGTATCAGCCTCTGGCTAATAGTTTTCAATTCATCCATTTTTCCTTTACCCTCAATCTCTCTTGCTGCTGGAAAGAGCTGGAATATTTTTTCCCCTCCAACCCCAGAGCCCCATGGCTGCTGCAAGTGTAAGTAATAGTCTCTGGTATTCTACCCTCTCTTGCTTCAATTTTTCAGTTTTCTTCCCCAACCAATAGTGCCATTGCCTGTCAATATTTGTTCCTAACCTGACCTGAGAAGTATCGTTGCTATCCAAAGTCTGCTGAATTTACAAGACTAATCAACTTTCCCTCCACTGTAGCTTGAGAAATTTAGGCTGCTGCAGTGGTGCTGGAGCTCTCTGGAAATTTTGCTATGTTGGTTGTATTCAGCTCATGTTTGGAAGATTTTTCTTTCTCAGCAACAAAGGACAGAAGCATAACTAATATTTTTAAATGAAAGTTTGGATTTTGCAGAAGATGGTGACCCTTGCCTAGGAAAGATTCCTTAACCCTCTGCACATTCCTTTTCTGCTGTTCCTGTAGTTGGTCTCTGAATACCATTTTCCCTCCTATTCCATTGTTTATCCATCTCTTATTTCAGCTCACCTGTGTCTTGTGATTCCTTTCCTTTGAGGTCTATTTTCAATTCCTTTGTTCCATGTGGTGGTTTTTTTTTTTTTTTTTTAAAACAGCCATTCAATCACCTCCCCTCCCACAAAATACTGATCAGCTTACACTTTTTAGATGTTTCCTCCTTGATCTTTTTATCCATGCGGAGGAGTATCAAACCTGTTCCATATCAGATATCTTGAATCTTTCTTTAGCCATTCTTTATAGAAGTTGCTGATTTTTATTTCAGGATCTTTTCACTTGTTGGAAGCTGTATGTCAGGATACTTGCTTCAAGAATTACTGTTTGCAGTCCTCTGTGACCTGCTGAGCTAACTTTCTGAATGTTAAACTTTTATTAATTCAGACATTTGCCAATCATTGTTTCAGTTTGCCCAGTTAGCATCAGAGACAAAAAATTGATCTTTCAACACTTTGGTATAGAGAGAAGGAACATCTTTACTACTGGAAGCACTTGCGAGTTGTGGAAGTGCATGTCTTAGTCCCTGCTCTTACTATTGATCACATTTATTATGGTAGTGCCTAGCGACTAACCAAGAATTGTGCACCATTGTGCTAGGTACTGTATAAGCACAAAGTTGTAGAATTCAGAAAATACTGGAGGTGAAATATTAGCTGCATGTCTGGAATGAAGCTTAAGGCTTTGGTTATATGGAGCTTTTGGGTACATTTCAGTGGGAGAGGTGGTTATATAAATGAGCCTGCATCTCACAGGAGTATGGGGTGCTAATGTTCTCAGCTGGAGACTAGTTGGAGCAGCTAGGATGCTGTTAAACTACCAATGCAAGGGGAAGGTTGTAAGGAGGCAAGTTTGATACAAACAAAGGGATTCAGTGTGAAAGAAGAAATTTTTCAGTGGCTACTTATACCTGTGCTAGGAGTCTGAGTAACAAAAAAGAGGAATTGGACATTTTTCATTGGTGAGAAGAAATTTGATAGGCATTACTGAAACATGGTGGAATGATTTGCACAGTTGGAATGTTAAGTCACTTGTTATAACCTGCCCAGAAAGGTTAGAGTAGGTGAAAAGTAGAATTGGCACTCTGCATCAGACATCATTATCTGTTTCTGAGTTACTGATAACTCAGAACCACAGTAACAAAAGAATGGTCATACTGGGTCAGACCAATGGTCCATCTAGCCCTGTATCCTGTCTTCCAACAGTGGCCAATGCCAGGTGCTTCAGAGGAAATACATAGAACAGGTAATCATCAAGTGATCCATCCCATTGGCCATTCCCAGCCTCTGGGAAACAGTAATCCCTACCTATCCTGGCTAATAGCCATCCTCCATGAACTTCTCTAGTTCCTTTTTGAACCCTGTTACTTTGATCCATAAGAATTCATATGCTAACAAACCAAGTGCAGGAGGGAGTGCTGGTGAGGAGTCCGTTACAGACCACTAAATCAAACAGGCAGGGTGGAACGAAAAATTGTGTTATGAGGGACTTAATTTGGGAAACAAATGCTGGAGCTCTCATGCAGTCAGTTTTAAATCCTGATGAGGGTTTCTAAAAATTTACAGGTGTTAATTTTTTTAATGCAAAAGGTATTGCACCCCAGCACAAAGTAATTAATTTCTTGTCCTGATAGGCAAAGATTAATTAATCACTGGACTGGAGCAAGGTGGATTGATTTAAAATAAAGTGACAACTACCTGTTTTTAATCAGCAAGCAGGAAACCTTGATATAAATGTATTAATTTTATTTTGCATTTGTACTTTTTATTATCCTAAAGGCAGGTTGATTTCTCATTGGCTGGTAACCATTAAAATGTGTCTATTTGCAATTCAACATAGCCTTTTTAGGCTCACCAGAAGGATGCAATATAGATATAGACCTATATAATTGCTTAAATAAAGCTTAACTTACATTTATTCAGATTAATAATTTTTAATTTTTTTTATTTTAGAAAATGCTGAATGATGCTTTTTTTATTTACTAGATTAAGTTTTTACTTGCAATTTGTGTCCAGCTTTATTTGGATAAAAATGCACAACAACATTTATATTTTTTTAAAATTAAAAATACTTGTACAGTACAGTACAGCACAGCACTCCTACTTCCTCCAGCTCGTGCACTGACTGTTTGGAGCAGAGGGCTTTTATGGAGCACCTGGCTGGTCCTTAGTTGGCCTCAGCTGCTCCTAATTGCCCCCTAATGGCTCTGAGTTAGTCAGCAGGGAACAAAGCCCTGAGCATTCTGGAGCTCACATATCTCCTGTCCACCACTCTCCTACTGCCCTCTACCTTTGCTATATCACACATCATCATCATCAGGTCAGTCAAGGGCCCTGCTCTAGTGACAAAGGGGGAAATAAACCTCCTATAATACCCTATGATCCCTAAGATTGCCCTGACATGTTTCTCGCGGACCAGTCGGGGCCAGGCCCGGATGGCCTCCACCTTGTCCCACTGGGGCTTTACCAGGCCTCTCCCTACCACGTAGCCCAGGTATTTGGCCTCAGCCAGTCCTATTGCGCACTTAGGCGGGTTTGCGGTGAGGCCAGCTTTCCGGAGGGAGTCGAGCACTGCCTCTACTTTCCCCAGGTGCGTTTCCCAGGCGGGGCTATGGATGACCACGTCGTCCAGATGGGCAGCCACATACTTGGTGTGGGGTCGCAGTAGGTGGTCCATCAACTTCTGGAAGGTTGCGGGGGCCCCGTGGAGTCCGAAGGGGAGGACGGTATATTGAAACAGGCTGTCGGGCGTGGAGAAGGCAGTCTTCTCTCTGGCATCTTTGGCTAGCAGGATCTGCCAGTAGCCCTTTGTCAGGTCCAGGGTGGTCAGGTAGCGGGCCTTGCCCAACTGATCCACTAGCTCATCGATACGGGGGATTGGGTAGGCATCGAATTTAGATACCTCGTTCAGCTTCCTGAAGTCATTGCAGAAGCGCAGGGCGCCGTCAGACTTGGGGACTAGGACTATTGGGCTGGACCACTGGCTGTGGGACTCTTCAATCACCCCGAGCTCCAACATCTTTCTTACTTCCTCCCTAATCACTTCCCTCTTGGCCTCTGGGATCCAGTATGGTTTTATTGTCACCCGCACCCCAGGGTTGGTGATGATGTGATGGTGGACCGCTGTTGTCCAACCGGGCTGCTTGGAGAACACGTCCTGGTTCCGCTGGATCATGTTGATTAGTTTCCATCTGCTGTTCGGGGGTTAATTCAGGGGATATTCTAACCTCCCCCTGTGGTGCGTCCGTCTGGGGAGATAGGGGGATCGCTTCTTGGGCGACCAGACATGCTTCCCGGTCCCGCCAGGGCTTCAGTAGGTTAATATGGTACAGCTGTACTGGCTTCCGGCGGTCTGGCTGCCTCACTTTATAGTTCAGGTCTCAGACTGCTTCTACGATCTCATATGGACCCTACCAACTAGCCAGGAGCTTGCTATTGGCATCAGCATCATCACCCGGTCCCCTGGCTGAAACCTCCGTGCCTTGGCCCGTCTGTTATAATAGGCCTGCTGGGTCTCCTGGGCCTTCTCCAGGTGATCCCGCACGATGGGAGTCACCCGGGCTATTCGCTCTCACATCTTTGTTATGTGCTCAATGACGTTTCTTCCTGAGTTGAGCTGCTCCTACCAGTCTTCTTTGGCTATATCTAATATACCCCTGTGGATGGCGACCATATAATAGCTCGAAGGGAGAGAACTCAGTGGATGCCTGAGGGACTTCCCGTATTGCAAACGTCAGGTAGGGTAATAGGGCATCCCAATCCTTCCCGTCCTGTGCCACTATCTTTCTTATCATGCTCTTGAGAGTGCGATTAAACCTCTCGACCAGGCCATCCGTTTGCAGATGATATACTGAGGTCCGCAGGGCCTGGATGCGGAGCAAGGTACAAAGGTCTTTCATTAATCTGGACATAAAGGGGGTCCCTTGGTCTCTCAAGATTTTCTTGGGGATGCCCACCCTAGCGAAGACCTGGAGTAGTTCCTTCGCAATCGCTTTGGAGGTGAGGTTCCTTAATGGAATGGCTTCATGGTACCGGGTGGCATAGTCCAAAATAACTAGCACATTTCAGTGGCCCTGCGCCGATCATTCTAGTGGTCCCACGAGGTCCATAGCTATTCTCTTGAAAGGGGCTTCAGTGATGGGTAGGGGCACTAATGGGGCTCGCAGGTGAGGCCGGGGGCTGTGTAATTGGCACTCTGGGTAGGAGAGGCAGTATCTTTGGACCTCGCCCGTATTCCTGGTCACTAAACCTTCTCAGAATTTGGTCCAGGGTCTTATCTACTCCTAAGTGCCCCCTGAATAAATGACTATGGGCCAGCTCCAATACTCCCCTGGTATATTTTCGTGGCACCAAGAGCTGCCCCACCTTCTCCTCCTGTATCTGTGTCACCGGGTACAGCAGGTCGCGTCTCAAGATATAGTACAGCCCTGGGCCCTTAGTCTGGCCATCCAGGGGAAAGCCATCTATTTTTACTACCTCCTCCCTCACATTCGCATATAGTGGGTCGTTGGCCTGGTCTTGCCCAAAATTTTCCCACAGGGGACCCAGCTGGCCCTCCACTAGGGGCCCAACCTCATCTTCGTCCCTGGGGCCGCTGCTGCTGGCACTGGGACCTGCCTCTGGGTCCTCGCTAGTTTGGGCATTCTCCTGGCCTGCTGAACGGGTTCGCCTATTAGCCAGGGCAGCTTTCTGGGTCCCAGCCAGTATTCGTGTCCCTAGTCTTTTAGCTGCCCTTTTTTCCCCGCTGGGATTTCCGGGGTCTCGGGGGGGTGCAAATACTTCGGGAGCAAATTCGGCAAAAGCAGGGGCAGGGCTGGCTGCCTGTACCTCTGTCTCCTTCGGGTTTGCCCTCCACCCCGGACTCTACTGGGGGAAGTAGGTTCTCAAACCCAGGGAAATCTCTCCCAATCAAGACCGGGTAGGGGAGCTTAGGGACCACCCCTGCTGTCACCTGGGTAATATTCCCCTGGATCTCAATCTTCATGGGGACCGAAGGGTAGAAATTCACAATCCCCGTGTGCTTGGCCCGGGTCATCTGGTCTTGCCCTACCAACTTCCCGGAGACCAGTGTGACCACACTCCCCAAATCTACCAGGCAATAGTTTTGATGCCATTCATTCTTACCAGCCTGGTGTACCCATGGGGGGCCTCTATCACCCCTACCAGGCCGATGAGACTGCAGCAACTTCCGTGACCTCCCAGATTGCACTGCATGGGTTCGCCCTCCTTGGGGCAGTGAGCTGCTATGTGGCCCAGTTCCCCGCATCCATAACACTGGTATGATCGGTTAATGGCCCCCCCTCTATCCTGGGCTATTTGGTCGGCCACCCGCGTCCTCGCCCCGTGTTCCCCAATCACCTTCGATCCTCAGGCCGTTCCTCAATGACTCAGCGTTCGGGTCCTCTCCTCTTGGATCTCCCCATCTTCCCAGAACTGGGGTTGGGGCCCGACCTCTGGTCCCGCCATGTCTTCTCCTAGGGAGTCAGGGACAATTCACGGGCCACCAACTGTCTCTCAACCAGGGTGACCAGTTCGTCAAAGGTAGAGGGGTCATTCTGACCCACCCAGGCTCGGAGGCCTGATGGTAACCCCCTCATGTATCGGGTCTACCACTAGGAGTTCCACCGTCTTCTCGGTGCTGAGGGCTTCAGGGCGTAGCCACTTCTGAGTCAGGTGGATTAGATCAAACAGCTGGGACCGGGGTGCTTTGTCCTCCTGGTACCGCCATTCATGGAACTTCCTGGTTCGCATTGCTATCGTCACCCCAGATCGGGCCAGGATCTCAGGCTTCAGCTGGGAATAGTCTGCAGCAGCTTCCGCCGCCATGTCATAATAGGCCTTCTGGGCCTCTCCCGCTAGGAAAGGGGCAAGGAGACTGGCCCACTGGTCTCGGGGCCAGGCCTCCCGCAGGGCTGTCCTCTCAAAGGCCAGAAGATATGCCTCCACATCATCCTCCCGTGTCATTTTCTGAAGGTAGTTGCTGGCCTGTATGGCCCGCACCCCATCTGGGCTGCCCCCTCGCTCCACCGAGACTTTCAACTGGCCTACCACATCTTGGAGTAGGGCCCAGTCCTGAGCAGCCTGGCTCATCAGAAGGTGGTTGGTCTCCTGCTGTAGTTGTACAGCCTCCCGCTGGGCCGCTGCCTGGACCCGAGTAGCTTCCTGCTGGGCGGCTGTGGCTTGTATCAGGGCTTTCACCACATCCTCCATCTTAGTAGTGGGGTGGGTTGGGACTTACCTGGTTTAAACCCACTGTGCGAAGGGATCCCACTTCTGACACCACATGTGGCAAACAGCCGGCTTCCCTCTAGTGGGTCTTACACTTTCCTGATTGTAGTGGGCCAGGAAGTTGCCTGTCACCCCATCTTCCCAGGGAGGGGGTAGGAACCCGGGCCCACCCACTCCTCCAGTTCCTAGCCCAGGGGCCCTACGAGAAACAGCTATGTGCTGCTGGTACTGCTTTCAAAACTGCGCACTCTTCCCCTGGGCTAATTTTCCCCCTCCTTCTGGCTTCTTGAGCTTGTACCTTCCTCCTGGCTGCTCCACCACAGAACTCTGCTCTCTAGTCCGTTCCTCTGTACAGCTTAGCACTCCTACTTCCTTCAGCAGAGGGCTTTTATGGAGCACCTGGCTGGTCCTTAATTGGCCTCAGCTGCTCCTAATTGCCCCCTAATGGCTCTGAGTTAGTCAGCAGGGAACAAAGCCCTGAGCATTCTGGGGTTCACATATCTCCTGTCCACCGCACTCCTACTGCCCTCTACCTTCGCTATATCACATAGATTAGAGTAAGTTTAGGCCTTAAAGTAGATTGTCACTTTCAAATTTAATTTTAAATAGGTTTATTTTTTAAAAACAAACCTGTATTTAACTTAAATAAAAAAAAATCTGATTTAAAAAAAAATCTCTATCCACCTGGACAGGCAGTTAGTAATTGCTATGGGATCAGTGATCATAATCTGATTACTTTCAATATGGATAACAGAAGACAGTGCTAACCTGTAATATATATACTTGGTGCTTCAAAAGCACTAATTTCCCATAGCTGAGGCAAATTATGAGCAAAATTGGTTGGAAACATTTAGACAGAACAATTTGAATGAAAACTGGGAGTTCTTTAAGAAGAGTTCATTAGAAGGCCAAGAAACCATAATGAAGAAAGGGAACAATTTTGTCTAAAAACCCACTCTTGAGTCAGTGGTAAAGTGAAGGCAGCAATTAGAAATAATAATAATTTAAAAAACCCAACAACATGGAAATAGATAGCAATCAATGTAACTTAGAATTTATGGAGTGTAGAAAATTAATGAAGGAAGCTAAAGCCATTAGTCATGGCTTGCAGGATTAAGGACAATATGAAGGAGTTTTTTTATAGATTCCAAGGCCAGAAGGGACCATTGTGATCATCTTATCTGACCTCCTGTATAACACACAACGTCCGTAAAATACTTTCTAGAGCAGATCTTTTAGAAAAACATCCAGTCTTGATTTAAAAATTGTCAGTGATGGAGAATCCATCACAATCCTTGATAAATTGTTCCATTGATTAATTACTGTCCCTGTTAAAAATATATGCCTTATTTCCAATCTGAATTTGTCTAGCTTCAAATTCTGTCCATTGGATCCTGTCATATCTTTCTCTGCTAGATTAAAGAGCCCACTATTTAATATTTGTTCCATATGTATAAACTTACAGAATGTAATCAAGTTACCTCTTAATCTTTTAAAGTATATTAGGATCACAACAAAACTCAAAAGCAGTGGTATAGTAGTCCCATTACTATCTGGAGATGGTAAAATTGTTAATGATGTAGAAAAGACAGAAGTGATGAAGTATTTCTGTTCAGTATTTGGTAAGAAGCACAATGATGTACTCTGATCATGAGAGGTTGATTAACTACTTTCCAGTCCATTAATAACTGAGGATGTTAGACAATATGATAAACAGTTTTAAATCGGTAGCCCCAAGAATCCTAACAGAGTTGGCGGAGGACATCTCTGGCTCAGTGATGTTAATTTTTAATAAATCTTGAAATGCTTGGGAAATTCTAGAAGACTGGAAAAGTACTTATGTCATGCCGATATTCAAAAAGGGCAAGTGAGATGATCTAGATAAGCTAACTGGCCTATATAGCTGACTTCAGCCCCAGGGAAAATAATGGAAAAGCTCATACAGAATACAATCAAAAAAGAGTAAAGTATGGGAATATAATTAATGCCAGTCAACATGGTTTTGTGGCAAATAGTTATTGTCAGACAAAACTGATCTCATCCTTTGAGATTACTAGTTTGATGATACAGGTAACTGAGTAGTTGTAATATATACTTGTGTAAAGTGTTTGGCTTATGCAGCACAACATTCTGCTTAAATTTAACACTATGCAGCAGGGGTGTCAAACTCACAGATGGTGACGGACCAAATTATCATAAACTGCACTTCACACGGGCCATGCAATACCCTCTGCCGAAAAATTCAGGCCATCTTCCCCTTTTCGGTGGCGCGGCATCAGCCCTTTTCGGCGGTGGGATTTCACGGAGGGGGGATGTGTTGCTGGACTGAGTGCATTGCCACTTTAAGGGATTTCTATTCGTCTGGCATCGCCGCTTTAAGACATTTCAGGGACTCTTAAACTGGCAATGCCATAGGCTGAGAAATCTCTTTAAGTGGCAATGCCCTCACTTTGGGCGGCAGCACGTCTCAAAAAAACTGGCCGGATGCGGGCCGGATCAAAAAGGTTCCGCGGGCCATATGTTTGACACCCCTACTATACAGTATCAGTACACACTAACTGGACTAAGTACTGACTGACAGATTTCAAGAAGTAGCTGTCAGTGGGACTCATCATCAAATGGGAATGTTTTTAGTGGGGTTTTGCAGGGATTGGTATGAGGTCCAGTAACATAAAGCACTTTCATCAGTGATCTGGAAGTAAATATAAAATCACTTCTGATAGAATTTGTGAATGAGAAAGATTGGTGGAGTGGTAAATAATGATGCATACATGGAGATTTCAGAGTGACCTGGGTCAGTTGATAAGCTGTGCCCAGTCAAACAAAATGTTTTAATGCAGCCAAATACAAAGTTATACATCTAGGAAGGAGGATTGCAGGCCCTATATACAGAATGAGGGGACGGAATCAATCTGTTTAGCTTTCCAAAAAGAAGATGGAGAGGTTACAGTATATAAGTACCTTCATAGAGAGAAAATAATTCTGTTCCAAAGGGCTCTTTAATCTAGCAGAGAAAAGCGTAAGACAAACTAATGACTTGGTATTGAAGGTTCACCCATACCCTGAGTCCCTTTGAAGTGTTCTCCTGTAATGTTTAGCCTCGTATCCATTGAACACTCTCAGAAAATACCAGGTCTGCTGTACCCAAAGGAACAATATACACATCAGCTTGTTAGATTCATCTCAGGACCAGCATGTTGGTTAACACTGATATATGGTTATATTGAAAACAATAAGTTTTTATGATCATAGACTAGAGATTCAGGAGATAGTGATAAGGATATTGGAAGCGTAGTTATGTATAAAACAAAATCATAACATGCTTTCTGGAGACTAAACTTAATTAACATGTTAAACGTCTTTAGACAAGTGGTTATCTCACCCAAAGTCACTTGTAGCATTATCAGTCAAGGTTGGCTGACATCCCATTTTCATGAATGTAAATGTATTGCCCATTAACTTCCATTAACATGCATTGACTTAATTGCTCCTGTTCACTGCTGGTTACTGTGTGCATGTTGATCTCTCTAGAAGTGCCGGACTGGAATGCCTCAATGGATTACCATATGCAGTGGATTAATACAGTCAACCTTGCCCAAAGCACAGTGGGACAGGATACTCTCTGGCACTCTTCAGGTAGACTATTTCATTATCCTAAAGTATGTAAGAATTGGGGTTTTGCCTATGTCCTCATATATGAAATAAAAGGCCTTATGTCTTTCTAGCACATGAGAATGGAGGGGACAGTCCTTGCCAGTGCTGCTACCTGGGCATCTAGAAAAAGGGATCTTATAAAACTGAAATGATTAAGAGAACTGAAATAATTTTACAGTTCTTTTGACTGTTTCCCCCAACCCACAGTCATTACTTCCATTCAAGCCCATGTCTATTAGACACTGGATAAAAGGCTGAACCTCTTCAGCTAGATTAGATGGGGGAGATATAAATCTGTCATGGAGGTGACGAAAACACAACAACCTGTGTTTTACTAATTGTGTTAATCAGAAGAGCTAAGTATATGGAGCTTGGCTAAGCAGCAACTGGTTTAGATTGGGGGTGACCTATAAAAATGATACACCAGGTTAGATAATCAGAATGCCAATAACTAGTATCAAAGCATCAAGCCTTTGACATTGGAAGGATGTTAATGCCAAAGAGGGAGAGGTATTAATTAGCGTGGTACAAGGAGGTATAACTAGGATTAATGGAACAAAAATATGAGAGGAAAATCTAGACTAAATTTCAGAACAAATTTTGTGGTATTAAGACACATGAGGCTGCCAGTCCATTCCATTAGGATATTAAAAATACTACCAACTGTACAGTAGGGAACAAACCTGCACTGGGCCCAGAGAGATGAGTTTGATGACTTATTAGGCCTTTTTCATTTGTAAATTCTGTCTTTAAATTAGTGAATGTTTGACTGTAACAACATTTTAGTGCTTATTCCTAAACACTGTTCTCACTTTTTGTTCTGTCACTTTTACCAGAGGCATGAGACTGGCCGACCCCAGTTGACTAAAGTGTGTGGTGGATTGATACAAACCAGTGGTGCAGTAACACAGCAAAGAAGAATGCTTCACAGCACTGCTAAGGTTAGAATAGTTTTATTTTTTTATATTGTTGTTAGAGGCTCCATTGTGCTAATTGCTGTACAGACATTTTTAACTTGTAACAGGGTAACTTTGACAGCATCACTGGCCTAGTGGTTGGGGAGAAGCAATAGCTGTGCTACATCTTGATTTTAATAAGGCATTTAACACAATCCCACCTGACATTCTCATAAGCAAATTAAGGAAATGTGCTGTGGATGAAATTACTATAAGATGGGGTGCATAACTGGTTGAAAGACTGTACTCAGATTAGTTATCAGAGTAAGACGTGAGAGGTAATTGTTCTGCTGTACTCTGCACTGATGAGGCCTCAGATGGAGTACTGTGTCCAATTCTGGGTGCCACACTTTAGGAAAGTTATAGACAATTTGAAGATAGTCTAGACTAAGAGCAACAAAAATGATAAAGGGTTAGAAAACCTGACCTATAAGGAAAGATTAAAAAACTGGGCATGTTTAGTCTTGAGAAAAGAAGACTGAGGTTGTTTAAAGGTTGTTATAAAGAGGGTGGGGATCAATAGTTCTCCATGTCCACTGAAGGTAGGACAAGAAATAATGGGCTTAATCAGCAGCAAGGGAGATTTATGTTTATATATTAGGAAAATCTTTCTAACTTCAGGATAGATAAACTCTGGAATAGGTTTTCAAAAGAGGTTGTGGAATCCCCATCATTGGAGGTTTTTTTGAACAGGTTGGACAAACACCTGTCAGGATGTTCTAGGTTTACTTGGTCTTGCTTCAGAGCAGGTGGCTGGAATTGACTTCTTAATGTCCCTTCCAGTCCCACATTTATATGTTTCTACGTGATGATTTTTTTAAACAGTCCAGCAGATGATAGAACTTACTCAGTAGGAACATCAAATGTTATTGAATAGAGCTTATCAAACAAAAGCCAGTGAATTGAGAGCTGTAAGGTATCCCTCCAGGAGGCAAAGCACTAAAAACAAAATGTCATGTTCCCTTCTCTGTCCTTGACTTGGTGAAAGGGAGCTGCTAGGAAAGATCTTATGAGGGATAGGGCTAAAATGGGAAGAGAAGTAAATTAGGGAACAGATTCTTCCTTGTCTCTACCAGGAGAAAAGTGTTGCCCCCACTTTTCAAAGGGTTAGGATGCTTCCCCTCTCTTTCTGGTGGGATGATGGGAGGTATAGCAAATTTTGCTATTCATTAAATGCTTAATACTGGCATACTGAATATTAATAGTGGTATCTAATTATGGTGTGCTTTGAATACAGTTTGTATTGTGCTGACCAGTATTGTTTTGTTTCCTTTGTTCTTCACATCCATTCATTACATCTTCTGTGGTCTCTTGTTTTATACTTGGATTGTAATCTCATTGGGGCAGAATCTATCTCTGCCACGTTTTTGTTCAGTGTCTAGCACCATGGCCCTTGTCTTTGATGATGGCCCCTCGGTATTACCATAATTCAAATAATAAGTGTGGTGGTCCTTGCTCCAGAGAATTTGCAGGCTAAGAAAATCATGAAATACAAAATATAAGAAGGGGAGTGGGTTGGAAGAATGAAGGAACAGTAAAATTCAAGCACAATGCATGACAGCAATCCTAGCTTGCCACCGGCCTAGCCTTGGTCAGATGGCAATGGTTTTTAGGCATTATGGCAGAGCTAAATGTTGAAGAGGAATTTAAAAGAGGACAAGGTAGTGGCTTTACAGATTTTGATGGAGTCTCTTCTGAGTGTAAGGGAAAGATAGCATGGAGGTGCATATGGGAGAAATCAAGTAGCTTGCAAAACAGGCATCACATCCTGAACAAAGTGGGTGCTAACAGTATAAGATAATAGATCTAACAGGGAGGTGCATAATCATGAAAAGGTAAGGACAAGAAGCTTTGGTTGTAATGGAGAAATATGAAAAGACAGGTGACATGGGCAGAGCAGTGAGCTCTTAAATGGACTTCTTAAATGGACTTGAGTGGAGAAATTTTCAGGGGTTACAGCTTTTGGAAGGGAGGCCCTGGACTTCACTCTCTTACATATTAACCTTAATTTGGCCTCCAGGACCTTTCTCCTACCTTTCCCTTCGTCATTTGTACTTATGTGTACCAAGACCACCAGCTTGTTCCCAGCATTGCATCCTGTCTAGATGGCATGAGAGATCCATGACTTTTTATGCTTGACAAGCTATTTACCATGAGGTTCTCCCAGTTATCACAAACAAAGCTATCTATATTTCTAATGATCGTATCTCCCATTATTATCCATCTCTTCCTAATAACTGGGATTCCCTCCCTTGGAGAGAGATCTGCAGTGCGAGAGGACACCATGACATCTCAAAGGAGGGTCCCAACTATGGCATCATTTCCCTATGCTCCACTTTGATGTTCTCCTTCCCTGAGACACTCATCTTTCTCAACAGCACAGAGGCTGTCAGACTGGGATGTGACTGCTCTACTGTGTCCCAGAAAGTCTCATCTGAGTACCTCTCTGTCTTCCTTCCCTCCTCCAGTTCAGCCACCCTGCTCTCCATAGTCTGCCCTTGGTCTCTTAGGGCCATGAGCTGCTTGCACTAAATCAACACACAGGTCACCTGCCCACAAGGCAGGTAATCCTACATGCTGCGTTGAGTGCGATAAACTGGATAGCCCCCACTCTGCTGCTGACTTCTGCCTGCATTCTTTTTACTTCTGCAACTTTGTTTGTTTTTTTGGGGGGGTGTTTATTGGCCGAAGTTTAAAGAATGTTAATCCGGTATATCTGGCTGTCATGTTGCCTCTCCGGCTCCCTCACAAAACTCCAGTTAGCTGCTCCTGGTTGCTAGCTCCTCTGACTGCTTTGGAGCTGGCTTTTTGAAGGCCTGTTCTCCCTGAGTAGTCGCACCCTCTGATTTATATTTAATGGGCACTAAAGGGATTAGGGATGAAAGGCTTGTTAAGAAGCTCTCAGCATTGCCTAGCAGGCTGCTAGTCTCATTGCACAGTCCCCCAAACAGAGCACACTATATATGTCAGTCAAGCAGCAAGCAAACAGACAGCAAACTCACTGCAAGGACTACATAATCACTTCTCCTTCACCTGGATAGCTCCCTCGCAAAACTCCTCTATTAGCTGCTCCTGTTCTCTAGCAACTTCTGGAACCAAAATGCCCTGTTGCAGTGCATGTTGTTAGAGCAGCAGGCAGTGCAGTACTGCAAACTAACACCAGTTATATGGCCCCTGGACAAATGCAGGCTACTAAGAGCAACTATAGCTCCTTCTTGCTATACCCGCTCAGCATAGCTCTTAGAAGCCATTCCCCTCTCAGGACCCAGCTGAGGGTACCAAGAACAGTGGCATCTAGGATCCCAGCTCTTTTGAGCCCTCTATTATCCCTAGTAACTTTGAACCTCAGGGATTCATGCCAGAAGGCCCACAAACCGGAAGAGGCAGAGTCAAAATATATGCTTGCCTTTGACTTTAAGCCACCACTTGCAGTGTGCCTTGTCCTTCAGTTTTGTTCCACTACTAGTTTAATGTAGTTCCTTGTAGTTAGCCAATAGATGGTTGGTTTGTTTTTTAAAATTAAAAGCCATTTTTTCATTTCAATGGAAGGTCTATTTTGTTTTACGTAATAGGTTGTATAATGTAAAAGCCTTTAACATTGCATTGATGTCATTACATTCATTACAGCAATTTATTTTACTCAGAGAATTACATTTTCATTAAATTCATAAGGTTTCACAAATACATGTAGACAAAGATATAGTGCAATGGGGATTGCCACAGCGTCGGATGTCCACCACCCATAAACAACACTAAACTGCACAAAAAATTCCCTTTCCCTTACCCTTCTGTAGGTTAGCAGCTGGATGTACAGTTGCACAATTTCAGGCCTGAGATTCAAAATAAGAGCAATAGGTATCCCTGACAACATTGTCCTGGCTGTTTTTGCATTTTGTATTGGATGCCTTGCTCAAGCTGCTGAACAAGTCTTTGCACTTCAGCCTCCCACCCATTGCTATAGATTTCTCCTCTCTTTCCAGACCACCCTGCATTTCTGTCTGTAAACCTGCCAGAGTGGTTGTAAACCTACAAGCCTTTGGAGCGCAGTGGAGAAAAAGCTTTTTCTTTTTAAGAATTCTGAGCCTGGATGGAATGGGCAAATAATAGGCGCACGGTCCAATCAATTGCCCCGATACAGTTTGGGAATCCCATGCATGCAAAACCATGAGTAACTTCGTGAGCATTACCTAACTTTGTAACTTGGTGCAACAGTACTTTTTCCTTGGCATTGCATCTCATACCTGCACAACAGCGGCAGCTTCTGTTTGGCTGTTGTGACTCACTTGTCCATGGTTATGGGGCACCACACATTTGTATGTTGCTGCTGTAGCCCTGGGGTCAACACAGATCTCCAGAAAGGTTGCCTTCCCCAACCTAAAATGTTTTCTTATTACCCTTCATGTCATCTACTACCACTGAAAGCAGCTTAGTTCCATCCTCCTGGGAACCCCTTTCAGGTAGTTAAAGGCTGCTATCAAATCCCCCCTCATTCTTTTCTGCAGACTAAACAAGCCTACTTCCCCCTCTCTCTCCTCGTAAGTCATGTTCTCCAGCCTCCTAATCATTTTTGTTGCCCTCTGCTGGACTCATTCCAATTTGTCCACATCCTTTCTGTAGTGAGGGGCCCAAAACTGGACATAGTACTCCAAATGTGGCCTCCCCAGTGCCGAATAGAGGGGAAGAATCACTTCCCTGTATCTGCTGGCAATGTTCCTACTAATGCAGCCCAGTATGGCACTAGCCTTCTTGGCAATAAGGGCACACTGATGACTCAGATCCAGCTTCTTATCCACCATTACCCCCAGGTCCTTTTCTGCAGAATTGCTTCCTAGATAGTCGGTTCCCAGTCTGTAGCAGTGCATGGGATTCTTCCATCCTAAGTGCAGGACTCTGCAGTTATCCTTGTTGAGCCTCATAAGATTTCTTTAGGCCCAATTTGTCTAGGTCATTCTGTATCCTATCCCTACCTTCCAGGGTATCTACCACTCCCCCCAGCTTAGTGTCATCTGCAGACTTGCTGAGGATACAATCCAACCCATCCTCCAGATCATTAATGAAGATGTTGAACAAAACTGGCCCCAGGACCAACCCCTGGGGCACTCTGCTTGATACCAACTGCAAACTAGACATCAAGCCGTTGATCACTACCTGTTGAACCCAATGATCAAGCCAGCTTTCTATCCACCTTATAGTCCATTAATCCAACCCATACTTCTCTAACTCGCTGATAAGAATACTGTGGGGAGAGGGTATCAAAAGCTTTGCTAAAGTCAATGTATATCACGTCCACCCCTTTCCCCTCATCCACAGAGTCCATCATCTCAACATAGAAGGCAATCAGGTCGGTCAGACGTGACTTTCCCTTGGTGAATCCACACTGACTGTTCCTGATCACCTTCCTCTCTTCCAGGTTCCTTAAAATGGATTCCTTGAGGACCTGCTCCATGATTTTTCCCGGGACTAAGGTTAGGCTGACCAGTCTACATATAGTTTCCTGCATCCTCCTCCTTCCCTTTTTTGAAGATGGACACTAGATTTGCCTTTTTCCAGTCATAAGAGACCTCCCCCGATCGCCACGAGTTTTAAAAGATAATGAATTCCACTGCAATCGCATCAGCCAACTCCCTCAGCACTGTAAGGCTTGAGACTGTTTTCAGCTAACAAGTTGTACATTAAAACTCATGTAAATGGCTAGTGCAAACATCCAATGACTCAGGTAGCCGGATGTCCTCTTAGTGATTCTAATTCCAATCAGAACAGCACATTTTGTTTTTAGAAATTCCTGTCTGCCACCTATCTGTAAGGATCCCCCCCCTTCTTCCTCCACCCTACCCCCCACCAAGTGTAACCCTTACATCCATGATGTAAGTAAAGTGATTAAAAGTGTCTCTGCATGTATGTAACAACCATTATCACTGTCCCATCCGGAGAGAACAATGTCTGTATTTGTAAGTGAATAGATAAAGAATTTAAAACGTACTATGTAATCAATAAGAAAGGGTATATTGGCCACTGTAACATCATGAAGTTGAAGCTGATTTATCAGACTTCCCGGTATTGTGAATAAACCTCTCCAGTATTGTCTGTGGTGCCTGATCCTTGGAGAAAAAATCCTTCATGCTTTACAGCACCCTCGGATGCACTGCATCCGGCCCCGTTTACTTGTGCATGTCCAGCCTTTCTAATTATTCCTGAATCTGTTCTTTCAGCACTGAGGGCTGCTCACCTCCTCCCCATTCTGTGCTGCCCAGTGCAGTAATCTGGGAGCTGACCTCCTCTGTGAAGACAGAGGCAAAAAGCATTGAGTACTTCAGTTTTTTTCACTTCTGTCACTAGGTTGTCTCCCGCATTCAGTAAGGAGCCCACACTTTCCCTGACCACCTTCTTGTTGCTAACATACCTGTAGGAACCCTTCTTGTTACCCTTCACATTCCTTGGTAGCTGCAACTCCAGTTGTGCTTTGGCCTTCCTGATTTCACTCCTGTATGCTTGAGCAGTATTTTTATAATCCTGGTCATCTGACCAAGCTTCCACTTCTTGTAAGCTTCCTTTTTGTGTTTAAGCTCACCGAAGACTTCTTTGTTAATCCAACCTGGTTGCCTGCCATATTTGCTATTCTTTGTGCACAACGGGAAACATGTCTGCTTGATGACAATTTGCCATGTACAGTTACATTTTGACCTATAAATTAGCCAGTTTTTAATCCATTTAGTGCTTGCCATGGTAATTTTATATTGTTCCTGTTTTTAAACAAAATATCATACAGTATCAAGTCAAACACATTACACAAATCTAAGTATATTACATCAGCACTATTGCCTTTATCAACCAAACATCTAATCTCATCAGAAATAGATTTCAAGTTAGGTGGACAGGATCTGAATTTCCATAAACTCAGGATGATTTGCATTAATAACTGAAGTCCCCCATTGAGAACCAAAGCCTGTGATCTGGAAAGTTCCATTAGTTGTCTGAAAAAAGCCTCATCTACCTCATCCTGGTGGTCTATAACAGATGCCCATCACGACATCACCCTTGTTACTCTCACCTCTAAACTTAGCCCAGAGACTGTCAACAGGCTTTTCTCCAGTTTCATACTGGAGCTCTGAGCAATCATACTGCTCTCTTACATACAGTGCAACTCCTCCACCTTTTCTCCCCTGCCTGTTCTTCCTGAACAGTCTGTACCCATTCAGTCATGTGATTTTTTTCCCCACCAAGTCGGTTGTTGCAATCATATCATAGTTTTTTGACTGTGCCAGGACTTCCAATTCTACCTGCTTGTTTCCCAGGCTTCTTGAGTTCGTGTACAGGCACCTAAGATAACTAGCTGATTTTTGCCCTACTTTCTCGATAGAAATCAGGAGGCCTCCCCTGTTGTATCCTCCTCCTTGTACTTCCTTCCAGTATCCCACTTCCCCATTTACCTCTGGGCTTAGGTCTCCACCCTCCAGCAAATCTAGTTTAAAGTCCTCCTCACTAGATTAGCAAGCCTGTCTGCAAAGATGCTCTTCTCTCTCTTGGTTGGGTGGATCCTGTCTCTTCCTAGCAATCCTCCTTCTTGGAACAACATCCCATGGTTGAAGAATCCGAAGCCCTCTCTCCGACATCACCTGCGTGACCACCCATTTACTTCACAGATTGGTGGTCCCTATCTGGCCCTTTTCTTTCAGCAGGCAGGATGGACGAGAACAACACTTGCGCCTCAAACTTCTTTAGCCTTTTTCACAGAGCCATATAGTCTGCAGTGATCTGCTCCAGGTCATTCTTGGCAGTATCATTGGTGCCCACGTGGAGAAGTAGGAAGGGGTAGTGGGCTGAGGGCTTGATGAGTCTCGGCAGACTCTCTGTCACATCCTGAATTTCTAGCTCTTGGCAAGCAGCACAATTCTCAAGTTTTCCAGTCTGGGCAGCAGATGGATGATGCTGTCCCCTTTCGGAGAGAGTCCACGACCACCACCACCCATCTTCTCCTCTTGGGAGTGGTGTCTGTGGAACTCCCATCCCTAGGACAATGGATCCCATGCCTTCTGATCGATGGGGTCTCCTTCTAATCTCTTCCCTCAGATAATTCTTCCAAACCATTCTCTGCTGTGTAGTACCTGTGCAGAGAGCCTGAAAATGGTTGCTTATCTCTTATCTGCATTGGGGATCTATGGGTTCTCCTCTTTCACCTTCTGGAGGTCACATGCTGCCAATCTTCTTCCCCATTCTTGAGTCCCCCCTGCACTGCTCTCTGATTCTTTAGCATGCTGTGCCTGTGGTATCAAATCCTGACTTCTATCCAAAAAGTCTTCGTTTTCTCTGATGCAATGCAGGGGTGATACTTGGGTCTCTAGTCCTTTAACCTTTTCTTCCTACATGGAGACCGGCTTGCACTTTGTATACATGAAGTTGCTTCTATCTTATGAGAGAGAGACAAACATGGCACATTCTATGAAGGTCACAACAGTTGGTTGCTCACTATCCAAATTTTTTCTTCTAAGAGCCTCTTCAGAAGTTATATTTACTACTCAGAGAAGCCTGAAAGGCAAAAACTCTGTGGGAACTCCCCCAAGATGAACTCCCAGGCAAACTCTCCCTGTATTTGCTGCTTCTCTTGTTTGCTGGGATTCCTTCTGAATTCCAAATCTTGAGGATTAAGTCGTGAAGCTGGTGAGCCAGTTCTTCTCACCCTTCTTTGAAAACTTTAGCAGGGATTCCATCAGATCCAGATGCCTTCTTGTTCATCTCTTTGATGGCTTTCTGTACCTCAATGAATGTTGTTGGGGTTCTGAGGTCATCGTTGATAGGATGTTGAGGAATTAAGTCAAAGATGCTTTCATCAACATTGAAGTCATGATTCAGGAGGTCTTTGAAGTATTCTTCTAATGTTATGATTTAGTGTATTTATGTCTAGACAATCTTTAACATTGTACAATTTTATTTTAATTTATTGGTTAGGCCCTCATAAAGTGGGCTGGAAGTGTGTATGCAGATTCTTGTAACTTGAAATAAAGTGAATCCATGAGTAATCCGTGTATAGGTGTAGAATGTTCTCAGGAATGCTAGTATATCTGTTTATAAAAAAAATTTACAACAGAAGTTAAAATTATCATTTTATTTTGATTTGTCTAAAATGATAAGATTGAATTGCTGAGATAAGGACATGTGGATCTATGTTTTTATTTGATTTTTCCTTGTTTTACATTACAGCTTCTTGCTGCAAAAGATTCCCTGCAGCCATCTGAAGAGAAAGTGGGTGCCTTCACAAAGATAATAGAAGCAATGGGGTTCACAGGACCACTGAAATATAACAAATGGGTAAAAAAATTATTTTGGTTGTCTTAATATTTTCTTGTAGTAGGTTACTTTACATCTGTTCTGAGAAGTATATTCTTTATGACATGGGAAGGATATTTATGTGCACATTCTCATTCATATTACCCATATGCTAGGAAGATTAATAGCCCAAGGCTTTAACCTGTCTTGATGTATGCACAGGGACTCAATTGACACAGGTAGGAGTTTTTTTAGTATTTTGGTTTGTAAAGGAGTTTTAAGGACACCTGGATTCCCAAAATCATCTTCTTTCCTCACTTTATTTATCAAAGTTCCCACATCACAGTTACCCTCCAGCAATGGAAGCTGTCAGCAATTCCCTTTTGGAGCTTGTGATCACCACTCCAAGTTGTCCAGAGGGCTTTGCTGAACAGTATTGCATGTTGCTTTCTCTCTTGGTCCCAGCAAAGGCTGACGACACTGCCTCTCAAGCTTTGTTACCACTTGCTTTTGGTCCAGGGACTTGGGCTTTCAGAGAGGGTGGATTTTGTGATTATGAGATGGATTGGGACTCTGGAAACCTGGGTTCATTTCCTGGGTTTGCCACAGACTCCTTATGTGACCTTTGATAAATCACTTAATCTTTTTCTGTTCCCCACCTGTAAAATTTCACCCACCCTTTGTCTTGCTTATTTAGACTATACACTTTCCAGGGCAGGGAACTGTCTCTCACTGTGTTTGTACAATGCCTAGCACTAAGGGCCCTGATCTTGTTGGGGTCTCTAGATGCTATGATAATAGCAATAAAAATGAAAATAACAATGTGAGTGCTGAGCATCAATGGCAGTTCTTGAGCTAATCTCAAGATTTCAAATCAATGTATGAGTAACTCAGCTTCCCTTATATTAATGATTGAGTAGTGCCCTCATTAAAAAATATGAATATGGGTAATCTGACCTTCTTGAGTGGTTATTGGTGTCTCTGTATGTGTGTTTAGGGTGATATATTTTATTTAGAGAGGCTTGTTTCTTTTTAGTTTTCTTCAAGGGTATATATGTTCTGCTCCATTCTCTCTAGTTAACGCACTGAATTAATAAAGAATGAGAATGTTCCAATAACTGGCAGTTAACATTAGGTATGGCAAACCATGCAGATCTCTGCTATAGATTTCTTGTGTCATCCTGGATCAAATCATTTAATATTTGTGCCTTAGTTTTTCCCATCCCTACAGTGGTGATTATGCTACTCTGTCCCAGGGTGTTGATAGGATATTTTCATTAATGTCTGTAACATGCTCAGGTATTATGGTGAACAGTGTAATTGAAAAGACTAGAGGTAAAAGAAAGGAAAATAGATTATATATTTAATGGATTATAAAGTCAGGATGAAAATTAATTATGAGACTGTGCCCCTGCTAACGATATAGGTTTCCGTCATTGTGCAGTGGTAACAATACATCAGAACAAAGTTTCCATAAATCTTAACTGTTTGCATTTCATTGTATCGGTGTTGTCACAAAGTCTGAACTCAATTGGATTGCATTTTCTATTGTAAATTGTAACTGTAAAGGCACGTATGCTGTCTTAAAATGCAGAGAGAGCACATCCTGATTAGGTGGTCTACTAGTGCAGTGGGTTCATGGTTCACCTATGGGGTGGGTTTATTTAAAATGGTGGGTTCATGGTTCCCTAGCAGCCCCAAAGGTAGGTGGAGGAAGAGTGCCGTGAATTCTCTACTTCTCCCAATCCTGTCCTAAAGGTGAGGGAAAGGGAGCAGTTGGGAGTTTTTCTCATGTCTCTGATTTGTATATCCTGTTTCTAGAAAATGTAATGGACTAATTAATGTGCTAATGTTGCACTGGAAGGCAGTGAACAAGACTAGCAAGCCTTGGGGCATGTTAAATCCAGATTGCCCAGTTCTTTGTCTGAGATTCTCTTTTAGCATCTTGAACTCGCTTGTTTTATTGGTATTTTTAAAGCTAAAAAGAGAAATTTTGATGAGTCTTTATTTGGCACATCAGTAGTCTATTTTTTAAAATATTTAAAAATTGACTTGTGCAAAATACATCTCAGAATAGTATAAATCAACAGTAAGAGATATTGGAGGGAATCTTAAAAGATAAAACAGGCTTAGCTGTATATTTTTCATTTTGAAATGCTTTGGGATGGTGTTAAGGAAAGGCATTAAAAATGAGTATCTAATCCAACACATAAACATGCAGATCTGATCATGGAAGAACACTGTGTACACTTGTGTAGCTGATCCAAACTTAATGGCGATCTTTCGGTGAGTATTATAGGTTTTGTTTTCTCTTTCTCTAGAAGATTAAGATAGCGGCTCTGCGCATGTACACTTGCTGTGTGGAGAGAACTGACTACGAGGAATTCTTTCACAGTAAGTTATTGATCTCTAGGACACTAGAACCTGAAGTGTACCCCAGAGTAGGGTAGGGCCAGCTTGAACCTGGAGTACTCAGGTCCTGTGACAGGCTGGTTTGGCTGGAAACCAAATGTGTTCCGCTGTGTGGTGGGGGCAGGACTTGGGCATATTGTGCCTTTCCTCTAACACTCCTGCCATAGCCAAGGTGCTCCCCACTCCTCCCATCAGGCTGGGTCAGACTATAGAAACTGAATTTGCTGCCACCATCTCACTCTCCCTATGCACTGGGGAGAGAAATGGTTAGAACTCCACAATGTGGCCAGACAGAACCCAGAGTGCTCCACCCATGAGGGCTGTCTACAATCTGAAGATGCCCCTCCCCTCCAGCCAAGGTAGGGCAGGTTAGAATCCATATAGCCACCCTTTCCATATTTGTGGCATAGCTGGCTGGCTACAGCATGACGCTGGCACCCTACCCATTCCAGCCCTATAATAGGACCATCTGGAATTTGAATGTGCACATGCATCCCCCACTCCTGACCTCGTTAAGGGCAGGGCCATCTAGAATCCAGAGAGACTCCTCTCCTTTCCACATTTTAGGGGCATGGCTAGCTAGAACATAAAAAGGCTTTGCACTCTAGCCACCCATATGCTGTCATTGCACATAGGTCTAGAACTGGGACAGGCACCTGGATAGAGGGAAAGGTCTTAGTAGAACCTTGATGTTCTCCTCGATGTTTGGGAGTGGCTTGGACTGGGATGACCCTTTTCTATTGTGGTGGGGGTGGGGCAGCTAGCTCCTGGAGACACACCACCTTTTCTCCAGCCTCACAACAGGACTGTCTGTTTATCAGTGTGGGTGGCATGGTATTTTTTTCATGCTTATTTGAATTGTCAAAAAATCCAATGGAAATTACATACTCTTTCCTAAGAACTAAGAGTCACCATTAGCATTGAAAATTTGGGACCTTTTCCTTTAGGCGCAAACATTCTCTTGGTAATATTCTCTTTAGTTTTGATATCTTATATGTGCTCATGACACAAGGGTTTTCCTTTCTTTTCATTTTTAATTGGGTCTCATTGTCTTTATTTAGCAGAACATTTACTAGGAGTATTTTTACAGTGATACTAGGTAAAATTTAGAAAAAAGTTCAGAAAATAACTAATGTTACTATTAGTGAAGACCTCTACCTTTCATCACCATGTAATTTTGACAGGTTTCCATGCCCCCTTTCTGTGTCCCATCCCGGTCTTATTTTTTACAGGTACATTTTTGGTATGGAAGCCATTTTGAATTTATTTTAACTGGGGAGCATTAGGACTAAATATATAAATAGTGTTTGTGTGGGATTTTTATGTCTAGGGTCATTTTGAGATAGGCCAGTAGCATAAAGAAGCATTAAGCCCTTTTGAAATAATTTACAAAACAAAGAGGATTGTCAAAAAGTGCGAGAGAATTAGTTACATGAAAAGGAAAAAAAAGGCAGAAAGAGCAAATAAAGGGGATTTAAACAAGACAAAATGAGAGGAAAAGAATTGAAAACAGCAAGAGAAGAGAAAAGACAGAGAGAAATTAAAGTGGAGTATCAGTGTGAGAGAGAGAGAGTTTTAAAACAGAAATAGAAAAACATCTGACCCCAGTGGCTGTCACTTGTCAAATATCAGCAGTTCTGGGACAGTCAACCTCGGACAAGCAGAAGATATTCTTTGGACACATTATTCAATATTAAAATAAATGCATTTTCCTGACCGAGTGAAGAGTTTGTTCAAAGCCATTGCCTTTATGGACCTGTACCAAGAGCCTTGATTATCCTAAGTCACTATGAACGCAGCAGTTTTGTGAGCAAGAATGTGTCATAGTTGAAGCAAAAGAGGCTAGTATAAACAAATTTATGTAAAAAAGTTGATAACACTTTACCAGAGATGATGATGCTATTTCTTCTTGACTTTTAAAAACTAAATTCTGTTAAACATAATCACGCTGAGTACAGTTTTAACAAATACACTTTTAAAAGATTAACCTGAAAAGTGGGCATTGATCAATGCTTTGTAGTTGTCACACACATGTTTAAAGGTAACAGGAAAAAACAGAGCATTGTTAAATGTAAGTGAAGCAGCTTTGTAGCTGTCGCATGTACACACTTTTAAAGGTAAAATAACCGAAATCCATGTCTTAAAGGTATTTTGTAAAGGGCTAGTGAAATAAAAATGACATTTTACACAGGCTTATTTGTAAATTGTGGAGAAATGGCCTTTGTGAGGGCTGTTTTTTTCCTTTTGCTAAAGAATTGTGTAACTTCAGTAAGGGAGAGTTGGGGCATATCTGAAGCAATGTGCCCCTGCCTTCTTAACTTTTGCAACAAGAACCTTAAACTTAATCTTTGCAACAAGAGAATTTTTAATCACAGGATAAAATTTGTTGTAACATCTGTTTACAGGATATTATTTGTAAAATGAAGATTTTGAGGGGGTAGCATAATATCCCTGACATTTACAGATAAATAGAAGTTTAATAAAGACAAGCTATAGTTCTGTACCTGCATAAACGAGGGAGATTGATTGTTCCTAGCAGAAGAAACATATCCTCTCCTCCTTTTTTCCTAAAACAACTCTTACAGCAAATTTTTGTACAGGATTAAAATTAAATGAGAATTGAAATTAAGCGTTTAAAATCTCTACTATCACAAATTTTAAAAAGGCTTGACTGATACATTGCATTTGTGGTCAATAATTCTGCACTGGATCCCAGCACTATACTATGGCCAGCAAGAAAATGCATTGGGTTTTCTTTCACCTTGTTTATGGCTATCTAGTGAAGAACACTGTTGCCAGGTATTTGTCTATTCAGGCCAATGCAGATCACAGTCAAAGTAAATCTAAGGCTTTTTATGATCCAATTACAAATTCTGTCAGTTTTCACGCATTTAAATCATTAACCTTTTTTTTAAAAAAACTTTGAGATACCTATTTATCACATAATTTATTTTGTTTTGGGTTTAATTCTGTAAGACAACTGATCAGGAAAGTTTGAGATATAAAAATAATACAAAACTAAGTATGCAACAGCCCCCATTCTCCTATTCCCTTAAACTGAAGTTCCTCCTTACTTAGGGAGGGAGATTAATGGACTTTTGAAGTGCTAGCCCTAAATTACTGGCTATTGTGCAACTATTGAATAAAAGAGGATAAGAAGTTTGAACAGACCTGTTGATTAAAGATGGAAGAGCCTAAAGTCCCTTGAAGCATGCCAACACCAGAAGAGACATTATGTGAGCAAAGCTGTGGGAATTGAAGAAACAAATATACTGGTGACACAAATGGCGTTTGAGACCTGGCATGGGAGAGGGAAGACGAGGCTAACTTCTGATGAACAACGTGCTCATGGGGATAGTGCGGAGGAGAAGCATGAGGCCAAACTACTGACCCAAGTTTTTTGTTTGAGACTCCAGACCCCAACCATGAGACCCCAAACAATTCAAATGGAGGGTTGTGCAGAAATGAGCTATAGGTATGTTGCATGTAGGAATGAGTAGGTGCTTGGAGGGGATCTGGCCATAGTAGCTCAATTGGCTAGAGCCTTTTGGATTGAGACCATACAGAGGCAGCGTTCTTTAAAACAACAAACTGAAGAGGTCTCAACACACAAAATAAAAAGTTTTAAAAGTATGTTATTTAAAAAAAAAAAAAAAAGCGTAGTGATCCCTAACACACATTTCTTACTTTTCAGCAGCTGAGCATTGGTTTTTCAGAGGCCTTGGAGAATCTGAACCCCAAAGGAGCAAATGGATTGGGCCCGATATGATTTTACCTAGACCTAAACAAGATGCTCAACAGGATGCTGAAAGAGAAAGGGGATGCTTGTTCTATAAGCATCTACTAGCTAACTTTGAGGAAGAAATATGGTATCGAGCGTGTGTGAGCTTGTAAGCTTAAAACCATTATGCAAGAAATTGTACAAGTTGATGCTCATGGAATCATCAAGCATTGTCTGAAAGAGAAGCAATTTGAGGACTGCCCAGGATGTGTTGTAGATGCCTCTGGCGAGAAGAGACTGTGTGAACTGGACTGTAGATGACATAAACTATAAAATCAAAGATGCTAGTAGTAATCTGTGCATGGAGAGAGTTTTTTTTTTTTTTTTTTTTTTAATATCACACTGGGATATGCACTGCAGTGCCTTTGCTTAACTCAGGAATATTTAGCACAAGGGGCCTGAGCTAGTGGACAATGTGACAGAAGTAGAGGTTCCAGATAGAGTGGTACTTTGATTATTTCATCTGACGGATGAATATTTAATGTGGAATGTTGAACATAATTTTTGTTCAGCAAATTACAAAACCATGTGGAGAAAAAACCTAAAACTGAGAATGTGCTGAAGGATGTTGTTATGCTGGCTGGATCGGGGGGCCCTTGAGGTGTATTCAGGAGCTCTGATTACTCCCTTCTACACCGCATCTCGTGTTGGGGATGTCACGCTGGCTGGATTGGTGGGGGGGACATTTAGTATATTGTTTGACATCAGTATGTCAAAATTGTAGTAATTCATGTAAGATATGCCATGTCAGGTACTGTTAGAAAAGTATCATCATCTTACATAGCATATTATAGCCTATGTTCATGTGTTATGTGTGTAATGGAAGTTATGGATATATTGGAGGATTGGGCCAAAAGAAATCTAATGAGGTTCAACAAGGACAAGTGCAGAGTCCTCCACTTAGGAAGGAAGAATCCCATGCACAGCTATAGACTGGGGACCGACGAGCTGGGCAGCAGCTCTGCAGAAAAGGACCTGGGGGTAACAGTGGATAAAAAGCTGCATATGAGTCAGCAGTGTGCCCTGGTTGTCAAGAAGGCTAATAGCATATTGGGCTGCATTAGGAGGGGCATTGCCAGCAGGTCACGGGAAGTGATTATTCCCCTCTATTCGGCATCGGTGAGGCTGCATTTAGAATATTGTGTCCAGTTTTGGGCCCCCCACTACAAAAAGGATGTGGACAAGTTAGAGAGAGTGCAGCGGAGGGCAACCAAAATGATTAGGGGGCTGGAGCACAGGACTTATGAGGAGAGGCTGAGGGAACTGGGCTTGTTTAGTCTGCAAAAGAGAAGAGTGAGGGGGGATTTGATAGCGGCCTTTAACTACCTGAAAGGGGGTTCCAGGGAGGATGGGGCTAGGCTGTTCTCGGTGGTGGCAGATGACAACAAGGAGCAACGGTCTCAAGTTGCAGGGCGGGAGGTCTAGGTTGGACATTAGGAAAAAGTTTTTCACTAGGAGGGTGGTGAAGCACTGGAATGGGTTACCTAGGGAGGTGGTGGAATCTCCATCCTTAGAGGTTTTTAAGCTGAGGCTTGACAAAGCCCTGGCTGGGATGATATAGCTGAGGTTAGTCCTGCTTTGAGCAGGGGGTTGGACTAGATGACCTCCTGAGGTCCCTTCCAACTCTAATATTCTATGATTCTATAATTTGATATAGCTGTATTTCAAATGGTGCTCTATGAAACACCCTAGACAGGGTGGCAGCAGAACAATAGTCTGCTTAATGGCCCATTGAAACATCCACAGATGCAAGGGGCCCAGGGGGAAAAGCCAGAGGTATACCTGATGAGTCACCAGGACTTGCTCATGTGACTCTGAACTCCATTTTTTTATTCCTGTAAAAATCCACAAACAGCATGGCAGGGGCCAGAAGATATAAGGCAGAGGCCTGGGAAGCCATTTTGTCTTTCAGTCGGGATTCAGCTTCAGCTACCAACCTACCTCTGGATCAACTCATCTGCAACTGATCTGAAGCTGTGAAACAAAGGACTGAGACCCATCCAAGTATTGGATGTATGCCAAAGGGACTATACAAGCCTGCAAACGCCACAGTTCTTCTAGAAACCTGATATATATGGACTTTCAAATCATTTGTATGTATCTGATTGCTTTAATCCTTTAACATTTCTCTTATGGTTTGTTTCTTTCTTTTTATAATAAACCTTTAGTTTTAGTTACTAAAGGATTGGCTGGCAGCGTGGTATTTTGGGTAAGATCCAAACTTATATTGATCTGGTACTGTGGATGACCCTTTGGGATCAGGAGGAACCTTTTTAATAAAGAGCATAGAGTTTAAATAACTGGTCTCTGTACTGGACCTGGTGGCTGATTGAGAGCCAGAGACTGAAATGCACTAAAGGGGGCTGTGCATATCCGTATACTGGCTTCTTGATAACCAGTGTGGGGAATTAGAAGCACAGTTTGTGGCTGGGTGGGACTTCTGACTTCAGTGTCACCCACCAGTGCTGGGAGAATCTGCTCTCCTTTTACAGCCTGCCCTGACCTTGGCACTTTCAGGTGGCTGCCCTAGGCACGGAACGATCACAGATGTTGTAAAAAGTTTGTTTTTTAAAAAAAAGAAAAAAGAAAACAGCTATGTGAAATGTTTCTTATGGAGCTCCCCATTAGAGGGCCTGTCATATGAATAGATCAACACACAGCCTGTTCACCCATCATGCAAAATCTATCAAAGAACAGGTCCTCCCACACCTAAGGCATTAGGGTTGTCAGATTGCCTCTCTTTCTACTCCCTTTAAATAAACCCTGCACACCATGAGGCAAACCGGTAAATTTGGTCATTTACCAGAAAATGACCGCATGATGGTGCAGTTTATAAAAGAAGAAAAGTCAGGCATGTCCAGCCATACCCCAAACATGTTTCAGCATGTCCAGACCTGTCTGTTTTGTTGTGAATTTAAAGATGTACAGCCCCTGTAAAAACTAAACACACGTTGGTTTCTGTTCAAATATTTATTTTGCACAGTTAACCAGTCTGGTTTCCATTTTTTTAGGAGGCACATTTCTGAAAGGGGAGATGCTGTCTGCAGGCTATAGATGTGCTTTGAGATGTTCTGAAAACTGTCTGTTGGTAATATGCCCCCCAACAGAGGTAGGCACGTTCAGTTCTGCTAGGGGCTTTCATAAAAATAACCCATCCTTTAGGCTGCCTCTTGTTAGAAAGAGAATGAATGTTGGTAATCTCCCTAGCTAAATCAAGCATGTTAAACCTCACAGCTGCCACACTCCAGTATATAAAAGTTCCTTTATCATCCCAGGAAACCTCTTTATGCTTACTCAGTTTATTTAACAACATCTCAGCGTTTTTCTTATAGTGGGCATTTACCCCCTCCAATATAGTAGAACCTCAGAGTTAAGAACTGTGCAGTGAACCACACAACCTCATTTGGACCTGGAAGTATGCAATCAGGCAGCAGCAGAGACCAAAAAAAAAAAAAAAAAAAGTACCCAGTACAGTACTGTGTTAAACATTAAACAACTAAAAAAGAAAAGGGAGAACAGCATTTTTCTTTTGCATAGTAAAGTTTCAAAGCTATATTAAGTCAATGTTCAGTTGTTAACTTTTGTAAGAACAACCATAACATTTTATTCAGAGTTATGAACATTTCAGAGTTACGAACAACCTTCATTCCCAAGGTGCTCATAACTCTGAGGTTCTAGTGTACTCCCAGATGACAGTCTGACGACTCCCCCTGAACTGCAGGAGCTGATTTTGATTTTGCTCAGGGACAAAGAGACATACTTAGTCTTTTACATTTCATCTGGCTTGGCAAATATCAGGTATCTCTGCAGGATCCTTGTGTAAAATTTAACCTTTTTTGTAGATGGGTAAATCAGATATTTGAAGAGTTTTTTTTCATCTCTGAATCCAACTTCCGAGTTGTGATTCTGCTACCTTCTTCGCTAGCAGAGACCCCTCTCATTTTTTCTGGTTGATGGAATCAAACTTTTTTTTGGCATTTTCTATTACTAATTATTTAAAAGCCCTGAAGTATGGGGAGAGCAAAGTTTAACAAAGGTCCGATAAAGTCTCTGGATTATTTTTACAGTCAACTTTTTTCTGCTCTTTATTGCTCAGTTTTTAATAAACTCCTGTTTTCCTTTTAGTACACTTATTTGTCAGGGTTTCAGGGGACATTTCCTTTTAAAGTATTGAGTGTTATTTCTGAGATGAGATGACTAGGTCGTCAGAAGCAGAGCACTAAATTGCCTTCCTCTGCTGCGGCCTGGCTTTGATGAGCAGTTTTAAAAGAGCCAGGTTTCTTTGCACATGGCTAGACATACTTGTTGGGATGGTGTGTCTTAAAATGAGGGGGCATGGTAAAAATTAGCATTTTTATGTGCTTTTAAAAAAATCTATACACAGGCCACTCTGGGGGAAAAAGGCCGGTTCCCATCCCCGTAGGATTTGGGTGTTTGAAGCATAAAAATCCACCCAGTAGGTACCTGTAGGGTTTTTTGGTAGCATCCTCAAAAGCCTCTCAAGAATTGTCCTACCAGGGTACATTTAATGTGCTGGAGTGACATTCTGCAGTTTGCCGGAAGAGTTAGAGAGCCATATACTTTATATTTAAATTAATTGTATGGCCTTTTTCCCCCTGACAAAACAATATACATAATACTTAGGTTTCTGGGATGTATGTATTTTGTGAAGGCGGCTTTCTTGATTTCACTGCTTTTGGAAGCAGACTCCATCACGTTGTTGAAAATCACTGTAGTCACATTATTACTTTTAATTATAAATTATTTCCTAGTATTAGGTAAACCTTCCAAAAATTTGATACCTGAAAATGTATGTAACAACTCTTCATACAATGGTAGCCAACAACTGTAACACCAAACAGTATTTTCAGGCATGCACAATGTCTATTGTTTTCTAACAATTGTTTTATAAAAATTTTTTTCCTGAATTTGAAGTACCACAAAGTTAATGGGGAAAAAGGATGAACAAACTTGTTCTGGCTCTGCATAATAATCAATACTTGTATGGCAAGGTTTTAAAATCTGCCTTGAGGGGTCTTTTGTTGTAGACAATTTTCTGTTTGTTTTCTTTTTAAGAGTTCCTGTCTCTATTAGCCAGCACTTTTTCACCCTCATGATTCCAAGATGCTGTACCACAATCTCTTTTGGGCCCTCCTCTTTGGGTTTGAACAGTAGTCTTGTACGAGAGCTTTTAAACTCTCAAAACTGATTTTCTTGCTTTTCCTTGAGTGGAGCGTGATTCCTTTTACTTTGATACAGGTCTTACCGCTGGTAATTTTTTACTCGTTTTTTAGGGCCTGTGCCCTAAAATTTATTTAAAAAATCATAATTCTGTAAAATATTAAGCAACTTACCAAATTTGTCAACCTTCCTAGTCAGTCTTGTGAAAATTCATGGAAAACTTCACCAGCCTGTTAAAAATAAACCTAAACATTTATTGCTAAATACCTTATATGTATAAAACATGGTGTCATACATACAAAAGTGTTTTCTCTCACTATGCCATTGTTCCCCATGGTGGCAAACATCTTAGGTAGAAATAGGTCAGCAATGTTTCGTCAACTGCGTCCAGTTTTTTTCTCTTTACATATTCATCTCCAAACTTCTCAAATAATGGCATTGAAAATTAATCCATAATTAATCCTAAAAATTAGTTTTTAAATTTAAAATAAACCTGCATTTGATTTTGTTTAATGAATACCCTATTATGAAACATTTTTAACCTAAAATAATGGTATAGTTTATTTTGTAAAACTTTTTCGTTAATCCTTTGTTAAAAACAATTTCTTGAGCAAAAGAATGTCACTACATAAGCTTTGCAGTTTTCTCAGATCTTTTAAATTATAATGCACACATTTGTGAATGAAATTCTGCTATTCATTTGTTTAAAGAACAAATTACTGAAAATTCTCTAATTGGATTAAGACCAAAGGATGCCTCTGTTGAAAAATGATGCATTAACTGTGTTCTTAAGGTCATGTTAGATCCAATATAAAAACAGGCTAATATAGCTTTAATTCTAATTAAAGTTCTTTTGTTGCAGGGATAGGGAGGGGACAGATACACTATGGCGCTCCTTTACTGCAGTTTCACAATTCTTTAGTAGATGGAAAGAATGATCCTCATAAAGGCATTGCCTCCCCACAATTTACAGATAATAGGCCTGTGCAAACTATTATTTTCATTTCACTATCCCACTACAAAATATTCCTAATACATGGATTTTGATTATCTTTAAAAGTGTGTGTGACAGCTATGGAACATTTATCAATGCTCTGTTTTTTATGTTTAACTTTTAAAAATGTATTTGTTAAAACTTTACTCTGTGATTGTTTAACAGATTTTTTTAAAAAGAAGTCAGGAAGAAATAGCATTCTGATATCTGGTAAAAAGTGTTATTAACTCTGACATACTTATTTTAAACTAGACTTTATTTTAAGTTAGGCTGTGTGTGTGTGGCTTAATAAAGTAATAAGTGTTTAGAGCCGTTTTTGTTTGTTTGGGGTTGCTTTTGCACTCTGGGCAATTCGTTTAGGCAAAACTTTAAAAAGCAGTATTTTTTAAAGTTTGTGGTATTTCTGCAAAATAGTCCTAAACCAAAGTCTTGTGATTTTCATCATTCATTTGCTTAAAGAAAATATTACTGTGGTATGCTGAATATGAAGTTTCAATTCTAATTTTTATATTGCAGGGGACAGGGAGGCACATCTTTACTAAAAAAATTGCCGTGTCTTACTGACTCTAGGATAATCAAGGCTCCCAGATGTCTTTAGAAAAACTTCTCATTGGTTCAGCAAAATACACCATTTTAATATTCTGTGACAGGTCTGAAGAATATTTTCTGCTTGGCTCTGCCAAGAGATGTTGCTCATCCAAGACTGACTGTCCTGGAATTGGTGACTAGTGACAGCCATTGGGGTGAAGGGCTTTTCTCTTTCTTGCTGTTTTAAAACTTTCTTTCTCATTTTGTGTCTGTTTATATTGCTTTATCTTTTTCTTTCTGCCTTCTTTACTTTCTATGTCATTAAATCTCTCTCGCTTGGTGGTGATCTGCTTTATTTTGTAAATTATTTTAAAAGGGTTCAACACTTCTTTATGGTACTGGCCTATTCAAAAATACCTTAAAATGACCCTAAATGTAAATAAAACACACAAGCACTATTTATGCATCCATGTAGGTCCCAGGATATTAGTGAGACAAGATGGGTGAGGTAATACCTTTTACTGAACCATCTTCTGTTGGTGAGAAAGACAAGCTTTCAAGCTACACAAAGTCTGCGAATGATACTGTGACACTCACCTTTCCCAGAGCTGAAGAAGAGCTCTGTGTAGCTTGAAAGTTTGTCTCTTTTGCCAACAGAAGTTGGTCCAGTAAAAAATATTACCTCACCCACCTTGTCTTTCTAAGCACTTTTATACATTAAATTTTTTTTTTTTTTTTTTGAAAATGGCCATCATGCCAAAAGTGTACATATCCAAAAATGAGAGTGAGGAGTGGGACATAAACCAACAAGGGGGTGTGGAAACTTGTCAAAATTATATGATGATTAATGGTATAGAGGTCTTCACTACTAATATTAAACATAAAGACATTTCAGAAAGTATTGTTGCCCCTTTGACATGAGCACTTAGGCAAAAATCAGGGCCTTGCGGAGTTGATTCCATTAGGATGAGAAATCATTGTTACAAGTCAGGTGTATTCTGGGTGTAATCGTGTTTTGTTTACCAAAAACAGTACATACGGTCTCTGATCAGGCAAATGGTGACAACCAGTAAGCAGTTTCCTTGCCCAGAAATCCCTGAGTCTGCCATTCCAGTGAACTCTGGGCCCACAAAGCTCTGTCTCTGCTTCCTCTTAGGGTTATAACACATCCTCACAACATCTCCTGGCTTTCTCTCTCTTTCCAGCATGCACAGGCTGCAGGAAATCTCCTAGCTCTTGTGTTTGCAGCCAGGGAAGGGCATTAATCTACCTGGGTCAGCATATGGTTGGTTATTCAGTTTAGGGACTTGGGTGGTAGCTTCCAGTGTCTGCAGCTGTTTTTATAACATAAAGGGGCTTGATTGCTTCTTTTGTTAAGACTGAAAAAGTGTTTAGCATACCAATTGGCTTTAATGAGGTCTGTTATTGTTTTTGGATCTAAGACCTCTCTGCCCCCATCATTGCAGCAGAATAAATGGTTGTGCTTCACTGTACCTGACTGATAGCGCTCAGCCCACAGTAATCACACTTGGGCTTTACAGCACCCCACAGAGCTTTCTCTTCCCTTCCTCTTATGATCTGCATGCATGTTTGTTGGGTTTCTTTGGCTGAAAAGGAACTGATATTTGGAAGCTGTGACATTCTAATTATCCCGCCTCACATGACACTCTCTCCTGAGAGGTCCAGTGCTTTAAATAACTAGTTAGCTTCTTTGTAGAAGAGTTCCAGAGGGGTAGTCGTGTTAGTCTGTATATAACAAAAACAACGAGAGTTCTGTCGCACTTTAAAGACTAACAAATTTAATTTCAGCAGGCATAAGCTTTTGTGGGCTTTAGCCCACTTCCTCAGATGCAGTTGGTAGAAATAATAGCAAATATTGGCAACATATATAGGAGGCAACATATACATATCCAAAGGCATAGACAACAAAAGGGTAGGTGGATGAAAGCCGGGTACTTGAGGCCTAATGACAACCATTGAGTAGGAGGTGAGAATGGGTGACCAGAGCAAATTACTTCTTGTAATGAGAGAGCTAGCTTCTGAATCTCTTGTCTGTAACCTTTATTTTAGAAATAATGTTTAGTTTTTGAAAACTTATATCCAGCTGTTGAGCATCTTTGGGTGGGAAAGGTTGCAATGTGTTGGTTGCTCTATGAATTGAAACTCAACTGAGTTTTTAGCCATCTGTAAGCCTCCTAGGTCATGGAATAATCCTTAACCAAACACTTGAACTATAGGTGACAAGATTCCTTCCTTTTGCTGACAACTTTGCTTGAAAAAGGACAATATGTTTAGCTACTTTGAAGTCTTAGCCCAAATTAGTGTAATTACAAAATTTATTCAACTTTAACCTGTGCATAAAATTTCACTTAATATTAATTATATGGAAATTTTGACGTCTCTGTTTTGTTAAGATAATTTTGAACAAAGAAAAGACCAACAGAGATTAAATTTTTAAAAGGCATAGATTTTAATTTCTTAAATTAAGTAATTAGTGGATTTACTTGTAAATTCTTGAAAAGTCATTCTGTTCTCAAAGAATAAGTGCTAAATTTGGAGAGGATATGCTGTATTTCAGACAAAATAAAGAGGATTGATTCCTTTAAGTGCCAAATGGACCTCAGTCTTAATGATAGATGTGTGATCAGTGATCAGTACCTCTAAAATTATAAAAAGTGTTTTCTGAGTCTGATTCCACCAGAACAGAGTTATCAGTTAATTCTGCCTCCTTCTATGATGGTATGAAGACAACCAATTGACAACAGTCCAGTGACTTAGACCTTATAGTCTCATCCACTTACTGTGCCAATCTGATTGTTTTCTGCCTTCCATTTAGATATTCAGACTGGAGGCATCCACCTTCGACCTAGTGGTAGAAGAGAAAACAGTAAAAGATGAAAGGGAAATCAGAAGGACACAAATGAACCATCTGCAGATACTCAATATAGGCACCCATGATGGGATCATTTTGCCCAATCTGACCCAGTTTTGAGGTCCTTCTTCTTGTGGTGGTTGTTTGCAGAATGCTCCCCTTCCTCCAGCATTTAGTGACATTTCATTTCTAGTGAAATGTAAAAGTGGAGGCTCAGTGTGGAACCTCTCTGAAGCTCATTAGGAGATCAGTTTGCTTAGCCCCCTCCTTTTCTCCTCAACAAAAGCATGGGAAGGTTCAATTTCTGAGGTGTGGCTGGGCGTATGTCCCATTTGTGTTTCTCAGCTTTGGACATAGTCCTGTCTCTTCCCCTCCTAGCAGCAACAGGAAAAATAAGGGCTGAATTTCACTGTGCCAGAGCCTCTACTACTTCTAGAAGAGTGTTGCATGAAAGCAAGTCCTGTTTCATCAGTGTCACACTAAGAGATTCTAGGCCATTAACATTTCAAGCCACCCAACCACAAGCCAGGAGATATTTTTGACGCGAGCTCAAGAACCCACAACCACTGAGCCTAACATTCTACCCATCTACTCCATTTGGGGACCATTTAGAACTCTTTTTCCACGCTTTGAGTGCAATAACAATAGACAAAGGGGTGCTGAATGTCATCTTCCGTGGCTATACAATTGAGTTTGTAACATTACATCCTCCAATACTCCGTCCCCTTTTGGGGAGCGCACTCATGATAGTATTCTCACCCAAGAGATGAACTCCTTATTGCAACAAGGAGCAATAGAATGCATTCCTCTAATATCAAGGAACAGGATTCTACTTTACTTCCTGATACCCAAGAAGAGAGGCAGTTGGAGACCAATTCTCAACTTCTGTCACCTCAATCACTTTGTCTGCAACCTCACATTTATCATGGTAACATCGGTAGCGATAATTCCATCCTTAGAAAAAGACGTGGTTACGGCTTTCGATAGAAGGACACTTACTTTCATGTTGATATTCACCCTGCCCACAGAAGTTTCTCAGATTTATGGTGGGCTCTGACTATTTCCAATACAGAGTATTACCCTTTGGAATAGCTACTGTTCCCAGAGTCTTCACCAAGGTATTTTCTGTAGTAGTAGCTCACATCAGGTGCTATGATCTTGTTGTTTTTCTGTACCTTGACGACTGGTTCCTAGGAAGCAAGTCCTGCCAGGAAGCCCATGTGTCGACTTCTATGTTATTCAGCCTCCTCTCTTCACTGTGGGTCAGCAACAACATCAAAAAGTTGATCTTCAACTCCACACCATCATTGGACTTCATCAGGGCTACCCTAAACTATATCACAACATGGGCATACCTGTCCACAGACAGATTTCAGACAATGAATGACATCCTAACTTGCATAACGAACAGTCCTTGTGTACCACCCAAGACTTGTCTGTCTCTGCTTCACCACATGGCTCCATGCACTTATGTGACCCTCTTCATGAGACTTCACCTTTATTGCCTTCAGACATGGCTACAGTCCATGTATTCACTGGGCCACCAGTCCATGAAACTCATGCTAACTGTCTTGGCCAAGGTACTGTCCTCCTTTCTATGGTGGTCAGACCATCATGTATGCCTGGGAGTCCCTTTTCTTCCCCAGACAAAACTGTCATCACTGACATGTTCCTTCTAGGCTGCGGGGCCCGTACAGACAACTGCACGACACAAGGTACGTGGACATCTTGAGAATCCAGGCTGTATATGAACATCCTGAAGCTTTGAGCAGTAAGAAAGACATGTAAATTCTTTCTTTCACTCATTTGCTCTGATTATGTCAGACAGCACCACCAGTGGGTTTTTTTTATCAACAAACAAGGTGAAGTGAAATTCGTCCCTTTATACACAGAAGTGGTCAGTCTCTGGAACTGGTTCATCAGCAATTAGATCACCCTTTTTGCAGCTTATCTTCCAGGATTGCAGAATGAGCTCGTGGACTCAGCAGACACTTTGCAATTGACCATGAGTGGGAAATTCACATTGAAGTGCTACATGACATCTTTGCGCAGTAGGTGACCCCAACCATAGACTGATTTTTGTTTCTCAGACAAACAGAAAGTGCACCATGTATTGCTCCAGGAAAGCCCTCAATTACCGCTCCCAAGGCGATGTTCTCCTTCTCTCCTGGTCAGAGCAACTCAAATATGCTTTCCCTCCTCTACCATTCCTATCTTGGGTGCTACACAAGATCCAACAAGACCAGGCGACAGTCATTCTGATGACCTCCTTCTTGCCCAGACAATTCTGGATCCCCAATCTCCTGCATATATCATCCTGTTCACTGATTACCATCCCTCACTTTCCCGATCTTCTGACCCAATACAGCGACAGAATCAAGCATCCCACTCCATGACTACTCAACCTCAGAGCATGGTATCCGGATGAGCATCAGCCATAGAATGAGGTGTTCCTCAGCAGTGCAGGGCATTCTCTCTAACCAAAGGAAACACTCCACTAGACAACGTTAGAGGGCTAAGTGAAAATGCTTTTTGTCTTGGGCACAATGTAAAGATGTTATACCAGAAGAGACAGAGATTCCTCTAAGCCTACACTACATTCTATCTTTGAAGATATTGCGTCTCACCATTAGCACTCTTTGAGTCCACCTAGTGGCGATTAGCATGTTCCAGCCTTCTATGGAGGGTTACTTTGTTTTTACACACCAAGTAAATGCTAGATTTTGGAAAGGCTTCCTAAGAATCTTCCCACCTTTCCAAACAATCATGCCTCAATAGGACCTAAATCTAGTAGTCTCGGTATTAACCAAAAAAACCCTTTGAACCAATGACATCTTATTTTATGTTTCTCCTCTCTATGAAAGTTGCCTTCCTTATTGCTATCACTTCAGTAAGAAGGGTCGGTGAACTCTTACCATTTACAGTATTCCAGAAGGATAAGGTGTCCTTATACCTGCACCTAAAATTTTTACCAAAGGTGGTCTCCCAGTTTCATATTAACCAGTCTGTTTACTTACCTGTTCTTTTCCTGAGACCACACACATCTGCAGAAGAACATACTCCATTCCGTCGATGCCTGATGAGCTTTGGCTTTTTACCTGCCTTTTACCTGCAGAGAACAAAACCCATCCAGACAAAACCCATCCCTAGATTGTGTATTGTGGCAGCAGAGAGACTCAGGGGGCAGGTCATCTCCACCCAGAGAATCTCCAAATGGATTGCTGGCTATATTAAACTCTGCTGTCAGCTGTTGTATCTACTTCCCCCCCACTGGGGTATGGGCTCACTCCACTAGAGCCTAAGCTAGGACCATAGCATTCCTTCAGGACATGTTTCTCATAGACAAATGTACAGCAACCACATGACATTCTGTCCACATGTTTACAACACACTATGTCTTGGTGCAGGACTTGGCAGCAGATGCCTCCTTTGGCGTGGCAGTTCTCTGCACAACCCTTTCATCCTCATCTTCCACGTTCCTCCCGCTTAGGTACTGCTTGTCAGTCATCCATAGTGGAATACAGTACATCACTCTGAACAGTTACTTAACTGTAACTGGAGGTTCTCAGAGCTGTGTGGTTGTGATTGATCTGCAGCATATATTTTAGAAAGATATCCAAATCTCTATTTTTAACCAAGTGATGATAAAGTTGTTGCAATGGTTAATTACCCTTACAGATATTTCTTTGTTTGCTTTATTTAAAGAGCCTCCTCATGTCAAATGTATTCTCCCCATGTAGGTACTTTTAGATTGTGATGAAATCACCTCTTAAAGATCTGTGGATATAGCTTACTATATATGTACTATATATATATAGCTTATCCACAGAAAGTGACGAGGTGATTCTGATCAATCACAAGATGAGGTTTCCAGGTCTCAATCTTTCTTGCAACTCTTTTATGAATCCTCTCTACAGTTCTTCAAAATTCTTTTTTAAAGTGTGGACATCAGGGACAAAATCCTCAGCTGATGTAACCTGGTGTAGCTCTGCTGGCTTCAGAGGAACTGTGATTTACACAAGTTGATTTGGTCCCAGCAATGGACAAAGAACTCCAGAAGTGTTCTCACTATCTTGATCTGTATCAGTGACCTGATGACATCATTTGTTACCCCCCACCAGTGATTGTCATCTGCAAAATTTATCAGCAATGATTTTATATTTTCTTCCAGGTCATAGATTAAAAAATTGAATACCATTGCTTGAGAACTGATCTGCATGGGATTCCATTACAAATAATCCCACTCATTAATGAATTATTAATTTAATTATTTTTTTGACATCTGTTACCTAGTTTTGTTCATTTACTATATGCCATATTGATTTTGTGTAGTGTTAACTTTATTAAGAATATTGTATACTACTGAGTCAAACAACTTATAGAATATTATGTAATACAATTACTTTTGCTAAGAAAATGTGTCATCTTATCAAAGAACAATATCAAGTTCCTTTGACCAGATCTATTTTTCAGGAATCTCTGTTGACTGGCATTAATTATTTCTATCTTCCAATTCTTTGACACTTTTTTGTAATCTGTTTGTGTATGTTCGGTATCAGTGTATATTTACTTGGCTCATCCTTTTACCCTTTTTAAATATTAGCATGACATTCACTTTCCTCCAATCCTCTAGAACTTCCCCAATTTTTCAAGAATTATTAAAAATTAATATCAGTGGTTAGTAGAGTTCCTCAGATAACTCTAAGAGCCAATCTTCACTGCAAGGTTAGCTTGAGTTATAACTCAAGTCCCATTCTCACACGCAGACCCTTAAGTGTAATCATGCTTTTAACTGGAGTTGGCTGGCCTGTCAAGGGGTATAAGCTAAAGTTTGAGTTCTCTCTTCGAGTGATTGCTCATATGCATTCCAATATAGGTGAGTGCGAGCCCCGTGCACGAGTCTCTGGAAGCTTTTCTGCCCCTAGCAACCCCCGCGGGTCGGCTCCTGCGCCCCCTGGAGTATTGCGCTCATATCGCGGTATATAGGGCACCGCCGACCCCGTGGTCCCCAGTTCCTTCTTTCCGCCCGTGATGGTCAGTGGAACGTCTGCCCCTTGCTCATTCGCAAGTAGCAATCTCTGTTATAGTTTAGAGTTAATAGTTTAAAATAGTTACCTGTTTTATACAGAGTAGTTAGTTAGTGTATAGTTAGCCCCTAGGGGCTTCGACGGAGCCATGCCTGGCTCCACCGGGTTTAAAGCCTGCGCGGCTTGCTTGAAGGCTTTCCCGGTCGGCGATCCGCATGACCGCTGCCTCCGATGCCTCGGAGAGCAGCATCGGAAAGATAAGTGCCGGATTTGTAAGTTGTTTAAACCTCGGACTCAAAAGGAGTGGGATGCTCGCCTCAGGGCCATCCTAATGGAGTTGGCGCTTCGTCCGGACTCCGAACCCTCCAGGTCGCCGATGGCACCGAGCGTTTCGTTGGTACACAGCGCTCTTCCGGCACCGACATTGGCACTGGCTCAGATGGTGGTACCCAAAAAGAAGAAGTGGCCAGAGGCCGCATCTATGGACTCCCCCCTGTGACTGGTACAGCAGGGGGTGATGCAGGAGATGCCCCAGCCACATGCCGTCGAAACTGCTCCGGCACCGGCGTCTCCGCGCAGGGAGCCTCCCCTGACTCCAGGGGTGGGGGAGCGCCCCTGCAGGAGCCGTCGATGCCGGAGGCATTTGCAGTGGCACGCGCCCTGATGGCTATGCCCACACCTCCGTCCCCCCCTCAGCCGAGGGTGTCCGGGACGGTATCTCGGAGTATACCCATGCTGGGTTACCCTGGTGGGGTGAGGAGACAGGGATCAATGTCTCCCCCCAGACAATCAAAGGGGGGAACGGCACACCTCCCCTCTTCGCTCCAACCAAGGGTTGTCGAGCACCTCGACACTGCAGCACCGGGAGCGGTCTCAAGGTTCCGGGAGCAGCCGCTCCAGCTCTGCATCACGCGGGGACCGGTCATTGGAGTCCTGGCACTGCTCCATCACCGGCTATACGGCACTGGGGGAGACTCGGCACCATCCTCAATCTTTGATGCACCGGTCGGGCTCGCCTAGGGATGTCCGGCACTGCTCCCATTCATTCACGGAGACGCGGCACCGGTTCCATTCGCTCAGGAGCACCCGGCAGGGATCGCCCACTCCGGTGTCGAGACCTATGGTGCCATGCGAACGACGCTCCCGATCCCCGGTGTGGAGGCCGGTGCGGATCCCGGTGCCTGAGAAGGCTCAAGCCCCTCAGCACCGGTCCAGATCCCCGGCCTACAGCCTGACAGCAGTGCCTCATCCCCAGGAAACCAGATGCCGTTCCCGGTCCCCTAGCAGCCGGTTTTACCTAGCGGACTCTGAGAGCCGCCGTCGCCGCTCTAGGTCGTGGACACCTAGTCCAGCATGTGCTCTGGCACCGGCTGATGCCTCTGCACCGTGGCAACGCCTTCAGTCCCCAGAGTGGCAGTGTTACCGCTCGAGGTCCCGAACGCGCAGTCCGGTGCGGGCTCCAGCACTGCACCACTCAGCACCGAGTGACCCTTTGGCACCGCAGGCTCAAGGCCGCCAGCTAGATGCCGACAGACAGCGCAGTTGTGAGCGAGGCCGCCCCAGATCTCCAGCAGATAACTGTCGTAAGACTGGAAAACCTCAGGGGCACTCATCTACCAGCTTCAGCCGTTCGCCCCCCCGCTGGCACCGTAAACGCCACCACGACTGCTCTTGATCGCCCTGGAGCAGATCCCCGCCTGCTGCGGAGAGGGACTGCACAAAGTATCACAGGTCTCACAGCCCAGGCCCCCAGGGTCCTGTGTCATATCCGGCACAGGGACAGTTACCGACGTGGGTGCAGGGGCCATGGCAATGGCCCTACTGGGGTCCCTGGCTGCCGCAGATGACCCAGGGAACAGGGTCAGTGCCTTCAGTGGCAGCCCAACCACCACCCCCACCCCAAGCCAGGACAGGGGACGCTCTTCGGAAGAAGAGTCCGACCCTATGGAAGGCCCCTCCACAGGTCCCCTTCCACAGTCCTCCTCCTCTTCCCCCCCGGATACAACAGCCAGGGACCAGAGGACCCCGCTTCCTGACTTTAAGGGCCATCAGGAGCTCTTAAAGAGACTCGCAGACAATTTAAAAATGGACCTTAAAGAGTTCTTGGAGGAGGAGGACTCCCTTTTTGGGGTTTCAGGTTCAGGGGGGCCATCCAGGGTCGCGCTCCCAGTTCACGACCAGGTTCTCAAGTTAGTCAAGCCCCTCTGGGAGACGCCCGCCTCGGTGGCTGCCACCTCAAAAACGGCCGAGCGCAAGTATTATGTCCCTCCTCAAGGGTTTGAATACCTTTACACCCCCTTCCCCACCCCCAGGGTTGCTGGTTGTGGACACCGTCAACCAGAGGGACAGACAAGGTGACCAGTCGAATACTCCCAGAAATAAAGAAAACAAAAAATTAGACCTTTTTGGGAGGAAGGTTTATTCAACGGCAGCTCTTCAACTGCGCATAGCCAACCACCAAGTGCTCCTCGGTCGCTATAACCTCAACTTATGGGCCTCCCTCTAGAGGTTTGCCCACGCGCTGCCCCAAGACCTGGCTGAGGACTACAACTCCAGGAGGGTGCAACTGTCGCGGGAGCCGCTCTCCCAGTGCATAAGGACATGTATTGCAGATCAGTCTTTCCTAATTAGCCTTAGGGGACACAGCTAGCAGCCTCTGGGGCAGAGGAAGGGGAGGCATGTGTGGATAAACTTTGTAAGGCTTTTTGTGCTCCTTGTACTGTTTAATGAACTTGTGTAGATTGAATGCTCTGTTGTAGGCCTGTCAGTCCACCCTAGTGGAATGTGACATAGAAGAGATTTCCTTTCTTTGTTGTCTTTAAAGTGTGTCATTCTACCAGGCAGATCCTCCCTCCTTCTGTTTCCTCCGATCTTCCACCCCTTTTATGTTCCTGATTATTAGAGAGTCCATTGTGCTGATAGGCTAGTTTGGTTTATTTATGCAATAATTTTGCAGATCACTGTTAAGTCTTGTCTACACGTGGCAATGTGCAGGATACATATAGCTACGTGCTGCAGTAAGAGGTAGGCGGCATCCATTTTCGTCACTTCAGTGTGTAGCTACACACAGCGAACATCTTCAGTAGCTCTCCGCTGCTGGATCCTGTGGCTGCTGAGGAAAGACTTTGGCAGGTGGAAGGCAGTTTTTCCTGCTGCCTCCCAGCTGCCGTAGTCTTTCACTGCCATTTATAACTACACACCACTGCCATCTATAGCTTCTTGTCACCACGAGTGACAAGTGTGGACTCAGCCTGCCTTTCACTGCTGCTGAGGAAGACTCCTGGGTGGGATGCTACACTTTATAAATAGTAGTGTAGGCAGAGGAGGCACTGCTTGGGCATATGAAGACCTGTTTTGTAAGGTATAGACCCTAGAGTTTAGGTGTGTAGGGCACGCTACTCGCCTAAGCTGTGCCTCACTGTCTACATTGCTATTTGTACCTGTGCTAGCTTGATGCGTAATGTCTGTTCTCTGCATGCCACCAGAAGTGTAGATGTACCTATAGTCATTTTGCAGCTGGAGAAATACTCTAGCTAGCTGGCACAGAGAGTGGGTGAACCCATAAGGTCTAATGGTCTGAGCTGTTTGATTCTCAGTTAGATGTTTCCTGCCTGACATGATTCATGGAGGGATCTGCCCTTGTGCAAGGAAATACACAGAATTAGCAGGGAAGAAGGCTGGTCTTCACAGAAGTACAGCTATTGGACAGCTGAAGTCTACATTTCAGCTGTTTTTGAGTTGTGAACACAGATAAAGGTGAGAGGATTTTATTTTTTTTAAATGTAGAAAAGTACCTCTCCCCCTTGCCTAATAAAAGAAGCTCTGAATTTTTCTCAAAATTTCCAAAATCCCACCTGAAAGCTGAAAAAAAAAGGATCTTTGCTGTCCTCCAGAAGGGGAACATTTTGAATGTTGTGACTCAAAATAGAACATTTATAATGACATTTATAATGAAGTGCCTTTTCAGCCATCACTGTAGAAAGTATTTGCTGCTGTGAATTCTCTAATAACTTCCATCTGAGAACAAAAGCTTCCAGGTCTGTAACAGAGTCCCCGTGATTGCTGACTCCAAATCTCATGTCTTCCCAGCATTTACTGTACTCTGCTGCTGTTGTTTCACATTATACATCAGAGCTGGAGACTGGAGCATGTTGACAGAGGTAAGAAAAGCTCCTTTTTCCCCAGTGTTGCATGGATTTTTAAAGTTTTGTTTCCATTGTTCACGCTTTATAAAATGTAGCAATAAATATATTAGTAAAAGCTTTACAAAACCATGCAATATAGGGAAAACAAATGAACAAAAAAAACCTTTGGTGTTGCACTAAATGAGATCTAGCAATCATGAAGGGATATAGAGTTTGTGGCCTGAAAAAGATGGTGACTAATGTTCTCCTGAGTTATATCTCCTCTCTACTAGGTAATTTATTCTTCAATCCACTACATTTTCTTTCATATATTGTGGATTATGAGCAGAGGAACAGAATTTCAGAATTACTATAAATCAACCATAGGAGAACATGAATTGCCAGACTAGATATGACCTGAGGTCCATCTAGGCCACTTGTCTTGATTAGTGTCCAGCACCAGATGCTTCAGAGGAAGGTGTAAGAACCTCATAGTAGGCACATTAGGATAACATGATCTCTGATAGCTAGAGATTGATTTAAGCCCTGAAGTATCAGGTTTAAGATCCCTTCCAAAATTTTTGTCATGAATTGAAACTGCTCTGGTTATTCTTATCCCTATAAATGTCCAATTTCTTTCTGTAGCTTGCTAAGTCCTTGGCTTCAGTGACATCTTGTAGTAATGAGTTCCAATCTAATTACTCATTGCGCAAAAAAGTATTTCTTTTAATCAGTTTTGAATTTGTCCCCTTGTTTTGGTATTGCGAGACAGGGAGAATAGAAACTCCTGATCTATCTTCCCTAGACCATTTGTTAATTTACCATGTCCCCTCTTTTTTGCCTCCTTTCTAACATAAATGAAATCCCACTCTTTTCAGTCTCTTCTCATAGGAGAGTTTTCTAGTTCTCTACTGATTCTTGTTACCCTTCTCTGAACCCTATCTAATTCTGCAGTATCCTTTTTCAGATATTATTAGTACTGTACACAGTATTCCATATGATCCACACCATCAATATAGATAATTGCATTATAATATTTTCTGTATTATTCACCATCCCATTCTTTATGCTTCCTAACATCTGGTTTGTTTTTTGACCAGAACTGCACGTTGAGTGGAGGCTTCCGTTGAGCTGCCTGCAGTGATCCCCACATCTTTTTCCTAAGTTGATACAGTTAATTTAGAATCCTATAAGGTGTGTGAGGAGTTCATATTTTACCCCCTTTGTGCATAACTTTGCATTTATTGACATTGAACATTTGGCATTGTGTGTTTAGATATCTCAGTTCTTCACATCGTCTTTATGTTTAGTAACCTAAATACTTGTCATTGGCAAACTTTGCTACCTCCTTTCCCTTGTCCCTTTCTAGATCAGTAGTAAATATATTAAACATCACTGGACCTGGTATCTACACTTCCTGTGCTGTTTGCACTAATATTGGCATTCTTCCTTTACAGAGGGACGATACCTCATCTTTCCAAATGCCAAAGAAGTCATTTTGGCTGGGCTTTTAGACCTGTTTTGGGCAATGAGCTCTTAAGATGTACTAGACACATAGTATCTTTATATCCTCACTTCTTCATCTCCCCTCTTTACTTCTGCCATAGCATACAGCAGTCAGGTAGATTCTGTTATATATGTCAAGCACCAGCAGGGCCTCATTCAAGGAGAGCCTCATTATAGAATGTCATTGGCAGGCTCGCTGTTTTCACCAGCTCCAATTTATGGGTCTGTAGTCCTCACACTTTGATTCTTCCAATACCTTTGTCTACATTACTGGGTGCAATAGAATAAGCAAGGGAGAAGAGGTGGCTATCAGGTTTGTTCATAGTGAAGTAATCAGTTATCACCCCAACCATGGTTTCTTATGCTCATATTTTCTGTGATCATTCTTGGCATGTTCATTTCTATAGCTAGAAAACATGGGAGAGCCCATGAACATGTGGGTAAGCTATTAGATATCTTTCTGCTACAATGCAATAGACTGTGAGGCTTATATTATGCTGGTTTGCAATGCATTTTAGCCATTTTGCCAGTCGTAACCATAAGAGTTAAGATTGCAGAACATTTCCCGTTCTAATATATGCTTTCATGTTCTCATACATTCCCAAAACATTCAACTTTTGGGTTCAAATTTCCTGTGCTCAGTTTCTGCCTGAATGTGAATATATATTTTTGAGATTTAATTTAAAAAAAAAAAAAGTCATCTCTACGAAATATCCCCTCTCCCCCCCAAAAAACCCCCAAAACAAAAGAAAAAAACTGACTCTTGTAGGAAGAACTCAAAGTTGCAGAACTTTGAAACTTCAAACTTAGCAGTAAATGGGTGTCAATGAACAGCCTTTGAGAGGCTAAGTTTTTTTAAATCTGTTTATGAACATTTATAAATGAAGGACTGAGCAAGCACTGTGGAAAATGAAAAGTAGAAAACATTTGCTGAGTGTGCATTTTGGGCCTGATCCTGCTAGGCACAGAGTAGATGATGGTTGCTCAGGGGGGCACAGAGACTTGCAATTTCAAGCCTTTGAAGGTTATTTCTACACTGCAGCTGAGAGCATACCTCCCAACCAGGGTAGACAGACATGCTAACTCTGCTCCAGCAAGCATTCTAATGATAGCAGTGTGGATGGTGTGTTACAGGTGAACCTCTAGAGTACAGACCCAGGGGGTCAGGTGGGCTTGTACTCTGGTGGCTAGCCTATTCTGTTGCTTGTGCGACAATGTCTACGGTGCTATTATTAGCATGCCAGCTTGAGCAGAGCTAGCACCTTTGTCTACTTTGTCTTGGAGGTACACTCCCAACCACAGTGTTGACATACCCAAAGAAGGATGGGGAGCGCAGACGCATATCTGAACCGTTGTTTAACGGCAAGAAATCACAAACAGATACAGAAACAGGAGATTATAAACTAAATGCTTATCTCTGGAATACAATGTGTTTAGCTCTAGATTTTTTAGCTCTACAAAATGAGTTCCATAGCAAGTAGCTCTGGATAGGATAGAAAGTATAGCTTCAGTGATGGTGGAAGAGACTGAAATCACAGAGGTACATTCTTGAAAAGTAACCATATTGAATAAAGGAGTTCAATAAAAAGGTGTCTGTGTACCAATATGATAAGCTCAATAACAGAAACTAGAGAACCAGAATCATGTCAGTGGAAGAGAAGGAGCATTCAATAATAGTCATTATCAAAACATGATGCCTTGACTAGTCAATGGATATCATAATACATGGGTATAAAATATCTATGAAGGCAAGATTGGGTTATAGGGTCTGGGGGAGTAACACTGTGATTAGAGTACTTCATACCTGAGGCCAACTGTCTTCCAGTGTCATGTCGTTTGGAACAGCTTCAAACAAGAACCTGTTTGATAGAGCGAGAACTCCAGGCAAGGCATTCTTTACTCTCTGCTTTGGAATTAACTAGGGTCTGGGCTTGCTAAGGAGCCCATCTTTGTGAGTTGGTGTTTGTGAAAGGTTGAGGTGGATGTGGAGGTTGGATGCTGTTGTGGAAATTGATAGGGATGTTTTAGATATATTTTTGTTAACTAGCTGTTCTTCGAGTAGTGTCCCTATGGATGCTCCACTTCAAGTGTGCATGTGCCTCTTGAGCAATTGATCAGAAATTTTTCATTAGTAGTGTCCGTTAGGTCCATGCATATACTGTATACAACCTCCTAGCATGCTCCGATGCATAGGCAAACTGCCTTCACTTCCTTCTCTACTGACTTGGCCTGAGTGTCTGTGTCTAGTGTCTGCCTCATGCATAGCTCAGCATGTTAGTTAGTTAGTGTAAGTTATCGGTATAGGATTTGTTAGATTGTTATGAGAGATTTTAGCTTTTCATATCCCCCCAACGCCTCCCAACTTTTTCTCCTGGGGAATTTATCTGGCCTGACTGGGTATGCCTGGCTTGCCCTCACAGGCAGGCTGTCTTGTTGGGAGGCTATCCCGATCTGTTGCGTAGGAGAGTCCCGTATCTCCCAAAAGTGAAATTTTTGCCTGGCTCTCAAATCTGGAGCATGGAAGAATCTGGAGATCAAATTGAAGCTGCTGCTGATGGCATGCTCCCTTCGACCCACCTCCAAGTCAGGTCAGGAGTTTGCATCCTTTATTGAACATCTTTCATGAGAGCATAGAGAACTCTTCCAGGCCATCATTTAAGAAGAGTCAGTTATTAGCTGGAACCTCTCTTCAAGTGTCCTTAGAGGCTGCGGACACTAGATGTTCCTAGATCCATCTCCATGGCAGTTGTCGTGGGCAGGGCGTCATGGCTCCAGCTGTTAGGATTCCCGAGAGAGGTTTTAAAATGCGGCTAAGGACCTCCCAGTTGACAGTCAAAAGCACTTCTTGGAAGCTATGGATGAGTTCTTGCACACGCTGAAGCACTCCAGGACCACGGTGAGGTTGCTGGGTATATACATTCCTGCAAACAAGGGAAGATTTAGCAGGCCTCAAACTGCCAAAAAATTGCTCCTGTTTCAGTTCTCTGACTTTCATAGAACCATTGAATGTTAGAAAAAGACAAGGGTTTCAGAGAAAAAGAGCTGCTCACCCTCCGTCAGCGATTACCCAGACATCATCGAAACACCAATTTTGACAGGTTGGTCAAGGGTTCGATTCCTCCTTCACTTTCAGTTTGTAAACTGCAACCCTTTACCCACCTCCCCTTTTTTGGAGATTGCCTTTTCCATTTCCAATAGGCTTGGTGGCGTATTACAACAGACAAATGGGTCACAGTGGTTATAAAATCATGCTATGCCACTTCATGTCCCTCACCCCCTTCCTCATCCCTCTTCAAGGACCTCTCTCACAAGACTATACTGAGCCAAGAGGTACACTCCCTCCTTTTTTAGGAGCAATAGAACAGGTCACATCCCCTCACAGAGGGAAAGGATTTTATTCAAAGTATTTTCTTGTGCAAAAGAAGGGTGGAGAGTAGAGTCCAATCTTAGATCTAAGATGAGTGAACAAATTTGTAAGGCCTCAAAAGTTCAGGATGGTGACTGGCAGCTATGATTCCCTCTCTCTAGAGGCAGGAGATTGGTTCTATCTTTGAGTGATTGCTCATATCCATTCCAATATAGGTGTGTGCATGCCACAGTTCACGGTTCCCGGAACTTTTTTCCCCTTAGCAGACCCTGTAGGGCTGGCTCTGGTGCCCCCTTGAGTGCTCTGCGCATGCTGCAGCACATGAGGCGCTGCCGGCCCCACGCCCCCTCAGTCTCTTCTTTCCGCCTGTGACAGTCGGATGGAACTAGCACTTGCTCTCTGCAAGTGCCATTCCCCTTCTTTGAACTCTTTGTTAATCAAAGTACCTAGTTAGTTTAAGTAGTTGTTAAGTGCTGTAGTTTAGGAAGAAGTTCCTGACAGACTTAAGGTGGTCGGGCTATGTCCCGGCTGCCTGGGTGTAACGCCCCCCTCCCCTGCTCCCCCCCACTCGGTACCTTAAGTGCCTGGGGGGAGAGCAGACAAGAGTAAGATATGCAAGGCTTTTAAACAGTGAGCCAGAGGCAGAAAGATCAGGTTTAAAGCCTTGCTTCTATCGCAGCGCTCCGCTCTGTGTCCGGGTCGTCCTGCTCCCCCTCGGTGCGGAGCACACCATTGGCACTGTCGGCACCGGATTCCACTCAGCACGGAGCAGCATCCCCGGTGCCGACGACGAGGAGAGCGCATGGAGTGCGGACACTCCCCTGCGCCGTGGGTACAGGGCAGGATCGAGGACAGAGATACACCAGCCACGACCCGTCGAGTCCCCTCCGGGTCTGCATCTCTGAGCAGGGGTCCACCCCCGACTCTTCGGAGTGGGAGAGTGCCCCTACCAATGCAGAGGCTGGCAGCATGAGCCTTGTTGGCTGGCCTATGCCACCTCGGTGCCCCCTCCCCCCCCCCACCAAGGGTAAAGGAGCCAGGATCCCGGGACTGTCAGCACCGGATTCGACTCGGCACAGAGCCGACGGCAAGGTGAGCGCGTGGAGCGCGGCACTCCCCTGCACAGTGGGTACGGGCAGGGTCGAGTACAGGGACGCATCTGAGCAGGCAGCCACCCCCGACTCCTGGGAATGGGATAGTGCCCCTGCCAATGCGGAGGTTTCAGGCGGCAAGAGCCCAGTTGGCCTGCCTATGCTACCTCCGCTCCCCGCCCTCCCACCCTCCCCCACCGAGGGAGAAGGGGATGGGGTCCCGGGGCAAGCCCGCATGGGGTCCCCCGAAGGGCGGTGGAGAACTCCGGTCCGGGGAGAAATATCTACGGCCAGACGGCCACTGGGGGTAGAGCGAGGATGCTCCCCCAGCAGGTCGGTGGCGCTGCAAGTCCTGGGTGCCGAGGCTCCTTCCCCCAGTACCGAGCCCCCCGGAGCAGTACCGAGGCTCCCAGCAGTAGCGGGGCTCTCCCGGCACTGCAGCTCCATGCAGCGCCGAGGCTCCGGCAATAGCAGGGCTCTCGCGGCACCGCAGCTCCAAGCGGTGCCGGCACTCTCAGCGGCACCGGGGGTCCAGGCGGTACCACAGCCCCACGCAGCACTGGGCTCCACGCGGTGCCGCAGCTCTCCGCAGTGCCGAGGGCTCGTCGGAGCTGCCCTCGCTGGTCCCCCCCCGCTTACTGACACAGGCGGTCCTCATCGTCCTCCATGGCGGAGGCAGCGAAGATACAGTCCCTGGTGTGGGCACAACACCCGGGACCAAGCACAGCCGTTTGTGTAGCAGCTCCGGTCCCACGGGGGGGGACAGTCATCGGGATGGCCGAAGCCCCCATAAGGTGTCCAAGCAGGTGGCACAGTCAGCCCCAGCTGGGCCCTGGGGTCAAGGACCTTATTGAGCCCTATGGAACACCTAGATGGGACCAGGGCCCCAATTCACTCTGCTAGCAGGGGTACAGTCTGTGCCCTGGCACAGTCTAAGGGCCATAAACACCGCTCCTCAGCCAAGGAGTCGGACCCCGTGCAAGGACCCGCTACGGGTCCATCCCTTCAGCAAGGGGAGCACCCGCAAGACTTGCCTCGGCAGTCCTCTTCCTCCTCCCTGGACAAGGCAGTCTCCGGGGATCACATGGCGCCACTGGAAGATTTCAGGGCACACCAGGAGCCGCTCAAGAGGGGGGCCCCTACCTTGAGGTTGGATTCTGCCATCCTGCATAGAAGAATCATGGTGGATAGGGCAGTGCTCCTAACATCCAATGACGCTGCTGCTGCAGCGGGTAGGGCCATAGCCCCCGCCAGTTCCATGAGGAAGTACTCATGGCTGCTACCCCCAGTCCTGTCCAGGAGTTGCAGCAATCAATCCAGGACCTTCCCTTTCATAGGTCGGCCCTCTTCTCCAACCGGACCAATGCGAAACTGCATGGCCCGAAGGTCTCCAGGGCCACGCTTTGCTCCCTGGGCCTGTACACGCCCCCCAGGGGGTCAGGCAATCGTAGGAGAGAGTTTTGATGGTGCGCCTGAGGGTGGTGCCCCTACTGCTCTCCTGACCCGACCCGCCCTGCCCTGAACAGGTTAAGGCTCTTCTATCCTGAAGGGGAGCCTCCCAAGGGTCTGAGTCCCTACATCATCTGAACAAATATATAGAAGACTCAGGTTTCGCATAGTTTCCCTAGTCTCCATAATCCCTGCCTGGATCCGGGAGACTAGTATGCCGCCCTCGTCCTACGCGGACGCATATTTTCATGGGTCCATCCTCCGGAGCCGCAGGCGCTTCCTCTGCTTCACAGTGGCTGGCTCTCACTACCGTTTACAGCCTGCCCTCCAGGCTCCAGGGGTGATCACCAAACATAGGGCAGTAATGGCAGCCCGCCTGAGGCGTAAAGGGTGCAAATATTCCCTTACCTGGACAATTGGCTGGTCAGGGGCAGGTCCAGGTTCCAAGTGCAGGAGAGAGTGACCCTCACTTGCTCCACGTGCAGCAGGCCAGGACTGCTAATAACGAGCAGGAATCCACATTAACCCCAGTGCAACACATATAATTCATGGGGGCCACCCTGGATGCTTCATAGGCCAGACACTTCCTGCCTCAGCCACATTTTGGGATGATGGTCTCTATCATCTCCCAGCTGCACCGAGGCCCCATGACAACAGCCAGGCACTGCCTACTGCTGTTAGGCACAGGCCGCTTCAGGCATGGTTGGCCTTGGTATATATATGCCAAGCAGACACCCACTGAATTGGGTGGTCCAGTACCTTGCCTGCCCTAGCCTCCCTAGACTGGTGGACATTCCCCAGGGCAGTAGGGAAGGGCGTTCCGTTCACGGAACTGGTCCTGTCAGTCACCTTAATCTCCGACGGCTCGTATGTGGGATGGGAGCCCACATGGGTGCCAACCTAAGCACTCGGGGGCTCTGCTCGGGGGAGGAGAGGTGCTGGCAGCTCACCTTGGAGGAGCTCAGCGCCATTTGCCTAGCATGCAGGCTGTTCCTCCGATTCCTGACTGACAGAGTGGTGCAGGCACTGCCGGACAACACCGCACCCATTTTTACATAAAGAGGCAGGGAGGGGCATGCTCCTCCGCTCTCTGTGAGGAAGCTACCCGTCCGTGGAGCTTTGCCGTGAGGCACAACTCCGTGGGACTGCCTCTCACCTCATGGAGGTGAGGAGTGACGAGACGGATTGCCTCAACAGGTGGTTTCTACCCCACCACGACTGGTCGCTGCACTCAGGGGTAGTGACTGCGATCCTCCAGAAGTGGGGTGTCCCCCAACTGGATCTGTTCGTGTCAGTTTGGAATGCGCAGTGCCAAGGCTCGGCTTGCGCCGGGGTCATGAGACTGGGTTGGTTTCTGATACATTCCTCAGTAACGGGACGGGGACCCTCAGGTACGCGTTCCTGCCCACTCCACTCCTGCCAAAGGTCTTACTGAACATAAATGGGCAGGGCGGATGTCATATTCACTGCTCAGGCCTGACCAAGCCAGCGCTAGCTCAGCATGCTGCTGGACCTTTCGTTTGCCCTGCCCATGGGGCTCCCGAGGCAGCATGACTGTCTCTCCCAGGACCACGGTCGCCTGTTGCACCTGGTCCTGGATTCCCTGCAGCTCATGGCCTGGAGGCTCTGTGGCTGACGGAGGTAGAGGGTGCCTGCTCGGTGCAGGTCCCACAACTCCTGCTGGGCAGCAGGGGCCCTTCTATACAGGTCGTGTATCAGGCTAAGTGGACATGGTTTACCTCTTGGGCGGAGTCCCGGGGCATTCACCAGCCTCTTGCCTCTGCAGGCGACCCTGGTGCTGGCCTAGTTGATGGTCCACTTGGCAGCTATTTTGGCCTTCCATCACCCGCTAGCGGGGAGATCCCTGTTCTCCCATCCCACGTTGGTCAGGGTGCTCAAGGGGGTGGAGAGGCGGTATCCCCAGGTCCGCAACCCGGTGCCTCCCTGGGATATCAACCTGGTCCTCTCAAGACTCATAGGGCCCTCCCCCTTGGAACCCATGGCTTCATGCCCTCTGCCGCGTTTTGTGGATGGTAGCCTTCCGGGTGTCCATTACCTCAGCTTGGGCGGGTCTCCAAAATTAGGGCCTTGACCTCAGAGCCCCCTTATTCTATATGGATAAACTGCAGTGGCGGCCACGCCCGGCCTCCCAGCCTGGGTTGGTTTCCGAATCTCATTGTAACCATGAGTGATCTCTCCCTGTGTTTTTCCCAAACCGCGTGGTTTGGGGGAGGAGCGGAGATGGAATTCGCTAGACGCGAGACAAGCCCTGGCCTGTTACATCAAAGACATGGCCATTCCAGAAATCGGCGCAGCTTCTCGCCGCGGGTGGCGGGACCGGATGAAAGGATCACCAGTCTCCACCCAGCACATCTCCGCGTGGCTCACACCCTGCATCAAGTGCTGCTTTGAGCAGGTGAATGTGCCGCTGCCAGGTGTCATCACAGCGCATTCGCCCAGAGCTAAGGCCTCATCTGCGGCTTTTCTGGAGAGAGTGCCCCTGCAGGACATCTGCAAAGCAGCCACCTGGTTGTCGGTCCACACCTTCATGTCCCACTACGCCATTGTTCAGCAGGCGCGAGAGGACGTAGGATTCGGCAGAGCCATTCTGAGGGCAGCTCACCGGTAACTCCTACCCACCTCCGAGGTATGGCTATTCAATCACCTATATTGGAATGGATATGAGCAATCACTCGAAGATAGAAAACAAGGTTACTTACCAGTAACTGTTGTTCTTCGAGATGTGTTGCTCATATCCATTCCACATCCACCCTCTGTCCCCACTGTCGGAGTTGGCAGAAAGAAGGGACTGAGGGGGCGTAGGGCTGGCAGTGCCTCATGCTGCGGCATGCGCAGAGCACTCAAGGGGGCACCAGAGCCGGCCCTACGGGGTCTGCTAAGGGGAAAAAAGTTCCGGGAACCGTGCACTGTGGCGTGCACACACCTATATTGGCATGGACATGAGCAACATCTCGAAGAACAACAGTTACTGGTAAGTAACCTTGTTTTTTCATCCCTTGACCTACAGGATACCTATTTCCATATAATAATACATCCTGCACACAGGGCATACCTGTGTTTCTTAATGGGCTAGGATAATTTTTAACACTGAGTACTTCCCTTCGGCCTCACTTCAGCCCTAATGGTATTCTCAAAAGTCCCAGTGGTAATGGCTGCTTAGTTTTGGCGAGAAGCAATTTTAGTCGTACCATATCTTGTCGACTGGTTACTCAAGGGCTGATCGCACAAAGCAGTACTAACTTCCACTCAGACAGCTCTCTCTTTTTCAGGAGTTGGGTCTCCAGCTACACATGAAGAAGTCCAAGTTATCCCCTGTCCAGAGAGTACAATTCACAGGGGCATATTTTGATCCATTGACAGACAGGCCTTTCTTCCCATGGACACTTTCATAACTCTGTTGATTCTGGTAAGGATGATTCAAGGAAGTCCCCATACTAGAGGAAGGAACTGTTTGCAGCTCCTCGGTCATATGGCAGCTTGCAACTTCATGACCCAGAATGCAAGATTACGCCTGCACTGCTTTCAGGGCTGGTTCAGGAGCACCTATTTCTCGACCAGAGTCAGCTTGGAGAAACAGATTACAGTTCCCCTTCAGGTAAAGAACTTCCTGAACTGGTGCAAGGATCTATGCAGCATCTGTAGGGGCATCCCTTTCATCCACCTAGCTCCAACAGTAACTGTGACAACCGATGTATCTCTGTTATGGTGGGGAGCACACCTCAATACCTTCATAGATGGTCACCTCAGGAAACCAGCCTCCACATCAACCTCTTGGAGTTTAGAGCAGTCAGGAACACCTCTCTTCAGTTCCTGCCCTGATCCAGGGTAAATCAATCAGGACAATGGACAATGTGACAATGGACAATGTGACTTGCATGTTCTACATCAGTCAAGGGGGAGGAGCAAGTTTCCCCCCTTCCCTGTGCACTGAAGCTATAAAGTTGTGGAAGTGGTGTATAAGCTATCAGATCTCAGCCATTTTCCTTCCTGGAGCCTAGAATGTCACAGCACATATGCTCAACAGATGATTATCCCAGGACTATGAGTAGGAGTTGGGCTATCAGATTCTTCACAGAATATTCCACATCCAGCAATAAGAAGTGCCTCTTATTCTGTTCAAGAAGAGGCCTAGGTTACCTCTCTTTGGGAGACACTTTTCCCCTTCCCTGGACGAAGGACCTGCTTTACACATTCCTTCCAACACCACTAATTCTAGAAGTGATGAACAAGATCAAATAGGATAAAGCTAGGGTTATCTTTGTCGTACTGACCTGGCTGAGGCAAGGCTGGTATACTTATCTGCTTCATCTGTGTGTTGAACCAGTGTTCAAGTTTCCAGCTGTCCTCATCTCCTTTCCCAGGATACATGTCAGGTGCTTCACCCCAATCTGGAGACCCTCCACCTCCAAGCATGGCTGCTAGATGGTACACAGGATTAGAATCCACCTGCTTGACAGGAGTACAGGTATTACTAAACAGTAGAAGGGAGTCAACTCTAATTATTTACCTTCAGAATTGGAAAAGGTTCAACCACTGGTGTCACTGTCACCACCTTGTTCCTGAGTTTTCACCACTTTATCATTTTGGATTATCTGCTGGTTTAAAAAAAAAATCAGGATTATCAATTAGCTCCACTAAAATTAATCTGACTGAGATTATCATCATTTTATTCCCCTGTAGAGGGGTTTTCTGTTTTTGCTCACCCTATGTCCTCTATATTTATTAGGGGCCAGTGGAATCTTTACCCCCCCCCAAGTTTAGGATCCTAGTCCGATTTGGGATCTCAACCTGGGTATTTAGATGCCTTATGAGACCTCTTTTGAGCCTATGGCTACCTGCTCTTTGCTTCATTTATATTTGAAGTTGGCCTTTCTAGTAGCTATTATGTCAGACCACAGGGTGGGATAGATTGGAGCCTTGATGGCAGACCCCCCATTTATGGTATTTTTCAGGAACAAGAACAATGAAAGTCCTGTAGCACTTTAACAAATTTCTGCAGAAAAATTTCTTTAGTCTTTAATTAGTCTTTAAAGTCTTTAAAGTGCTACAAGACTCTCGTTGTTTTTGCTGTATACAGACTAACATGGCTACCCCTCTGGAACTTTTCTTTAGGGATAAGGTCTCTTTCTGACCACATCTCAAGTTCTCACGTAAGGTGCATTGGATTTCCATCTTTGCCAGTAATTCATCTACCAATAGTTTTTCTTAGGTTACATAAATCTCAGCATGAAACCTCCTTTCATGTATTAAATGTACATCAGGCTTTGTTCTTTTACTTGAATGGGACCAAGCAATTCTGGAAATCACCTAAACTATTTTTCTCCGTTGTGGAAAGATCTAGGGGGTACACTGTTTCTTCACAGAGACTGGTGAGATGGCTCTTTGAATATATTACTGCTTGCCTTGCCTCACTCAAGATGACAGCACACTCTACCACTCAATTAGATCTGCCCATGAGCCAATTGGAGAATTTTGGGACAAGAGGCTGGCCATTTGTGCAGAAGGCTGACAAAATAATTTTAGAAAACCACGTCAGCTACCAATAAATAAATATCTTGATTGCAACATAAGGATTAGTGTTTTTAAATTTCTACAAAATTTATAAATCAGCATTATTACCTGTGTTTGTGGCAGTCTCTAATGAGAGAGGTGATATCGATGATCTCTGTCAAGCTTTGTGAAAACTTTTGTAGGAGGTCAAGGCAAGACGCATGCCCTTGTGAAAATGCTCATTTGTCAGACAATTGAGGTGTTGGTTTTTTAAAATCTTCATATAAAACCCAGATTCACATAGGAACGTTGATCCGAACATCATTAAAAGATAGAGGCCTAGATTCTGGCTATTCTGAAACTGGTTAGCATACTAAGTCCAGAAATCACAGAAGTCCCACTTCTCTGAATTTTGCCTTCAAGACATCTGAGCTCTGGAGCCTTACAATTTTTAATTGAAAGGCACTTTCATCCAATGAATCAAGAATATTCTTTGTTTCAGAAGGTCAAGGTCCATCTGCAGGGACAACAAATAGATCACGAACAAATAAAAGCAAATCCTATGACATTTTAAACTTATCAAATTGCATTTTAAAATTTTTTATCAGAATTGTATAGGAGTTCTTCCATCATTTTCATGGAAGTTTCATTTTTAGCAACAACATGCAAAAACTTTGCAAAGTCTTTCTCACATTGCATGGGATATTACTGATCACTGCAGTTCCCTCAACTTGCAGGTCCAAGGCCATGCAAGCAGTGTCGGGGATCTGTTTGAAAAAGTGTGTGCCTTTCAGAAGAAACTTGAAATCTTTCAGACAGTCTTTGCAAAGTCTTTCCTATTAAGACTGTCTGAAATATTTCAGTCTTAGGAAAAGATGACCATCTTTTAAAGAACTCTCTGCCTCCAGCCTCTGTTTCTTTAAATGCAGCTATTTCCAGACCATAGAGTAATACTGTTATATGTTTAGATGGCTAATGAAAACATACTCAGTAACATTAGATAAAATTAAAAAAAAAAAAAAAATCACAGCCCTGAGACATCCGTCTTTACAGGATCAAGGATATAAAAATAGTTGTTAGTTATTGTTAGTTTTGTAACATATGTGGCATATACAGAATATGTGGCAGTGTGGTGTGGCATAAAGGTTTTATTGGCACTCATTTAGGATTTGCTTTACCGCTCAAATTTCAGATACTGAAAACTCATGCTGATAAAATCTTTATACTACATCATGAGATATTCTCTGCATGTTATATGGTATGCAGAAGGGAACAAAAATATATGAAAGATTGCATTTAACAAGGAAAGCAAAACACATATTTTCAACTTGGCCAAATTAACATTGCAGGAAGAACCTTTAAATTTTGGAATTTCTTAACTGAATGCTTGGTTTCACAACCTCAATGTTGCATTAATGTTAGCTTTTTGCACTTAATATAGAAAGACACCTATTACATCAGCAAGTCAGGTTGTTAATTTGCATGTCATTAGTCACTGTGCTCCTGCAACTCCCAGCTGTTTGTTTACTTTAATTTTCTTTTTTCCAGTTTATAGACTGGTGTTAGGATCTCTGGGCATATGAGTAATGGAGGATTTAAAATACCCAAATACTAAATAAACAAATTAACATGATGTCAGAGATGACACTCAAAAGACCTCCCTAGCCTACTGAGCCCCTTCTTTTCCACCCCTCCAGAAAAACGTGAGAGTGAAATTCGCCCTTGTGAAGAGACCCACATGAAGTCTGTGCCTCTTTAACTTGCATGGTGCATAGGCTTTGTACAGCTCTCTTTATAGAGCTGAACTTTGTCTTGGGTAAACAAAAGAGCCTGTCAATGTGCCCGGAATGTCATCATATTCTACCTCTGTCAGACCAAGGGAAGAAGTCTGTTCCAGAGTGTGAGGGGCCTTGACATACACAGACTTACAAAAGGAGGAACTGGTAGCAAGTCTATCCTAATTGATCTCAAGAGTCAGGTTAAGGGATGAAGAGTGAGGCAGTTTCTAAATTGGCAGGTCTGACAGATTAAGAAGTATGGGATGGATAGAAGTCTTCTCTGTGCTAGTACAGCTAGACCTAGAAAGGGAGATAAGATGACTCATTATTATTTTGTTTTAATGTTTACAATGTGGTAGTGCCTAGAGGCCAACCAGTCTGGCTGCTGTCCGAACATACAATAAATGACAGTTCCTTCCCCCAAAGAGTTTACAGTCTAAAAACTGAGAAAAATATGTTTTCTGAGCTCTCTGTGGAGTAAAACACAAAATTCTGGAAGTAGATCTAGGCAGGATCTTCTGATATATGAAGTTTAGTGTTTGAGAAAACAAGTTAAAGTACAAAAATATTTAAATTCAGAAAAATTCTTTTAAAATGGAAAAATCAATGGAAAACATCTTACAGTTTTTCTGCGGTGTTTAGTTTTTGTTTTATTTTGTTTCCCCTAGGGTGCCATATGCCAGATACATTGAACTCTTGGTTTCTTGTAGCCCAACTTCATGTCTGGTAAGTGAAAGTTAAAATAATAAGTTGTTCATTTTCATGATGCAGACTGAAGCAATCCTGTCAGGTCAAAAAGCAGTTCCATGGTTGCTGACAAGAAACATTCTGTTTGTTTTGTTAACTTGTGTGTTTTAGCACATTTTTATTAAAGGTCAAAGAGACCCAAAGAGAAACTAATATTTATAGTATTCTCGGAAAATTCTCAATAGCAGAAAATCTTAGAGCAATACTCTATCTAAAAGCCTCACTCAGGCTGGATGGAAAACTCTCATTTAGCTGTTTTAGGAAAGGTTTACATTTACGTAAAAGTGGTTTAAATTGTGAGAATCTGTGGTGATTTTAGTTGCTGGCTGTCAGAAACCTTTAACAAATTATGGCACCGACATTTACAGTCAGACCTCTAAATTGTGCATGCAAGTTAAGTGAATGCCAGATTGGGTGCATGTAAAAATATTTAACTTCATAAGCAGTATCTTTTTCTTTTTCATTTGTGAAATAAGTAGCCAAAAAAATCAAATTATCATAGAATCATAGAAGATTAGAGTTGGAAGGGACCTCAGGAGGTCATCTAGTCCAACCCACTGCTCAAAGCAGGACTATCCTCCGCTAACATAATATGTTTGATAAGGTCAGAGGGACATAGCAGGGACATACAAGGCAATGCAGTATTTTCCAAACTGACAGTTCTCTCAGGAGCCTAATGTCTGAATAATTGAGGCTATGCCTTCACTGATGGTGGCAAATTCTCCTCCATCAGATTGACTTCTCTGGATCGACTGAGCGGTTAGTGAAGACCCGCTCAGTCGATCCAGAAATCGACGTATTAAGACCACCTTCTCAAGTGGCGTAGCACTGTGTCGATGGGAACGCAGTTCCTGTCTGCGCAGTGCAGTGAAGACGGCACGCAGAACAGAAGCAGAGAAGTTGACTGGAGTTTCGCAAGTTTTTTGCATAGCTTGTGTTACTCCGGTCGATTGCCGCCGAATCTCCGAGGTAAGTGAAGACAAGCTTTAAGTTTACTATAATAACCTAAAGGAGCTATCCAAAGGCCATAAGGAATTGCTGGGTAGAAATAGTCACTCAGCCCAGCAAGCCTGTGTCCCTCATTTTTCTCCATCTCTCACTTACCTTCTTTCCTGGCTCTGAAATGTATTGAGAGTCTTTGCATCTAACTTGGGAGCTTATTCCATTCAAAAGTCTGTTAACATAACATTTGAAACCTGAATTGAATATATCTGAATATGTTGGGTGATTATTTCCTGAAAGGCCCTATTGTAATATATCTTTTTGGTCACAGAGTTCGGATTGGTGTCGGCACCTTAATTAATAATTTCCTGACTATTTGGGTTCAAATTTTTAACCTTAAACTATGTTGTACTCGATTATCTCGCTTTTTAAACATGTGTGGATCACACTGAGAAACAACATAGGTCTTGAAACAAAAAAAACCCTAAAAATATTTAATGGAAATATTAAAATTTTCTGTTTGCCCTTTCCTTAATTTCCCCTCTACTATCTCACTGAAAGATTCATTCCCCCTAACAACATAAGCAGAACCTCTTGCAGTTATCTGGGTGGGCAGCCAAAGTGCTGGAAAGAGTTTATCTTCAATGATAAGGCTGCTACTGCTCCAAATATTCTGTTGTTACTTTCAGCTAACCATAGGCCCATGTGGCCTCCCAGTTCTTCACCCAATCACTTTGCACTTCAAGTCCAGGTTCTGCCTTACCTTAAGATCTTCAAGGTTCTTTCTGAATATACATTGGCTTTCTTAAATTCTTCTCTTTTAGAGGAGGCGAACTTCATGATGCCTTAACTTGTGTCTTGCCTTGTCCATCAGCCTTCTTTAATACTTCTTTCCATTGTGACTTGATTAGATTTAATTCCTTAAAGCCTGTTTTCCTTGTATTTAATGGCATTATTCTGCTACACGTTCTCCTCCTCAATCCATTCCTGTCTCCTAATTATATACAACTCTAAACAAAGGTTTCCTTCTTCAAGTACTTTAGGAAAATTATGTATCCTGCTTAGCAATGATTTGGCCAAACAATGCGTATTTAGCTATTTTAATCTTTCCTCCTAAGTAATTGACTTCAGCCCTCTGATAATTTTGGTTGCTGGTTTCAGATTTCCTTCCAGTCCTTTGACATCTTTCTGTTATTGGAGTTCCCACAATTGAACACAGTATTCCAATGAAGGTGCAGAGTAGGGTGTAAGAAAGGGTGATAGAAAGTCTGAAAAATAGGGATGGGCGTGAGGGGTGATAGGCGCCAATATAAGAAAAAGCCCTGAATGTAGGGACTGTCCCTATAAAATCGGGACATCTGGTCACCCTACTGCCAAGCTATTTATGCTAAGGAACTACACTGGCACAAGAACAAATTAACTGGGTATTAACTGGCCATGAATAAATTCAAGCTGGAAATTTGAAGGAGGTATCTAACTATCAGAGGAGTGAGTTCTGAAACAGCCTCCCAATAGGAGTTGTGGGGGCCAACAACTTAGTTTTAAGTGAGAGCTGAACAAATTTATAGTGTGATTGTATGATGGAGTTGCTTGTGATGGTAGGGGGCAAGGCTCAACAGCCCTGGGTCTCACTTTGGGTTATGTTTTATGTTGTTAAAAGCTCATGCATCAGGGTTTCAGCTGTCCACCTGCAGGGGTCACAGGGGATTTTTTACCCACAATGTATTCTGCGTGGTGGTTGGTTTTTTTTAAATCTTCCTCTGAAGCATCAGGGATGGCGATGGCTGGAGATGGGACATTGGGTGGGGAGGGCAGAGATCTAAGGTGGTACTGAGCATTCTCTCTTTAAGGTGCTTGGCTGGCTAGTTCTTGTTCAAATGCTCAGCATCTAACTGATCACCATAATAACAACCATACTAGGTCAGACCAATGGTCCAACTAGCCCAGTATGTTGTCTTTCAACAGCAGCCAAAGACAGGTGCTTCAGAGGGAATGAACAGAATGGGAAATCATTGAGTGCTCCGTCACCTGTCATCCACTCCTAGCTTCTGGCAATCAGAGGCTAGGGACACCCAGAGCATGGACTTTCATCTCTGACCATCTTGGCTAATAGCCATTGATGAGCCTATCCTCTAGGAACTTATTTAGTTCTTGTTTGAACCCAGTTATAGTTTTGTCCTTCACAACATCTCCTGGCAACAATTTCTACAGGCTGACTGTGCATTGCATGAAGAAATTGTGTTTGTTTTAAATTTGCTAACTCTTAATTTTATTGGGTGACTCCTGGTTCTTGTGTTCTGTGAAGGAGTAAATAAAATTTCTTTATTCACTATCTCCACACCATTCATGATTTTATAGACCTCTGTCTTGTCCCCTCCTAATCATCTCTTTTCCATGCTAAAAACTTAGTTTTTTAAATCTTTCCTAATACTGAAGCAGTACCATGCCCTTAATCATTTTTATGCCCTTCTCTAACCTTTTTCAATTCTAAGATTTCTTTTTTTTTTTATTTGGGGTGACCAGAACTGCATGTAGTATTCAGTGTGTGGGTGTACCATAGATTTATATAGTGGCATTATGATATTTTCTATCTTCTTGTCTATCTGTTTCCTAATGGTTCCTACCAGTCTTTTTTTTTTAAACTGCCGCTGCACATTAAACGTATGTTTTTAGAGACCTGTCCACAATGATTCCAAGATCTCTTCCTTGAGTGGTAACAGCTAATTCAGACTCCATCATTTTGTATGTATAATTGGGATTATGTATTCCCAAGTGCATTACTTTGCATTTATTAACATTGAATTTCATCTGTCATTTTATTGCCCAATCACCCAGTTTTGTAAGATCCCTTTGTAACACTTCACAGTCTGCTTTGAACTTAATTATCTTGAGTAACTTTGTGTCATCTGCAGATTTTGCCAACTCACTCTTTAATCCTTTTTCCAGGTCATTTATGAATATGTTGAACAGTACTGGTCGCAGTACAGATCCCTGGGGAACACCACTATTTACCTCTTTCCGTTCTGAAAACTGACCATTTATTCCTACCCTTTGTTTCCTGAGTTTTAACCAGTCACTTATTCTTATCCCATGACTGCTTACTTTTCTTAAGAGTGATGAGAGACCTTTTCAAAGGCTTTCTGAAAGTCCAAGTACACTGTATCACCTTTATCCACATGTTTGTTGACCCCTTCAAAGAATTCTAAAAGATTGGTGAGGCATGATTTCCCTTTACATTACAAAATCATAGAATCATAGAAGATTACAGTTAGAATCATAGAAGATTAGGGTTGGAAGGGACCTCAAGAGGTCATCTAGTCCAACCCCCTGCTCAAAACAGGACCAATCCCAACTAAATCATCCCAGCCAGGGCTTTGTCAAACTGTGCCTTAAAAACCTCTCAGGATGGAGATTCCACCACCTTCCTAGGTAACCCATTCCAGTGCTTCACCACCTTCTAGTGAAAATGTTTTTCCTAATATCCCAGCTAGACTTCCCCCACTGAAACATGAGACCATTGCTCCTTGTTCTGTCTTCTGCCACCACTGAGAACAGCCTAGCTCCATCCTCCGTGGAACCCCCCTCAGGTAGTTGAAGGCCGCTATTAAATCCCCCCCTCATTCTTCTCTTCTGCAGACTAAACAAGCCCCATTCCCTCAGTCTATCGCTCCAACCACCTAATCATTTTCATTGTCCTCTGCTGGAATCTCTCCAACTTGTCCACATCTTTCCTGTAGTGGGGGGCCTAAAACTGGACATAATACTTCAAATGTGGCTTCATCAGTGCCAAATAGAGGAGAATATTCACTTCCCTCAATCTGCTGGCAATGCTCTGACTAATGCAGCCCAATATGCTGTTAGCCTTCTTGGCAACAAAGGTACACTGTTGATTCATATCCAGCTTCTTGTCCACTGTAACCCCCAGGTCGGTTTCTGCAGAACTGCTGTTTAGCCGGTCACTCCCCAGTCTGTAGCTGTGCATGGGATTCTTCCATCCTAAGTGCAGGACTCTGCACTTGTTCTTGTTGAACCTCACCTGATTTCTTTTGGCTCAACCTTCCTATTTGTCTAGGTCACTGTATCCTATCCCTACCCTCCAGTTCATCTACCACTCCCCCCCAGCTTAATGTCAAGTCATGCTGACTTTTCCCCAATAAATTGTGTTTATCTATGTGTCTGATAATTCTGTTCTTTACTCTAGTTTCAACCAATTTGCCTGGTACTGAAATTAGATTTACCAGCCTCTAGTTGCCAGGATTGCTCTGGAGCCTTTAAAAAAAAAATTGTGTCACATTAGCTATTCTCCAGTTATCTGGTGCAGAGGCTGATTTAAATGATAGATTACATACCAGAGTTAGTAGTTCTGCAATTTCATATTTGAGTTGTTTCAGAATTCTTGGGTGAATACTATCTGATTCTGGTGACTTCTTAGTGTTTATCAATTTGTTCCAAAATCTCCCCTGTTGACACCTCAATCTGGGACAGTGCCTCAGATTTGTCACCTAAAAAGAATGGCTCAAATTTGGGAATCTACCTCACATCCTCTGCAGCAAAGACTGATGCAGATAACTCACTTTGCTTCTCTGGATGGCAATGTCTTGTTTGAATACTCCATTAGGACTTTGATTGTTCAATGGCCCCACTGCTTGTTTGGCAGGCTTCCTGCTTTTGAGGTACTCAAAGATTTTTTTGCCGTTAGTTTTTGGGTCTTTTGCTAGTTGCTCTTCAAATTATTTTTTGGCCTGCCTAATTATACTTGTACCCCTGACTTGTCAGAGTTTATGCTCCTTTCTGTTTTCCTCAGTAGCATTTTGCTTCCAATTTTTAAAGCATGCCTTTTGCCTCTAACCACTTCTTTTATTTTGATGTTTAGCCATGGTGACACTTGTTTGATCCTCTTACTATGTTTTGGGGTAAACACTTAATTTAAGACTCTATTTTAGGTTTATAAAAAAAAGTTTCCATGCAGCTTGCAGGCATTTTACTTTTATGACTGTACCTTTTAATTTCCATTTAACTAGCTTCCTCATTTTTATGTGGTTCCCCTTCCTGAAGTTAAATGCTATAGTGTTGGGCTTCTTTGGTGTTTCCCTCCCACAAAGATGTTAAATTTAATTAAATACTGGTTGCTATTACCAAGCAGTTCAGCTATATTCACCTCTTGGACCAAATCCTGAGCTCTGCTTTGGACTACTTGCTCCGTGAAGCAGTCATTTATTGTGTCAAACTTTATTTTTGCATTCAGTATTGAGATGACATGTAACCAGTCAATATGGGGACAGTTGAAATCCCTCATTATTATTGAGTTTTTTATTTTTATAGCCTCTCTAATCTCCTGGAGCTTTTCACAGTCACCATCACCATCCTGATCAGGTAGTCAGTAGTATATTCCTACTGCTAAATTTTTATGATTCAAGCATAGAATTTTTATCTATAGAGATTCTGTGGTACGGTTTGATTAATTTATGATTTTTACTATATTTTACTCTGGGCTTTCTTTCATATATAGTGCCACTCCCGCATCAGCATGACCTACTCGGTAATTCCTATATGTTTTGTACCTTGGTATTGCCATGTCCTATTGATTATCATCGTTCAGTGTATGGAGTTATGAAGGAATCTTCCCCCAAGCCAAATTGGTAGTGACCTTGGATTGTTTTTTTTTACTTCCTCTGTAATGTGTGTGTATGGGTCACATGCCAGGATTATCTGGATATATATCTCACTTATTTCCGTGCCATTGCTGGGGTATCTGGCTTTGGTGTACCTCGGTCCCTCCTGTTCACTGTCTGTAGGACATAGTCTAGTTCCCTGTGGGCTGTGACAATTTAATGTTTTGCTTATTGGCTTTAGTGTGTGAGTGTTGGCTGGCTTGTGATGTAGAGGAGGTCACACTAGATGATCTGGTGGTCCTTTCTGGCCTTAAACTCTAAGGTGCAGTATCATCTAAATTGTATAGAGGGCTGTCTTGGCCTGGCCTGGTGACATGACCTTTCTCACGGTTACTGGGCTAAATGCACCCATGACACCTCTTGGTCTCCTTGAGTGCACCCCACTCTTCAGGTCTCAGGCCACAAGTCGTCACCTCTGTTTTGGGGTGGAATTACTCCACACTCAGACTGGGCCCCATGCAGCAATACCATGTAATTTACCTCAGCAAATCTGACTTGGGTTCGGTACCTGCAGTTCATTTCCCTCTGGTCACTATGACAATGGTATCCAGAAATCAAATAGCCTTATTAAAGCATAGTATGATTTATTTAGAACAAAAACATTTACAAGAAAACAGATAAACAATAACAATAAAACAGATAATACGCGTGTCTAGCTTACTAGGTGTCTGTCTGGTAGGTGTGAGTTTCCTATAGACCTTCTGTCACCAACTTCACTTGTGGTCCTTTGGAGACTCACTTCTGCCCTTGCTGGAGCCCCCTTAGTTTGCCCCTGGTCAGGGCAGTTCTTTGAATCTGATCTTTGACTGAATCAGAAGTGTGCCTCAGTCTCTTAGCTGTGCTTGGGGAGGGAGCCTGGAGCAGGGGAGTTGCCCCTTTGCTGTCCCAGGCCTTTCTGCTCTTCCTTCTCTGCACTCTCTCTTTTACAGCAGGCCTTGTTTCCTCTATTGGACGCAGTTGTGGGTGGCTGCCTCCATGATTGACAGCTCTGGCATCTGCATGTGGGTGTCCTCCAGCTGTTTACCTGCAGACAGGAGGGGCTGCCCTCCCCGTCCTGCCTAAAATCAATATGGGATTTGTAGATCCCATTACACCTCCCCAAGACACTAAGGTTTGGGTGACAATCTCTTCCCTTAACTCTCAAATCAGTTCTATCTCCAGCTTCAAGAAGAATGTTCTTTAAAAACTGCTTAGTCCTTTTAATCACCCCATTGTTTTTCAAGTAGATGTGCTTTCTAGTTTGTTTTTTCCAACAGATCCCACTGAATTAAAGCCACATAGGCATATAATAAACATGCCACTACTCAGTATAAGTTATACAGTCTATCTCAATAATTAAATTACATACACTGTCATTCAATTATTACGTCTCAGTATCCAAAAATTACATTGATTTCTTTTGCTTGCCATATTACATTGCAGGTCAGTATAAAATTCCAGGCAAAAACTTCAGTGAAATACTATTTACAACTTAAAATCTATCATATCTATTAATTTAAAGCATTATATTTATTAAAATAAAAACACAATGTTCTTAATTTTTGAAAGGCAGGAAATTCAAAGATAAACTTATAAAACCACCTTTTTGAAAGTGAGACAACCTTTGGTTTAGACAGCTTGGGAATACTCCATTACAATTTAACACAAGCTTTAATTATGCCATTTCAGTTTGGTTTATTTTCACCTTACTCCTGGGAAAACCCCACAAGTTGTTACACAAACTAAAGTCTTTCTTGTTTTATATGGATTGCAATAGGATTTTTTGTTGTATGATGAAGTAATAGGCTAGATGGTAGATCACATCTCAGGCTCATTGGATGTGTAAGGTGTTGATTGCTCTGGCCTGTATATTCATGGAATATACATGTGGAAGAAGATGGTCTCTAGCCTCTGTCTGAAGCATTAGATTTCAGACTAGCATGGGAGGATGAAAGAGATCCAGTGGGGTATCCAGCCCATAGTGGGCTGATAGACACAGGGTCTTGTGCAGATTACATGTGGAAGGTATTAAGTGAGTGAGGTTTTTTTTAACTGTGAGTCCAGGAAAGGTCTGGTTTGCAGCTTTTAATGAGTGAGCTATTTGATAGTTTATAGTCCAGTATGCAGAATTTTCTGTGTGATAATGAGATTCTGTGGATCCTAGTTCAGAATTATCTCAGAAGGCCAATTGGGTCTATTCATTCTTTGTAAAGTTGAGTCAATAGAGTAGGTCCCTTAGCCAGAAAAGAAAAAAAGTAAACAGCTGTCAAACTGAAATATAATCTAGCTGTGACAAAGGGGTAATCATCATCCTTCCTTTTCTCTGTTTACTAAACCTGAGAAACCTGAATACTTACATCAAAAAATTTGAGTTCAGGTTATTAACCCAGGGATCATTCCCTGTTTCTCCCAAAGAGAGTGGTATGCAGCTTTCAACTTGCAGGACGCCTGCTTTCACATGGCAATAAAGAACTTGTGTTAAATACCTCAGATTCTGTGTGGAGATGAAAAGCTATCAGTTCAAGGTTCTGCCATTCATTTTGTCTGTTGCACCTCAGGTATTCACCAAGTGTCTTTCGGTGGTGTCTGCCCACCTGAGACACCAGGAACACTTCATTTATCCATATATAGATAACTGGCTGATAAGAGCCAAGTCTCTGCAGTACTTGACCAGAGTGATCCAATATTGCAGCAGTCCTAGGCTCGACCTAGACCACGGCCTTGCTCTAGAAGAGAGATTCTTCAAGCTGAGATGAGCCTGACCACATTCAGGGAGCACCAGAACAGACCACTCAGTTTTATTGAAGGCCTTTGGGCCTCATGGCCTCCTCAAAATATGTCTCTGCTTATGCAACAGAACATATTACAGCTAATCATCAGGAGCACCATGGTCTTGAACTACATCAACAAGCAGATAGGTGCACATTCACTATCCCCTCTCAGTGAAGACAAGGAGGTTCTGGCTGTGGTGTACAACGAACCAGATTCATCCAATAGCCAGGTGCCTGGTGTGACCTGGTAGACCAAGTCTTGCCAAGTCTGTAGGCCTCAGCTGAGCACTAACAAATTCATAGCTGGAAACCAGACCAGCTCATCCATGTTACTATTGTTCAAGATAGGTGTTAGACTTGTAAGGATGTGTTTAGACTCTATAAAATGCTTGTAGGTTGCTGCATATATTAATCTTACTTGTAATGTCTGTATTCCATGCTAAAATGTAAAATAGAAATTTGTTTTATAATTGTAAAAATGCCTGCTCTGAAATTGTGAACTCAGACGGGAGGACTATCAAAATTAAGAGGGCCATTGTAGGACAAAAGAATTGTTGATTGCCCCATCTACCCATGGAGAAGTACATGCAGAAGGCCTCACCCCATTGGTTTGAGTGCTGGAAAAGGGAAGTAAAGATAGCTGACACGAAGATTTTTCATCTCTTTGCTGTTTGGCCTCTTACAAGGGCTGGAGCTAAGAAACAAAAAGCGGGGATCTGCAAGTCAGTCAATGCTGACAGATGACTGCACCTTTGTCATCTTTTGGAACCATAGATTGACCTATTTGTGCATATGTGTTGCCTGCTTTAACCTGTAAATAACTCTCATTTTTTCCCTGTTAATCAATCAATCCTTAATTACTTTAATATAGGATTAGCTAAAGGCATTGTCTCTGGTGTGAGATCTAAGGTACAAATTGATCTGGGGTAAGTGACTGGTCTCTTGGGACTGGGAGGAACCTGAATATTTTCTGACTTTTGTTGTGACCATTTATCACTAAGTCTAGCTTGTCTCGGTGGCAAAATATACTGGACAGTCTAAGGAGACTGTCTGTGGCTCCATAGTAAGCCTGTTAGAGTAATCCATTTGTTACTGGGTTGGTGAAATCTAATTATAGAACATACCAACTTCTTTAAACTCCCAGCATAGAGTTCTCTGCACTTGTCCATGTTAACCTCATCAGATTTCTTTTGGTTCAATTTTCCAATTTGTTGAGGTCGCTCTGAATCCTATCCCTACCCTTCAGCATGTCCATCACTCCCCCCAGCTTAATATCATCTGAGAAATTGCTGAGATTGCAATCTATTCCATCATCCAGATCAGTAATGAAGATGTTGAACAAAACTTGGCCCCCGGACCAACCCCTGGGGCACTCTGCTTGTTACCAGCTGCCAACTAGATATTGAGCTGTTGATCACGACCCATTGAGCCTGATGATCTAGCCAGCTCTCTATCCACCTTTATAGTCCATTCATCCAACCCATACTTTAACTTGCAGGCAAGAATACTGTGGGAGACTGTATCAAAAGCTTTGCTAAAGTCAATGTATATCACGTCCACCACTTTCCCCACATCCACAAAGCTAATCATCTCATCATAGAAGGCTATCAGGTTGGTCAGGCATTAATCAGGTGAATCCATGCTAACTGTTCCTGGTCATCTTCCTCTCTTCCGAGTTCCTCAAAATGGATTCCTTGACCTGCTCTATGATTTTCCGGAGACTGAGGTGAGGCTATCTGGTCTCTACTTCCCTGGACCCTCCTTCCCTTTTTTGAAGATGGGCGCTATATTTGTCTTTTTCCAATCATCTAGAACTTCCCCCAATCACCAAGATTGCGCTGCAGTCACATCATCCAACTTCCTCAGCACCCTCGGATGCATTGTATCAAACCCCGTGGACTTGTGCATGTCCAGCTTTTCTAAATAGTTTTGAACTCTCCACTCTATCCTTCTCCATTCTGTCTGCAAGGGTGATTCTTCAGGCCCTATCTTGTTCTCTGATGCAGGACTGGTTTGCAGGATCTCCCGGAACATGTCATCCCGAGTCCTCTTCTTTCTCCTCCTTATCTGGCAGAAGAAATAAGGCAGCCCTCCCTGTAAACTTTTGGCAGAGAATTGCAGAGTACATGAAAGTTTCATTGATATCTCAACAGAGGATTCACGGGACATCCTGGTGCACATAAACAAATTGCTCTGTGTGGCCCCCTCTGCCTAACTCTAGAAGGGAATTAAAAGTAGATAGCAACTCTACCTCCCTTGGTTGTTCCACTACCTCTTCTAGCACAAAAATTAACAGATGTGTCTTACTACTTGGGGTATTCCATCCCTGTAATTTCAAAGCAAACTGCCTACTTACTGGAGTTTCCTTTCCCTGCATTAGGTTTGCCCGTGCTCAACTGTTGGACTGGCTATACCATGGTGGAGTCAAAAACATGTCCTGGCTCGCTGCACAGCTGGATCCCCTGGTCTCCTATCCCCATACTCTTCACCTTTTCCTCATCCACCTCCTCCTCACTGTTCATGGCAGGGGCCTATGACTCAGTTCTCCGCTCCATAGTGCTCTTGGGGGTCAGGGTGGGATCTATGCCAAGGATGGCTTGCAGCTCTTTGTAAAAGCAGCAGGTCTCTGACTCTCCACTGGATTAATTGTTGGCTTCTCTGGTTCTGGTATGCCTGCCACATCAACTTGGCTTTCACATGGCACTGCTACTGGTCCCTGTTGTTAACCCTTCTCCTGCTTCTCCAAGGAATCTGCTCTTAGGTGTCCACGTTTCTACAGCTGGATCGGTGCTTTGCCAGTGTAAGGTTGCCAACAGTCCCTTATTTCTTCATCTCTGTATAACAAGATTGGGAGTTGTTAAGTGCTGCAAAAAGCAGCAAGAAATACACCTGGCGAAGGTATATGAGTACTGCTTATTATTATTATTATTATTATTATTAATGATGATGATGATAATATTGGGAGGAGGAGTGGGTGGGGGAGCTAAGAAACCAGTCCCTTATTTTTGAAAGTCATAATGTTGCCAATGCATGGTACCACCTGTGTACTCCAGGCAGGAGCATGTCTGCAGCCGGTGGCTGGCATGATCAGCTCAACAGTTACACTCAACAGTGGAGATCTGCCAGGTGCGCTCGCCAAACCGGGCAACCAGGAAAAGGAATGTAAAAAATGTGTTGGGCTTTAAACGGGAGGAGTAGCTTCCTGTCTACCTGACCCTTGGGCAGTGGAGTTCACAGTGGTGATCAGAGCAGTCAGTGTGTGGCATTGAGGGACAGCTCTTGGAAGCCAATAAATGTTGATGTAAGTAACACAGTGTCTATTCAGTCACTGCATCGACCTAACTACATTGACCATGACCCTACGCCACAGGGAGATGGTGTTATTAAGGGCTACTTTGCACTTAAAACTTACAGCTACATCAGTACAGCTGTGCCTCTGTAAGAGCACTTCTGTAGCTGTGTTATGTCGGCAGGAGAGAGCTCTCCCGCCAACATAATAAAACCACCTAAATGAGCAGTGGTAGCTATGTCGGCAGGAGAGTGTCTCCTGCCGACATAGCGCTGTCCACACAAGTGCTTATGCTGACAAAATTTATGTTGCTCAAGAAGGTGTTCTTTCCCCACCCCTGAGTGACAAAAATTTTGCCAGCATAAATGCTAGTATAGATAATACTTCAGTCAGCATAGCAGGGTACTTAAGTTGGCAGGAGCCAAATGTAGGTGAAGACACTTCTGCAGCTGCATCGATGTAAGCTGCCTTGCATCTACATAGTCATGTAGTGTAGACCAGGCCTTGGTGTATTTGTCAGATAAGACCTTAAACTGAAGCTCTAGTGGTCATATGTGAAATGACTTACTTAATTTGAAACTAGTAATTTAACTGCTGCTTAATGGTATGAAATTTATTTTGTGTCAAGTAGTTTAATGGGGATTAGTCAGGTATAAAATCAAAGTTATGGCCTTTTAATAAGATTAAAGAGCAGTTCGCTGCATTTCATTGGCTGAAAACACAAAGATTTCAAATGTATTTTTGTGTTGGAATTGTATGGTTGTTTTATTATTTGGAAACAATATGTTGGTTCCTTGCATATTATTAGCAACTTTGGACCAAATTCTGCTCTTGGATCCACCTGTAGATCACTTACTGATTTTTAAAAGGGCCCCTGCTAATGCATCTGAAGACAGAATTTGTCCCTTAGGTTTGATTTCAATGTACATAGAGCATAAAGGATCTAATCAGACTGTAACTAGTTAAAAATGCAAGTATTTTAACTGACTGTGGGTACTATCTGGTTTTCCATCACCAGTGCAGAATAATGATTGTTTTAGGTAACCAGATTAAAAGGCAATATTTATAAACTTGAGCTACAGAAAAATATTTAAAATACCATAGTTTTAAAATAATGATGCAAACAACTTTTTAAAACTAGTAATCTGAGGGTGGAACAGTTTCACCTTAGTGGTGTGACAAAGATGAGTAAGTGTTTGAATGGACTATAGAACATGTTCTGTAGTGAAAAAGTAAAACATTTCACACCGTGTTGATCTAGCTAGAAAGTTTATAATCTAAGAAAATCTGTGTCTTTTAAACCTCAGACAGCAGGTGTAGTAACAAACTACCAAATTTTCAAATTAACTGCAGAATTCCATGACCTCACTTGTGGTGCTGCTGAACTGCTGTATGACAGCACTATGCATCCAAACACAGCGTCCTTTCAGGCTTTAAGAGGAACAAGGTTGACTCTGAAAACTACTCCATTCTTGCACTACTAGAGATGGATTGTAATTACTGGTTTGTTACACTCCTGCCTTCTACTCTGACACCACTGAGGGATACCGCAGATTGGATGGGAAACAATATTTGTGCTGAAGGAATCTCTTGCCAGGACTCCTTTTCTTTCTTCCTTGGCTTGAGTACCCAGGCTATAACACTTTTCTCATCTAGAATTGGGTTCCCAAATGTGGTCTTTTGCTATCTGAGGAAAGCAATAGGATTCCAAGGTTATTACTGATAATAGTGTTTTTATGGGCAGGAGTTTGCAATCTAAATCCACATCACAGACAAACAATGGGTGAAAGGGTGCATTACCCTCATTTTACACATGGAACCGAGGCATAGAGGGAGTTTAAGCAAAAGGACACAGGGCATTTGTGGCAGAACTGAGAATTGGACCCATATCCTCTGAGTCCCAGCCCAGTGTTTTAACTGCAAGATTATCCTTCCTCTCTGGATGAGTATGATACACTCTGCTTCATTCTGTAATCATACCTCTTCCCCACAAACTGCCAGGGCTGAAGGAAGAATGGTACTGCCGGGCTGTCACGGGATCATCGGCCCATCCTCACAACCACGCTGGAAGTCACCACATGAGCCTTGGGAACACCATACAGCTCCAGAGTATTTTCCCAGAAGAAAACCCAACATGTTTGTAGGGAATTTCCCCCCATCCCTCTATCTTCCCCAAGTCTCTCTCACTCTTCCCCATCCTCACCCATTTTACCCATTCCTCTCTCCAGGTCCCTGTAGCCATCTCTACTGCACTCCCTTCCCACTCATCCCTCTACCTTATTCTCATTCTGTCCCCATCTGTCTCTCTACTCTTCCTCTCTTACTTTGCCTCTATCTGTCCTCCCTTTCTCCTCTGGCACTGCTTCCCATGTCCCTGTACCCTTCCCATATCCCTCTCCCCATTTGTCTTTCTTCCTTCTGCTCCTCCCGTGACCCTCACTTCTCCTCCCCCTCTTGCTTTGAAACAAGGGGCTAATCAAATGCCCTAAATCACACCGAGGGCCTACTCAACCATCCTTCTGGCTGCCCCTCTTCATGGGTCTAGTGAATCCTCACTGCCAACATTGGCAGCTACTGCCAGACATTAGAATGAGGTTTCAAGTTTGCTGTGAAGTGCCCTGGGCTACTTAGCAAAGCTTCCAGGTGTGCTTCCCATGAGCTGGAGCACCCATGAACTCCAGTCAAAAAGCACAAGCACAAGAAGTACAAAACTATGCAAGAAAGAGAAAAGATGATGGGAGGCCAAAGGCAGAAGCAAATAGTTCACCCTGCTGGAGCCTTATCTACACTGCAATTCCAATCAGTTCTAAAACTGGTTTTAAAACCAGATTGAATTTTGGGGAAAAGTTCCCAACTGTAGATAAGGCCTTGGTGACATATTTTTATAACCTGCTCTGTGAGAATTAGAAGAATTCTTCTAATTAGAAGAATGATTCCACCCCCAGTAGCCTCGCCTATGCTGCAGCTCCAGCCATTTTTGAAACTGTTTTAATATTTAGGTAGATTTCCCCACTGTAGACTAGTCTGAAATCCAGCAGATCTGACTTTAAATACACAGAAGGTAACTTTGTGAAAGTAAAAATGTGCCATTTTTATAGAGGGACTCTTCTGACCAGAGCAGAATATTATTCATACTCATATAGCACCTTTCCATGCTATAGTGAGATTTGTAAGAAAGTTAAAATAAAAATAGGGTTTTTTTTTTTTTTAACTCATTTAAGGTCTGAAGAAGCAGTTGAAAACCAAACCAATATCTCCGGTGCTTATTTTCTTGTAGGATGTGTCTGGTACGAATGAAACAGGAAGGTCGAGCTGGGAAATACATGTGTCGCTATATAGTTCATTCTATGTGGGAAGATGTTGAACAGCGTGGTAAGGTGATGGGGGTAAGTCCTCTTTGTCTGATGTTGACTTACTTGATTATTTTGATGACCCAAACCATTTAATGTTTTTATGACCTGGCACATAGTAGACCTGTTGCTGTGGGATTAAGGTGTTGCTAGACTTGGTCTGACTGGTTTCAGTTGCGATTTCAGTATTCCATGTACCCAGACAGTGGGTGGGAACAGGGAAAGAGGAACGAGTTTCTCTGCTGCATTTCAATATAATGCTATAACTACCATGAGTACAATCCACAGTTTGGATTCTCTGCATATCTGGTCCTGATCTCAGAAGAGATCTTGTAAAAGTTCAAGAGCTTCAAGGACAGTTCAATCACAAATTAAGGGCTTAATTCAGGAAGCATTGGGTGAGGTTCTTTGGCCTGTACTATGTAGGAGATCACCCAAAGTAATCACAATGATCCCTTCTGGCTTTAAAGTCTTTCAAAGCAGAGTGCGCCACTCCATCCCAGCACTGGCATTGGGCCCCAGAGAGAGCAATGCATCGGGCAGCAGCACTACAAGATGACCTTCACAAACCTTGAAGTATAGTGACCGCTGCAGGGCTAATGGAAATGAGAATGTCCTCATCTTCACAGGACTCCAGTACTTGTGCAGGCAACACTTGAAAGGGGAGGCTATGCCTGTTGTCACTTGTAGAGGTCACCTGTATTGGGAAAAGAGGGAAGTGCTGTTATGCTATTGCTGAGTAAAAGGGTTGTCCAGGATTAAAGTAAATAGAACAAATAGAAAACCCAGAAGGGATAATATACCATTTAGGCCTATATGGCCCAGGTTACTAAAAAAACAAAAATCTAAGGCAGGGTCAGCTAGGGAGCTGTCTCAAGTAACATTCAAAAGGGGGAATATTAACCATGGATCAGAAGTAATCTTGTCTCCTTTCCCCTATGCTCCCTTTTGTTTTTAAATTGCATCAGTTTGATTTTGAGCTCTTTAAGCAGCCCTCTTTTCTACATGTGTAGGGGATTCACAACACTTGCAGGTGCTGTTAATGATATTGGTATGCAAGGGAGTGTATCTCTGTTTAGGTGTACACTCTTCTCTTCCCATTGCTCAAAGAGTCCTAGGAAATGTTGATTCTTGTTTGAGTGATTGCTCATGTCCATTCCAATATAGGTGTGTGCATGCCTCTGTGCACGGTTCCCGGAAACTTTTTTCCCCTTAGCAGACCCCGTAGGGTCGGCTCTGGTGCCCCCTGGAGCCCCGCGCGCATGCCGTGGTATATGAGGCACTGCCGACCCTACAGCCCCTCAGTTCCTTCTTTCTGCCAGTGATGGTTGCTGGAACTAGCACTTGCTCTCTGCAAGTGCCATTCCCCTGGTTTGAACTCTTTGTTATTCGAAGTACTTTAGTTAGTTTTAAGTAGTTGTTAAGTAGTGTAGTTAGATAAGAAGTCCCTGAGGGACTTAGAATGGTCAGGCCATGCCCCAGTCACCTGGATTTGAGCCACCCCCATGATCGGTATCTTAAGTGCCTGGGGGAAGAGCAGGAAAGGCAAGTGTAAGATATGCAGGGCTTTTAAACTGCGGACTCAGAAGGACAGAGAGATCAGGTTAAAAGCCTTGCTTATGAAGGCAGCGCTCCACCCTGGGTCTGAGCCGTCCCGCTCCACCTCGGCACCGAGCATCACCTCGGTGCAGAGTGCACCGCAGGCACCAGGCTTGACTTGGCAGTGAGCCACATCCCTGGTGCTGAAGAAGAGGAGACAGCGCGTGGAGCTCGGATACTCCCCTGCGCCGTCAGTATGGGCAGGGTTGAGGAGGAGATGCACCAGCCACGGTCCGTTGAGTCTTCTCCGGTGCCTGCATCTCCAAGCAGGGAGCCTCCCCTGACTCTTGGGAGTGGGAGAGTGCCCCTGCCAACACTGTCGACACTGGAGGTTTTTCAGGCAGCAAGAGCCTTGTTGGCCTGCCTACGCCACCTCTGCCTCCCTTCCCCCACACCGAGGGAGAAGGGGCTGGTGTCCCCGGGCAAGCCCGCGTTGGGTCCCCCCAAAGAGCGGTGGAGATCCCCGGTACGGGGAGAAAGATCTCCTGCCAGACGGCTACCGGGGGTAGAGTGAGGATGCTATCCCAGCAGTTGCTCCAGGTCGGCGTCGTCGAGCCAACCCGCACTGGCACAGGACGTGGAGTCTCCCTGTCGGTGCCGACGTCGATCCCCGGCACCGGAGGCAGCGCATGCCAGGAGGCGGCACCGGTCGAGGTCCACCAGGCAGCGCCTGGACAGCTCCTGTTCCCAATCCCCAGCACCAAGGAGCTCGCCCGCACCGAGGCGGCACAGAACCTGGTCACTGTCGGAGGCTCGGCACCGAGGGGTTTGCCTACACCGAGGTGGTGCAGAACCCGGTCGCCATTCAAGGACTCCGCACCGCGCAGTCCCTGACGCGGAACCCGGTCTCCAGAGTAAGGCTCGGCACCACGGAGTTCAGAGTGGTGCTGGTCTCGATTACCAAGAGGTAAGCAGCGCTGCAAGTCCTCAGTACCGAGGCTCTGGTACCGAGTGCTCTTCGGAGCGCGCCTCTGTCCATCGGCCACTTGCGGCAACGGAGGCGGTCTTGTCATCCTCCACATCGGAGGTGGCGAGAAGACGGCCCGGGACCAAGGATGGCCATGGCACCATTGGTATAGTGGCTCGGGGTCCCGCAGGGGGGGACAGTCATCGGGACAGCCAATGCCCCCACAAGGCGTCACAGCAGGTGGCACCGTCAGCCCTGGTTTGGCCCCAGATGGGGGCACCCAGATGGGACCAGGGCCCCAATCCACCCTGTCAGCAGGGTGCAGTCCATCCCCCTGCACAGGAGAAGGCCCATAGGCACTGCTCCTTGGACAAGGAGTCGGACAGCTTGGAGGGCCCCTCTATGGGTGCATCCCTTCGGCGGGCAGGGGAGCACCCACAGGACGTGCCTCAGCAGTCCTCTTCCTCCTCCCCGGATGAGGCAGTCTCCCGGGACCACATGGCACCACTGGAGGATTTCAGGGCGCACCAGGAGTTGCTCAAGAGGGTGGCCTCTAACTTGGGGCTGGAGGTCAAGGAGTTAGTGGAGGCCGTCGTGTGCTGGCCTCAATGTGCTGGCAGTGGCTGCCCCAGCGAGAGTGGCCCTACCAGTCCACGATAAGGTCCTCGAAATTATTAAGGCCCTGTGGCAAACCCCTTTCTCGGTCACCCCTACATCAAAGGTGGCTGAGAAAAAGTATTATATCCGGCCGACGGGTTCGAGTATCTGTTCACTCACCCGACCCTGAGAACCCTGGTGGTGCACGCAGCCAACCAGCGGGACCGGCAAGGTCAGCCTGGTTCCATTCCTGAGAACAAAGACAACAAAAAGTTGTGGATTTGTTTGGGAGAAAAATTTATTCCACAGCAGCCCTGCGGTTCAGGATTGCCAACCATCATGGCCTCCTGGAGAGAGATAATTTTAGTTTGTGGGACTCCCTCAAGCAGTTTGCTGAGGCCCTGCCCCAGGAGTAGGCCACAGACTTCACCACCATCCTGGATGAAGTAATCACAGTGGCTAGGGCAGCGCCCCAAACGTCCAGTGATGCTGCTGACTCAGCAGGTAGGGCCATAGCCTCTTCCATTTCCTTGAGGAGGTGATCATGTCTGTAACCCTCAGGCCTGTCCCAGGAAGTGCAGCAATCAATCCAGGACCTCCCCTTCAATGGGTCGGCCCTCTTCTCCAGTCAGACCAATCCGAAGCTGCACGGTCTGAAGGACTCCAGGGCCACGTTTCGCTCCCTGGGCCTGTGCACGCCCCAGGCTTCCAGGAGGCAGTCACAGCCCCAGGCGCAGCAGCGACCAGGCCTCTGCCTAGGCCCTTTCAACCCTACAGAAATAGGGGGTTTAGAAGATGGAATCAGCCCTCCAGCTCGTCCTCAGCCCCCCTGCAGGGGGTCTGGCAATCGTAGGAGACAGTTTTGATGGTGCGCCAAAGATGATGCCCCTACTGCTCTCCTGGACCCGCCCTGCCCTATCCTGAACAGGTTAAGGGTATTCTATCCCAAATGGGAGAAGGGGGAAGGGGTTCTATTTGAGGTACTTCCTCATCTTCAAGGCAAAAGTGGGTCTGAGACTCATACTAGATCTGTGTCATCTGAACAAATATGTCAAATGACTCTGGTTTCCCTAGCCTCCATAATCCCTTCCTGGGATCCAGGAGATTGGTATGCAGCCCTCGACCACAAGGACACATACTTTCATGGGTCCATCCTCCCCAGCCGCAGGTGCTTCCTCTGCTTCACAGTGGCTGGCTCCCACTACCAATTTATAGCCCTGCTCTTTGGCCTATCTTCGGCTCCAAGGGTGTTCATCACATGCAGTCCAGGTTCCAAATGCAGGGGAGCGTGACCCTCACTTGCTCCACGTGCAGCGGGCTGGGACTGCTCATAAACAAGCAGAAGTCTACACTAACCCCAGTGCAACACATTGAACCCAGTGGGGGTTCCTGCCTCAGCCACGTTTCGAGGCAATGGTCTCTATCATCTCCCAGCTACACCAATGCCTCACGACAACAGCCAGGCACCGCCTAGAGCTGTTAGGCCATATGGTGGCCTGCACATAGTGGTTGGCCTCAATGTACGTGCCGAGCAGACACCCCCTGAATTGGGTGGTCACAGTTCCCCTGCCTGTCCTAGCTTCCCAAGACTGGTGGAGATCTCCCAAGGCAGTGTTGAAGGGCATTCCGTTCAGGGAACTGGTCCCGTCAGTCACCCTAATCTCCGATGCCTCGGATGTAGGATGGGGGGCCCACATCAGCGCCAATCCGGGCACTTGGGCTCTGGACAGGGGAGGAAAGGCACCTGCACATCAGCGTAAAGGAGCTAAGGGCTATTCGCCTGGCATGCAGGTTGTTCCTCTGATTCCTGACAGGCAGAGTGGTGCAGGTGCTGACGGACAACACCGCAGCTATGTTTTATATAAACAGGCAGGGAGGGGTGTGCTCCTCGGCTCTCTGCAAGGAAACTACCCGTCTGCGAGACATTGCCATGAGGCACAACTTCCACTTGACTGCCTGTCACCTCCTGGGAGTGAGGAACGACAAGAGGGATTGCCTCAGCAGGTCTTTCTACTCTGCCATGACTGGTCGCTGCACCTGGAGGTAGTGACTACGATCCTCCAAAAGTGTGGTGTTTCCCAACTGGACCTATTCGCATCGGCCTGGAACACGAAGTGCCTGAGGTTCTGCTTGCTCCGGGTTCACGAGACTGGGTCGATTTCCGACGCGTTCCTCACCGACTGGGTGGGGATCCTCATGTATGCGTTCCCTCCCATTCTGCTCCTGCCCAAGGTCCTATTGGAAATAAAGAGGGACAGGACGGACGTCATGGTCATTGCTCTGGCATGGCCGAGACAGCACTGGGTCAGCATGCTGCGGGACCTCTCGATCGCCCCGCCCATGGAGTTCCCTAGGTAGCACGACGTTCTCTCCCAGGACCATGGTCATCTGTTGCACCTGGACCTGGACTCCCTGCACCTCATGGCCTGGAGGCCCTGTGGCTGACGAAGGGAGAGAGAGCCTGCTCAGTGCAGATCCAACAAGTCCTGCTGGGCAGCAGGAAACCTTTTATACAGGTCGTGTATCGGACTAAGTGGAGATGGTTTACCTCTTCGGCGGAGTCCCAGGGCATTCCGCCCAGCCTCTCGCCTCTGCAGGCGATCCTGGAGTACCTGCTCCAGCTAAGGCGCCAGGGTCTGGCGCTGACCTCGTGGAAGGTTCACTTGGCAGCCAATTCGGCCTTCTGTCAGCCGCTAGAGGGGAGATCCCTGTTCTCCCATCCCATGTCGGTCAGGTTACTCAAGGGGGTGGAGAGGCTGTATCCGCAGGTCCGCGACCCGGTGCCTTCCTGGGATCCCACCTGGTCCTCTTGAGACTCACGGGGCCTCCCTTTGAACCCATGGCTTCATGCCCTCTGCTCATGCTTTCATGGAAGGTAGCCTTCCTGGTGGCCATTACCTCAGCTAGGAGGATCTCCGAGATTAGGGCCTTGACCTCGGAGCCCCCTTATACAGTATTCTATAAGGATAAGGTGCAGTTGAGGCCGCACCCAGCCTTCCTGCCCAAGGTGGTTTCCCAATTTCATTGTAAACAAGATAATTTTCTCCCCATGTTTCTCCCAAATTGCACGGTTCAGAGGGGGAGAGGAGATGGCATTCGCTGGACATGAGACGAACCCTGCTGGCCTTCTATATCGAGCAAACAAAGCCATTCTGGAAATCTATGCAGCTCTTCGTTGCAGTGGCAGATCAGATGAAAGGATCACCTGTCTCCACTCAGCGCATCTCCGCATGGATCACACCCTGCAACAAGTGCTGCTATGAGCAGGCGAATGTGCCGCTTCCGGGTGTCATCACAGCGCACTCAACCAGAGCTCAGGCCTCCTCTGTGGCCTTCCTGGAGGGAGTACCCCTGCAGGACATCTGCAAGGCCGCCACCTGGTCGTAGGTGCATACCTTCACGTTCTACTAAACCATCGCTCAGCAGGCGAGAGAGATGCGGGTTTCCGCAAAGCCGAGCTGAGGGCAGCTCACTGGTAACTCTTACCCACCTGCGAGGTATTGCTTTTTAATCACCTATATTGGAATGGACATGAGCAATCATTCGAAGGAAGAAACAAGGTTACTTACCAGTAACTGTTATTCTTCGAGATGTGTTGCTCATGTCCATTCCACACCCACCCCCCGTTCCCGCTGCCAGAGTTGGCAGAAAGAAGGGACTGAGGGGCCATAGGGTCGGCAGTGCCTCATATACCACGGCATGTGCACGGGGCTCCAGGGGGCATCAGAGCTGACCCTACGGGGTCTGCTAAGGGGAAAAAAGTTCCAGGAACCCTGCACGGAGGCGTGCACACACCAATATTGGAATGGACATGAGGAACACATCGAAGAACAACAGTTACTGGTAAGTAACCTTATTTTCAGGGGAATTTCAGTTGCTCCATCAATGACTACAGGGTTTTTTTTTCAGTTGCCTGAAACTTCCTGAGAAGTGGAGTTCCATTGGGGTGGAGGCTCCTGACCCTCCCCCTGAGTTTTGTACAGGAGGTCTGATTGGGGTGCACGTCCTAATCCCAGGGAGAGCTCTTAACTGCAGCTCATTAAAAATGTGTGAATGTGGAATGTGAATTCTGCAGAGGAGAGAGGCTGCTCTCAGCTTGTGCCCCTGGGGCAGAGAGTCAGTATTTTGTTTACAAGCAGGTGATTAAGATAAGAAAGGGCTGGTGATTAAATTAAGGATCTGGAAGTCCTCCCTGGGGGGGGAAAGGGGGAAGAGAGAGGGAAGGAGGTGTTGAAGAGAGAATGCAGGGCACTCAGATGAAATACAGGGAGCCAAACCCTCTGAGCCAAGGTTACATTCACAAAGGAGGGAAATGTGAGGGGGATAGGTTAAAAGAAGGGGCCAAAACCAAGGAAGGGGATAGCAGCAGACTAAGTTCCTACTCTGCCTATGGTACTTTGTGACCCCATCACTTGAGCGCCTCACAATGTCTAACTTATTTCTCCTCACAGTGAGGTTGAGCTGTGCTGTTATCCCCATTGTACAGGTGAGGTACTGAGAGACTAAGGACCAGATTTTCAAGGATATTTAGGCACCTAGTGGAATTTTCAGAAGTGCTTAGAAGGTTCGGTGCTTTGTAAACCTCACCAGATGCCGAGCTGCATCTTTGGGTGCATAAAAATCTTTGAGACTCTGTCCCTAAGGCACTGGCCTCAGGTCATACAGGAACTTCATACATGGGGGAAGTAGAACCCAGGTCTTTCAGTGCTAGCTCCCTGTCCACTGGACCAGCCTCTCTCTCGGCTGCATGCTGCAAAGAAAGAGGACTTTGATAGATGAGAGCAAAACCAAGGCCAGTTCTTTGTGACTCCAGCAAACGGTCCCAGGTGATGGGGAAGGATGTCATGGCTGATAGCATGAAAAGCAGCACAGAGGTCAGGAAAGATGCAGAAAGAGAGAGAATAAAAGTAACATGAGCGGAGATCACTTAACTCCCCAGGGTGGCAGGTTCTGCCGCAGGCTGGGTTGTACAATTTTACATTTTAACTGAAAACCACTCTGTTTTGTCATTTTTTGTTCTGAGTTTGAGAAAAGGAAGGAATGAGAGAGTGTTGTGTGAACGTCAGATGTGTTTATCCCTCAAATTCTTATGGTTTCAGTTGTATTCAGGCCAATTCCAGAATAAAGAACAGAGATTGCAAACAGAGAGTCCATAAAGTCGACGATTATTGTCATGATATGTATTAGTCACTGGGCACCCTCTCTGTGCTCAGCGCTGTTTGGAATATGTCAGAAAATGTAGTTCTTGAGCCAATGCATATAAAATGTGTAGCCCTGGATAAGATGGCTTAGATATTTAAGTATGAATTGTATAGTTATTGAGCATATGTTAATATCTATGAGTGGAGGTGCTGATGGCAATAGAAGTTTTACCTAATTAAGGACTGGAAGATTTGATCCTCCACCTTTTTTTCAAGAGCAAGAGCTGCCCAGTGCTCCTGTGCCTGTTTATTTTCCTTTCCTTTCCTGCCTGCAGTGGCCCTGATATACCTCAGAAGACTCAATTTTTTTCTCAACTTTAAAATATGGAATTTTCTTGGTGTTTGGTTTTAAATATTCTCCCATGAGAGCTGCAACTGAATCACTGTAGTGTTGTGTTTAAGAACCTTCTGGAAAGTAACAGGCCTTTAAACAGCAGTGTTGCCAACTCCCATGATTTTGTCATGAATCTCATGCTAATTATTATTTTCCTTAAAGCCCCAGCTCCTGGAGTCAAGTGGGTATGTGATTATTTCAGCCTTCATTAATAAGGGAAAAGTACGTTTTAGTCCTGTTGGCTGTGGAGAAAGCTTCTTAATGTGACCCTAGTGCACCCTAAAAGTTCAAAAAGCAGAAGGCAAATAAAAAGAACACCACATCTGTTACTTTTACATAATTTCATGATTTTTAAGCCAATCTTACGATTTTTGGTGAACCTGACTCATGAGTTTTGAACATTTGGGGTTGGCAATACTCCAGTGACTTGCAAGTGTCAGTTTCATTCCTGTTTAAAGTCCGTTTCTAGTCTATTATTTGTAGTGTGGTAACACCCCTATAACTCCAGACAGGTGCAGTATAAATTCACAGGGCCTTGCCCTAGTAGGATGTTTCCAAAAGTTAAATGATCTATTCTAAGCTCGGTGAACTGCAAAAAGTAAGTAGCCTAAATGATAGAAAGTCATCTAGAGTTTTCTACAATTCTTTCAATTGTTGTATTGAAAAATTTGTAACAAAGTAAAAATATACATTAAAAATTTAAACCTAACCAGTGTCTTTTAAGTGACTTCAGACAAGATGTCAGAACACATTAGTGTTAGAAGTGAATGGGTCTAATATTTATTTAATTTTCTTTCTTTATATAGGAATTAGATGCAGGGCATCTTTCAGTTAATTTCTAAGTCTTTTTGTGTGTGTGTGTGTGTGTGTGTGTGTGTGCATATAATAAGAGTTTTCAGATACCTAAGTAGCCCCTGGAATCCCGGTTAAAGTTACCTCCCCTCAAAAAAATCTGAAATGGCACCCCTAATGAGAACTCTGCTGTGCAGGTGCTTTACCCAGTTAGTTACAGGAAGTGCACACAAGGCAGCTCTTCTGTTAGATATAGTCTTTGGATCTATCTGAATCTATCTGAGTGTTTCTATGTCTCCTGTAAATCAGACTATCCCACTGCCTTCAAAACTCCCCTTGAAGACTTAATAAGAATCTTTTAAAAACCAGTCTGTCTAATCAGGGACCACAAATACTAAAATGTGTTCCCCATGGTGTGTGGTTACTGCATGGTGTCAGTACCAACCAGAGTTAAAGTTGTTTGTGTGCGCTAACGGTGTGTTTCCATACTTCTGTATGTTTAGTTTTTTTTTTACGTATAACCTTAACTCTGAATTTCCTAGGTTTATATCACTTCGTTTAGGACAGGGGTGGGGAACGTTTGCCCCTTTTCAGCGGCGGGGGGACTTCGGCGGTGGGCACTGCCCCACGTCCCCCACGGAACCCCGCCGCCACCAAATTCCCCCCCGCCGCCAAATTCTCCCCCGCCGCCAGGGCCACCATCAGGCCCTTGACAGAAAAAAGGTTCCCCACCCCTGTTTTAGGATAATGACAGCATCCCTTTAATGTATTTCACCCTGAGTTATTGATATGTGCTCTCAACTGTAATTCCATTTTAACATAGCTTTTTTCTGGGAACATCAAATATTTAAAGACTAAACTTGTATGTATTTATAGGCTTTATCCCACAGACTGCTCCTTCCAGTGAGTATTGTTTGTTGGATGAAGGAGTGTGGTGGAATATTGATGTTTCCAAGATCATCAGATTTCTTTTGCTCCTATTCATTGTTTCATTTGGACAAGTAACTCCCCCAGATGATCTTGTCAGTTATTATACCCTCCTCTCTGCTGGTGTTGCCAGCCTAATACACTGTGTCACCTGTTCTTCCACAAAAAAACGAGAGTTCTGTGGCACTTTAAAGTCTAACAAATTTAATATTTGCAGACATAAGCTTTCGAGAGCTTCAGCTCTCTTCTTCAGATGCAGTAATACAGAAAATAGGTAACACAGAGGCATCTTATAGATATCTAGGTGCATTGAGAATAATGGGGGAGGTGGAGTCATGTACTTAAGACCTAATGAGGACCATTGAGTAGGAGGTGAGAATGGGTGAGCAGAGTAATTTACCTTCGGTAGTGAGATAGCCACTCCAAGTCTCTGTTTAAACCCAGTTTGAATGTGTCAAGTTTGCAGATCATTTCTATCTCAGCAGTTTCTCTTTGAAGTCTGTTTTTGGAGTTTTTTTGGAGAAATACAGCAACTTTCAGGTCAGAGACAGAATGCCCTGGGGAATTAAAGTGTTCTCCCACTGGTTTATGGATGTTGTTATTTTTTTTGTCTGATTTGTGTCCATTTATCCTTGTGCATAGTGATAATCCAGTTTGGCCAATGTACATGGCAGAGGGGCATTGCTGGCACATGATGGCATATATAACATTAGTGGATATGCAGGTGAATGAGCCCCTTATGGTGTGATCGATGTGGTTAGGACCAGTGATGATGTCATTAGAGACGATGTGTTTACTTTGTGTTTACTTTGTGATTTCTTACATCACCCGCTACACATGAAATTGCATTTCTGAGCTGATCTTGAAGGCTACTACCCTCTTCTTGTTCACATCTTTTCCTTAGGACTAAGTTCTGCTGCAATAACTATAAGAAATTAGCTAAACAACACTGGTGTTAGGAGAGGGGCAACTGGGACAGTGCCTAGTACATTGTCTGCTGCTACACATACACATATTTATAATTGTGCTAAGGGTTTCATTAAGGTGAGCTGTATGTAATGCTCTGCCTTCTGCTTGTCACCCAGGCACTATGTTAGCTGACCCAAAACGGGCACCCAGACCTTGTCTCTCCAGCAGTCCAGGCCTTCTCTAACTAGTCTCTATTCTGCCTTTGAGAGAGTTAGGTGCATCTATCAAGATAGTAGCAGATGCAGAGAGAAGAGGACTTTAATGTTTCTCTGTGTCAGGCTTTCGGCTGTTTTTGCCACCTTGGTGAGAAGGCAGGGGGAAAGGAAGGAGCTCTAGCTCATCTTGTCATACACCTCTTCAAAGGCTCTGTGGAGGAGCTCTCTAAGGGAAGGATAGAGAGGTTCAGAGGGTTTCTGACCTCACTTAGCATGGTGCATGTTCTCGTCTAAACCTTTACCTTGCTCCCCCAGGAGTTTGAGCTTTCTAACTTGGAGCCATTTCAACAGCTGGGAATAGCCAGAGCACATTGGTACTGTGGCCATGTCCCTTCTCCTTCAGCAATGCTCCCGACACTCTCCAGTGCTGTGAAATAGAGATATAGAGCTATTACAGGAGCTCTGGGACACCCAGGGAATTCCACCTGAAATGATCTTCAATGGCCAGATCTGCTGTTTTTATGACCCCTTCATTCTTCCAGAGCAGGGTATAGAGGCCACTGTGGATTCCCTGTCAAATCTGAGGTTTTCTTCACCAGCCTCCATCAGGCAGTTCTTTCACTGTGGGACTCATTGAGGGATTGGAAGTTAGGACTGCCTCTTAGGGGTCTTCATTAGAAGGTAGTCATTTTTCAGGTCTGGGAGCCTTAGTTAGTTCTCATTCTGATCTGCACAAACCAATTCAGCAACAGTATTGTACATAAACAAACATGGAAACATGAAGAGCAGACAGAGGCTCAAGTAGTAATACCTCCAATATTGGCAGAACAACACCAATTAACTGAGTTAGTGATGGTCTAAATCTCCAGGCAGACTGGCTCTGTCATCAGACCCTTCTGCTTGGAGACTGGCTGTTGGATATGGGGATGTTCAAGGTAGTGTACTTAAAATGAGGGATTCCTTCTGTAGACTAGTTTGCCACAAAAGAGAAATCTAATCTTCACAGGTTTTGTACCAAGTTCAGAGGTTTTTGGATTCTGGCCTGGGCATCAGATTCATTCTTCACTCCTTGGGGAAGACCAATATGCTTTTCTCCTATTAACTCTATTGATCATGGTATTTGAAACTTCTGATGCTGACATTTGGAGAACATGCTTCCCACTTGACATTTTTCGGATCATCTTTCATGGAGTCAGATTTACCTTGGTCAAATTTCTTCTTAAAGCATGGTTTGTGAAAGGGGTCCCTGAGATATTAGGGATTCTTAAATATGGACATTAGGCTGAACTCCCACATCTGTAATCCAAACTCCCATCCTTGGAGCTTTTTCTCTAAGAGTTGCTCTTGCTGGGCATGTACAGTTAAGTCTTGTTCTGTTTCCCAAGTTCTGGAGTTCCTCCAGGAGGAAGTGGAGAATGGAGTCAGTCTTGAGAATCTGCAATGACCAAGTTTTGATCTTAGGAGCTATTGGAGGACATGCTGAAGATTCTTTTATTGGATTACATTGCTTAATCCCAAAATGCTGTCCAGCCAAAGCAAATCTTCTGGTCAGGCCTGAGTCAGTTGTCTTGTCCTAGGCTGTTTAATCTACTCTTTCCCTATTTGAGCCTCTAGCTTCTGTTAACTATTTCTGAATGTCATTGGAAGCCACCAAAAATATAATTATCATGGGAGCCCTCTTCATTAAATATTCCTTTCTGATTTTACAAAACAAAAAAATTACCCCGATAGCTACTCCCAAAATGAATTTCAGATTCTGGCCTTTTTCTCCTGCTTTATTTTAGATAAAGAGAAGATGCAGCATGCTTTTAGGCTCCTGAAGTATCTCATGTACTGCTCCCAGAAGGTTAGAGGGTCAGCTTCTTACTCTCAAACAGATGGATTCATTCCTGTATTAAGGAGGCATAAATGGTAGGAGGGTCTCCACTACCTTGTGGGAATTAAAGCTCATTCCATGAGAGAGTATGGTTTCCTGGGCCAAAAGAGAGCTTGCATCTGTGTGAAATTTGCTAGTCCACCTTTGTGCAATCCTGAAGAGAAAAAGCAAACTTTGTTTCTGTCTTAAAAATTGGATTTCAACCAGTGAATCCACCAGTCTGAACTTCCACCTGGTTGAATAAAGAGTTCAATAAATGATAGCTTTTAAGGTAGCTTTTGCATACAGTGTTGTTGTAGCTGTGGCAGTCCCAGGATATCAGAGAGACAAGATGGATGAGGCAATGTCTTTTACTGAACTAATTGCTGTTGGCAAGAGAGACAAGCTTTTGAGCTATATGAAGCATTTCTTCAGGTCTGGGAAAGGTACTCAGAGGGTATGTCTACGCTCCCATTAGACACCCATGGCTGGCCCATGCCAGCTCACTTGTGCTCACAGTGCTTGGGCTATGGAGCTGTTTAATTGTGGTGTAGATGTTTGGGCTGGGGCTGCTGCCTGAGTGCTGGAACCCTATCAGGGGCTCCAGAGAGTTCAGCATAAGTAGTTAGTACATATTCTAAAGGACAATTCAAGGTGAAGTGGGCCATTAACACACCAGCAATCATAGGACAAAAAGGGGGTGGATAGTGGGTTACAGATTGTTGTAATAAACAGCTTTATTCAGACCATAGTTTTAGTGTCTAGCAAAGTTATGAATGTAAGCTCCCAGGCTCATTTTTTCAAAGGGTTGTGCAGGCTTCCTTTGAGGATGAGGACTGAGAGGTCAGAGGTAGAGTGATTGCTTTGTGACAAGTGTTCACCCACAAGTGCTAGGGTGTGTTTGTCTTTTATCATTTTCCCGTGGGAGCTCATTTGAGAGTGCAGTGATTGTCTGGTTTCACTCACATACTTGTTATTGGGGCAGTTAGTGCACTGGGTGAGCTATACCACATGTTGTGATAGGCATGTGTAGGACCCATGGATCTTGAAGGGTGAGTTGTGGGGAGGGTTGATCATAGGACAGTCTGTAACCCACTAAGCCCCGTTTTTGTCCTATGACTACAGGCTGTTAATGGGCCACTTAAGAAGAGTGGAACAATGGAACAGACTGCCTAGGGAGGTTGTGGAAGCTCCTTCACTGAAGGTTTTCCAAAGGAGGCTGGATAGCCATCTGTCTTGGATTGTTTAGACACAACAAATCCTGCATCTTGCCAGGGGGTTAGACTACATGACTCGAGGTCCCTTCTAAACCTATGATTCTCTTATTCTAATTGTCCCTTAGAGCATGTGCTAACTGCTTAGCTAAACTAGCTATTCGATCTTGTATTTAGCTGTGACATTCTCAGTATCTTTCCCAGACCTAAAGAAGAGCTCTGTGTAGTTCCAAAGCTTGTCTTACTACACCAACTTCTGTTGGTGAGAAAAACATTACCTCATCTCCTTGTCTCTCTAAGGTAGTTTTTGGCTGGTTAGAGAAGGCTGAGGAGGGCTGGTGCAAATTTCTGGATTAGGTGATTGATGTAGCTACCTGACTGACAAGCAGAAGACAGAGAAGCTCATTAAGTTCATCTTGGACATTTTAAACTGTATTCTTCTGTTCAGAGGCTTTCGGGCATGTGCACCTATTTAAATATAAAAATCTTCCATTGGTCAGGTTATTTTTAAGAGGCAGTTTGTCTAAAGTCTGTAACAATAGGGTACATTTTGACAGAGGAATGTTCAGTGGCCCCAACCCCTTTTCAGGTATCCTAACGTAGTTAGTACAGCTGATGCAGAAAATGGACATTAAGTTTTATATTTAAGAATTGGCATCAATGTTTAAATTAGAATGTGCTGTCTGCTCTTAAAAATGCAGGATCATTGGTGTTAAATTAAAACAATGTGCTGCATTTTTACTACTAATTTATATCTGCTCCAACTCCAGTTTGAGTTTGTATTATTTCATAAACTGATAGTTAAAATCTCTGAGATCTGAATCTCAACTGCAAAGTTTTGGGACTGTGTAGTCTGAGCTCCTTCAGTGCTCCAGAGTATCAGCAAGAGTAAGGAATCAAAACATGACACAGCTGTAAAAACAGAGAGAGAGCTTTTGGCCTCAGCAATTCTACTGGTGCAGGCAGATTTCAGATATAAATTTTACTCTGCTGCCCCTACTACTAATGAAGTCAGGTTTTTTTGGTGGGTTTGCAGCCAGGTGTATCTAGTTCTGTGGCTAACCTGTGCTCTTTACTTAATTTTTCCACTTGTGACATTACTACCAAACTTAAAAAACAAACATAAAAATTAGCTTGATGCTATGGTTCAGAGTGTTAATAGTAACATTAGGCTGGGTAAAAGACTTCCTTTCAATCCCGCTCTGCTAGAGATCTCCATCTTGTGGTTTACAATGAGCAGGTTTAAATGATCCAAACTGGCAGCTGCTTAATCAGTTTGTGAGGGGGAGCCAGAGTCAGCTTGTTTTCTTCCTATTAGAGGACCTTGGCAACAAAGATACTAGCCTAGCTTGCGTGTTGTATTTTGGTAAATCTAGCTATAAAAAGCAAGATTTATGGTGTCTTGAGTATATTCTCATACCCCAGAATTAAGCTGCAGTGGAGGTGATTGTTAGGACTCCATACCATGGAATTTAGAGAAGGGGAGACTTCAAAAAAATACCTTTCCCTTATTCTTAGATCTTCCCTGATAGCATCAGAATTCACTACCATTACTGTACATAAATTGTACTCTAGCTAAACATGTGTATCAGGGATTGATTTGAAATAACATTCCTAATTCAAATAAATTTCTTTTTAACAAGGATGTTTCTGGTATGAGGCAGTGATACTGTACATCTGAAATATACAAGATTTGCTGGTTCAGTACAAAATCCTGATTTGTATCTGTGCATGATTTAAAATCTGTAAAAGATGATAGGAACAGGAAGGTACTGGCCAGCCCAACATGGCAACCCTGTAATTTCTCTTAATCCTACCTTCCTGCTTCCCCACCAGACCATTCCAACTCCTCCTTCTAGATGTCTTTTGAATTCATTTATTGCCTCTGCAATACATAGCACAATAGAGCCTTTGTTATGCTTTCAGCTAGAACTATTTATACATAATGGCCCATATTTGCTCTCAGTTATACTGATCTTTATTGATGTAAATCTAAAGTTACACCATTGAAATCACTGGCATTACTCCACATTTACATCAGTGTAACAGCAAAATCTGGCTCAGAAATTTGAGCACAGATTTCTGCTTTGTTCTACCATTGTTAGAAAAATCTGTTTTAAAAGAAAACAAATGCAGCCTTGTCCTACACTAGCCATATTCTGGCCATTGGAAACCATTTTGGGATTCATTTTGAGATTATAAACATCATGTATTACATTTTCTTAAATTTGCAACAGTTCAGTTCCAAAGGAAGCTATGCCTCCTTGTGGAGGATAAAATATGCATGATGTTGCCCAAGGAGTCAAGAAGCATGATCAGAATCAAGACAAGGAGAGCAGTGGCCTACAAGTCAGGATGAGAAGTATCTAATAGAAGACAAGTGTTTTAAGAGGATGTGGATTGGGGCAGGAAGAAAGTGAGTGTCTCATGAATGGGGGTGCGCTGGGTGGGAGGGAGTCTCATGTGAGATGAAGGAAGCTTATTGGGGCAGAGGACATGGGGAAGGTAGAGGTCTTGGGTGGATTGAGATGGAAGGAACAGGAAAGGTAAGCTTTGTCCCAGACTCTTCATTTTAATGGGGGTGAAAAAGCCTGATTAAAAATTCAGTTTTGATTTAAAGGATCATTTTCTAATGCTTATTATATTTTGTGAAATTCTTGAATTTTGTAGGATATTTTAAAGGGAAAGTTCTCCTCCCCCTGAGATTTTATAAGTGTTTAAAAATCACTTTATGACAAATTTTGTAATGTCTAACATTTTATTTTATAAACATATTAAGGCAACCTGAGATATGAAATTAACGTGTGGTTCTTTGCTTTGAATATTTTGGACAAATGCTTTTTAAAAGCTGCAGCGATATGTTTTGTGTGATTCCTTTTTAAGGTTTAAAAAGTAATTATTTGAATGTCAAAAAAGATGCAAGGTGAAGAAGAGCTCTGTGTAGGTCAAAAGCTTGTGCCTTTCACCAACAGAAGTTGGTTCAATAAAATAGATGACCTCACCCACCTTGTCTCTCTAATCTTCTGGGACCAATATGGCAACAATATCACTGCATTAAAGATGGATTAAAAATATGACAGACATGAGCGTTACAGTGACACAATATTACTGGTGACATCTATTAGGATGATGGAGTGTTACAGTTCTTTTCCCATAGGAGTGTAACCCATGCTAACATCATGGGGATCTGTCTCCCTTTCCAGTGGCTAGAGCACATATAGTTTGAGTCTGCTGCTGTTTCTGAGTGAATGGATGTAGTCCTCTAGCGCAGGGGTGATCAACCCATGGCTCGCGAGCTGCATGCGGCTCTTTGGTCATACAAATGCGGCTCTTGGCTCTTTGCTGTTTGTTCTTTGCAGCTCTTTGCTCTTTGAAATTGACAAGCTTTTCCTTGGAAGGTAAGAGAGAGGGGAAACCCACAAGTGAAATTGACAAGCTGCTGCTGAAATTGAGGGATCAGGCGAATTTTCGTGCAGGGTAAGAAATGAGGGGCAACTGAAAAGGTAAATGTGGCTCTTTGCGGCTCTTCGTCTCTGACTGGTTGTCCACCCCTGCTCTAACATAAGGATTTCTGCTTTTAGACACAGAGGTCCTGGATTCAGTCCCTACAAACCTGTACTTGCTTACTTGGCGAGGAGGAATATGTAATCCATGGTAATGCATTGTGCCCTGCTAATGGCTGGACCATTTGCAGCAATCACCGTAGTTGGGTTTTCTGCAGAGACCGAACCTGACGTGTCTGGATCTAAAAGCAGAACTGCTTGAGTTGAAGCACAAGGGCCACTCACTCATAAGCTTTAGCAAAATTTTAAATATCCAGCCACTACCCCATATTAGTATGGGTTACACAATGTTTTCAGTAGCAGAGTAGGTTTGGGATGTTAGGCTCTCAAGATATGCTGATGATTCAGGGGAAAGATGTCAGCAGGAATGGCGTATCAGGGCAAGGGTGGGGGAGGGGAGGGTGGACTTTCAAAAGGGTTATGAGTGTGGCTCTTGCAACACTATAGTTAAGACTAAGCAGAGCTTTGTGTTTGCAGCCGAATTTTCAAAGTACTCTAAAATCCAAATGTATACTTGTATTGGTCTTAAAATTGCTACACTTCTTGAAATCTTAAGGTAGAGTTAGTAGTGCAAGTTTAGGCTCAATGGATTCCTGAGATATATCCCTCTGAAAATAACTGAATTTTAAAATTTGCTGGTTCTCATAATGTATTTTGTCCATAGCAAGGGATTGTCCTGTCTTCATCATTCCAGGCAAATTGTCTTGAAAACTGCCATGCCTCATCAAGCTCAGGGATAGATGATACACTGTGTGGTGCAATTTTCGAGTTATTTGGTCTAGGGGTTTCTGAGATAAAGTTCCTACCCCAGCTGACCTGTTTTTATTGTCTAAGTGATCTAGAATCAGGCACACAGTAACTGAGAATGAACCTGTTTGGTTCATGCCATAGATACATAGTGTTGAGACCATGGGAGAGCTGAGATCATAAAAACTGCTCAGGCTCAGCTCACTGGCCTGCCCTCAAGCTTATCTAGTGTACTAGGAGCTGATATAAATTGCCCAGGTGTGCTGGGTCCTGATAGGAGCAAGCAGTTTGGGACTCTCATTGAAGCCTTTAGTTGGTAGCTGAGAGAGGCTGTGAGAAACATCCTGGAAACCTCCCTACAGTGGCTCCTTAGCCCCACAATTTCTCTCCTCCCCCCTCTGCCTCCCTCCTCTCTTTCCCCCAGGTAATGCCCCTCTCAAAAAACAAGGGAAAATTCATATGCCAAACCCATTGTTACAGTGGAGTGAAGGTTGCTGGCACTCAACACTGCCCTGTGCTCCTTGAGCCCTTCTAATGTGCAAGTTTAAATCCCAAAACTCAAATGTTGGCAAATTAGGAATTTCAGCGCTAAGGTAATACTTCCATACAACACAGCCACACAATCTTAACTCTGCCCCATGAGAATGGCAATAGAAATGGGATATAACAGCTTTGTGCCCATCCCTAACCAAACCTGCCATTGTCTCTGTGCCCAGCAAAATTCAAAATAGCATCCTATCCAGTGGCCTCTAACTGTACTCTGTGCCTCCCTTACTGGACTTTCTATTATTGTGCCTGGGATCAATATGAGACTAACCAGCCTGTAGTTACCTCAGTCATTTTGAATATTGGCACAGCATTAGCTGGAACTTACTCAGTACTCCATGATTTGTTAAATATCAATATCAAATATTACATAGTCCTATATTATGTATCAATATCAAATAATACATAATCCTACCTTGAGTGCAGAGGACAGGACTAGAGGTCCCGTCCAGTCCTGCACTTCTGTGATTCTATCAGTAGTGCAGAGGACTCCTCGGCAAATTCTTTTAAAACTCTTGGGTGGTTTAAAAATTTAACTTTAAGCTCTCTAATTACTATTGCATTCGAAAATATTTCTTTATCGCTGTAAGAAATGAATACATCACCCATCTTCGTTCAGATATAGAACAAAATATTTATTGAACATTTCTGCCTCTTTCTGAATCATTATTAACAATGTTACCATCTTTATCTAATAATGGACCTATAGTATTTCTAAGTTCTCTTTGTTCCTGATATATTTTTAAATATTCTTCCTATTGTCCTTTACCCGAGTTGTTATAGAATTTTCATTGATAACTTTAGTTTCCCTTATCAATTGTCTGTATTTAATAACTAATAATTTATAATCAGTGTGATCAACTGTTCCCTTTTTTTGTGCATTATATATTGGTTTAAAGAAAAATTATTCCCACTTTCGCTTCTCTTCCTAATCAAGACTGTTTTAACCAAAGAAGCTTCCTTTTGTGATTGTGAAATTTTGTTTTTTGCACATCTAGTAAAATATTCTTAATTCACAATTATTGTTAACATTTTAAGTTTAAATTTATCTTCACAATCTATTTTGCTCATTTATTTTCAGGTTTTTGAAAATTGGAAATTTTAAAGCACTGTGTATGTGTGGTATGTGCATATTACTAGTCTGGATTATATTCGGAATGTAATTTGGTTGTGATAATTTATACCTAGGTAACTATTAATTTTTATTTCAGTGATCAATCCATTGTATCCATCAGAATAAGGTCTAATGTAGAATTACCCCATGCTGCAATACTTCGTGTGTTAGAAAGTTATCATCTGTAGTTTTTATGAACTCCAAAGATGTTCTGCTAGTGGCAGCCTGAGACCTCCTGACTATGTCCCCCAGATTGAAATCTCCCAGGCTAATACGCATTTTCTTTCTGCACATATTAGATATTTAAGGAGGTGCTCATCCTGTTCCTTCTTCTGATTTAGTGTCTATAGCAGACCCCCACCAGTACCCATCTTGTGATTTATTGGTTAGAATATTAATCTGTAAGCATTCCAGGTCTTGTGCCTCTGAGATGTCAGCACAATCAATGGTACTCATCTACTTGGGGTTGAGTACAAGACGCACAAATGCCAACTCGTACAAAATGCAGCAGTTTTCCTTGCTCACAATAGTTTGACAAGAGCACATCACACTGGTACCTCACACTCAGTTTGCTTCCCATTAGTTACCCCAAAACACTAATACTGGCTAAACTAAGGAATGGTTGATAGTAAAATCTTCTGAGCAAATTTAGTATATTCCTTAACATTTGTATGAAGTGTCAAGGCAGCATAGCAGTCTGTTTCATAACTGGTTCATTTTATATTTCATTGGTTCCCAACCTTTTTGCATGAAAGCCCCACTAGTTAACACTACACGTGCCCCCCCGACCTGCCCCCCTCATCGGCCATAAATACATATAACCCCTATAAACACATATAATGATAGTAGTAACACTAAATAACATAAATAAATAATAATAATAATAAAATACTCTTATCTGAGTAAGAAGCTAAACCTTCCCTGACGTAGCCACCACGTGCCCCGTGTGCTGCAACCTCTTCCCATGCCTCATGGATGGAGAGTAGTGGAGGCGGCAGGTGCTGGCAGGCTGGCCGAGGCTGCCCCAGGCCCCGCCGGTGTGGGGCTGCTCTGCTCCGGCCAGGCGCCCACCTGGCTTGGGGCAGAGGGGGCTGCTCCTCCAGTGTGTAGCTCGGGACTTCTGCACCCAGCTGGCGTGGGGCGAGGGGGGCTAAATGACCTCAATATTACTGAAGCCTCACGGATCCCCTGTAATCTTTGGCACTCGCCAAGGGGGTCATGCATCCTAGGTTGGGAACCATTGATATATTTAATTTGTTGCTTAATTTATTTAATGTTTGACTCTCCAATTAACAGTTTGTGGTACACAGCCAGCTACTTATGACCCTCCACTTCTTACTGTGGCTGTTATCTCAACCTTTCTATGCATTCTTTTCTCTCCTCCTCACACTCTGCCTCCCTCACTCCCTTTCCTCCTCTCTGCTACTCTTCATCTGGACAGCTCACACCAGCTCAATCGTCTCCCTTCTCCCATTCCTTTAATATCACCTTTTGCACCCCCGCCCAATCCATATCTCACACCTTCCTCTGCTGATGCCTCCATACCTCTGGTGATATCAACTCCAACCCTCCCGACTTTCTCTTTTTCCTCCATCTTTCCCCATCCCCACTTCCATCCCAGTAGTCCTTTTCAAATCTCCCTCCTCCCCTTCTCCTGCTGCTTCAGGATCGTCTGCTCCATTTCCAACAACTTCTCCACTACCCCATGACTTCTTCATTTACCACTCCCTCCATCTCCTGCCACTCAGAGACCTGGGGTCTTTCTCTGGCACCATCTCTGCAAATGCCCTCTTTTACAGTGGCCTCTTCTTCTGTCCTGCTCCCCATTCTAAATGAGAACCTACAGAACTTGGAGGGAATCACAGAATCATAGAAATGTAGGGCTGGAAGGGACCTTGAGAAGTCATCAAGTCCAGTCCCCTGTACTGAGGCAGGACCACATAAACCTAGGCCCATCCCTGAAAACTGTTTGTCCAGTCTGTTCTTAAAAGCCTCCAGTTGTGAGGATTCTTCTTCGAGTGTTTGCTCATGTCAATTCCAAGGAGGTGTGCACACGCTACGTGCACGGTTCACCGGAAAGTTTTCCCTCAGAAGTACTCACAGGGTCAGCTCTGGTGCCCCTGGAGTCGCACCAGTATGGCGTTCTATATAGGGGCCTGCTGACCCTCTGCCTCCTTAGTTCTTTCTTACCACCTGTGACGGTTGCTGGAACTTTGTTGCTTTTGCCTAGCAAGTGCTTCCCTTGTGTTTGTTTCTTCTCATATACCTGTAAATAGTTGAATAGTTCATTTAGATAGTTGTAGTAATTAGTGTAGTGTAGTTAAGTTAAGTACGCCGTTTAGCGAGTTGCTAGCTATCTTTCTCTCAGGGGATGGGGCATGCCTGGATTTAAGTCCTCTGGGTCCTGCTTGGCCTGTCTGACACTTGGCCTGTCTGAGGTGCCTCAGGGAGTCTCATCTAAAAGAAAAGTGCAAGATCTGCAGAAGTTTCAAGCCTAGGACCCAAAAGGAGCACAGCCAACGCTTGAAGTTCCTACTAATGGAGGCCGCCCTTTGACCTGCAGAGCAGAGAGCAGTTATCTGGCACCAAAGAGAGCTGCCATGCCATCCAAGGAAAAACCAACCATCATGGCTAGGTCGAGATTCCCTCCGGCACCGCACACCAGCACTGCCCCTCTATGGTTGCTGAGGAGCGAGCAGCTCTCACCTGACTCCGAAGCAGAGTCATACACCTAACGGAAGAGCCAGCACCGTAGCAGTAGCAGGCAGCACAGATGGGAGACACAGCCCTTTGCAGTACCTTGGGCCCCGCAGTGACAGATGCTGTCTCAGTGACCATTTTGCACATCTTGCACGTACAACCAGGCTCAAGGGTCCCTCTCGGTGAGGTCCCACTCAATGGCTTCGAGGGCGCCAGAGACCGGCCCTCCCAGTCAGCAGCAACCGCCTTGTGTGGTGCAGTAGAAAGCCTGGACCCCAGCACCAGTGCCAATATAGCGCACGTTCTGCTTAGTAGCAGTTCACACCTCTGCGAAGTGAGGCCTCCACCGGAAATGGAGGGTGAGTAACACACACGCTGAGCTGAGCTGACCTTTGCAGGCTTAGAGACACAGGCCCTGTTGTTTTGATCTAAACATAGAGATGTTTGTGTTTTCGTCCCTGTTATCACAGCATCTTGCTTCTAAATCTAGACCACATCAGATCAGGTCACATTCAAAACACTCACAGACTAGGGACCCAAGGGGTTGCGAACCAGCCAGGAAGACTAGAATCCATGAGATCCGACTGAATTTTGAATTAGTGAGAGGTAGCATCTGTCACGAATGCTGGTCTTGTTACGTCTGATCAGTAGGAGTGGAAGAAGATTATTAAAACAGAGGGGCTATGTCTAACTTACCTGTCATCCTCCACCTTGGGCTGGTGGCCTAACCCGGCCTGGCTTCCTCAGACCCCCCAGTGGGTCTAGGTGACAACTGGTACAGCCCCCTAGCAATACCTGCCTGACCTCTGGGCAGATTCCGACATTCCAAGGCCAGAAGCATGGTGGTCTCCTAAGCTTACCTCTTGCCGAACATCCCTGAATTAGTCGCTGGTTGAACTAGAGCAGTCAGATCTCTTACAAACCATGCAGTCTTGCTTTAAAAATTGCCAGTGATAGAGAATCCACCGGGAAGGATTTTTAAAGTCTTTATCGTCCTTTTGATCTCCTGGCTCCCAGCGTAGGCCAAAGTTTTGTACCTTGGCTGGAGCTGGCAGGTAGAATCTTCAGAGTCACCAGCTCGGACGTTACCTCTTCACCACCCTAATGTGTTTCCCAGCAGGCCGTTTCTCTGGCACCGCTCTTCACTCCGCTGGCTTCTTTTCCTTACCGGCCGCTATTAAACTAAGCCAGAGCATCCACACAGTAAATATCCCAGCGATTGGGTCACTCTGTGTTTGTAAATTATGTCAGAGCAGCCACACAAACCTCTGGAATCCAGGGAGTTCAAAGAACGCCTGCAGGTCACGGGAAGTGATTATTCCCCTCTATTCGGCATTGGTGAGGCCGCATTTAGAATATTGTGTCCAGTTTTGGGCCCCCCACTACAAAAAAGATGTAGACAAGTTGGAGAGAGTCCAGCGGAGGGCAACAAAATGATTAAGGGGCTGGAGCACAGGACTTATCAGAAACTTCCTGGATTGTCTGTGCCCTGCTGTCCTGTTCTCCCAGCAGATGTCAGGGTGATTGAAAGTCTCCCATGAGAACCAGGGCCTGTAATCTGGAAATTTCCGTTAGTTGTCTCATCTACCTAGCCCACCATAACATCACCTTTGTTGCTCTTGCCTCTAAACTTAACCCGGAGACTCTCAGCAGGCTTGTCTCCTGTTTCATACTGGAGCTCTGAGCAGTCATACTGCTCTCTTACATACAGTGCAACTCCTCCACCTTTTCTCCCCTGCCTGTCCTTCCTGAACAGTTTATACACATCCATAACAGTGCTCCAGTCATGTGAGTTATCCCACCACGTCTCTGTTATTCCAATCACATCATAGTTCCTTGACTGTGCCAGGTCTTCCAATTCTTCCTGCTTGTTTCCCAGGCTTCTTACGTTTCTGTACAGGCACCAAAGATAACTAGCTGATTGACCTAATTTCTCAGTATGAATCAGGAGGCTTCCCTTGTTGTACCCGCCTCCTTGTGCTCCTCCTGGCATCTCACTTCCCCGCTTACCTCCAGGCTTAGATCTCCATCCCCCGGCGAACCTAGTTTAAAGCCCTCCTCACTAGGTTAGCAAGCCTGTCTGTGAAGATGCTTTTCCCTCTCTTCATTAGCAATCCTTCTTCTTGGAATCCAAAGCCCTCTCTCTGACACTACCTGTGTAACCACGTATTTACTTCCACAATTCGATGGTCCATACCTGGGCCTTTTCTTTCAGCAGGCAGGATGGATGACAACGCCACTTGCACCTCAAACTCCTTTATCCTTCTTCCCAGAGCCACGTAGTCTGCAGTGATCCGCTCAGGGTCATTCTGGCAGTCATTGGTGCCCACGTGGAGAAGTAGGAAGGGTAGCGGTCTGAGGGCTTGATGAGTCTCGGCAGACTCTCCGTCACATCCTGAATTCTAGCTCCAGGCAGGCAGCACACTTCTCAAGTTTCTCGGTCCGGACGGCAGATGGATGACTGTCTCCCTTAGGAGGCAGTCCCCAACCACCACCACCCATCTGCTCCTCTTGGGAGTGGTGGCTGTGGAACTCCCATCCCTAGGACAATGCATCCCATGTCTTCTGATCAATAGGGTCTCTTTCTGATCCCTTCCCTCAGATAACTCTTCCAAACCATTCTCTGCAGTAGTACCTGTGCAGAGAGCCTGAAAACAGTTGCTTACCTCTGTCTGTATGGTGGGTATACGGGATCTCCTCTTTCTTCTTCTGGATGTGTGACACGGCCAATTTTCTTCCTGAGTTCAAATATGGTGATCTGTTAGACGCTGAGTATGTGGGCAAGACCCACCAGCCGGACACCTGGGGAGGAATTCTCTATGGTTACTCAGAGCCCTCCCCATATCACCAGCTATTGGAGAGATTTGCTGCTCGCAATTTGCAGATCAGCAACATGCCATTGTAGACAGTCTCATCATACTGCCCCTCTGTAAACTTACTAAACTCAATCTTGAAGCCTGTTAGGACTTTTGCCCTCACCGCTCCCCTTGAAAGCTGTTCCAGAATTTTACTCTTTAGATGGTTAGAAACACTCATCTAATTACAAATCTAACCTTGTTGATGGCCAGTTTATATCCATTTGTTCTTGTGTCCACATTGGTGCTTAATTTAAATAATTCCGCTCCCTCCCTGGTATTTATCTCACTGATGTATTTATAGAGAGCAATCCTATCTCCCCTCAGCTTTCTTTTGGTTAGGCTAAACAAGCTAAGCTCTGTGAATCTCCTCTGATAAGGTAGGTTTTCCATTCCTCTGATCATCCTAATAGCCCTTCTCTGCTTCAGTTTGAATTCATCTTTCTTAAACATGGGAGACCAGAAGTGCACAGAATATTGCAGATGAGGTCTCAGCAGCACCTTCTATAATGATACTAACACTTCCCTGTCCCTACTGGAAATACCTTGCCTGATACATCCTGGGACTGCAATTAGAGCCTTTTTCACAGCCACATCACATTGGCAGCTCATAGTCATCCTGTGATAAACCAGTTCACCCAGTTCTTTCTCCTCCTCTGTCACTTCCAAATATGTCCCAGCTTATAGCAAAAATTCTTGTTGTTAGTCTCTATTTCATCTCATTTTTATTATTCCAGTTTTCAAGGTTATCCAGATCTTCTTGTATTATATTCCAGTCCTTCTCCGTATTGGCAATCCCTCCCAACTTTGTGTCATTGGCACATTTTATTAGCTGAATCCCACTTTTTGTGCCAAGATCATTAATAAGAATGTTAAATGAGATTGGTCCCAAGACCAATCCCTGAGGAACTCCACTAGTAACCTCCCTCCAGCCTGACAATTCACCTTTCATATGACCCGTTGTAGTCCCCTTTAACAAGTTCCTTATCCACCTTTCTATTCTCATAATAAACCCCATCTTCTCCAATTTAATTAATAATTTCCCATGTGGAACTGTAGCAAATGCTGTACTGAAATCCAGGTATATTAAATCTACTGCATTGCTTTTTTATAAAAAAAAATCAGTTATCTTCTCAAAGAAGATCAGGTTGGTCCCTCATGATCTAGCCTTTGTTTAACCATGTTGTATTTTATCCCATTTACGGTTTACCTCTATGTCCTTAACTATTTACTTTTTCAAAATTTGTTCCAAGACCTTCAATACAATTGAAGTCAAACTAACAGGTCTGGAGTTTCCTAGATCACTTTATTTCCCTTTCTTAAAAACAGGAACTATATTAGCAATTCTCCAGTCATAGGAGACAACCCCCGAATTTACAGATTGCTATTGGGCTTGCAATTTCATGTGCCAGATCCTTTAATATTCTTGGATGGAGATTATCCGGACCCCTGATTTAGTCCTATTCAATTGTTTTCATTTGACTTCCACCTGGAGGTGGTAATATCTACCTCCATATCTTCATTGCCATTAGCCACCCTGCCACTACCTTAAACTCTTCATTAGCCTGATTAAAAACCAAGGCAAACTATTTGTTTAGGTGTTGGGCCATGCCTAGATTATCTGTAATCTCCATGCCATCCTTAATGTTTAGCAGTCCCACTTCTTCTTTCCTTGTTTTCTTTTTATTTATTTTCCTGTAGAACCTTTTACTGTTGGTTTTAATCTCCTTTGTAAGGGTCAACTCTGCTTGGGTTTTGGCAGTTCTCACTTTATTCCTATGGTTTCCAACCTCCAAAAGGTAGCTTTGCTTGCTGACCCAGCCCATCTTCCATTCCTTGTAGGCTTTCTGCTTTCTCTTAAAATGTGGGCCCTACTATTATTAGTAGCACTTATCCTCCAATCTATATCTGGGAAGTTAAAGTCTCCCATAATCACACAATTACCAGTAGTAATTTCGTTAAAAATTTCATTTCATTAAAAATATTAAAGAGGTCTCTCTCTATCTGTTTGAGATGCTTGCTCATCCAGCTTGGTCTGCAATCCTTCCCTGCACATTTTTCCCCCTTATTTTGATGCAAGCTTTGACTAAAAGTAATTCCAAGCCTCCTCCCATTCAGATCTTTGATTTTTTCAGTTCAATCCAGTTCCCTAACTAATTCCCTTAATTTTTTTAAGTTAGTCCTTTTGAAATCAGCGACCCTATTTGTAGAGCTCTTTTTGTTTATATTTCCATTTAGTTTAAACTGAATTGGTTCATAATCACTCAAACCAAGGTTGTCCCCTACAACCAGTTCTTCTGAGGTCCTCACTGTTCACCAATACTAAATCTAAAATGGCATCACCTCTTGTTGGTCCAGCAACTATTTGGTGAAGGAACCTGTCAGCTGTCACATCCAGGAAAATGTGGGCCCTACTATTATTAGTAGCACTTATCCTCCAGTGTATATCTGGGAAGTTAAAGTCTCCCATAATCACACAATTCCCAGTAGTATTTATTTCAATAAAAATATTAGAGAGGTCTCTATACATATCCAGAATGGATCCTGGGCTCAGTAACATACCTGAAAGTACTATCCCAGAGGAACCTCTAGTAGCTTTCTTCCCCAAAGTGATTTTGGCTGAAACAGACTCTGTCTTATCCATTCCATCACTTCTAATTTCTTTACAGTCTACCTCATCATTAACATACAATGCTACTACATTATCTTTGTCTTTAGTTCTGTCTTCCTGAGCAGCACATATCCTGCAATACCTGTATTCCAGTCATGACTACTATTCCACCATATTTCTATTATCTCTACAATATCTGGTTTCACTTCTTGTACCAGTAGTTCTAGTTCCTCCATTTTGTTCCCTAGGCTTCTTGCAGTGGTGTACAAATATCATAGTTGTTTCTGCTTGGCTTCGCCCACATTTCTCACCTGATTGGGTATAGCTTCATTGATATCAGCACTATCTTTCCCTTCCATTTTTTTCTCCTTCCAAGTGTGACACATCTATCCATCTCTAGACCAGTTTCATTTATTCTTCTCAATGCTGACTATTGTTTTCTCTTTTTTAGTATCCCATTGTTTCTTTTTCATATTCGCCCCACTCTCTTAGAAGTCCTGTGTGGCAGAAGGATGATCGTGAATAATCAATGGGGTTTAGGAGAAATTACCATGAGTGGCAATTAGTTTGTCTTATTGGTTACAATAAAAAGGGCTAGCAACTCTCTTTTTATACATGGTACATGAAAGCCTAAGTTAGTCTAGACATTTATGGAGCCCTGAAAATGAAGAGGGGTCTTGATTGTGGGCCCTGAACACCAGATCTGTATATTAAGGAGTGAGAAAGCAGTGTGTGTGAGACTCAAGATGTCCTAAATATGTCCCTTTATATCTCATAGTACATTTGACCCTCTTTTTCTATGCTTGGGCTACAGGGAGGGAATGCTGTCCCTACCCAGGTTTAAACTGTCTTTTGGTCCTTTTCAGTAAATTGTGTAAGATACTTTAACACTTCATATCCCTGGTCATTTGTTTAGGAGCCTTTGGAGTTTGCTTATTCACGATAGTACCAAGTCTGAATGAAATACAGAAGTTAAGTTGGAAACTTAAATATTTTCTGCAACTATGTTAAATGCTGTCTTTGAAATAAAATGTTTAAACAAGCCATCCCTAGCATTCTGGAGCTCTTACTATGCAGCTTTCTTCAGGGTTCACTTTCCTCTCTTGCCTTTTACTTGAGGGCAGAACTAGGGCAGAGAAATAATTTGTATTCACTTCAGAAAGGTTACAGTAATAAAGAAACTCTTGTTAACATTAGAGAACATGGCAGCCAGGAGTTTTCACAGTTGGGCATTGTTTATTTTACCAGCAATTTGGAACCTTCTGCACTCTTAAAATACTGGCAAGAAAATACTTAACTGTTAACTGTTCTGTGGCTTGAATATGTGTGATGCTCTGGGGAGGAGGAGTGCTTAGGGAAACCAGGTTTTTCTCAGCCTATGATTGAAACCGAAAAGTGCAAACTATTGGTGTATGAAAGCTGAAATCAGTGTGATGATTCAGGAGAGAAAGTCTACCACAAATACAGAACTCATGGTAGGCTATATGATGGGAGGCCCAGTGGGTCACACACCGACAGGACAGATGGGATAGGACATGTGCTGGGAGGCCTGGTGGGTCACACATGGACAAGATAGATATGTTAGGATGTGTGCTTGGAGGCCCAGTGGGCCAAGCACAAAGACAATGGATAAGTCATAGTATCTGCAGTGATGATTTTCAAAATTAGAGGTTCCCAATGGCATAGAATTTGCCTAGGCCTGAGTCATCTGATAAAGGTCAGAGCAGCAGTACAGGTCCCCATCATGAAGCAGGCGCATGGATTACAGATGACACTAAGATAGGGGGAGTGGTAGATACCCTGGAAGGTAGGGATAGGATACAGAGTGACCTAGACAAATTGGAGGATTGGGCCAAAATAAATCTGATGAGGTTCAACAAGGACAAGTGCAGAGTCCTGCACTTAGGATGGAAGAATCCCATGCACAGCTACAGACTGGGGACCTACGGGCTAAGCAGCAGTTCTGTAGAAAAGGACCTGGGGATTACAGTGGACAAGAAGCTGGATATGAGTCAGCAGTGTGCCCTGGTTGCCAAGAAGGCTAATAGCATATTGGGCTGCATTAGTCAGAGCATTGCCAGCAGATCGAGGGAAGTGATTCTTTCCCTCTATTCCACATTGGTGAGGCTGCATTTGGAGTATTGTGTCCAGTTTTGGGTGTCCCCCTCCCCCCCCCATTACAAAAAGGATGTGGACAAGATGGAGAGAGTCCAGCGGAGGGCAACAAAAATGATGAGAGGGCTGAAGCACAAGACTTGTGAGGAGAGGCTGAGGGAACTAGGCTTGTTTAGTCTGCAAAAGAGAAGAATGAGGGGGGATTTGATAGCAGCCTTTAACTACCTGAAAGGGGGTTCCAGGGAGGATGGACCTAGGCTGTTTTCAGTGGTAGTAGATGACAGAACAAGGAGCAGTGGTCTCAAGTTGCAGTGGGGGAGGTCTAGGTTGGATATTAGAAAAAAGCTTTTCACTAGGAGGGTGGTGAAGCACTGGAATGGGCTACCTAGGGAGGTGGTGGAATCTCCATCCTTAGAGGTTTTTAAGCTGTGGCTTGACAAAGCTCTGGCTGGGATGGTTTAGCTGAGGTTAGTCCTGCTTTGGGCAGGGGTTGGACTAGATGACCTCTGAGGTCCCTTCCAACTCTAATCTTCTATGATTCTGTGATTACTCATGAACTTCCATTATATCTGCCAGTTTTCACCCCATTTTGATTTGAATATAATAAACTCTGTCCTCTCGGAATTGTACTGTTGGATGGAGATCTTGCAGTTCATCTCGGTGACTTCCTGTTTCTAACCAGTATCACGTCACTGTCCAGTCCATCAGATATCCCTTTGATTCTAAATCCTGGGTATGAACTGGTAATTGTTTCCTTCTGAATGGCTGTTGTTCCTGTCATTTACCAATGTTCTAGCTCTAGCTCCAGCTTCCTGGAGCGAGCACATCTTCATCCATCTTTAACTGGACAATTGGTTGGTACAAGCAGTCAGAGGAATCAGTCCTGCCAGTGAGCAAGGTGCTGTATTTTCTAGAAGCTCACGAGTAGGTGACAAATTGAACCAAAAGCAGCATTTTCTTTCTCTCAAATTAGTCTATCCTGGGTCCAGTATTGATGTTCAGGTCAGCAGTGTGATCTGTTTTACTTCAGATCATCTACTAGCCTATATCTGTCCCCAGTACAAATCAGAAGAGAAAGAAATGTGCAAAGAAGGAAACAGTCAATACCTAGAAGGATAGTTAGAATTGAGCGCACTAAACAAACAGCCAACTCATGGGCATTGAGATAAAGTTGAAACAGAGAAGCCTCAAGATCTAAGCATCATGTTGATCAAAACAGCATCAGTAAACAGTCCGTCAATCTTATTACCAATGGGTCACCCATTCTGGTCTATATTTTAGAAACATTGCTGACACTTCAGGCCCAACACTAGCTCATCTTGTATGCTCAGGCAACTGTGTACACCACAGATGCAGGCTAAGAAATGATTGTGTATTTACTTCTAGGTTCAAAGGCAGAAAGGATTTACTTAGTGGCATGAAGGGCAAAAATATGAAAGAACTGAGTTTAAGCTAATCCGAGACCATAACCATTTAAAATGCCTTAATCATTATTGTACGGTATCACTATAGGGCAGAGTTAAGTTTGGGTTTGTACTCTAATTGTGTATTTCCATACCTTAAAATATTTATATTTCTTTTCAGTGTAACCTTAAATCAGAATTTCTTGGGTTTGTAATGTTTGGTTTTGGGATAATTACAATATTCCTTTCTAATGTTTAAATTTGTCTCAATATTAAACTTCATTATGATGGCTAAAGATGAATTGATTACTGAGCAAAATATTAGTGGTTGCCTAGATACATGTGATCAGAACCTGGTTACACTCATTTTGTGCAAACAGGATACAGTCCCATATATTTGGTGCCAAAAATAATTATGAGCAAAATGTGTTTGGAAAAAATAAAACTGAAAAGCATGAACAAAAATTGGGAGTAGTTGAATATTCTGCTCGATGCCCAAGAAGACACAATTCCTTAGCCAGAAAAAAAAACCTCTTTCAGGGTGTAAAATAAATCTGCTTAAGAAGACGTGAAAGCACAATAAAATAAAGAAAAATAAAATAAAGAACAATTAATCATTATGTAACAAACAGAGATGGGGAAGAAGAGGAAGATGACAATGAATATGAATTAAAAGTTAAGAAATGCAGGTTAGATAAAAAGTTAAAGGTTTTAATGAAATATCTATGTACAATAGGGTTAAAGACAATTAGAAGGTTTTTTAATGCATATGGGGGGGAAGGAATCCTAGTACTGGTATAGCTCCATTACTATATGGGAGTGGTAAAATTATCAATGATGCAGAAAATCCAGGAGTATTCAATAAATATTTCAATCCTGCATTTGGAACCCAGTTGGACAATCTGTCCATTCCATTGTGGTGGGGTGACTGAGGCACCATTGTTAAAGTTGCATGATGATTTTTATTTTAACGGGGTGAAAACATTCTATAAAATCTGTTTTGAATTACAGTATCAATTTCAAATGCTTATTTTTGTTTATGAACTGCTTGAATTTTGAAATCCAGTCTGACACTTGCTGTAACTCTTTCAAAAAGTATCACATGACCATAATTTTTCCAGTTTCTCATGTTCTTTTCAGACTCCTTTTAAAAAAAAGTCTTAGAGCAGTCTGAAATAGGAAATTTAATGTGTGTTATTCTTTGCTATGAGTAGTTGGCAAGAATATTTGTTAAAAGTTGCACCATGTTTTTATTAATAGTTATTAAAGTTTAAAAAGTTACTATTTTTGGATGTCAGCATCAGAAGTATATTGACTCAATGTTACTGATGGCATAAACTATGATGACAGCATAATAATTATGTCAACACAATGACAGAGTTTTTAGATGACATACTGTTACTGCTTACTATGCTGTGACACTACAAGACTTCTGAAGATGCAGTTTTAACCCACGTTAACACAATGAATTACCTTTGTTACCCTCTCAGGGATAGACCATAAACAGTGGTTTATGGGTCTGCTGCAGCACCTGAACTAATGGACCTGGTCCTTTAGCTCAAGCGCTAGAGGCTAAAGTGCCTAAATCCAGAAGTCCTAGGTTCAGTCTGTGCAGACATGTATCGGGATTTTAATTCCTTGACTCTCTGAAGCTTGGGATAGTGTGCAATCCTTACTAATACAAAGTGGTTCTTTGTCGCCCTCTACTGGCTAGACAGTGTTTTGAATCTGGTTGTCGGTGAGGGAATGTACTCTGGACATCTGGCTCTGAAAGCATTAGTCTCTACTGCTTGAGGACATTAGCTCAGGGACAGGAGCTGGCTCATAAATCTCTGTACGTGGTCTAACTGTTTCAGGGGGACAATGAGCCCCACTGTGTCAGTGAGGTTTTTACAGTGTTTCCAGTAGAGAAGGAGGTACTGGACTATTTGGAATAACTATTATATCGTATAGTGGTGGAATATAAAATGACGTCAGTGTAGTAAATCTTTCTTACATCACTGAGACATGGTTCAATGCCACCCTCAATTCTACCCTAACATGGCTAGCCTCCACAGGATACTCTTACACAGGAGCTGTCACAAATCAAGAAAGACTCATGACTGCATTAAAAAAAGGGAAGAGGAGGCAGAATAACAATCCTGTTCCCCTCCAATGTTCCCCTCTGCCTGAGATGCAGAAAATGATCCACCCCAGAAACAAAACATGGATTCAAGTGCATCTGTGTGATCTGTGGGGCAAAGAACAGAAAGGATCCTAGGACTCGTAGTGGTGTAAAGACTCTCACATGGGAATTGTGTTGAGGTGGTGTGGCCTCCATCCAACCTAGAGGGGAGGAGCCACCACCCCTGTCTAAGTGGATGGAAGTAAACCAATCTTACCCGTCCCACCACAAGTGGGTGGGCAGGACAGGAAGTATAAAAGGCAGGCTCTCCAGCTCAGTAGGGTCTGAAACAGTAAGGGAAGCGGATGCATCTGGCTCGTTCCAGGCTGCTGCCTTTACCAACATGCCCAGAGGCACCCAGCCCATTGAGGGGTCCCCGCCTGCTGGGAACTGTCAGGACTGCCGCTGGCCACGTCCCTCAGGGTCACCAATGATGCTCCATGGACCCCAACTGCTGCCATTTCTGATGCACCCCAAGGCACTCTGCCCATTGAGGAGTCCCTGCCTGCTGGGGAACCACTGGGACTTCCACTGGCCACCTACCTCAGGTACATTGAAGACACCCCATGAACCTAGATACACACCAGGGAGAGGGTAGGAAGTAGCCCAGAGTCTGCCGACCACCATTTGTCTGTGTTGGGGCCTGCACCCCAGTCAGCGTGTTACAGTGGGACTCCCTGCTGACCCAATGGTTAACTGTTAGGGCCCTGGGCTGGAACGTGGTGGAGTTCGGTGGGCCCGTGTCTCCCTTCCCCCTGGGGTAGCAGCCAACCCCTACTTGAGCCTCTGACTACAGAAGTGCACAAACCCATGCCATAGCTATAGATGGCTTGCTCACCCGAGGGCCTGGGGAGCTGGCCTATAGACTGCTTCACTTGCCCTAGTCTGCCTGAGAGCCAGGGCTATAGTATACTTAACTACCCCGCCCTGCCTGAGGGCCAGGAGCTATGGATGGTGTGTCTACCTTTCCCCACTAATAGGCCAAAAGCAATTAACAGTTTATTGGCTAATTCTCCCTGCTAATAGATGGCGACTGAGTGAGTCGGTATGGCCTCCCTCTGACCCAGTGGGGGAGGAGCGACGGGCACCCCTCTACAGGAGCCCTGTCAGCTTCCTGCAGGAACTTACAGAGCTGCTGCCCAGTACAGTATTGAAATTCCCCAAATTATCTCTTCTCTGGGACCTCAACATTCACATAGACTAGGCAAAAGGTTACAGTAATACTTACTCTCCAGGTTCATTCCTATGCCCCTTCCCAGAAATTACTTCCCTCTCCCTCAGCTCCTCTGTTACCCTCACTCCCCCAAGCTTTTGCAGTCCTTCTGAGGGATGCAGGAAATACGTTTCTGTAGTGTAGTTTAAATGAACTATTACTCAAAGTTCTGTATTAATATGCCTAGTAAGGAATCTCTTTGTCAAAAAAACATTTTCTGACTCTTTTTTGTTGTCTGTATTGTTACAGACATACTTGCTAACAGGTATTTTGAAATAAATTACCAACATAATTGAAACTGGCGTGGTTATATTGTGTTATTTTGACAAATGAAATATGCAGAATTTTGTGAATTTTAAAATATTGCGTGCAGAAATTTTCATTTTGTGGTGCAGAATTCCCCCAGAACTATTGATGGAAATAGTCAATAGCTCCTTCAGAAAAGTACCCCTACCAAACTCCATGTCTCCAGTAGTCAAGAAACCAAGACTCGGACAACACTCCAACTATTGTCCTGTCTCCAACCTCCCATTCCTGGGCAAGATAATTGAGAAGGTAATAACAACTAAGCTCCAACATGTGAGATCAGTCAGCATCTTGGAAGCCTCATCATTTAGAGTTCAAACCAGGGGACAGCGCCAAGATGACTAGGCACTCTGAAAGATGATCTGTTCTTGGCAGTAGACACAGGTAAATTCCCCATGCTCAGACTGTTAGACCTCTCTGCAGCCTAAAACAGTGAACTCACGGGTTCTACTAACCCACTTACAAGACGTAGCAGGAGTAGACAAGATAGCACTACAGTGATTCAAATCATTCCTTCCCAGCAGAGATCAGAGTTGTGATGGGCATGTGGGCCATGAGTAATGAAATCCCTAATCTTCAGGGTCCCACAGAGAACCATACCATCCCTTTGTCTTTTTGATAAATACATGAGACCACTAGGAGAGAACAAAGCTGCCAACAGTATGCAGTTACCGCCACTACTTAGATGGCAGACTATGTCAACAAAAGATCAGCTCTTGGATGAGAATCAGCTGGCTCAAGTTGAGCCTAGGCAAGATTGAAATGCTGCTATTCGGAAAGGCAAAACACTCTAAAGAACTAGCTAAGACGTTATCTCCACCTTCCACTGAAGGTTCACAGCCCCGATTCATCTCAGTGGTGCAAAGCCTCGGTTTATTATTCATAGCTTCAAGCCCAGAAGGGACAATTGTGATCGTCGTTTTCGACCTCCTACATAACACAGGCCATAGAATTTCCCCAAAGTATTCTTAGAGCGTATCTTTTAGAAAAACATCCAATATTGATTTTAAAATTGTCACTGATCGAGAATCCCCCGCAACCCTTGGTAAGTTGTTCCAATGGTTAATTATTCTCATAGTTAAAAATTTACATTTTATTTCCAATATTTCTAACTTCAACTTCCAGTCATTGGCTCTCTGTTAGATTGACAAGCCCATTATTAAATATTTGGTTCCCTGCAGATACTTATAGATTGTAATCAAGTCACCCTTTAACCTTCTCATTGCTAAGCTAAATAGAGTGAGCTCTTTGAGCCTGTTGCTATAAAGCAGATGTGACAGGGTGTACCTGCCCCTCCTGCCAGAGGGGAGCCCTCAGCTTCCTCAAGGGCCAGAGAGGCCCCTCCCTGTCACGCATGCTGCACACTCCTTGGCAGGAAGCAGGGGTTAAAAGCCCAGTAGAGGCCCCAGAGTGGGGTGGTACAATAGAGGAGAGAGACTCACTCCCAGAGCCCACCAAAAGGGACACAGAAGGGCCTCAGGATTGCTTACTGCTCAGCACTGCTGTTTTGCTGAGCCCTGCCATGCCCGGAGGGGTCTCAGGATGGCTGTAATGCTCAGTGAGACCGTTTGTTGAGTCCTGCCATGCCCAGAGAGGCTGCAGAGCTGCCTCCCATGCAACCCAGGTGGGTTGCTGGACCCCACTGCACCAGAGGAGCTCGAATAGTGGCGTAGTAGGCTACCAGAGGCAACGCACGGCACTTCGGGGCCTGCATGGGAAGGGAGTTGAACCAACACTCACCACCCCTTCGGGGGAGCCCCAAGTACCGTCTGTCACAGCATGTTTTCTAATCCTTTAATCATTCCTATGGCTTTTCTCTGAACCATCTTCAGCAGGAATTTGTTTGATTCCAAGTTTGGATGATCAAGTAGCATCAATATCTTTCACCTGCTGATCATTAGGAAACTTCATCCCTTCTTGCTGGGTGAGGACCTGGCCCCAGTGATCCATGCATTTGTCACCTCCAGGTGGATCACAGTAGTTCACTGTATCTGAAGTAGAATGTGAAGACGATGCACAGGTGCAGAACACAGCTGCCCACCTTGTCCATGCCTCTGGCCAAAGTAAGCACATCAGGCCTGTGCTCAACTCCCTCCACAGGCTCCCAGTTAGCTTCCAATACCAATTTAAGGCTGTTGAAGGGACCTCAGAAAGTCCAACCCCCTGCTTTCAAAGCACGACCAACCCCAACTAAATCATCCCAGCCAGGGCTTTGTCAAGCCGCTCCTTAAAAATCTTTAAGGATGGAGATTCCACCACCTCCGTAGGTAACCCATTTCAGTGCTTCACCAAACCATCCCCCTGGTGAAAATATAATATCCAACCTAGACCTCCCCCACTGCAACTTGAGACCATTGCTCCTTGTTCTGTCATCTACCACCTCTTGAGAACAACCTAGTTCCATCCTCCCTGGAACCCCCCTTCAGGTAGTTAAAGGCTGCTATCAAATCCCCCCTCATACGTCTCTTCTACAGACTAAACAAGCCTAGTTCCCTCAGCCTTTCCTCATAAATCATGTGCTCCAGCCTCCTAATAATTTTTGTTGCCCTCAGCTGGACTCTCTCCAATTTGTCCACATCCTTTCTATAGTGGGGTAGTACCTCTTTACCACCCTGATGTTATATTCACTTTCACTTTGAAACTGTGCCTCTCTATAAACAATTTCAATCCACCTCCAACACATACAATAACACAATACAATCCACACATTCCTAACCATCAAACTAGAATGCAAAACCTTAACTTTGACTTCATACTTCTCCCTAGGAAAAGAATACATCGTACACTCTACCAATGTCCAGCAGTATGTATGTTAATGTTGCTGAAGTCTGAGTTAAGGTTTTGCAATCTAGTGTGTGGAATATGGTAGGTTATTGTGCTGCTGTATATGTTGATGATATCTGGGAGTTGTTAATAAAGGGAGCAGTCTTTTAGCAAAAGTGGTGAATATGATGCTAAGGCGTGTTAAAGCAGGTGACCTTAGCTGGATATTGCCTTACTTTTAAACATCTGTGTGGTTGTGGGGGGCACCCAAGCTTTCTTAATTTATTTTGAACACAGATTTTTGTTTGTGGGGCTATAGGCACTGGTGCATGGCTGGCCTGATTCTGGTAACTGCTGTGAGATGGGACACTCCGGAGTGTAAAGGAGCAGACCCCAGGAGCACTCAGCTGTTGTTGTTGATACCAAGTATTAACTCCTTTGAAATTCTCTAGTAGCTTTGCTACTTGAGAATGGGGTGTAAAAGTCCTTGCAGTCATCACCCTCACAAGCCCGACTATGAAGTTCGCCAGTGGTAAGAAGGTAGATAAGACAGAGGTTTCCAAATTGCTCTGATTTCAATTTACTTACTTCCCTTATTTTATAAGAGAGACTGTTTCTCCAGCTCTTTGTAGTTATAATTGTTGGCTACATTCCTCAAAAATAGTATGATATCCCTTTAAATGTAAGATATTTCCCCATCCTCAATGTCATATTTCATATTTCAAAATGATTCTCTAAGATGTACTTATTGCCATGTTTGTTTAACTCTATCTCCTTCATTATCCCTCTCTGACTAACCTAAAGCTGCTGTTTTTTGGTTTTTATATAGTAAGTTTCTTCCCTAGGGATGTTTAGTCCAGGGCTTGTTCCTGTAATGGGACTGTTTGTTTTCTTTGCCCCCTTGCAATTGCCTGCTGTAACATTTGTAGTGTGTGTTAAGTAATCCTTAAGGTAACATTTTTATTATGTCATAAAAAGTGCATGGCAAATATATTATAACTCATGGAATTTGTTTGTTTAAAAATGGAAGGATAATTTATTGAGTGTGTTACATGAGACCTGCTCCTCTATTAGAGTGTAGAAGTGCTGCTTATTTAGAAGTATGTTCTATTGAGAAAAACCACGGTCTCTGGCATGCATAGAAAGTATAAGTGTGGTTGGCTAGAAGTGACATCATAGTTTATGTACTCAATAAAAATTTAATTAAGTAATTACAGGAGTTGCAGTCATCATTTAACCCTCTGATTTCTTCTGTTTAGTTTTTTATTAAACTTTCAGTAATAGCCAGTCACCAAATCTTGATGGCCTGTAAAATATCTGCATGAATTTTAGTAGCTTATATAAATGGAAAAATGTGAGTAACTGACATAAAAGGAACATTTTTCTTGTGATTGCACTGTATGTATTCTTATAAAAATCAAATTATGAAAAACGATAGTGGTTTAATGGAGGAATATATAAACTATAGGTTTGATGGCATGATATAAAATAATCAGAGTTTTCAGAGAGCAACTATTACAGAGGCATGACCACTAAGGCTATAATGATGTTAGTGGGGTTTTGATGACATCTTTGTTGAAACTCCAGCAGTCTGTGCTATCATCAAAGTTCTGAGATTTGCTTGTAGCTGTATTCTTAATTTTCCTTTGCCATGTAGTGTCTGTAATTGACAGGGTATCACAAGCCCCAAAACGATCCATAGCAAACACAATTTTTAAAACACCGTACCGATCCCCAATATCTTTTTTAAAAATCCTCACATCCATCATCAGTGTCACACATGGGCTTTTCTACTACAGGGGAGGGGGACATTTATTATATTTATTTATTCTGGACAGTTTTGAAGATAATCAAATGACATTTTAGATACAAGCATTTGGAAACTACCCAGACTGAGTGAAACACAGGAGAATACCCCAGAAAACTGGCCATACATTGGCAGTCTCGGGTGTCTATGACTGATTGAGGGTTGGGGGATGCAAAGAAGCAGAGACCATGTGGGGTTCTTTTGGTCCCTCTCTCCACACAAGGTCAATAGGCCCTGTCACGGCTTCTCCTGAATCATTTCTGAGAACAAGTGCTCAGTGTTGCTTAAATCTGTCATATGGGTCCAGTACTGGAAAGAATCTTTACCAAGTCCTTGCCAGCTAAAATGCAACTATATCTGTGTGAAAAAAATATTTTATTTCTAAGCTATTTGAGGCAATTTATATTGAAAAAAGAAAAGTATAGATGAAAGAAGCATTCTCTCTTTGAGTGATTGCTCATATCCATTCCAATATAGGTGTGTGCGTGCCCCGTGCACAGACTCCCGGAACTTGTTTCCCTTAGAAAGCCCTGTAGGGTCAGCTCAGGCACCCCCTGGAGTGCCGCGCTCATGCCGCAGTACATAGGGCACCGCCGACCCCATGGGCCCTCAGTTCTTTCTTTCCGCCTGTGACGGTTGCTGGAACATCTGCCTCTTGCATATCGCAAGTAGCCTCCCTTAGCATTCTAGTGCGTTTCTTTGTTAGTTGATTGTTGATAGTTTACAGTGATAGTAGATAAATTAGAGAGTAGATAGTGCCCTTAGGAGCTACATTAGAGCCATGCCTGGCTCCACCAGTTTCAAAACCTGTACCGTGTGTGCAAAAGTCTTCCCTGTGAGTGATCCTCATGATCGCTGCCTCCGATGCCTCGGAGAGCAGCACAGAAGAGAAAAATGTAAAATCTGCAAGGCCTTCAAGTTGCGCACCCAAAAAGAGTGGGACACCCGGCTGAAGGCTATCCTGATGGAGTCCAAGCTCCACCCGGACTCCAAGCCATCGCGATCGCGGGCAGCACCGAGCATCTTCTCGGTGCAGAGCACTCCAACGGCACCGGCAGCAGTACCGGAACCGAAGTCTGTGATGCCAAAGAAAAAGAAGCGGCCCGAAGCCGCACGCATGGACTCCTCCCTGCAACCGGTACAGCAGGGAGTGACACAGGAGATGCCCCAGCCACGTGCCATGGAAGTTACTCCGGCACCGGCATCTCCTCGCAGGGAACGTCCCCCGACTCCTGGGGGTGGGGGAGCGCCCCTGCAAGGCCCATCAACGCCGGAGGCTTTCGCAGTGGCACGCGCCCTCATGGCGCCGAGGGTTCCGGAACCGGTGTCTCGGGGTAAACCCGCGCTGGGTTGCCCCAGTGGGTGGAGGAGACAGGAGTCAAGGTCTCCCCCCAGACAGTCAAGGAGGGTCAAGAGTGCAGGCTCCTCTCCTAGCTCCGACTCTGAGTCATCAAGCTTCTCGACACCGCGGCACTGAGTGCGGTCAAGAGGCAAACATGCAAGGTGACGCCGTTCCAGTTCCAGCTCGGTACGGAGCCTCGCTCGGCACCGCTCCCTAACCCCGATGCGCAGCCCGGAGTGGTCCCTGCCTCTGATACGGGTGACGGTGCCCCTCACTGCATCAAGTGCTCCGGCACTGACTGCTTCGGCACCACCGCCTGCTCCGGCACCAATTGCCTCGGCACCGATCGTCTCGGCACCGCGGAGTCGATCACGCTCTCGCTCGGCTTCACGGAGACATAGACATCATCGCTCCTGATCCTAAGGTGGGAAGCGTCGCCGCAAGAGGTCGAGGTTCAGGAGGAAATCTACATCCAGCTCCTCCAGCAGCTCGTCCCCCCAAAGGCACCGGAGACGTCGGCACCAGCGCTCCTCGTCATTGTCGTCTCAGGGCCGCTCACCATGCCGGGGCCGCAAACGTTGGTCTAGCGGCTCCAGATCCCAGGCACGCCAGCCAGACATGCTACAGGCACCGATGCAGGCACCGGCGTGGTCCCAAGGCCCCTGGCAGTGGCCGTACTGGGGGCCGTGGGGTACTCAGATTGGCCAGGGCACCACGTCCATTCACTCTTCGGTGGCCCAGCTAGCACCCTCGCCTCCAGGTCAACCAGACCAAGGTCACCCCTCTGATGAGGGTTCAGACCCCGAGGAGGGTCTCTCCACGAGGCCCCTCCGACAGTCCTCCTCCTCCTCCTCCCCCCTAGATGAGGCGGTGGCCAGGGACCGTAAGGCCCCCCTCTTTGACTTCCGGGCCCACCAGGACCTGCTAAAGCGGATGGCGGGCAACCTGAACATGGACCTTAAAGAAATGTCAGAGGAGGCGGACCCCCTCTCTTTGGGTCATCTGGGTTGGCAGGGCCATCACGCATTGCCCTGCTGGTGCACGAGAGGGTCATGAAGCTTGCAAAGGCCCTCTGACAGACCCCCTCTTCTGTGGCTCCCACCTCCAAGACCGCAGAAAGGAAGTACTATGTCCCTAAAGAAGGATTTGACTTCCTATACACTCACCGTGCCCCGGGGACACTGGTTGTGGACGCTGTCAACCAGCGTGACCAGCAGGGTGGCCAGGGCAACACCCCTAAAGATAAAGACAGCAAAAAGCTGGACCTCTTTGGCCGTAAGGTGTACTCCACCGTGGCACTGCAGCTGCGCGTTGCTAACCACCAGGCGCTCCTTGGGAGGTATAACCTCAACCTCTGGTCCTTGCTGCAGAGGTTCCAGTCGGTGTTGCCACCAGACCAGCCCGCGGACTTTGCCACTGTGACCCAGGAAGGAGCGGCAGTGGCAAACGCGGCATTATAGTCAGCCAGTGATGCGGCGGATGCCGCCAGCAGGGTGATGGCTTCGGCCATCATCATGCGCCGCTGCTCCTGGCTGCAGTCCTCAGGTCAACTTCCTCCTCGGAGCTGTGGAAGAAGTTCCTCCACAGGAAAGGGGAAGGGGATTTTACTCACAATACTTCCTCATCCCCAAGGCCAAGGGGGGCTTGAGGCCCATATTAGACCTCCGCTGTCTGAACGGTTCATCAGACGCATCAGGTTCCACATGGTTTCCTTAGCCTCCATCATTCCCACTCTAGATCCAGGGGATTGGTATGCTGCCCTCGACCTCAAAGATGCGTATTTCCATGTTACTATCCTCCCCGGTCACAGAAGGTTCCTCAGGTTCATGGTAGCTGGCTGCCACTACCAGTTCTCGGCCCTGCCCTTTGGCCTCTCATCAGCCCCCAGGGTCTTTACAAAGTGCATGATGGTGGTGGTGGCCCATCTCCGCCGCAAGGGGGTCCAGATCTTCCCATACCTGAACGACTGGCTGATCCGGGGCAGGTCCAGGGCCCACATGAGGAACAGCCTAGCACTCACCTGCGTGACATGCACCAGACTGGGGCTGCTCATCAACAAGGAGAAGTCCAAACTCACCCTGGTGCAGTGCATAGAGTTTATAGGGGCCACTCTGGATGCCACTCAGGCCAGAGCCTTCCTCCCACGGCCTCGATTCGAGACCATGGCCACCATAATCGCCGATTTGCACAGGTCCCCCACGACGACAGCCAGGCATTGCCTTCAGCTGTTGGGACATACGGCGGTATGCACGTATGTGGTGAGGCTGGCTCGCCTCAAGCTCAGGCCTCTCCAGGGGTGGTTGGCCTCGGTATATGTACCAGCCAGACATTCACTAAACAGGGTGGTCATGGTTCCCACCCAGGTACTGTCCTCCCTGGATTAGTGGAGGAACCCGGGGGAGGTTCTGAGGGATGTCCCCTTCAGAGACTTGGCTTCTTCAGTGACTCTAATAATGGACGCTTCAGACATGGAATGGGGGGGCCCACATCAGCAAAGACCTGAGCACCCAGGGACTCTGGTCACCGGACGAAAGAGCTCTCTATATCAATGTCAGGGAGCTCAGGGCAGTCCGCTTGGCCTGCAAGGTCTTCCTCAGGTTCCTGAAGGGCAGGATGGTTCAGATCCTCAAGCACAATACAGCGGCCATGTTCTATATGAACAGGCAGGGGGGAGCGTACTCCTCGGCTCTTTGCCAGGAGGCTACTCGACTTTGGGACTTTGCTGTGAGGCACGACTTCCACATCTCTGCTTCTCACCTCCCTGGGGTCAGGAACGACGAGGCGGACTGCCTCAGCAGTCTTACCCCGCCACGACTGGTCACTGCACCTGGAGGTGGTGACTTCAATTTTCCAGAAGTGGGGGGTTCCCCAACTGGACCTGTTCGCGTCGTCCTGGAACAGGAAATGCCCGAGGTTCTGCTCGCTCCAAGGTCGCAAGCCGGGCTCCCTCTCCGACGTGTTCCTTCTAGACTGGACGGGGACCTTCACGTACGCGTTTCCCCCCATCCCACTCCTACCCGAGGTCCTCTTGAAAATCAAGAGGGACAAAGCGGACATAATACTAATTGCGCCAGCTTGGCTGCGGCAGCACTGGTACAGCATGCTGCTTGACCTGTCCGTCGATCCGCTGATCCTGCTCCCAAGGCGCTACAACCTGCTCTCCCAGGACCAGGGTTGCCTGCTGCACCTGGACCTGGACTCCCTCCACCTGACAGCATGGAGACTCTGTGGCTGACGGAGGGAGAGAGAGCCTGCTCCATACAGGTCCAGCAGGTTCTGCTGGGCAGCAGAAAACCTTCCACTCAGGTAGTTCCACCAAGGTGTTCGCCCATATGGGCGATTTTGGAGTACCTGCTCCATCTGAAGCTCCAGGGACTAGCACTGGCCTCCCTGAAGGTGCACCTGGCGGCTATTTTGGCCTTCCACCAGCCAATGGAAGGACGATCCCTGTTCTCCCACCCCATGTCAGTCAGGTTCCTCAAGGGGGTGGAGAGGCTATACCCGCAGGTCTGAGACCCAGTGCCTCCCTGGGATTTGAACCTGATCCTTGCAATGTTGACAGGACCCCCCTTCGATCCCATGGCTACATGCCCGCTGCACATCCTCTCTTGGACGGTAGCCTTCCTGGTGGCCATTACATCGGCTAGGAGGGTCTCTGAAATAAGAGAATTGACCTCGGAGCCCCCCTACACGGTCTTCTATAAAGATAAGGTCCGACTGAGGCCCTACCTGAGGCGTTCCTGCCTAAGGTGGTGTCTCAGTTTCACTATAACCAGTATATCGTCCTCCCCGTGTTCTTTCCTAAACCACATGGTTCGGAGGAGGAGCGGAGATGGCACTCGCTGGACGTCAGACGAGCCTTGGCCTTCCACATCAAGCGGACCAGGCCGTTCTGGAGGTCAACGCAGCTGTTCGTGGCAGTGGCGGACCGGATGAAAGACTCACCTGTCTCCACCCAGCACATCTCCACCTGGATCACCGCCTTTATTAAAACATGCTACGAGCAGGTGAAGGTTCCGCTTCCAGTATCTGTGACAGCACTCTCAACCAGAGCTCAGGCCTCATCCGTGGCCTTCCTGGAACGAATGCCCCTGCAGGACATCTGCAGAGCAGCGACCTGGTCGTCAGTCCACACCTTCACGTCCCACTATGCCATCGTGCAGCAAGCGAGAGAGGACGCGGGCTTCTCCAGGGCTGTCCTGATGAGAGCAGCTCACCGTTGATTCCTACCCACCTCTAAGGTATGGCTATTTAATCACCTGTATTGGAATGGATATGAGCAATCACTTGAAGAGAGAAAACAAGGTTACTTACCAGTAACTGTTGTTCTTCGAGTTGTGTTGCTCATATCCATTCCACACCCACCCTCCGTCCCCACTGTCGGAGTCGGCAGAAAGAAGGGACTGAGAACCCACGGGTTCGGCGGCGCCCTATGTACCACGGCATGAGCGCGACACTCCAGGGGGCGCCTGAGCCGACCCTACGGGGCTTGCTAAGGGAAAAAAGTTCCGGGAATCTGTGCACGGGGCGCACACACACCTATATTGGAATGGATATGAGCAACACATCTCAAAGAACAACAGTTACTAATAAGCAACCTTGTTTTTTGTAACCTGGCAATCTAGCTCTTCCTAGAACATTTAGGAAGCTCATAGCTCTGCTGACAGGGCTCAATCCTGCAAGCTGCTGAGCAGCTATACCCAAACTAGCAATTATATAGGAATCTGCTTAAATTTAGCCTGTGGGTAGACCCAGTGACTTCTCACCTACTTAAAATTAAGCACATTCTTAAGTGCTTTGCTTGGTCACTCCAGAGTTCTTAGCACCTTGTAGATTCGAGCCCATATATGTTAGCTGTAGTTTGATTGCACAATCTCAGACAGTAGCAAGGCCACTTCAGTCAGGCTGTACATCTATGAGGCAGAGAGAAAGCAAAAAAGGAGGATGAGAGAAACTGAATGACCAGATAACTTGCACCCAAGAGTTTTTAAAAATTGGCCAAGTAACTCTCTGAGCCATTAATGTTAATATTGAACCAAATACCAGAGGACTGAGGAAAAAAATCTAATGTTGTGGCAAAAATTTAAAAGGGTAAACAGGATGACCAAGGAAACCATAGGCTGGATAACCTGATATTTATCCAGGGCAATATCATAGAAAGGTTGACGTGGAAACACCCAGTATTAATGAAACAGTGGTAGCACAATTAATGCCAATCAGCGTGGCATTTGTCAAGCAAACAAATATTGTTTTTTGATGAGATTACAAGTTTGGTTGATAAAGGTAACTGTACTGACATGTAATATACATAGATTTATGTAAAATGTTTGATTTAGTGCCACATGACATTCTGATTTTTAAAAAAAATCTCATAAAATCAATGTAGCGCATATTAAATGGATAAAAACTCACTAACTGATTGATATAAAATAATAATTGTAGATGGTGAATCATCATCCAATGAGCGTGATTCTGGTGGGATCGTGTTTATGGCCTAATCCTTTCAATGTCTTTATCAATGATATAGAAGAAAATATAGAATCATTGCTGATGAAGTTTGCAGATGACCCAGAAATTGGTGTAATGGTAAATAATGACAAGTCAGTTCTATAGAACAATCTGGATAGTGTGGTAAACTGGATTTATTTGAATAATATATTCTAATACATCTTAATGCAAGGTCATGCAGAACAAAGAATGTAGGTCACAGTTACGGGATGAAGGACTGTAATTGGAAAAGCAATGACTGTAAAAGGGATTTATGGCTCAAGGTGAAAAATAAGCTGAACGTGAGTGAGCTCGCAGTGAGCTGCTGTGGCTAAGAGGACTAATGTGATTCTTCGAAAGGGAGATGATATCTGCAAATATGGCAATGAGTTGAAAAATTGGAAGGAGTTCAGAAAAGAATACAGGAATGGTTCAAGTTCTGCAACACCTGCCTTACTGGGAAAGACTTAGGAAGCATAATTTATTTATCTTATCCAAGACAAGGTTAGGTGGTGACTTGATCACAATATATAATTTACTGTATGGAAAAGATTTCCAAAAGCAGATGTCTGTATAATCTAGTAGACAGAGACATAAAATGCAATGGGTTTAAGTTAAAGCTAGACAAATTCAGACTAGAAATAAGGTGCACATTTTTAACAGGGTTATTAACCTTGGGAACAATTTATCTACCAATTGGGTGGCTTTTCCACCACTTGCAGTCCTTTATTGGATGTCTTTCTAAAAATATATGTCTAAAATATATGTCATCCAAAACATATAAGATGTATGCAATATTCACTGGGTGAAATTCTATGACTTGTGTTTCTGCAGGAAGTCAGACTAGATGCTGATAATCGCTTTAATACCTGTGAATCTACGGAAGCAACAATAACAGGCAGTTTGGGGCCAACCCCCAAGGATTGCGCTGCCCTTACCTCCCCCAATCCCGGACTGTGCTGCTTTCCCTCCCCTACCCACCCAAGCTCCCACAGACCGCACTGCTGTCACTGTTCCCATCTCTCAGGACCTGGGCAGATGATAATGATGATGATGATGTTATATTTTTCAGATTGATTCTGTTGCTCTAAAAGAAAGTATGAGACGCATGACCGAAAATTTCTATGCAGCTATATTTGGATATGATGAGGTAAGAGCATACAGTTGGCCCTGCCTACACACCGGACCAGACAAACAGGCCATCTAGTGCACTGTTTTCTCAGTGGTGCTGAAAACTAGGTGCTTCACAGGAGGGAATAAAACACCCACAGTACACATCATAGAGCAACGGGAACAAAATTCTTCCTGACTGTAGCTGTTGCAATCATAGAAGATTAGGGTTGGCAGGGACCTCAGGTCATCTAGTCCAACCCCCTGCTCAAAGCAGGACCAACGCCAATTAAATCATCCCAGCCGGGGCTTTGTCAAGCTGCGCCTTAAAAACCTGTAACGATGGAGATTCCACCACTTCCCTACATAACCCATTCCAGTGCTTCACCACCCTCCTAATGAAAAAGTTTTTCTTAATATCCAACCTAAACCTCCCCCACTGCAACTTGAGACCATTGCTCCTAGTTCTGTCATCTGCCACCACTGAGAACAGCCTAGCTCCATCCTCCCTGGAACCCTCTTTCCCGTAGTTGAAAGTCGCTATAAAATTCCCCCTCACTCTTCCTTTCTGCAGACTAAATAAGCCCAGTTCCCTCAGCATCTCCTCATAAGTCATGTGCCCCAGCCCCTAATCATTGGGAGGAATGTGAAACAAATGAGAGAGAGCTTCCCGGGCTGGGGATTCTCCTATCCTCTGAGCACATGTGGCAAATACAGATGGGTTATCAGTTTGTGCTTTGAAACCTGACTAATGAGAGCGTTTCTCGGAGAGGCAGCATGGTCTGCTGGCTGAGGCACACAACCGAGACCATATCTGCACTGCCACTTATGTTGACATAACTTACATCGCTCAGCGATGTGAATAAGCCACGCCTGAGTGACATAAGTTACACCAACCTAAGTGTCTGTGTGGACTGTGCTATGTTGGCAGCAGAGCTTCTCCCGCTGACATAGCTACCGCTCTTTGTGGGGGGTGGATTAATTAAATTGACGGGAAAGCTCTCTCACGTCAGCCTAGGACGGCTACATAAGAGAGCTTACAGTGACACAGTTGCACTGGGATGCATCAGGATCTTTCCTTTTATATATTTTTAAGTGTAGCAAGGAGATGTAAATGTTTTTGTCTGTCTGTCTCTTTTTTTTTTTTTAAACCCACCCTTACATTTTAAAAAAACCGCCAATTAAAGACAAATATTGGTCTTTAATGTTAAGGTAGTTCTTGCATAGTGCATGCATGATGGCAGCATCCAGCAGAGGACAGGTATTCAGATGTCGCAGGGATGGACAGCATGCAATCTAGACAGACAGCAGAGGTTATGAAGAACACAAACAAAAGTGCTACAGACTTGAATCCAATGAAGACATATGCCAAATGAAAATTAATTTAAAAATCCATATAGAACTAAATGTCATGAAATTACGCCATGCTTTTGCATCACAGGCTGAGGTGAACAGCAGTGCCTCGTCAGCCTTCTCTGCAACAGCTATGCTGTATCTCCCTTAGCTTCTATTCTTGCCAAACGTCATAGCAGCCCCCCCATTCTGGGCTGCAATGTTCTCTAGTCTCACAAGGCATAAGGCTTTATGATAGTGACCCCACAACAGAGAAAACTGCTTTAGCAGCCCTTACGCAGAATTTCTTCTCTGTGTTTTCTCCAGAATCAACTCACCCAGCTATTTCTTTTGGACTGTTGTGTGGAGCAGTCTTCTACAAGCCACAGGGAGAGGCAGATGTGTGGTGTATATTGCAGTATTTTTATAGCTGTGTGGGTCCCAACGACTGGAGTATAGACATATGTGAAAAAGAGACTGCAACTCCCTGAGTATGGGGCTGTAAGAGTTGTGTAATAAACTAAGAAGATCTAGTCAGATAGCAGGTAATTAAATCTCACCCAGGTTTTCTGGTTGGTGTTTACATTCTCTCTGTATACATTGTCCAATCCTTCTCTCTTACTCCCTGTTTTAGGGGATCTTGTCTGATGACCATGTACTGGCAGCGGCCCTTTGGAGAAACCTTTTCAACAAGCATTGTGAGGACCCCCGGCAGCTGGAACTGCTGGTGGAATACGTGCGCAAGCAGGTGGGCAGCACTCAGAGTGGAGCCTCTCTTACAGTTCTTAGGAAAGTGAACTTTGTGTTGCTTGCTTACCAAACAACACTGCACAGTGCTGATTACAGAATTGACTGAGATTGTCAAAGAATATAAAAAATCCTCTTCCAGTTTCCATTCCAGGTGACAATGTCTTAGTCCTTCCCTGTACTGGAGCTTGGTGCCTTGGGTCTCTCCCTAGAATGTTTGCTTTCTTATGCTGGCGCTGCTCACTGCTTCATATTTAAGGATGAGGTAGAGCTTTTCAGTTTAGTAGGAATTTTTAACCTTTAGTTTCTAAAACATTTATAAAAGTAGCAAAATAATGAAATTTGGGATGTAAACTTTGGCTGGTATTTCAGTTGTTCGTGGTGGTTTGATAAAAATGGATTGAGACTGAAAGAATAATAAGAGATCCAAAATCCCTTTTTGACATTTCTCACTGGATTGTCATATTTTTTGGACCCCTTTAACAAGAACTCTGAAATACTCTGGGCTTTACTCCATGTACAGCTGCTCATAATGAGAAAACAGCCTTTAAAACATTATTTTTACTTAAAAGCCATGATAATCTGTAAATTACAGGTTTCCACATTTCATCAGTTCATCACATGTGGCTTGTAAGTGTCCCACAATGGCTGGATTAAAGGCTGAAATGTATGTTTCACACTGGCAGGGTAGGGAACCGTAGGGACAGAAAGCACAGAAGGCCAAACTGCTGCTGCAGCTGCTCCTGCTGTCCCTAATTGCCAGATGGCCATGAAGCACTGCAGCATATTTTTGGATGTGGGTGACCATGTAGACTTCTTACAGAGATTCCCTTCCACTGGTATGGCAGGTTGTTCTTGCTATAGCTACTTTCAGTTTTAAATGGGGATAAAATGCTGCTGACACAAAGACCCTCCTGCAGCCCATCACAGCTTCTCACACCCTTCAGGAGGGTTGAGACCACCAGGAGCTGAGTAAACATTGCAGTTTCTCCCTCTGATTTCCAGGCAGGTCCATTTCCCCTCCATCCTTGATCCTTGGGATATCCCCAGTGAGGTGTATCACCCTGGTATAAACATTAGAGAACTAACAGAAAGAATCATTGTATTTAGTGACAGTTAAAGCTGCATCTAGACCCTGCCGTCCCTCACACCACCCAAACCTTAAAAGCATGGAAATAGGAAGCTGAGGGCAAATTCTCCTGCATTTCTTGACACCTTCACGTGATCTATAACACTGTCAGTAGCACCCTGCAACACTCCATAAGGCATTCACTTTCAGCTCCAAAAGATAAAGAAAAATGATATACAGCCCAATTTCATGAATTTGTCCTGTCCCACAAATCTTGACAGTGCCCTCATGCTGTCTGTGTCAACAGATCAGCAAATCTGACTGTCACACATGCCATGCCTTTGGACAGTTATTCTGCCTTTACAATGCTGAGTTAAATGTTCAGGTTTGCTTTAGAGTATATGTGAGCAGAGGAAGAAGGACAAGTGTTTAAGGAGACTCTAAAAAGCTATGGGAAGAGAGATCAAACCTGAACTGAAGCAGCACTCCTTCTACAGAGGAGCAGGGCTTTCTCTAGATGTGCTCAGTGAAGCATGAGTATGAGGGGAGAGCCCAGTTTATGGGTTACAGGGCGGAAGACACATGAGAGAGAAGGTGTCTAGTGAAATGGCAGACATAGATAGACACACCATGGAGTGGACAGCATGGAAAGGAACAGGGAGGGTATAAGGAAAGATAGGCTAGTGAAGTGGTCAGGATCAACAATTGGTACATGTAATGGGACCAAAGTGGAATGGAATCTACCAGCCACCCTAAAGCACACAATAGTCCAGTTGATGCTTAAGAAACCTTTCACTCAGGGCAAGGGACTTTGCACCAATTGCCCGGCGGGTCCAACATCCCATTTGTAAGCAAGGTAATTGAGAAACTTGGAAATGGCCTTCAGACAGATTCATTAAAAAGTGTTGAATACTGGTCCATGCTTGTGGATAACCTCCTCTTCTTCAGAGACAAGGCCATGCATCCGTTCTGACACTGCAGGATCTCTGCCCCATTTAATATAATTGATCATGAAACGCTGCTGTTCTGCCTTAGAGACTAAGTAGGGAGTAGTAAATTAAGAAGAAAATGAATTACTAAAGCACAGCCCTGTCTGCCTCTTCCAGTGCATGCAGGGAACTGGACTAAGTCTCATAGTCTACTACACCACAAGTTGCTAATCCTTTCACAGTGTATGAATCTGCATAAACACATGAGGACTGCCAATTACCACGGGGAAATGATCAGCAGATAATACCAGTGGTTGTCAACTCCTGGTGACGGCTAAAGACCAAAAGCCAGATTCTCAGCTGATGCAAATCAGCATAACTCCATTAAACTCAGTGGAGCTATGGTAATTTATCCCAGCTGAGGGTCTGACCCTGTGTGATATTGTTAGATCTAGCAGCTGCCTTTAATATTCTTTGGCCATGAGATAGTCATCGGCCAGTGGGAACAGGAGTGGAAGGGGCTACTCAAAGGCAGCATCTGCTGAGCATTCCCAGAGAGTGGTGTTGGGCAATTGCCCATCATATCTAAAGGTGGTTTGGTGTGTGTATGGGGCCAGATTAGTGAGAGGTCTTGGGTTGATCTATCTATCAGCACCCTTCACCCTAGTATCTGAGTGCTTCCTAGGGGCTAAAGCAAAAATATAATACATTTATGAACTAAGCTTAGGGCTGTGTCTTCACTGACGGCGGCAATTTCACCGCCCTCAAATCGACTTCTCTGGATTGACTGAGCGGTCAGTGAAGACCCGCTCAGTCGATCCAGAAATCGACATATTAAGACCACCTCCTCAAGTAATGTAGCAGTGTGTCGATGGGAACACTGTTCCCGTTGGCGCAGTGCAGTGAAGACGACATGCAGAAGAAAAGCAGAGATGTCGATGGGAGTTATGCAAGTTTTTTGCGTAGCTTGCATAACTCCAGTCAACTGCCGCCGAATCTCGGAGGTAAGTGAAGACAAACCCTCTGTTTCCTACTTCCTTCCCTCAAGGAAGCTTTATGGGGGAGATTTTCAAAGGTACAAGTGAGAGTTATACACCAGATTCCCATTGACTTCCTAGCTGCCCTTTGAGCTTTTGAGAATCTATCTTTGCGTCATCTGATCCAGCCAACATCGTTAAGCACATTATCCAGTGTCTGACTGCTATGGAGTAGGGATGAACGCTATCTGGCTGAAGATCAAAACAGATAAGACTGAAGTGATTATGGTAGATTGGGGGAAGCTGCAAACAAGGAGCAGCAGACGGGAGTTTTGGAGGGAGCTTGGAGATGGAAGGACTTGATTGGTGCATTTGGTCTGTCGGTTGGTCTCTGTGTAGGGGTTATGTAGCTGGACCATTGGCCTTGAATAAGCAGCTGAGACCAATTTTTTTGTTAGTGCCTTGTAAGGGCTGTGTGGCTCTGACTCTTGGAGCTTTGATCAGCCTCACTGTTTGAGTCTCTGAGTGGTTAATTGCTCTGAGTGGTTGTTGGGGTGGAGTTAAACAGGGAGCCATAGGATAAAAAGTCAATTGCTTGGCAAATTTGTGAGCCACGAACAGAGGCAGCTAACAGGAGAGTTTCAGAGGGAGTTTGGGAAGGGAGTGTGAAAAGCTCTCCTTCTAAGAACAGGTCTGCACTCAGAAACATCATGGCCAGCGGTTCAACAGTGATTGTAACCTGCAATGGATGTGCCATCTTTTCTGCCTGAAGCCAGAAAGGACTTCCCATCTATGAAGTGCAAGTTGGTGGCTCTGCCAGAGGAGAAGATTCATGGATTGAAAGGGTGAATAGAGACTCTACTGAGAATCACAGAAGCTGAGGAGTTCCTGGACAACCAGGTTTTGGAAGCATCACTAATCCAGATTCAAGAAAGAAAAGAGCTGGCCGCTAAGGAATCGGAGAGAGGAGGCCTGGCAGTTTGTAACCACCAGAGGCAATATCAGCATCAAATATTACGTAGTCCTGCCTTATCTATCAATGTCAAATATTACGTAGTCCTGCCTTGAGTGCACAGGACTGGACCAGATGACCTCTCAAGGTCCCTTCTGGACCTACACTTCTATGATTCTATGGTGTTCTTCATGGCTAGAGGCAAAGAGGATATGGGCAGGGTGAGGCCACCACTAGGAAGAGGATCAATAAGAATTCCACACCACTACAAGTTTCCAATCAATACCAGTTCCTCAGTGTGGAAACAGTGGAAGATGTCTTTTCCAGTTGGAAGAACTAGTTGGTTGAAGGTAATGGAGAGATGTACATGACACACCTGTGGATGAATTCTCGCCCCAACCTGTAAGAAAATCAAGCTTGCGCACAAAGAGATCTTCAACTATTCAAGGAAGACAGGATGATCTTTGCTGGGGATTCTGTACTTAGAAGAATGGAAAGAATGTTCTGGAAGGAATAGGAGGACAACAGTATGTTGTGTTGTCTTCGTAGAACCGAGATACACTAATGACACTTCATAACAGACTACATCACAGATTATAGACAACATCATGGAACTTGGACGTGTGTTGAAGGAAATTAATGTCTTCTCGGAGATACTGCCTATGCCATGAGTGAAGAGAGACAGAAGGTAGAAGATTCTGAAAGTGAACCACTGGCTAGGAAAGTGGTGTAGGGTAGAATGTTTTGGTTTTGTGGAACATTGATCCATCTTTTACAGAGAGAGAAAGAGGGCTATATAGTTTGGAAGGTCTCCATCTCAGTAGAAGGAGAGGGAACCAATCTTTCTCAGGGACGGGCTCACTAGAGCAGTCAAGACTGCATTAAATCAATAATAAAAGGGTTGGGTGAAAAGAGAGAATAAGTTAGCACTCGTAGTGGAAAGTCATGATGTTGAGAAAAAAATTAATAAAAAATTGTTACACACCAATGTTAGGAGCCTGGGTGAAAAATAGAAGTTTTGGAGTTGTTGATTTATGAGCATACATTTGATCTAATTGGTATTACTGAAACCTGGCGGGATGAGTCACAAGATTGGAATGTTAAAATCAATGGTTGTAACCTATTTAGGAAGCATTGTGTGGACAAAAGGGAAGAGGGAATGGCACTCTGTCAAAAATGGCATTTCCTGTTTCCGAGTCACTGACTACTCAGAAAAAAAATTACCTTGAATGCTTATAGATCAATGTCCTAAAATGGTCCTAGTTGGATTCTACTACAGATCACCAAATCACACTTGGGAACAGGATGCCCAGTTCCTGAAGCACCCACCTGTAATGTGAGGGGGAGGAGGGAGAGAAGGAATCTATGCGATCACTGGGGATTTCCATAAGAATCTCATGCTGCCAGTACTAAAACATCCCTGGAATCTCTAAACATTAGAGATCACAATTTCCTAACTCAAAAGCATTGCATCCAATATGGGGGAATTCCGTAGTAGTCCTTGTTTTGACAGGTAAAGAGGAATTGATCACAGAACTAAAAACTAGTGGTAGCTTAGGTACCACTGATCATGATTTCATCACATTTGTTATGTGAAAACAATTAATTCCCAACCAGCAATCTACTTGGTGCTTTTAAAAGGGCCATTTTCACAAAGTTGAAAACAATTATGAATCAGATCAGTTGGGACAGAGAATATAAACAGAAAAACATGAATAATAATTGGGAATTTTGTTTACAAACATTTTACTAAGTGCCTAAAAGGCCACAATAAAGAATGAAGACTGCACTGATTAAAAATCCAGCTTGGTTAGAGTGGAGGTGAAGGCAGGTTTAAAAAATAATATATATATAACACATGGAAGAAGTAGGAAGTTGATAGTAATGAATATAAATCAGAAGCTGGGAATTGTAGAAAATTGATAAGAGAAGCAAAAGGACACAAGAAGAAATCTATGGCTAGCAGAGTTAAAGAAAATAAGGAGTTTTTAAAGTGTATTAGGAACAAAAAGAATCCTAACAATCGTACTGGTCTATTACTACATGGAAATGGTACAATTATCAATAATAATACAGAAAAGGCAAACGTGTTCAGTAAACATTTCTGTTCTGTATTTGGAAAAAAAATATGATGTTGTCATCATCATCTGATGATGAAACAGTTTCCATTCCAAAAGTAACTCAGGAGGATGTTAAACAGCATCCGCTAAATCAGCAAGTCTGAATAATGTAGAGTCATAGAATCTAAGGCCAGAGGGGACCACCGGATCATCCACCTGACTTCCTACACATCACAAGCCACCAACACCACTCAGAACCTGCACACTAAACCCAACAATCAAAATTAGACTAAGGTATTACAGCCCTTAGGAGACCAGACTATTGTGTGCCACAGGCAGAGAACAGGAGGGAGTGACCTGCACCAATGCCCAAGGCCTATGCAATGGCAGGGATTGATTAACTGAGATATACCCAGATGATTCTGGCAAGTGACCCGTACCCCATGCTGCAGAGGAAGTCGAAAAAACCCAACTTCACGGCCAATCCTTCCCGATCCCATATATGGCGATCACTTAGACCCTGAGCATGTGAGCAAGAACCAATCAGCCAGGGACGTGTGCAGGGATTTAGATGTGTCTGCTTTTGGAGGGGCACTTTAAACACCGGTCCCCGCACCCAGTGCTGCCAGGCCCCGCTGCTTCTCTCCCCCAAACATATTGTCCCGAGCTCCCTTCTGTGCATCACAGGCAGGCTCAAAACACTTAGTGGAGGCTGCAGGTGAGGAAGGCATGTGACTCATCTGGCTTCCCTGCACCCCCTGTGGGAGAGCTGTGCTACCAGCCTAGCTTCCCTGCTCTGGGTGCACGCTGCAGTGCCTTTCCCAGGCATGTCCCTTCAGCCATGCTCAGCCCAACTCCCACCCTGGCAGAAAGTGGGGAGCACGGACTCAGGGGAGGGAATTCCAGAGTGGTGGTCCAGGGCAGAAGCTGGGGTCAGAGGTGGAAATGATTATTGGGGGACCCGTGTCCCTGTTTGCTCCCCCTTGTGCACACCCCTGCAACCAGCCAGCCAAGCACCTGAGAAAGAATACTCGGTACCACCTCCAGCTGTAGCCATCCCTGGTAGTTTAGAGGAAGGAGGGAAAAAATGACCCAGAATATATGTCATAGAATCCTAGAAAATGAGGGGTTGGAAGGGACCTCAGGAGGTCATCTAGTCCAACCCCAACTAAATATGGTGGGGGTAAAAGCCCTTCCTGACTCTTGAAAGTGTCCTAAAGCATGCAATTTTAGGAACATAAGCATACCATCACGATCTCACACATGCATTTGTCCAGCTCACTCTTTAAACTAATTCAGTTGTTTGCCCTCACAACTCCTATTGGGAGGCTGTTCCATAACCTCACTTCTCTGATTGTTAAAAACCTTTTTCTAATTTCCATGCTGAATTTGTTCCTGACCAGTTCATATCCATTTGTTTGTGTGCCAGCATTGTCCTTGACCTTAAATAGTTCTTCACCCTCCCTGGTATTTACTCCCAAATGTATATATAGAGAGCAGTCATATACCCTCTCAGTCTTCATTATACATTGGGCTAAACAAGCCATGCTCTTCCAGTCTCCTCATATGAGATAGACCCTCCATTCCCCTGATTATCCTAGTAGCTCTTCTCTGCACCTGTTTGACTTTAAAATAGTCTTTCTTGAACATGGGTGACCAGAATTGTACCCAGTATTCCAAATGAGGTCTTATCAGTGTCTTGTGCAATGGCATTAATACTTGCCTGTCTTTAGTGGAAATGCCTCTCTGATACATTCTAGGATCTCATTTGCCTTTTTCACAGCTGCATTACATTGTGTGCTCATAGTCATTCTCTAATCAGCTTACACACACAGGTCTCTCTCCTCCTATGTCACTTCAGCTAATGAGCCCCTGTTTTACAGCAGAAGTTTTTATTACTAGATCTTTTGTTCATGACCTTGTACTTTGTACTATTACATTTCATCCCGTTTCTGTTACTCCAGTTGTCAAGGTCATCCAATTCTTCCTGTATAGTAATCTTCTCCTCTTCTGTATTGATAATGCCTCCCAACTTTGTATCATCAGCAAATTTTATTAGCACATTCCTAATTTTTGTGCCAAGGTCATTAATAAAAATATTAAATAAGATCAGTCCCAAGATCTATCTTTGAGGAACTCTGCTAGTAACCTCCCTCCAGTCCAGCCTTCTGCTCTTTAATCAGTTCCTTACCCACCTTACAAATCATGTACTAGTCCGCCATCTTCCCTAATTTTACTAATAATTTCCCATGTGGTACCATGTCAAATGCTTTACTGAAGTCCAAGTATACAAGATCAACTGCATGTCCCCTATCTAAAAAGTCAGTTATCTTCTCAAAGAAGGATATCAGGTTAATCTGGCACAATCTACCTTTGGTAAATGCATGTTGCATTTCCATTTACCATTTGCATACAAGAATTTTAAAAGAATTGGCTGAGGAGGTCATTGGATGATTAATGTTGATTTCCAATAAGTCTTAGAACACTGGGGACGTTCTAGAAGATTCGAAGAAAGCTTATGTTGTACCATTATTTAAAAGGGGTAATTATAGGCCTGTCAGCCTGAGATCAATCCCAGGCAAAATAATAGAATGGCTGATACAGGACTTAATTAATAAATAATTGAAGGAAAATAATATAATTAATGCCAATCAACATGGATTTATGGAAAATAGATCCTGTCAAACTACCTTGATATCTTTTTTTTTTATGAGGTTATGTTTGGTTGATAAAGATAATAGTATTGATGTAATATACTTAGATTTCTGAAAGACATTTGACTTGGTACCATTCAAAATGATGCTTAAAAAACTAGAACATTAGAAATTAACGTGACACACTAAAGCTATTAAAAACTGGCTAACTGACAGGTCTGAAAATGTCATTGTAAATGAATCATCAAGCAGATGTGTTTCTGTCAGAGATTGAGAGTTGGCCATATGCTCTTTAACCTGTTAATCAATGCCCGGGAAGAACATGTAAAATCATCACTGATAAAGTTTGCAGATAATGCCAAAGACTTGGGGAGTGGTAAATAATGAAAAGGACAAGTCACTGATACACAGTGAGCTGGATCACTTGATAAACTGGGCTCAAGCAAAAAATGTGCATTTTAATACAGCCAAATGTAACCTTATATGTCCAGGAACAAAGAATGTAGGCCATGCTTACAGAATGGGTAACTCTAACTTGAGAAGCTGTGACTCTGAAAAATACTTGGGTGAGAGTCATGGTGGTTAGTCAGCTGACCATGAATTCCTAGTACAGTGCTGTGGCCAAAAGAACTAATTTGATCATTGGCTGCATAAACAGGAATCTTGAGTAGGAGAAGGAAAGTGACATGACCTCTGTATTTGGCATGGGTGAGACTGCTACTGGCATCCTGTGTCCAGTTCTGGGGTCTACAGTTCAAAAAGGATGTTGATAAACTGGACAGGATTCAGAAAAGATCCATGAGAATGATTAAAGCAGTGGTTCTCAAACTGTGGGTAGGGACCCCGCTTTAATGGGGTCGCCAGGGCTGCCGTTCGACTTGTAGAGCCTGGGGCTGAAGCCGAAGCCTGAAGGCTTCAGTACTGGGCAGCAGAACTCAGGCTTAGGCTTCAGCTTCAGCCCTGCACAGCGGGGTGCAGGTTACAGCCCACTCCCCCCCCGCTCAGGGCTGAAGCCCTTTGGCTTTACTTCAGCCCCCCTGTCCAGGGCAGCAAGGCTTGGGCTTCAGCCCCCCTTCTCAGAGTTGTGTAGTATTTTTTGTTGTCAGAAGGGAGTCACGGGGCAATGAAGTTTGAGAACCACTGGATTAAAGGATTGGAAAATGTTTTATAGTAATAGGCTCAAATGAAATTAATGGGCATCTGGTTTAAAGCAAACAAAAGGAAGTATTTTTTTACACAACGCACAGGCAACCTTTGGAACTCCTTGCCAGAGGATAGTGTGAAGTCCAGGACTATAACAGAGGTTCAAAAAAGAACTACAGAAGTTCTTGGAGGATAGGTCCATCAATGGCTACTAGCCAGGATGGGCAGTGATGCAAAACCATGCTCTGAATGTCCCTAGCCTCTCTTTGCCAGAAGCTGGGAATGGGCAAGAGGGAATGAATGGATCACTTGATTCCCTCTGAAGCACCTGGCATTGGCCATTGTGGGAAGACAGGATATTGGGCTAGATGGACCATTGATCTGAGCCAGTGTGGCAGTTCCTATGTTCTTAACAAAGAGAAGGTTAGGGAGTGACTTGATCACAGTTTATAAGTACTTACATGGAGAATGAATATTTGACATTGAGCTCTTCAGTGCACCAGACAAAGGCATAGCAAGATCTAATGGCTGGAAATTGAAATTTGACAAATTCAGACAGGCAATAAGATGCAGTGTTTTAACAGTGACAGTAATTAACCATTGGAACAATTTATTGAGCGTTATGGTGGATTCTCCATCACTGTCTATTTTTAATCAAGATTGGATGTTTTTCTAAAATATCAGCTCTAGTTCAAACAGGAGTTAATTCAGGGCTGGTCTCTGGCCTGTGCTTTAAAGGAGGTCAGACTAGATGATCACAGTAGTCCCTTCTGGCTTTATAACCTATGAATCTATAAAATACAGCCAGGATTATCTCCACCCCTCTCACTGAGGCGTGTGTCTGCCATTTGTTACTAGGATTGCAGGCTGGAGGTGTTACTGGGTTCCCACTTTCCCAGCTGCTGTTAAGCAGTCACAGAGCTGCAGTGACCAACCAGCTTTTCGCAGTTGGGTCAAGCCAGGAGATTGCAACTATTGCTTTTGGATGTGGACACAGTTACGTGAACCCATTCCTTTGTCATCTCACAATGGCAATGTGCTCTGCATGGGTCTGCACCGTAAATGAGCTTGGAAATTGAAGCAGGTGCAGCCTGCATGGCTTAGGAAGTAGTGTATCTCCCAGAAAAACATGACACCAGCGCTCTCAGATCTTCACTGACTGCTGGGTGCAGAGTAAGGTGCCGTGTTTACCCCGAAAGCTCTAAATAGCCTGGGACCTGCCTACCCAAGGGCACCTCCCTCCTCATGTTGTACTGCCACAGCTGGCAGACAGGAGGTGCACCAAGCTGGAGCCCCCTTGATAGATAAGCAGAAGCTGCTGACAGGGCTTTCTCCCAGAGGTACCCTTCACTTCAGAGGGTACTTCCCCTTCTCCCCCTCCTTAGTCCAAAATGGCCCAGATGTGCCCAGGGCATGCTGCAAAGCCCGCCTTTTTACCCAGTCTTACACTGAAGACAGCCTTTTGCAGGGGTTGGGGGAGCGGTTTGGTTTTGCTCTTGTCACTGACTGGTGATTTCGGTTCGAGGAGAAGAGGAACTGTGGGTTCTTTAGCTTACATGAAGTTTGATCTTGTGGCTAAAGCTGGGACTCACAAAATGTAGGTTCAATTCCTGGCTCTGCCGCAGCCTGCCTGTGCAGGTTACTGTTCCCAGCACTTCCTTCCCCCCACCCATAGCTTGCCTTGGTTTTGCTTGTAAACCTCTTGGGACAGGAACTCTTCTACTATGTGTGCCCAGGGCAAAAGACAATGGAATCTTCAGGCACTGTTATGATATCAATAATAAGAGCAGCAATCATTTAAGATGGGTGGCAGAGGCACCTAGTAATTGGGACAGAGGTCTTTTTGTATAGGTATAAATGAAGAGTTTCACATATTTATTCATATTGGTCACCAGGACAGTCTCAGCCAGCTGTGGATTGAATCCTCTCCACTAGATTCTTCCAGCTGGAGGGACTGGTCCAATACACTGGTTGCAGGCCAAAGGTTCCTCAGCATACCGCCCTCTTCTTTGCCCCACTGTCAGGATTTTCAGAGAAGACAGTTTTATTTCAGGCATTAGAAGACCTTTTGTAGATTCAAACCTTCTGTAGTTCTCTATCTCCTAACCCCTTTGCGAAGCATTTTCAGCCATTTACCCCCCTTCTTTCTAGTCCTCTTCCTCCCAGTGCTACAAGATTCAAAACAGTGCCAACAATCTCACCTTCTACTTCCTTTCTTGAAAACACGCAGCTTCCATGAACACTTGGGGAGTTTGGAATTGTCCGAGGGAAATCTTCAAATCAACTTCATCTCTTCCAGTGAGTTCAAGTCAGAAATGTCCTTGTGTATTTCAGATGCAGTACCTGGATGCTATTAATGGAGAGGACCTGCTACTGACTGGTGAAGTGACTTGGCGCCCTCTTGTGGAAAGTGATGCCCAAAGCATCCTGAAGCCAACTTCCCCAACATATAATGATGAAGGACTCTGAGATTTTCATCAGTCAGTGAACAATGTGTTAAATCAGCTTGTGAAAAGTACCTAAAAGTGAGATTCTCTCATTCTGTGGGGTGCCTCAGCAGGGAAGTAATAAATATTTGCTATTGAAAGAATATATTTAAATAAATAGCCTTTTGTATTGATTTACATTTTAGTAAACCTGACAGCAATACTCTTTTGAATATTCTATCTATGGTTGAATGCTGCTAGTTCATTTGAGGAATACCTGGCTGTTGCAGATGTACAAAATTGACCCTGTAGATAGCTTCTGAGATACAGCTTCCATCTTTTGAAAATCAAATATCTTACTAAAAAGTGATAGGCACTTTCTCTGCTCTTCGTCTGGCAGAAGGGGGAGCTGCTGCACACACATACAATGACATTATTCTTTCTGCTCCATGAAAAGTTTCTAAGCACAAGACTGAGTTCTGCATGTTCTTGGTGTTGATATATCTCTATCCTGGCTTTGGGGACATAGTCTGTTTTTGCGTTAAAATGCTTGGGAAGTGGCTTAGAAAATCTTGAAGTGATTTTCCATTAAAGCCCTGTTTAGTGTCAGACCGGGCCCCTGGCACAGCTGCACAAGCAGAGGTAGGTGGGAGAGGAGGGGACCCAGAGCCAGAGAGGACCCTGTTCACAGCCCTGCTAACCTCCTTGGGTACTAGCCACCTAGAGAGGGAAGGGACAGGTGGTTAAAAGCCACTTCTGAGTTATTATTGTTTCAAAGTATCTGTATCTTCCTGATTTGCCCCTATTCTTTCTAGAGCTGTGCTGCAGGAGAGGAACATCTCCATGTTCTGTTCATGTTCTCTAGGGGATAAAACTGTGCTCCACCCACAAAGAAGAGGTTGAAGACCTTTTCTAGTTAACATTTTAAATAGCTAAGCAGATTACAGTTACCCCAACAGAATTATTAAATGAAAACCTGCACCAAATAAATCAACAGAAAGTAGGGTTTTATTGCACAGACTCAAGGTCGACATGGTGTTTCTCATTCAGTGACTGAAACTGGTTTTATTTCTCATGTCCAAAATCTTCATAGGAAACCAACTGACCAAGTAATAGAACTGCACTTGTTTTCTGTATTGCGTTAATGCCTTTGCTGAAAATGAGAGGAACAGTGCCCCATCGTGTCAGGATATAGTTCTAATAAACCCATCAACCAAAAATATAGACAGGTCATCTTTAATGTGTGATCATGCTAACACGCAACAAACGTTCTCATTTCTGGTGTAAGTCTGAATGTCTCCTGTAGCTACCCATGACTGTGGATATTCCTATTCCTAGTGCCATCTTCCCATGGCCATTGGCAGTTGTGCCAGTCATCATCTTTCCTGTCAGGAATAAATGGGATCCAGAACATGATCTCCCAAACACCGGCCAGTGCTTCTTAGCCCTCATTTAGGGAGCAACTTGTGTGTGTGTGTGTGTGTGTGTGTGTGTGTGTGTGTGTGTGTGTGTGTGTGTGTGTGTGTGTGTGTGTGTGTGTGTGTGTGTGTGTGTGTGTGTGTGTGTGTGTGTGTGTGTGTGTGTGTGTAAAGAAATTTTGTTAGTTTTTTTCCAAAGCAAACTTCCTCAGTTTAAGTTGTTATAAAATGAGTCATATAAAGAAACCTTATATGTGTGAGGTATATCCAACTTCTGTAAAAACATTACAAACCAAACAACTTTCTCTCAGTTTATTTAAGATGCTTTTGTTGCAAGCTGAGCTAAGGAGAGAAACCTCTTATGTGTGAAGTATTATGCAGTATGTGTGAGATAATAACGCCTTGTAATTCATTACAGCTGTGTTGTATTTACATAAAAGAAGGCTTAGCTGTGTAGGAATTTGCTGATTAATTTATTTTTAATGGGAGTGAAGTATACCAAGTACCAAAATAAACTTTACTGTGTGTATCTTACTGCTCCTGGAATAGATGGAAAAATTAATGGTAGATATTTTGGCTCAAAACTACCTACATTAATTCATAAACAAAATAGTTATTTAAACTTTAACCCTTTTCCTGCTATGTCACTTCAGTCTTGACTCATACCATAGTACCTGTTGTGTCACCCAGGCCACAGGACATAGGACTAAAGGCATGGCACCATCCATGCCATAGAACCTTGTGCACGCAGGAACAGGGCCACAGACCTTGCCATGCCACAGATACGCAAGGCCTGCAGGCCAGAGTTCATCCTGCCTTTCAAGCAGTGGGACTGTAGGTCTGGGATCACAGTCCTGATACTATGAATATGTGGAATCCACAGGAGCCTCACCTTAGCTTTTCCCACGTCATAGGAATGGGAAGTCTACAGAGACCATGGTGCCTCCCAGGCCACAGGTCTGGGATTGCCACAGATTCATTTGGGAGCATACACACATGTACCTTCCAAGGATATGGGAAGTGGAAGATCTGTGGCCATGACACATTCCCTGGTTCCAGAAAATGCCCCCGTATGTTCTAACATTGTAGAGGGAACCAGCAGTGAGGACGTATATGTGAGGAAAGGAGTGGTTGGCTTAGATTAGGCAGATACTCATTCAGATTACAAGCACTATCAGAGCTAAAGAGAATGCACAAGCACAGGGGAGGAACTTGCTTTTCCAGTCCTGGATTCTCTGAGGCTAAAGGATGTGGAGTTGCTTTTTCCTTGAGCATAGGAAATCTCTTAACCTCCCTTACTCTCAGATGTATACGCTCCAGTAGAACACACACACCAGAGTTGCTACATTTCATAAGCAATATATCTTTGCATCCAGACTCACCAGAAAAAGCATGGTTATGACAGAAGATGCCATATCCATTATGAACATAGATGGACAAGTGCATGGAACAGTACCTTCAAAACATAAGGCCTCTGTCTCTTCTATGAAAGCTACCCTGGTCTGAGTGGTTATCTCTCGGGCTTTGCTGTCATAGGTTTGACAAGCATGTGAGAGCAAAAAGCTCCGTGTACTCAAGACCTTGCTTCCACCTAGTTCTTCAGAAGTTCTTTTGCTTCAGCCTGGCCAAGACCATTTTCAGTATGTAGTTCAGCCTTTTGGCTTCTCATCAGCACCTAGAGTTTTCTCTAAGCTCATGCTCATACTGATCATGGCCCTCAAGAAGGAAGGAATCTGATGACCTGCTCATCAAGGCCCCTCATTCTAGTTCACCCAGGATCTCTCACTTCAGCTGTTACTGTCCCCAAAGTGCCCCATGGTTTCTTTCTAAATGGAAGTGTGAGCTCTCCTGTTCTTTGCCAGGACCTAATCCACTTGACACCATAATTCCGGACCGTCCACAGGCTTGTTGTGAGGAGCCTTTGAGAGTCCTCACATTTCCATGGCAGGAATTGCATCTTGCGGGCATTGTGGCAGTGATGAGCAGCAGCCAGTGAGCTGTCCTGCAGATGAAATGGCTCCAACTCCTCCACAGCCCAGGTACATTAGCACTGCAAAGCCCATCTTTTCAGCTTCATGTCTAGTTGGCAGCCGGTAACAAGCAGAGTGCCTCAAGGCTTGGTGCTGGGGCTGGTTTTGTTCAACATTTTCATTAATGATCTGGAGGATGGGGTAGATTGCACCTTCAGCAAGTTTATAGATGACAGTAAGCATGGGGGACTGGTAGATACCCTGGAAGGTAGGGATAGGATACAGAGTGACATAGCCAAATTGAAGCATTCGCCCAAAAAAAATCTGATGAGGTTCAACAAGGACAAGTGCAGAGTCCTGCACTTAGGACAGAAGAATCCCATGCACAGCTACAGACTGGGGATCAACGGGCTAGGCAGCAGTTCTGCAGAAAAGGACCTGGAGTTTACAGTGGACAAGAAGTTGGATATGAGTCTACAGTGTGCCCTTGTTGCCAAAAAGGCTAACAGCATGTTGGGCTGGATTAGTAGGAGCATTGCCAGCTATTGATTATTCCCCTCTATTCGGCACTGGTGAGACCACATCTGGAGTATTGTGTCCAGTTTTGGGCCCCCCACTACAGAAAGGATGTGGAGAAATTGGAGAGAGTCCAGCAGTGGGCAACGAAAATGATTAGGGTACTGGAGCACAAGACTTATGAGGAGAGGCTGAGGGAACTAGGCTTGTTTAGTCTGCAAAAGAGAAGAATGAAGGGGGATTTGATAGCAGCCTTTAACTACCTGAAAGGGGGTTCCAGGGAGGATGGAGCTAGGCTGTTCTCAGTGGTAGTAAATGCCAGAACAAGGAGCAATGGTCTCAAGTTGCAGGGCGGGAGGTGTAGGTTGGATATTAGGAAAAGCTTTTTCACTTGGAGGGTGGTGAAGCACTGGAATGGGTTACCTAGGGAAGTGGTGGAATCTCCATCCTTAGAGGTGTTTAAGGTGCGACTTGACAAAGCCCTGGCTGGGATGATTTAGTTGAGGTTGGTCCTGCTTTGAGCAGGGGGTTAGACTAGATACCTCCTGAGGTCCCTTCCATCCCTAATCTTCTATGAGTCTATGATTTCCCCCCTGTTCTTCAAGGCTGTTGGGGAGGGGTGGGCTGGGATGGATATATTTATGAAGAGGGGTCACAGAGAGGGTGTCTTGTCTGTCCTGGGCAGAGCGGAAAGACCCACAGCTCATTGAACTGGTCCATTGTAATAGGCATACATGTCTATGGGGTGCTATTACTGGGCTTCACTGACAATAAGCCTGGCCGAGCACCGACACTGCTGACCCGAGTCTGTGGTCTTCTTGGGCAACTCGGTCGAGGTCTGCTGGGCCAGCTCTCTGCGCAGAGCTGCAGAGCATACGGAGAGAGAATGCACACACAGCCAACAACTGACAACACCAAGTTTGTAGGACTTGTGCGCTGCAAAGGCTTTTTTGGGCTGCTCTTCAGATCCACTCTAAACAGAGCCCCCAGCCCACCTGAACACTCAGCACTGGGCCCTCAGCCAACCCAACAGAAGACTCTGATGCCTCTAATCCAAGCAAGGGTAGGACCATGTCAGGGTGAAGGAAGTGGGGGAGGGGCTAATGCCTGAGATTGCCTTAATGCAGCCGTGCCTCAGCCACTAAGCAGCTACCTAATGTGGAGTATGGAGCATTCCTAAGGTCCATGCTCTGGCCTGGAGCGGTGGCCCAGAGGAGCCCTACTGGGCTGAAGAAGCAGCCATGGGCAAGAGATGAAGAGGAGCCCTTGGGATCCACACAAGAATTCCTTGTGCAGCATGTGGTGCTTTGTTTGCCTCCCTTCCTAGGAGTTCCCTCAAGGCACCGTAGACACTCACCCCCCTCCCAAGCATTGCACAGGGGGCTGTTCCATTTATCTTTTCATTCTTTTTAGCCATCCTAACAACAGAATAGTGGGTCTAAAGCAGTGTTTCCCAGCCGGTGTGGGCTGCAGGGCACTTCTGTGCCGTCAGTGAGGAGGAGGAGGAAGAGGGGGTCTCCCTTGCGCCCTCCTCTTTGAGACAAGTTCCAAGTACTCATCCTCACTATTCCCAGTCTATATCTGGACACAATCCTGATATGGAGCACCATGGATGCAACCACATATGCCACTCCCCATACTGGCCATTTTGGGACAACTGGGCCATGTACAGGATGCCATTTAGGAAACCACTTGTGGATCAAAGCCGGAGACCTACACTTCTCCCTTCCCCAGCAGTCTTTTTCCCATCAGAGGCTGAACCTCCATCTGTACCAACTGAGGAGGAAGCTCCACCAGCATGACATTTCTCTTCCTCTTTCTCTGATGAGGCCATCATGCCTCCATCCCATACGATTGCTGTCAACTTCAGGCACATTTAGGAGTTATTCTGCAGGATTGCCAACTCCCTACAGAATCCTTTGGAGGAAATAAAGGGTCATCAGCATAAGCTGCTTGATATCCTGCACACATCCTCTTCTTCCACGGTTGCACTACCAATAAATGAGGCCCTGCTCGATCCTGCGGAAGTGCCCTGGCAGACCCTGGTGTCCAGCCCTCCAACCTGCAAACATGCTGACAAAAATTCTGGTTTCCAGCAAAGGATGCAGAATGTCTGTTCTCACACCCCACCCCAATTCTGACCAACCTAATTGCTTTCTATGATGAGGTGACTGGCTCTGTGGATGTAGGGAAGGCGGTGGATGTGATATACCTTGACTTTAGCAAAGCTTTTGATACTGTCTCTCACAGTATTCTTATCAGCAAGTTAAAGAAGTATGGGTTGGATGAATGGACTATAAAATGGATAGAGAACTGGCTAGAGCATAGGGCTCAACGAGTAGTGATCAATGGCTCTATGTCTAGCTGGCAACCGGTCACAAGCGAAGTTCCCCAGGGGTCGGTCCTGGGGCCGGTTTTGTTCAACTTCTTTATTAATGATCTGGAGGATGGGGTAGATTGCACCCTCAGCAAGTTTGTGGACAACACTAAGCTGGGGGGAGTGGTAGATACCCTGCAAGGTAGGGATAGGATACAGAGTGACCTAAACAAACTGGAGGATTTGGCCAAAAGAAATCTAATGAGGTTCAACAAAGAAAAGTGCAGAGTCCTCCACTTAGGAAGGAAGAATCCCATGCACAGCTATAGACTGGGGACCGACGAGCTGGGCAGCAGCTCTGCAGAAAAGGACCTGGGGGTAACAGTGGATAAAAAGCTGGATATGAGTCAGCAGTGTGCCCTGGTTGTCAAGAAGGCTAATAGCATATTGGGCTGCATTAGGAGGGGCATTGCCAGCAGGTCACGGGAAGTGATTATTCCCCTCTATTCGGCATTGGTGAGGCCACATTTAGAATATTGTGTCCAGTTTTGGGCCCCCCACTACAAAAAGGATGTGGACAAGTTGGAGAGAGTCCAGCGGAGAGCAACAAAAATGATTAGGGGGCTGGAGCACAGAACTAATGAGGAGAGGCTGAGGGAACTGGGCTTGTTTGGTCTGCAAAAGAGAAGAATGAGGGGGGATTTGATAGCGGCCTTTAACTACCTGAAAGGGGGTTCCAGGGAGGATGGGGCTAGGCTGTTCTCAGTGGTGGCAGATGATAGAACAAGGAGCAACGGTCTCAAATTGCAGGGCGGGAGGTCTAGGTAGGACATTAGGAAAAAGTTTTTCACTAGGAGGGTGGTGAAGCACTGGAATGGGTTACCTAGTGAGGTGGTGGAATCTCCATCCTTAGAGGTTTTTAAGCTGAGGCTTGACAAAGCCCTGGCTGGGATGATATAGCTGAGGTTAGTCCTGCTTTGAGCAGGGGGTTGGACTAGATGACCTCCTGAGGTCCCTTCCAACTCTAATATTCTATGGTTCTATGATTCTATGAATTCTCTGATGGTCAATGCAGTGCAAGAGAAAGGTCGTCAAAACCGATCCCATTCTAGCCAGCCAGCCAGAGACTGCAAACACTTGGATTTATTTGTACACAACACTTATTCATCAGTCATACTCCAATTTCACATATCGAACTATGAGGCTTTGATGGCTAAATGCAATTGCCTAAACTACTCCAAGTTAGAGGAAGTCTGTCATGACTTTCCAGGGGCCAAGAAAGAGCAATTTTAGATCCTAATATCTGAAGTACACCTCTTGGCCCATACAGTCCTACAAACCTCATTAGCCTCTGTAGTTACCACTGCCCGTTCCATTTCAACTGCTGTGGTCATGAGGCATGCATCATGGCTCCACCTCTTGGGCTTTCCTAAGGAGGTACAAACCACTGTGGAAGACTTACTCTTTGAAGGCCAAAAACTATTCTTGGAGCACACGGATGATTCCCTGCACTCCCTTATAGACTTCCAAGCTACTCTCTGATCTCTTGGCACTTACACCCCAGTGCTGAAAAGACACCCAGGGAAATATTTCTCCCCAAAAGCCCAACCTTCAGTATACCCCTCAACGACACAATGACATCCATCACTGATGGCAAAAGCCTCCCACTAAATGTAGACAGCACATGCCTCAGAGACTACCTCTCATGCACCTTCTCCCCCAAGCACCTTGAACATTATACCATCAGAGTCATGACAGACAATATCGCCTACATATTTTATGTCAACAGGCAAGGCAGAGCATGGTCCCACTCTTTATACTCGCAGGCATTGAAATTATGGAACTGATTATCCAACACGACATCACCATCTCAGCTGCTTACCTCCTGGATACCAAAACATCACTGCAGACTCACTGAGCAGGATATTCTCCATGATCATGTGTAGGAACTGGACACGTGAGTCCTTCAGCTCTTCAGCTGCTGAGGATTCCCCACCATAGATCTTTTTGCCACAAAAACGCCCACTTCCCTCAGTTCTGCTCCAGAGTGGAACTGTAGCATGGATCTCTGAGAGATGCATACCTCATCACATAGGATACACCACTCCTCTCTCTGCTCCCAGGCATACCGGGGGCTGCCACACCTACAGTGGAGCACCCACAGGGATACACATCTTGAAAAACCTCAGTTACTGCACGGGGTGAGTAACCTTCTGTTTTGGGGGCCAATCTCCTGATTTGTTGAAGTCTGACTCATTTATTTTTTGATCTTGCAATAATCTGAGTAGGATTTAATTATATTTGTATTTAAAAACAGTGGAGAAAGTGACATGCGCTTGAGAACACTATTTTGGGAACGAGCAGAAACCATTAATTATTAATTGCTTGTCATCCCAAAATATTATTCTCAAGTGTGTGTCACTTTCTCCACTGAGCATGCTTTTGTCGAGAGTTCTATATTTAACTTTAATGTTTGTTAGTTTCCACTGTTGAAAATGTTAATTTTGGCACAAATGACCAGATCGCAGTCTAATATTAGCTGCCAGGGTTGTTTCAATTTTAACTCTACTACCCTCATTCTGGATTGGCTCATTAATATTCATGAGTTCATTTGGAGACAACACGGTGATGTGCCTCAAAATAATTAAAGGTATCAAGGTGTGCCACGGCAGATAAAAGGTTGGGAATCACTGATCTAAGAGACTTCTGGTGAGGCTCACTGAGCATCAGTGTTTGAGTTGAATAGCTGTTGTCGTGTAAGGTTGTGGGTTGTGGTTGCAGCTAGTGAAGGGCATCCTCCATTCGGGAAGGCAGGGCCTTGGATGGCAAGGACAGAACAGACTGGCTGGCTGCAGTTTACAGCAATCTTTCATTGCAGTGTTGTGTAGTGTCTAAATAAAAATCAGGTGTGTTAAATACATGCTTCTCTTTTTCTTAATGAAAACAACATCACTTCACTCAACCAAAGCTGAGAAGCATGGTACAAAGGTTATGTGGTGAGTTAGGAGTGGCATGTTGGAATCTGGTAAACCTCCTAAGGTTCATGGAAACATCTTTCGGAAGTTCTCCAGGATGCTGATGAGCTTTCCAAAGACTGCCAAATTGCAGTTCTATAGCTACTGTGGTCAGAGCATCCACACTCCCAGACCCACAGACATGGGGCTCCCATCTTGCAAACAACCTAAGGGCAGCACTCCAAGTACCTAGAGTCAAGTCAGCACCTGGCATGCTTTCTCCACACCAAGCAGCCAAGACAGCATTGGTGCAATGAGTGCCTGTAGGGGCTCATCACTCGTAGAAAGCCATGTGGGGTGTGCATGTCGGTGGGTGTTCTGGGCTACAGTATCTGAGGGAGCTTTCTGGTAAACATTGTAAAGTGCGTCAGCATCCTGCCAAAATTCGTAAGGACTTCTTGAGCCCCAGCTTAACCTTCTCAAGCTTCCTCTAACCTAATGTGGCAAACTGACCTTTCTGTTTCTGGATTTAATAACTTAGAATCATAGAAGATTAGGGTTGGAAGAGACCTCGGGAGGTCAAATCATGTCAAACCAACCTACTAGTTTCTTTGACAGGGTAACAAGTCTTGTGGCTGGGGAGAGCGGTAGATGTGGTATAGCTTGACTTTAGTAAGGCCTTTGATACTGTCTTGCATGACCTTCTCATAAACAAACTAGGGTATATAGTCTAGATGGAGCTACTATAAGCTGGGTGAATAATTGTTTGGAAAAATGATACTCAGAGTATTGTTATCAATGGTTCACAGTCAAGCTGGAAGGGCAATTGTGTGGGATCCTGCAGGGATTGGTCCTGCATCTGGTTCATCATCAGTGATTTAGATCATGGCATAGAGAGTACACTTATAAAGTTTGCGGATGATACCAAGCTGGGAGAGGTTACAAGTGCTTTGGAGGATAGAATTAAAATTCAAAATGATCTGGACAAATTGGAGAAGTGGACTGAAGTAAATAGGATGAAATTCAGTAAGGACAAATGCAAAGTACTTCACTTGGGAAGGAACAAGCAGCTGCACACATACAAAATGGGAAATGACTGCTTGGGAAGGAGTACTGCAGAAAGGGATCTGGGGTCATAGTGGATCAGGAGCTAAATATGAGTCAACAGTGTAACATTGTTGCAAAAAAAGCAAACGTCATTCTGGGCTATATTAGCAGGAGTGCTGTAAACAAGACACACGATGTAATTCTTCTGCTCTACTCCATGGTGATAAGGCTCAACTGGAGTATTGTGTCCAGTTCTGGGTGTCACATTTCAGGAAAGATGTGGACAAATTGAAGAAAGTCCAGAGGAGAGCAACAAACATGATTAAAGGTCTAAAAAACATGATCCATGAGGAAAGATTGAAAAAAAAGGTTTGTTTAGTCTGGAGAAGAGAAGACTGAGGGGGGATATAACAGTTTTTAAGTACATAAAAGATTGTTACACTGAGGAGAGTGAAAAATTGTTCTCCTTAACCTCTGAGGGTAGGACAAGAACTAATGGGCTTAAATTGCAAACAAGGGCAGTTTAGGTTGGATTCTATGATAACTCTGTCACCTTGTTGAACCATGCACCAGTGGTCCTCAAACTTTTGACCTCTGTGCCCCCCCTTACTCCTGTTCGTGTCCCCCGAGTCCCCTGCTCAGCTGCAGCTGGGAGCCAGGCCATGGTCGGGGGGCTGCGGTGGGCCCTGGCGGCCAGGAGCTAGGCGCCAAGGTCGCAGGCTAAGGAGAGAACTGCGTGCCAAGACTGGGGGCAGGCACCGCAGCCGGGCAGCGTGGCTGAGGGGGTGGGTGAGGCTGGGCGCTGCAGCAGGGACTGGGAGTAGAGGGGGGGTCCGAGGCCAGGCACTGGGAAATGGAGACCTGAGGCCAGGGCCAGGCTCTGCGGTCGGAGGGGGGAGCAAGGCTGGGCACTGTGACTGGGGGCTGAGGCTGGGCGCTGCAGCAGGGGCTGAGGGCCGGGGAGGGCACCAAGACCAGGTACTGGTGGGGTGGCCCAAGGCCGGAGCTGAGCACCGTGACTGGGGACGGGGATCCAGGGGTTGCGGCTGAAGCTGCAGCCAGGTGTCGAGCCCAGGGAGGCAGTGCCCGGGCCCAGAGCAGAGCTCGGGGCAGAGCAGGGCTGGGTGGTGCTTCCTCCCCACCCCCATGCAGGTAGGCCTGGGCCTAGCTGCACCCCCCTGAACATTCCTCCATGCCCCCCTAGAGGGGGTGTGCCCCACAGATTGAAGACCTCTGCCATAGACTGTAACTCATTTGTGGATATATGTTGCCTTGCTTACCCTGCAAATAACTCTCATTTCTTTTTCCTAGTTAATAAATCCTTCTGTAGTTTACTATAGAATTGGCTACAGACATTGTCTTTTGTGTGAGCTCTGAGGTACAAATTGATCTGGTCTCTTGGGACTGGAAGCAACCTGAATCTTCTGTGATCTTTGGTGTATGGCAACCAACCAAGCACTAAGTCTAACTTGCCTGGGTGGTCAGATAGACTGGAGTGCCCAAGGGGATTGTCTGTGACTCCATGGTAAGACTGCTATAGTAATCCAGGAGTTCATATTTGTTATTGGTTTGGTGAAATCTACTTATATAACACAGCACCAGTTTAGGGTGTCTGCCCTGCTTTTTACCAAGGACAGAACAGAAGGTTTAAACCCCCAAATAAGCAGTTAAATGAAATGATTGTATACAGTGTTGGTGCACCGTAAAATATATTGAGTAAGGTCTTTTATGAAAGCTTGAAATGTTCTAAAATTACTAATTGTTGAGCTATAGGCTCTGATTGTCAATGTATGTATTTGTGCTTATAGCAAATTGTGCTCATAAACTTCTGCTCTACCTCACAGCACAGCAGTGAGCAAATAGATAGGGAGAGGCACCTTCCAAGTGAGATATTTACACAAAACCTGACTCAAATAACAATCCATTGTACAACCCAAGAATAGACAATGATGGGCCATTAGAGATAATGGAAAAACACTGAGACAACTGGGGATTTTCCCAGTGACTATCTGTAGTGACTGAAGAGAAAAAATTGCAAACCCTTCTCAAATGGAAAGGGTTTGAAGTGAAATTCATCCAGAAATGGAGGGACAGCCTCGAGGCAGGAAGCAGTCCCTGAATGCTGGATCCACCGATAGCTGGGGGGTACACTGGGAAATGGTTCAAAGGAACTAGGTAACTTGTAACAGAAAAGAGATATTATCTAATATGGAAGCAAAAAGCCTGAGGTTGCATTTTCATGTTGATTTTCTGTATAACTTGTATGTGTTTGCTTCCCCCTTACTCTTTCATCTTTGTATCTGTGTTTTTTGTTTATTTTCATTCCAAGCAGGTCTCTGGTGCACAAACTGTGTGGAATGTGTGTGCCCACATGAGCTGGTAACTGCGGGGTTGATTTCATGCCTTTGAGGGTGGGGAACCAGAGGGGAATGGGCCACGTGTCTGGTAACTCATCCTCCTTTGGGGTCCACTCTCATGACAGTATTCTTGATCAAGATGTGAACTGCTTCCTGTAACAAGAAGCAAAAGAACACCTTCTTCCACAATATCATGGGAGAGATTTTTACTCGATCTACTTCCTCATAGAATTATAGAATCATAAATTCATAGATTAGGGTTGGAAGGGACCTCAGGAGGTCCTCTAGTCCAACCCCCTGCACACTGGTGATTTTTCAGATTTATGATGGGCTCCAACCATTTCCAATACAGAGTTCTACCCTTCAGGATACCTACTGCCCCCAGAGTCTTTGCCAAGATACTTTCTGTGGTAGCAGACGTCAGATGTCATGGCCTCCTCATCTACCCATACCTTCACGACTGGCTTCTCACCGCCAAATCTTGCCAGGAAGCCTTTATGTCAACCTCTATGATGTTCCATCTCTTTTCCTCACTGAGGGTCAGCATGAATATTGAAAAATCTGTTCTTTCCCACATGCAATCTTTGAAGTTCATCAGAGCAACTTTGAACTCTATCACCACAAGGTCATATTTGCCTGCAGACAGATTCAAGACCATGAACGATATCATAACTAACGTCACAAACAACCCTTGGGTAAAGGTCAAAATACGCCTGTCCCTCCATGGCCATATGGCCTCGCGCACCTATGTCACTCCATTCACAAGATTCCTTCAGGTATAGTGGCAGTCGGTTTACTCCCCAAGCTACCAGTCCATGAACCTCAGACTGAGAGTTCTTGCCAAGATTCTGTCTTTCCTCCTATGGTGGAAAAAACCGCATCACATATGTATAGGGGTCCCCTTTCTCTCCTCTCCACTGGACAAAACCATCATCACGGATGTGTCTCTACTGGGTTGGGGAGCCCATATGGGCAACCACACAGCACAGGAACGTGACATCTTGAGACTCCAGAATGCACATCAATGTCCTGGAACTACAGGCAGTACAGAAGGCATGTGAGTCCCTTCTTCCTTTCATCCACTCTTATCATGTCCTCATAATATCAGACAACAGTACAACGGTCTTCAACATCAACAAGCAAGGGGGAGTGAGATCTACCTCCCTGTGTGCAGAAGCAGTCAATCTCTGGAACTGATGCATCAGCAGTCAGATCACCCTATCTGCAGCCTACCTTCCGGGGATGCAGAATGTGTTCGCAGACTCCCTCAGCAGACATTTTGCAATCAACCACAAGTGGGAATTCCACAACATGGTGCTTCACAACATTTTTATCCATTGGGGAATACCTACCAGGGATCTGTTCACTTCCCAGGCCAAAGTGTGCCACATATTGCTCCACTAGGTTACCACTCCCAGGGTGACACTCTCCTTCTTCCCTGGTCAAACCAGTTCAACTATGGCTCCCCTCCACTACTGCTTCTGCCACAAATGCTACACAAGGTCTGGCAGGACAGGGTGACAGTCATCCTGAGCACACCTTTCTGGCCCAGACAGTTTTGGTTCCCCAACCTCCTGTGCCTGTTGTCTCATCCCCATTTACCCTCCCACTATTCCTCAAGCTCCTGACCCAGTGCAATGGCAGGATCAGACACCCCAATCCACTTCTGCTTCACCTCAGGGCATGATCTTTGGATGATCATTAGCCCTAGAATGAGGGTTCTCCTCAGCCATGCGAGACATCTAGTCTAATAGCAGAAAGGACTCAACTAGGAAATGTTATCGGTCGAAATGGAAACACTTCTCATCCTGGACACAGAGGCATTCTATTAGAAGCTATGGGTTATTCCACTCATCATAGATAATATCCTATCTTTGAAGGCATTGGGCCTGTCCCTCGGTTCCCTGCGAATCCACGTGGCAACTATCAGTGCATTCCATCCCCTTCCAGAGGGCAACTCTATTTTTGCACACCCACTAATCACTCGATTATGGAAACATCTTGTAAGAACTTTCCCACTGCCTCAAAAGATAACACCCCAGTGGGACTTGAATCATGTCCTTTCGTCCTTGAGGTCTTAATGACTTGCTCCATGTCCCTCCTCTCCATGAAGGTTGACTTTCTTGTAGCCATCTCATCGGCTAGGAAGATCGGCGAACTTGGTGCTATGATAGCAGACCTTCCATACACAGTATTTCGCAAAGATAAAGTTTCTTTACACCTACACCCTAAATTTATACCTAAAGTGGTTTGGAATTTCACCTTCACCAGTCCATTCACTTAACTGTATTTTTCCCAAAACTGCACATGTCTACAGAACAACCATAGGCTCCACTCCCTAGATATTTGACATGCGTTGTCCTTTTATCTGCAGAAAACAAAACCATTCAGAAAGTCTCCAAGGCTGTTTGTCGTTCTAGCGGAGAGTCAGGGAAGACACCATCTCCGCCCATAGAATTTCCCAATGGATATCTGGTTGCATTCTACTTTGCTATCAGTTCTTGAACCCACCCCAACTGTGGGGGTATGAGCACTCTCCACAAGAGCTCACGCCAAGACTGTAGCGTTTCTTCAGGACGTGCCTCTCCTAGATGTCTGCGGAGCAGCCACGTGGAGCTCTGTCCACACATTTGCCAGACATTATGTGCTGGTACAAGATTCGGTTGCTGATGTCTCATTTGGGATGGCAGTTCTCTGCTCAACTTTACCATCTTCATCCTTGCACTCTTTACCTACATAGGTACTGCTTGCCAAGACCCAAAATGGAATACAATAGGGACCCTCACTCAAAGAACAGGACGTCACTTTCCTGTAACTGGAGGGTCTTCAAGATGCGTGGTCCCTGTCTGTATTCCACTACCTCTCCTCCTTCCCCTTGGCTTCAGATTCTATCTGATTCACAGTGGAGAAGGAGCTAAAGAGACAGTCACTGTGCACCACCCTGTATTGCCTTGGTCAGAAGCATGAGGTGATCCAGGGCATATGTGTGGACTAATGGGGACAACTTTCAAATTATCCGACTCTGGGTGATGGTGCGCATATGTAACTCACAGTGGAGTACAGATAAGGACTACATATCTTGAAGAACCTCTAGTTACAGGTAAGTGATCTCCTCTTAATGGGCTAGATGGACCCAGTATGGCTATTCTTATGTGCTTATGAGGCAGATGTCCTGTCTAATGTAGAGGCTGAAACTGTTGTTAAGGCACTGTTCTCTATATTTAGCAGAGTAGGTCCCCAAAGGAGATCTTGTCAGACAGTGGGTCAAATTCCATGTCTTGGCTATTTAATGAATTCCTGAGGATGTGTGCAATAAAGCAATTGAAATCTGCCTAGATCACCCAGAGACAAACAGTTTAGTTGAGAGGTTCAGTGGGACTCTAAAATCAATGTTAAAATATATATGTAAACAGAAGGGAGAGGGTCTGGAATGTAATGTTACCTTATTGTTATTTGCTTACTGGAAGGTGCCCAAAGAGTCTATGGGAGAAAGGTCCAAGGCCCTTGGATCTTATCAGAGACTCCTGGGAGAGTAGCACTCAGGCAGGGGGTGAAACTGATGGCTGAATATGTGCACTAGTCTAGGAAAGATTAAAAGACTGTGATGAGAATGGTTCTGCAAAACCTCACAAAATGCCAAGCAGTTCAGAACCACAGGACCAATGAGTGGTCATTTGATGCTAGCATTACTCCCAAGAAAAAGGTACAAAATGCAGAACTTATGAGCGGGGCCTTTTGAGGTTGTGGAAAGGGTTAATAATGTTACCTACAATATACAAAGGCCCCATAGCAGTGTTGTTCCACAGACAGTGCACGTAAACAGGTTAAAAGCATATCCCAATCAAGAAGCCATTGTAAACATTATCTTCTGTGCAGAGAAGGCTTCTCAGACTGCACCTCAAATAGATCAGATGGCGGAATGCCATAGTGACACCTCACCACAGAGCACTGAGGTTTGTAAAGCATTAACCCCAGTTGAAAAGGCAGGGATTAGGAGCATGTTGTGAGTCACTAGCTGGTATTTTCCAGCAGGCCAGGTCTCATGCATAAAATGGCCCATAAGATTAACTCTGTTGGCACACATTTTGCCATTGGACCCTTGTATATCTTGCAACAGAAGTCTGTTAGCACACTGAGCCAAACGCAAAGAAGGAGCTTGAGACTTCAGAAGAAATTACCAGGAAGAGGTGAGGTAACCAGTAGAGGGGCCTGTTTTCAGGTGAAAATCAAAGGTCTTTAGTTTTATATATCTGGGGTACAGAGAGACACTCTGGCATCCTTCAGTCTGTGAGGACAAACCGCTGGTGGGCTTCATCTTATGAAAGGGGGATCTCGGTTACCTTGGCTTAAAATATTGGGAAACGGACTGGGGGTTAGCTAGCCTGTAGGAGACAGGGGGCTGGCCTGTGAGTATGTGTAGGTTCTAGAAAGCTTACTATGAGTTTGTTTTACATGTAACCTTTTATTCCAATATTCTTACTTACTGTCATTTGACTCTCTGTTCTTTGTTAATAAATGTATTCTTGTTTTCACTATAAACATTTCTCAGTGCTGAGTGTAAAGCACAGCAGTGATCTGGACTGAATCTCGCAAACTGATGTGTACTGTTCCCTTGGGAACAGAGAATCTATGAGTGCTCAGTAGAATGGGGGCTGGGCATTCCAGAGGGATGTTTGGAGGACTTGGGACTCGGAACGCACCTGTCATGAACCTGTAACGAGAGGGTGGTTCTACAAGGGACGGGCTTGTGTTGCCAGAGGCTGGTGGAGTCAGGGAGCTGATGCACAGCAAGCACAGAGAAGGCTTCCTCACACTAAGGGCAGGTGGTAGCGAGGTCCCTTGCAGCCCTGGTTACCACTGCGAAGCTGTGACATGCTGTACCTCATGTACATCCTTATGGCGTGATTTGTGTATCATTCATGTTCACCCTTACAGTGTAACTGTGTATTGTCTGATGCAAAGTATGTCATGTAAGGTGTTTTAGGAATGCTCATGACAAACTCAACATTATTGTTATGGTAGCATGTTTCCTGCAATGTCACTTATGTACAGATATGAAACTCTGCTGTGTCATATCCCCAAAGGTGTATCTCACATGGTTTGAATAGATCCAGGCAAACACCAAGCAAAGTGAGGGGTCACGCCTGGCAGAGGCATGCATACAGGAACAATGGACTGGCCTGAGCATCTGATAAGGTGACACTCATTTTACTCAAGTGAAGGAAATCCTGCCCATTTCTGGACGTGGCCAATTACCTGACCCCAGGGGTGTCGAGGAAACTTGTTAAAGGAAGAGGCATTTGTTTCTGGATCTCTCCCTTGGAATCCATCTGCAATGCAACATCAAGGACACTGACAGACTGCCCATGGAGGCCGCAGGGGGGCCTGACTGCAGGAGTCATTTCAGCCAGCCTGTGGGTAAGCTAACATCAAGGACTGAAAGGCTACTGAAGTGTTGAGCTTAGTTTAGGATGCGATTTATTCTTTTAGTTAATTATGATCAAATCCTTGATTCATATTAATCTGATTTATAATCATTTAAAATCTTGCTGTAGTCAATAAACTTATTTCTTTGTTTTATCTAAAACAGTGCATGTGGATTGAGTGCGTGTAGAGACTTCACTTAGAGTGACAGAGCTAATGCATATCAATGTCTTTGATAAATTGACGAACAAATGTAATGAGCTTTCAGGGTGCAGTATACAGCACTGACCCCTGTAAGATGGCACTTCCCGAGGTTGCATCTGGGACTAAGGGTGTTTGCTGGGGGTCAGTCCCATGAGCAGCTGGCCAAAAGCACTCCTTCACTAGGTCAGGGACCGATTACTTGCAGGAGGCTGGGTATGGGCTGACCCAGGAGTGGGTGGTCCACACAACAAACCAGAATAAATCAGGGCCCAGGAGTGAGGGGTTGAGGTGACACAGCTACACACCAGTCCAGATTGCAGGGGGAGGATGTCACAGAAGCTTCATCATCTGTAGAATTGACCAGTCTCCATCATTATTTACCACTCCACCAATTTTTGTGTCATCTGAAAACTTTACTAGCAATGATTCTTTTTTTTTTTTTTTTTTTCCAAATCATTGATTAAGACATTGAAAGGCATTAGGCCAAGGTCAGATCCCTGCAGGCCCCTACTAGAAACACTCCACACTGGATAACTCTTCATTTACAATTACTCTTTTAGTTCTGTCAGTTAACTAAGTCTTAATTATTTAACATATGCTGCATTGATTTTGTATAGTGATAATTTTTATCGCAGTGTCATGCAGTATTAAGTCAAATGCTTTACAGAAATTTAAGTATGTTATGTCAACAATTTCCTTTATTAACCCAATTTGTAATCCAATCAAAAACAATATCTGTTCTTTTTGACATTTTTTTTATCTATTTTCCAAAGGATCTTGTTGATTGGCAAGAGTTATCTTACCATCTTTAATTCTGTAGGGATTGTGTCCCATATTAACTTTTCTACCATTTTGCCTGGAATCAATGGTACTTTAATGGATAGTTCTTCTTCGAGTGCTTGCTCATATCCATTCCACTATAGGTGTGTGCACGCCTCCGTGCATGGTTACCTGGAACTTTTCCTCCCCTAGCAAACCCCATAGAGCTGGCTCCAGCGCGCCCTGGAGCCCTGTGCACATGTCGCGGTGTATGAGGCACCTCCTCAGTTCCTTCTTTCCGCCCGTGACGGTTGCTGGAACTACCCTTGCTTGCAATCACAAGTACTATTCCCCTCGTTTGGGCTTGTTATTCTGTTTTAGTTTTATAGTTAGTTAGGTAATTGTTAATAGAGTAGTTAGAGATAAGTTAGTCGTGGTTGGGACCTCGCGCGGCCGGGACATGTCCCGGTCACCGAGCTTCAAGCCGTGTGCCTCCTGCGGGAAGGCCTTCCTGCTCAGCGATCCCCACGACAGCTGTCTTAAGTGCCTGGGGGAAGCACACAGAAAGGATAAGTGTAAAATCTGCAAGGCTTTCAAACCAAAGACGCAAAAGGACCAAGAAATCTGGTTGAAAGCCCTGCTGATGGAGGCAGTGCTCCACCCAGCGTCCAAACCGATCCACTCCGTCTCGGTACCGGGTGTGGCATCAGTACAAAGCGCGCTGTCGACATCGTCTGCGACTTGGCACCACACCACTTCCCCAGTGGCGAAGAAGAAAAAGAAGCAGCGCATGGAACATGGACACTTCCCTACGCCGTTGGTATGGGTGAGATCAAGTACCGAGATGCACCGAGCCTGGTCCATAGAGACCCTTTCTCTGGTGCCTGCATCTCTGGTTAGGGAGCTTCCCCCGACTCCTGGGAGTGGGAGAGCCCCTCTGACTCTGACGACGCCATCTACACCAGAGGCTTTTCAGGCGGCAAAAGCCTTGTTTGCCTTGCCCACGCCACCTCCACCCCGCCCTCCGCTGAGGGAGAAGGGGCTGGTGCCACAGGGGAAACCTGCATTCGGTCCCCCTGAATAGCGGAGGAGATCCCCGATACAGGAAGGAGGATCTCCCACAAGATGATCACCTAGGGTAGAGCACAGCCACTCCCCTAGCAGCCACTCCCCTAGCAGCTGCTCCAGGTCGGCATCGTTGAGCCGGCTGGCTCCGACACAGAATGTGGAGTCTCCCTCCTGGCGCCGATGTCGATCCCCAGCATTGAAGGAGCTCAAACTGGGAGACGGCACCAATCGAGGTCCGCCCACCGACGCTCAAACAGCTCCCATTCTCGCTCCCCAGCACCGCTGAGTTCACCCGCATCGAGGCGGTGCAGAACCCGGTCCTCGGAGGAAGTCCAGGCACCACTGAGTTTGCCCACACTGAGGCGGCGCAGAACCTGGTCCTCGGAGGACAACTCGGCACTGAAGAGTTCGCCCGTCTGGCTCAGTACCACACCGAACTTGGTCACCAAAGGCTGCTACGGAGCTGCAGGGCAAGCAGCGCCGGAAATCATCAGTACTGAGGTGGCGCACCGCTACTTCTACCTCTTTGGAGCACGACCCTGTCGTCAGCACCATTTGCGGTGACGGAGGCATTCCTCGTCATTCTCCAGGTTGGAGGCGTCGAGGGGGCGTTCTCTGGTAAGGCGGAGAACCCGTGACCCAGGACACTGCTCACCCCCAACACGGTACCACAGGACCAGGGCCTCGGACTCCGATGCTGCTTCGGGGTCTTCCAGGGGGGGTAGTGGTCAGGCGAGCTGACGTTCCCATAAGGTGCCAGAGCCCCCGGCGCAGTTAGTCCCCGGATGGCCCCAAGGACAGTGGCCACCCCAATGGCCTTATTGGGCCCCATGGGGTCTCCAGGTGGGACTGGGACCCCAATCAATTAAATCTTCAGGGATGCAGTCTGTGCCTCCGGTACCAGGGAAGGCCCACTGGCATCACTCCTCGGACGAGGAGTCAGACCCGCATGAGGGAACTTCAGTGGGTACCGCATTTTGCCAGGAAGGAGCACACCTGCAGTCTGCACCCCTGCAATCCTCCTCCTCCTTACCTGATGAGGCAATCTCCCAGGACCACTCTGCACCACTGGATGACTTCAGAGCGCACCAGGAGCTGCTCAAGAGGGTTGCCTCCAACTTGGGGCTGGAGGTGGAGGAGCTAAAAGAGGCCGCAGATAGCCTCTTTAATGTGCTGGCGGTGGCTGCCCCAGCTCGAGTGGCCCTCCCAGTCCATGAAGGGGTCCTTAAAATTGTGAAGGCCCTGTGGCAAACCCCTTCCTTGGTTGCCCCAATGTCAAAGGCGGCTGAGAAGAAGTATTACGTCCCGGCCAAGGGATTTGAGTATTTGTTTACTCATCCGCCCCTGGGACCCTGGTGGTTGATGCTGCAAATCAGCGGGATAGGCAGGGTCAGCTGGGGTCAGCTCCCAAGAACAAAGATAACAAGAAGGTGGACTTGTTTGGGAGGAAAATTTATTCAACAGCAAGCCTTCAGTTTAGGATTGCCAACCAGCAGGCTCTCCTGGGCAGGTATAATTTCAACCTGTGGGACTCTCTCAAATGTTTTGCTGAGGCCTGGCCCCAGGACTAGCCCATGGATTTTAATACTATCATGGAGGAGGGTACCGTGGTAGCTAGAGCAGCGCTCCAGATGTCCTCGGATGCAGCTGACTCGGCAGGCAGGGCTATAGTCCATGGCAGTAGTGGCTCCCCACCTGAGATGAAAAGGTGTGCAAATTTTTCCTTACCTGGACCATTGGTTGATCAGAGGCACGTCCAGGTCCCAAGTGCAGAACAGCGTGACCCTCACTTGCTCCATGTACCACAGGCTGGGGCTAGTAATAAATGAACAGAAGTCTACATTAACCCCACTTCAATGCATAGAGTTCATTGGGGCTACCCTGGACGCTTCCCAGGCCAGACCCTTCCTGGCCCAGCCACGCTTCAAGGTGATGGTCTCCATCATCTCCCAGCTGCACCGATGCCCCACGACAACAGCCAGGCACTGCAGCTGCTAGCTCACATGGCTGCCTGCACTTATGTAGTGAGACTCACTTGTCTGAGACTCAGACCACTTCAGGCATGGCTAGCCTCGGTATGTGTCCTGAGAAGACACCCTGCCTGTCCTAGCCTCCCTAAACTGGTGGCGGACTCCCCAGGCAGTGCTGAAGGGCATTCCGTTCAAGGAACTGGTCCCGTCGGTCACTCTAATTTCCGACGCTTCGGATGTAGGTTGGGGACCCCACATCAGCGCCAGCGTAGGCACTCAAAAACTCTGGTCAAGGGAGGAAAGGCACCTGCACATCAATGTGAAGGAGCTGAGGGCCAGTCGCCTAGCGTGCAAGGTGTTCCTCCGATTCCTGATGGGCAGGGTGGTGCAGGTGCTGACGGACACCATCGCAGCCATTTTCCACATAAACAGGCAGGGGAGAATGTGCTCCTCAGCCCTCTGCAAGGAAGCCATCCACCTGTGGGACTTCGCTGTGAGGCACAATTTCCACTTGACAGCCTCTCTCCTTCCAGGAGTGAGGAAAGACGAGGCGGATGACCTTAGCACGTCGTTTCTACCCCGCCATGACTGGTCGCTACACCCAGAGGTGGCATCCATGATCTTCCAGAAGTGGGGTGTTCCCCAAGAAGACCTGTTCACATTGGACTGGAACAGGAAATGTCCAAAGTTCTGCTCTCTCCAGGGTCAAGAGACCAGTGTGATTTCTGATGCGTCCCTCATGGACTGGACGGGGAACCTCATGTACGCGTTTCCGCCCAATCCGCTCCTGCTCAGGGTCCTGCTGAAAATAAAGAGGGACAAAGCGGACGTTATACTGATCGCTCCAGTCTGGCCGAGACAGCACTGGTTCAGCATGTTGTTAGACCTTTTGATCGCTCCATCCCTGGAGCTCCTGAGATGGCACGATCTTCTGTCCCAGGACCATGGTCGCCTGTTGCACCTGGACCTGGACTCTCTGCACCTCATGGCGTGGAGGCTCTGTGGCTGACAGAAGATGAGAGAGCCTGCTCGGTGCAGGTCCAGCAAGTCCTGCTTGGCAGCAGGAAGCCTTCTACACAGGTCGTGTATCAGGCTAAGTGGAGACAGTTTACCTGTTGGGTGGTCCCGGGATATCCTGCCCAGCCTCTCACCTATACAGGCGATCCTGGAGTATCTGCTCCAGCTAAAGCTCCAGGGTCTGGCGCTGGCCTCATTGAAGGTTCACCTGGCAGCTATTTCGGCCTTCCATCAGCTGCTAGAGGGAAGATCGCTGTTCTCCCATCCCATGTCGGTCAGGTTCCTCAAGGGAGTGGAGAGGCTTTATCCACATGTCTGTGATCCAGTGCCTCCCTGGGATCTCAACCTGGTCCTCTCGAGACTCACGGGGCCTCCCTTCAATCCCATGGCTTCATGCCCTCTGCTCCTGCTTTCATGGAAGGTAGCCTTCCTGGTAGCCATTACCTCAGCTAGGAAGGTCTCCAAGATTAGGGCCCTGACCTTGGAGTCCACTTATATGGTGTTCTATAAAGACAAGGTTCAGTTGAGGCTCCATCCGGCCTTTCTGCCCAAGATGGTTTCCCAATTTCATTATAATCAGGATATTTTTCTCCCCTTGTTTTTTCCCAAACCTCACAGTTCAGAGGACAGGAGATGGCACTCGCTGGACGTGAGATGGGCCTGGCCTTCTACATCGAGCGCACAAAGCCGTTCCGGAAATCGACGCAGCTCTTCGTCACAGTGGCTGACCAGATGAAAGGCTCACCTGTCTCCACCCAGCGAATCTCCTCGTGGATTACATCATGCATCAAGTTCTGCTACGAGCAGGCAAGGGTGCCGCTCCTGGGAACCCTTACAGCACACTCAACCAGAGCTCAAGCCTCGTCTACAGCCTTCCTGGAGAGAGTGCCCCTGCAGGACATCTGCAAAGCTGCCACCTGGTCGTCTGTGCATACCTTCATGTCCCACTACACCATCGTCCAGCAGGCGAGAGAGGACGCGGGATTTGGCAGAGCGGTGCTGAAGGCAGCTCACCGGTAACTCCGACCCACCTCCAAAGGTACTGCTTGTTAGTCACCTATAGTGGAATGGACATGAGCAAGCACTCGAAGAAGAAAACAGGGTTCCTTACCAGTAACTGCTGTTCTTTGAGATGTGTTGCTCATGTCCATTCCACAACCCACCCCCCGCTGCTGGAGTTGGCAGAAAGAAGGGACTGAGGGGGTGTAGGGCTGGCAGCGCCTCATATACTGCGACATGTGTGTGGGGCTTCAGAGGGCACTGGAGCCAGCCCCACGGGATCTGCTGAGGGAAAAAAGTTCCGGTTAACCATGCACGGAGGCATGCACACATCTATAGTGGAATGGACATGAGCAACACATCTCAAAGAACAGCAGTTACTGGTAAGTAACCTTGTTTTTCTCAACTCATCCCATTGACCCTGTTTCAATATTAGCACATTATTTTTTTCCAGACCTCTAGAACTTCCCCAGTGTTTCAAGATTTGTTAAAAATCAACATTAATCAGAGGAATCAGTCCTTGCCCATTTTTTTAATACACTTGGGTGCAAGTTACCAGGTCGACACCGATTTTAAACATGTTTAATTTCAACAGTTTCATAATTTCATGGAGTTGACGTCCAAAAGGGACCATTAGATCATCTAGTCTGACCTCCTGGCCAGCTCAGGCCATCACATTTCACCCAGGTGCCCCTGTATTGAGCCCAAAGACTTTAGTGAAACCAAACCATTTCAGTCCTCAGGAGACTAAATTATCGTGTGCTTCTGGGAGAGAACAGAAGAGACTGAGGTGCCCAAGGCCCTGGCAATGGCAGAGAATTGATTAGGTGAGACGTGCCCAGATGAGACCAACAGGTTATCTACACCCCCTGCTACAGGGGAAGGCGAAAATCTCTAAGCTTGTTGGCAATCAGCCCCAAGGGAAAATGCCTTCCTGGCATTCTGGCAATTGATGTAACCCTGTGAAAAAGACCCATGTGCCAGTTGCACCACTTCAGAGAACTGGTTCACCCTATCCAGTGTCCCATCTTCATCTATGGCAATTCCTGATGCTTCAGAGGAAGACAAAAAACCAAAACAGAAAAGCAGGCAAAAAACTCTAAATTACACCAGGCCAGTTGTGCATGGGTGGGTGGTGGAATTCTTTTCTGACCCTGCAGGCAATTGTCTGAAGCCCTGAACTATGAACTGGAATACAGTTATTGTCTTACTGCAGAGCTGCAAGTGTTATAAGCATGTTGAGGGCAGTGCAGGTGCTGCTACTCTGCACAAGGCCCACGAAGGAAGGGAATGTACAGAGGGATTCATAGTTTCTGTTATCATCCTCTTTATTCCATAGATTCCAATGCCAGAAGTAACGATGATGATAATCTAGTCTGAGCTTGTGTGTAACAAAGGCCAGAGAGCTGCCCCAAACTAATTCCTAGAGCAGAGCTTTTAGAAAACCATCCCATCTTGACTGAAAAATTGCCAATGAAGGAGAATCCACCATGATCCTCGGTAAGTTGTTCTAACGGTTAATTACTCTCACTGTTTAAAATATACACCTTATTTCCTGAATGAATTTGTCTGACTTCAACTTCTACCCATTGGATTGCGTTATACGGATAGAATAGGAAGTATTTCATTATCGCTGTAAGATATGAATACATCCTCCTGCTTCTTTCCAAATACAGGACAGAAATATTTACGTAACACGTCTGCCTTTCCCGCTTCATGATTGACATACCCTCATCTGATTTGGAGTCTACGGCAGACTCCATCAATACCCAATCTTGTGATTTATACAGCTGTCATTGTCTCTCATGTTCTATTTTCAAAGTAGGAAGTAGCCAAAAAGCATTAGAAGAATTTTCTAACTTTGAAAACCTTTTTTTATAAAAAAAGAAACTCCCATTTTTAAAACGATGTAGCTAATTAACTTCCAATTTGATGAAGAAGTTCCTTCTTGGGCACAGTAAATTTGAAACTAAATGAAAATGTGCTGAATGTTTGACCTCAAAAGTTGGGGCCATACTTGATCTTAGGATGGAAACAGGTTCAGCTGCCCAGACTCTATAAGCAACATGGCAGCCCTTTCGTAACACATCTGCCACCATCACAACTGTGACTGACACTGCTTTAGGGAATTAAGGCAATTTATCTAAATGGTGCTGATTAAATAATACACAATGACACATTAGTGTTTACAAGCAAAATAGGAATGGAAAATCCAACATGTACACTTTCATTTTTTGATAAAGGAACTTGAATTTCTAGAATATCCTGATTGTGAGTGCTCACTTTCTCAGGTGTGATCATGCACTTAGTTAGTTCATGCATATGTTTATTTTTATTCATGTAGTTAGTTGTTTCTCTTGCACCTGCATTCTCCAAGCACATTCTACCAATTTAAAACATAGACTTTTGATAAACCATAGCAAAGAAGCCTGATGAGAACTGACCTTCTGAAAACCTTCCTAATCCCCCAAGCACATCTGGTTGAATCTGTTCTTCATTGAAAAATGTAGATTTCACTAAATCCAAACATTTCCAGGAACATATCAATTTCATCTCAGTTTTTGACAAAAAATTACCCCAACACTTTGTTTCAATCTGGTTGATGTGCATCTTTCAATGTATATGATATGATTGATATGATAGTCAAAACAGTAAAGTCATCCTGGCTATGAGTAGCCCAATTGCCACTTGCAAAGACTATAGGAAAATGGTGCCACCTTGGCTGAGGGCAGGCTGTGGCATCAGGCTCATTGAGAACAATGAGAGATGGTGGCCATTTTGAAAAAGGCCAAACCTTGGTGAGTTTGGTGCCCAGAATGAGGAGACGGTAAGAAACTTTAGCAACGCACTAGGTGATGCGACACTCATGATGAAAATGCTGAAGTTGTGAGAGCCTATGGGGAAGATGAGCCCAACTCCACTTTCCAGGAGAGCTCAGCAAGGAAGGAACAGAGCTGCCCAAAGGCAGCCCCAACGACTTGGGCATGGGCATGGGCATGGGCATCAGCAGTCAGGTCATATCACCTTGTATCTGGATGATATCAGTCTGGACACGGGATCTTTATTTGTCACCATGAGGTGACTGTCAACCTATACATCAATGCAGTTTTCATGCACCCCCAGGATGCACCCAGAATAAGGAGAGTCAAGGGGATCAGAGGCAGCCTGTGATGGGGTATCCACCCCACAGAGGAGTGGAAGGGGTTAACAGAGGCCTCATGGGCCTACCATACCCAGCCCCAGAAAGGAGCAGTGGAGGTGAGTCCTCCAAGTGGCCTAGAGATGCTGTGTGGGCTGCAGCCAATCAGAGAAGAGCTGCAGAGAGCAGCCAGTCCAGGCCCAGCAGGCTCATATAAGAGGAGCTGCAGTGTAGAACAGGGTGCAGTTGCTGCAGGGAGCTTAAGGAGTGAGGACTATGTTCCTAGCATGCTGCAGTAAGGGTAGCGCCTTGGACAGATGTAGCCTGATTTTATAGTTATTAATTTATTGAATAGGGTAATAGGTTTGCCAATTGCTCTAATTAAAGGATTATGAGGTTCGTGTCATAAATCAGGCTTCAGGTAAGTTTATAAGGACACCGGGTACAACACAGGAAGAATTCTAGTGATAACCAGGATTTGTATATTTTTATAAATTTATTAAAACAACACAAAATAATAAACAAATGATTACTATAGAGAAAATAAAATGAATAATCAAATTGATAATAGATTAATACAAAGACTTATTTGATAGATAAATTTATGATATGCTTTAAACTAGTATACTCACACCCTTCCTGGACTTGGTTGAAAGAGATGTCTAATTTCTTAAGTTGGAGTTGAGTGGAATAAGAGCTGCTTTAAAGCTAAGAGCTATAAGCTAAGACTAACATTACAACTTTAAGAATACAAAATAAAGAATAAAGAAACACTAAATAAAACTTCAAGCAAGGATAGCTGACAGTCGACTGCCCCGATGAGCTGCCTTTGATCTTATTTATACCCTTAAGAATATGAGTCCTTCATCTGGGCCCATACTTGGCCTTTCCACCTTCAAACTTTTGGGGTACATGTTGTCTATTGGCTACGTATTATTGACGTATCCACTTCCTTCTGTTAGGTGGTCTTTTATCTCACCTTTGTTATTTCTAGCTTATTGTGGGTTTTGTGGTGTTCTTGGAAAGTTTCTTGGGTGTAACCAGGACAGCCCCTTCCCCTTTTTAATATCTCCTGACTTGTCTAGGGTAAAGGTTATAACCATATATATCCTATCCTGTTCTATATTGATACTTATCTAAACTAAAGGTTGACGTGACCTGTCTAGGGTAAAGGTTATGACCATATATATCTTATCCTGTTCTACATTTATCTAAGCCAAAGGTCGAATACATATATATATGAACAGTAGCTGTCATCCAGGATGTGGCCTGGAAGGTACCTTGCATTACAGCTGAATAAAATCTAATTTCATCACACAATCATATCAAAATATACATATGAAAAATATCTCTAATAATAAAGCAAGCAAGCAGGTTAGTTCTATAGGCTACACAGAGCAGTTGCTGGCAGGGACCAGGGGAGCAAGAAAGAGCTCCTGGCTGACTGCTGGGACTTGCTGGCTGGATGCCCTGGGTAGAGGGTGAAGAAGGTGCTGGGGATGTGAGGAAGTGGCCTAGGCCTAGCAGCATTGAAAGAAGTTAGGGACACAGCAGGAGGCTGCTATCTACAGGGTCCCTGGGTCAGGGCCTAGAGTAGTGGGCAGGCCCAGATCCCCCTATTAGCCACTGGGGAAGTGGCTTGACTACTGGACCTTGGACCCTGGAAGGGAAAAACACTGATGGTGACCCAGCCAGAGGGCTCAGTCATGAAGAGGACGCTACAGTTCCTGGAGTGCCTTGGGTCCGCAGGCAGAGACGACGCTAGGAGAGGCACTATCGGGAGAGAGCACACCGGCTGCCAGAGCTAATCCCTGTGATGGCCAGCAGGAGGTGTGGTAAGAGGACACTGTGACACAGCCAGATACTGGGAGACTTGTGTCACCAGAGCCTTTTCCATGATCTGAGCCTGCACTGGAAGACTAGACACAGACCGAGCACTGCTGGCATCAAGTCATGGCTTCCTGAGCAATGGCCATGCAACAGTTTCCTTAACAGAGACCACACACTCCCTCCCTTAGCCGCAGAGCAAAGACACACGAGGTAAGGTGCTTTGCTATAATAATAGCTGGGGGGGAAAGCATAGTGATCAGCACTTCAGAACCTGTGCACCTGCACCCATCAGTGAGCACAATCCAGCCTCATGGTTCATCTTAGGAGTCTATTTGTATTAAAACTTGTATTAAAACTTGCCTAAAGTGACATGGCCCGATTCTCAGGAGTGCTGACTCCTCGGTCTCTAGGGACCATTAGGGTCCTTGAGTTTGGAAATGTTGGCCTTTGCCTTCCTGGTCTCAGGATTCCTTTCTGGGAAATGGGCTTGTAATACTTCGGTCATCCTTGAAAGCACCATGACATCTATGGATGAAAAATGCTACATGTGGTCTGTCCCATGGGCTGCTATTATGTTGATGGTGACCCAATGTGCATGTGCAAACTGGGGGTTTGGCAACACACTAGCCAGGCACACACAGCTGTTCGCATTCAGTTATGGAAGTGTATATGCAAAGCAGTTGTGCAATCAAACATGCACCTATTTGCTGACAATCCCACTTGCTCCCCTGTGCATTGTGCAGTACATGTATCAGTACAACATACATTCAGTACCAGAGAGGGGATGCAAAGTGCAAAGTGAGAGCTCCTTATGTGTCGCCCCTATATTAAAGGTTCCATTATACCACAGGCGGACTGGGCTCGACACAGCACTGAAAATGCCCATAACACGCACAGTGTTGCTGGTCTCACACTGCATGAGAAAAACTGACCTTCTCAGCTATCTTGGCTTCGGTGCCCCCAAGATGTGTATTTGTGGAGATACCAAAGAAACCACGTCACTTTGTGAATTGTTGCTTCTATGGAGTTTATGGCATAAAAGGCATGTGCTGTTTTGAGACCTTGGTGCTTCAGGCAGAGGAGATGAGCAAGTGGCCATCTCCTCTGTGTTTGCTGACTAGCTGTTTATCGTTAACTGCTTGTGATATTTGCATTTTTTTATAATTACCACCGAGAAGCATGTTTGGTTTAGAACAGGATTCAACATCTGCATTCCACTCTGAGCACAGGACTGACCCAGCCGGTTGCAGCCTGGCTGAGAGACAAGCTGGGGTGAGGGTGGAAACCTGCCTGGGGGTTAGCATATGAGGAAGTATGTCTGCAATCAGTCACTGGCAGGGAGAAGGAAAGTCCTTTTCATTCTTGTCTCCATCTGGCAGGGACAAGCCAGGCACTGAGAATCAAACTGCCTGAAAACTTGTCTGCAGCCAACAAAACTGAGAGCAAGGATTGCTGGAAACTACCTCTTCCCCCAGAGCAGAGGGCTATTCTGCAGTAACTGGCAATTAACATGGACTCAGGTAGGGTGGCCAACATTGTATTTAAAAATTAAAGGACTGTTTTCTTAGCACCCCTGCTCCCCCCTCCTGCCGATAGTATGATTTAATAAGTAGTGGGTGGGATGGTGCTGAATTACTATAAATCACTGTGGTTGGCATAAGTCTGGTAAAGCTTGGTAAGTGTGAGTGCTAGAGCAAAGTCTCTTAGCATTAAATGGCAAATCACTGAAAACACCAAACTTGCACTTGGCACTGACATAAGCCATGAATGTTTATTCAGGCACTGTGTGTGTGTAGCTGTGCTGATGTAACAGACCAATGGTCATAGTCAGCCAGTGGCCAGTTTGCCTAGTGTGTATACGTGAAGGTGTGTAATGGTGAATCTGGAACTAACTGACCCTGTAGAAAAGGCACGATGGGTGAATATTTGACAATATGGACATGTCAGCTGCTCCCTGTTTTCCCTCCCAAAGTTAATTGGAAAAACAAGTTATAAATAATCATGATATGCTAAATAAGTGCTAGCAGAGCACATTTTGGGGACATGTGACGGCTTTGGGAAAAGGGTATAAATACTGGGAAATATCACATGCCACATAGACATCCCAATTAACATCTGAGGAGGGACTTTGGAACCAGAGGGTCTTGGGGTAGCCAACACCTTACCATAAAGGACCATTAAACAGATCATGTACTCAAGAAGAAGAACCAGAGGGCCTCAGGGTAGCCAACACCCTGCTTTGAGGGACCTAGAAACAGATCAAGTACTTGGAGAAAGAAGAAGAGGAGAAACCGTCTCCACCCAGAACTAACTATCCCAGCTTTCTTTGCTAATCAAGCAACTATGTGGTGCCAGCATAGTTACTGAGGGTTTTTGCTTGGGGAATTGAGGCTCATTAAGGAGAGGCATTGTGTAGAGTTTGCTGTCTGTCTGTCTGATGCCCACTTTCCAATAAAGAGCTTTGCATTGGAGAAACTGAATCTGAGTTTTCACTGGCATGGATACGGTATGTTGTACCCAAATGTGGGTGTGTGAATTTGTCCCGGCTCATCAGCAGCACTCACTTACATTCGCCAGGGGGATTTCTTGCTGCTTTTTGCAGCACTCAGCAACTCCCAATCTTGTTGTACAGAGATGAAGTAATAAAGGACGTCCCTTCTAATAACGGACTGCTGGGAAACCTTGACTCAGAGGAAGTGACATGGTGCACTGAGCTCTCACATCCCACAGTCCCAGGGGAACCTGCTGCGGAAGAGCTTAGGGAAATCAGAGAGACACAGGGTGCTGGAAGAGAGGCCAGAGCAAGCTGCAGAGGAACACAACAGGCAGGCCCTCTGGAGGGTCAGTGCCAGCAGCTGTATCATGTTCAGCCACGGAGCAGCAGAGGCCGGGTCCCAGTTCCAGTGGGTTTATGGGGGCAGGCCTGGGGTGTCTGGACCACTGTGGAGTCGGCTGGAGGAGCTGAAGAAGCTATGGTGGAAGAAGCCCACCACCCTGATGCTGCAGCACAGTGAGACTGCCAGGCTGGCCATGGATGCCTTTCTGGAGCAGGGGGAGCCTGGCTATCTGCAAGCCATTGCTGAGGAACAGGAACTGCCATTTCTCTCCACCCTAGACATGGACTACATGAGCCAGCATAGATGCCAGAGTATCCCAGAGCCTAGTGCAAGGAAGGGGCATGAGACAGAGCCCAAAGAGGATGACACTGAGGACAGGGCCTCCTGTCTCTCTGAACTAAGCTCGGGTACCTACTTCCCACTGCTGTCTGACATCCACCCTCCGGAGCTGGAGCTGGAGCTGGGCTGGCCAGTGATGCCACTTGCTACAGGGTCTGGCCAAACTCAAGCCAGTGTGTATTTCCAAAGGAACAAGGCCAACTGCATCAAGGATTTACTCCGGTGCCTGATCAGCAGGGCAAAGACGGTATGTATAGAACTCCCCCATTTAGAGAGAGTCTAGTACAATGGGAGGAATGCCAACATGCAGGGGGGGCACAGCTGTAGGGACTCTGAGCCCTGGCTGCTGTCATTGCTCTTCCAGACTCTGCAAGCCTGGCAACGTCTGTGCAGCTGGAGTGCTGTGAGTGCTACATGTGCTGCCAATTCGATCACCACCTGTGCCCCTCGCCTACTCCAGCTCACTTCCTTCCTGCTTTCTCCAGCCATAAAAGTCTGTGAGCCTTGAGTGTCAGTATTGTGTGTGTGCACAAAGCCTAGCCTCCTGAAGTCCAATCCCCAATTGGTAGGGTGCAGGCTCAGGGCTTCTCCATCCCATGGGCAGAGGTGGAGGGCACAGGAATGAGGGCCTAGGATCAGCTAGCTAACCACAGCTGAAACCCCTTATCAGCCAGAGCGCCGGATTGGCTGAGAGGCATTTCCAGGACTGCTATTAAGCTGAGCAATAGCACTTGGCCAGTGGCTGCTTGATGCTTACACTTACAGCTGTGATTATTCCTGTGCCTGCTTTGTTCCAAGCCTTGCTCCAGCCCTGTTCCTGCCCAGCTCCAGCTCACTCCAGCTTTGCTCCCCTGCTCAGTTTCTGACTTCTGTGTGGAAGGCTTCCTACTGTTAAGTAAGACCTGCTGCACTTGTATGGAGCAGGATCTCTCTCCCTCCGTCAACCACAGAGTCTCCACGCTGTCAGGTGGAGGGAGTCCAGGTCCAGGTGGAGCAGGCGACCCTGGTCCTGGGAGAGTAGGTCGTGCCGCCTCGGAAGCGGTAAGGGCGTGGCTATGGACAGGTCCAGCAGTATGCTGAACCAATGCTGTCTCGGCCAGGCTGGGGCGATCAGTATGATGTCTGCCCTGTCTCTCTTGATTTTTCAAGAGGACTCTGGATAGCAAGGGGACGCGGGGGAAAGGCATACATGAGGGTCCCCGTCCATTCTATCAGGAACGCATCGGAAATGGAGCCTGGTTCGTGCCCTCTGAGCGAGCAGAACCTTGGGCATTTCCTGTTCCAGGCCGATGCAAAGAGGTCCAAATGGGGAACCCCCCACCTGTGGAAGATAGAATCTACCACCTCCTGGTGTAGTGACCAGTCGTGCCGGGGAAGAAACGACCTGCTGAGGCGGTCCGCCTCGTCGTTCCTGACCCCCGGGAGGTGAGAGGCAGCTATGTGGAAGTCGTGTCTCACCACCAGTTCCCAAAGCAACACAGCCTCCTGGCACAGGGCCGAGGAGGGTGGTCCCCCCTGCCTGTTCATGTAGAACATGGCTGCTGTGTTTTCCGTTAGGACCTGCACTACCCTGCCCCGGATGAGCCGGAGGAAAACCTTGCAAGCAAGGCGGACTGCCCTGAGTTCCCTGACGTTGATGTGCAGGGATATCTCGCTTGGTGACCAGCGCCCTTGGGTACTGAGATTGCCCGTGATGTGCGCTCCCCACCCCACATCGGAGGCATCGGTGATTAGGGTTACCGATGGGACCATCTCCCTGAAGGGAACTCCCTTCAACACTTCCCTTGGGTCCTTCCACCAGAGTAGGGAAGTCAGTAGTGGGGTGGGTAAGGTGACTATCCTGTTGAGAGGATGTCTGATTGGGGCGTACACGGAGGCTAGCCACCTTTGAAGGGGTCTGAGTCTGAGGCGAGCGAAGCGCACCACGTACGTGCACGCTGCCATGTGTCCCAACAGTTGCAGGCACCGCCTGACTGTCATCGTGGGGGACCTGTGAAGGTCGTTTATCAAGGCCGCCATCGCCTCGAAGCGAGGTCTCGGAAGGAAGGCTCTGGCCTGTGTGGCGTCTAGCGTGGCCCCAATGAACTCTATGCGCTGCACCGGAGTAAGAGTGGACTTCTGCTCGTTGATGAGCAGTCCCAGGTCGGTGTAAGCTGTGCACGTGAGTTCCAGGCTGTTCCTGACATGGGCTCTGGACTTGCCCCAGATCATCCAGTCGTCCAGGTAGGGGAAAATCTGGACACCTCTGCAGCGCAGATGCGCTGCTACCATTGCCATACACTTCGTGAAAACTCTGGGGGCAGACAAAAGGCCAAATGGCAGGGCTGTAAATTGGTAATGGGTCCCTGCTAACACAAACCTTAGGAACCTTCTGTGTTCTGGGAGGATAGATATGTGAAAGTATGCGTCCTTGAGATCGAGGGCTGCATACCAATCCCCTGAATCTAGGGGAATAATAGATGCCAGGGAGACCATCCGGAATTTTTGGCGTCTTATAAACTTGTTCAGACGGCGGAGGTCCAGAATAGGCCTCAGGCCCCCTTTGGCCTTGGGGATCAGGAAGTATCGGGAATAAAACCCTTGTCCCCTTTCCCCTGGTGGAACCTCCTCCACTGCCCCCAGCTGGAGGAGGGAGCAAATCTCCTGAGTGAGGAGTTGCTCTTGTAGTGGATCCATGACGTAGGGTTGGACCGGAGGAGAGTCCGGGGGGGAAGGCCGTAAGTTGTAGTGCATATCCCCTGCGGACTATACCAAGGACCCATCGGTCCGACGTGATACTTTGCCAACGTGGGCAAAGGGTCGGTCGCGAGGCAGGGGGTAAGTAAGAGTACCACCCCCTTGCGTACCATCAAAAAGGCTTTTTATTACTTTGGCCCTTGTTCGAGCCACGGGTTCCCGCCGAAGACCCCGAATGGTTACGGCTGTTGGGCCCTCTCAACCTCTCCCGACCCCTTCTGGGTTGGGCTGGTCTGGGGGGCTGCCTCGGTGGCTGTTGAGGCTGCCGCTGGCCCTGAGGGCGGTCTTGCCGCCTTGCCGCCTGAGGGGTGTAGATCCCCAAGGAGCATAGCGTGGCCCTCGAATCCTTGAGGGCGTGCAGCTTGTCGTCAGTACTGTCCGCAAAAAGCCCAGCTCCATCGAAGGGAAGATCCTGGATGGTACGCTGGGCTTCTTGGGACAGTCCCGAGGACTGAAGCCACGAGGCCCTCCTCATGGCGATGGCCGATACTATAGCCCGACTGGCAGCGTCCGCCGCATCGCTGGAGGAGCTCAGGGCTGCTCCCGCCACTGCAGTCCCCTCCTCTATGACCGCCATAAAGTCCGCAGTCTTATCCTGGGATAGTGACTGTGGAAGGACCTCAGCAAGCCTCTGCAGCGAGGACCATAGGTTGAGGTTGTACCTCCCTAGGAGCGCCTGGTGGTTGGCGATCCTCAGCTGCAGAGACGCTGTTGTGTAGGCCTTGCGGCCGAAGAGGTCCAGCTTTTTGGCGTCTTTGTTCTTTGGGGTGTTGGCCTGACCCCCTTGTCTCTCTCTCTGGTTGACAGCCTCAACAACCAGAGAGCACGGTGCTGGATGGGTGTATAAGTACTCCACCCCCTCCAATGGGACGGAGTACTTCTTCTCAGCACCTTTGGCAGTTGGTGGGATCGAGGCTGGAGTCTGCCAAAGGGACTTGGCCACCTTGAGCACCCTCTCATGTATTGGGAGGGCTACCCTGGATGGCCCTACCATCCCCGAGGCTCCAAATAAGGGGTCCTCCTCCTCGGAGAGCTCCCTGAGATCTAGTCCCAGGTTACCAGCGACTCTCTTTAACATGTCCTGGTGTGCTCGAAAGTCCTGCCATGGACCCTTGCGACCCCGGAAGGTGACATCATCGGGGGATGAGGAGGAGGACTGGGGAAGGGGCCCTGTGGAGGGGCCTTCCTCCGGATCAGATCCCTCGTCCGAGGGATGATCCCTTTCTCTGTGGGACGCTGGAGGTGGAGGCGGTGGTGCCCCAGATGATTTAAGGGAGACCGTCACCTGTCCCACCTGTGTACCCCAAGGGCCCCAATAGGGCCACTGCCAAGGTCCCTGGGGCCATCGTGGAGCCGGCATCAGTGCCGAGTGGGTCACCCGGAGCTGGGATCTGGACCCAGAGCCGCTTGACCGACGCTTGCTCCTGGTCTTGGGTGAGCGGCTCCTGGAACTGGAGGACGACGGCGAATGGTGGTGCCGTCGTGAGTGGTGCTGGTGGGAGGAGGAGCTGCTCGAGCCCGAGCGTCTCCGTCCTCTTGATGACTTTCGATGGCGCTTGCCTCCCTTAGGTGACTGGGATCAGTGCCGGCGAGAAGATCGGGACCGGGATCTTGATCGGTGCCAACCTGCAGAGCGAGACTGAGCGCGGGATGGACTGCGCGTCAGTGCCCGGTGAGATGGTGCCGAAGGCGTCGGTGCCGCGGGTAGCGGTGCCGATGACAGCGGTGCCGCGGGTAGCGGTGCCATAGGCAGCGACGGTGCGGCTGGCTTTGCCACAGACGGCGGTTCAGGCTGCGCCGCCGTGGAAGGCTCTGGGATCTGCACCGGACTGGGTGCCGGGGATCTGGACCAGTGCCGAGTGCTGCGGTGCCGAGCTGGGCTGTCGAGGGATGAAGGTGTTGTCGTCCCCCGAGAGCTCCTTGATCGACCACGGTCCCATGGCGATGAGGAGCTGGACTCGGTGCCGGAGCTGGGAGGGGAGCCCGCACTCTCCACCCTCCACGGCCGTCTGGGGGGAGACTTCGACTCCTGTCTCCACCCACCGGGTCCACCCATCACGGGCTTACCCCGAGACGCAAGCCCCAACCTCGGCCAAGGGACGGGGGGAGGCGTGGGCAGGCCCATGAGGGCGCGTGCCGCGGCGAACGCCTCCGGCATCGACGGCCCCTGCAAGGGCTCTACCCCACTCCGGGGAGTTGGGGAGGGCTCCTTGCGTGGAGATGCCGGTGCCGGAGAATCCTCGACGGCACGTGGCTGGGGCATCTCCGGACTCCCCCGGTGCCGGGTCGGCGGTGCGGAGGAGTCCCGGCGCGCTGTCTCCTTTCGGCGCTTCGGTGCTGGCCCCTTGGATGACGATGGTGCCGGCGGAGCGCTCCGCACCAAGGAGACGCTCGGTGCCACAGATGACCGCGTTGGCTCGGGATCCGGACGCAGAGCAGACTCCATCAATATCGCCTTCAGCCACGCCTCTCTCTCCTTCTGGGTCCGCGGCTTGAAGGCCTTACAAATTTTACATTTGTCCCTGCGGTGCTGCTCCCCGAGGCATCGGAGGCAGCGTGAGTGAGGGTCACTCCCAGGGACCGGCTTGGCACATTCAGTGCATGGCTTGAAGCCTGTTGAGCCAGGCATGGCCCAACAGAGAGAGAGAACCCCTAAGAGTTTTCTCTAAACTATGTATAACTGTACTATAACAACTAAGCGAATAAAGAGCTAAGGGTTTGCGACTTGCAAGCAAGAAGCAAAGTTCCAACAACCGTCAACGGGCGGAAAGAAGGAACTGGGGGCCGGTGGGGTCGGCAGTGACCTATGTACCGCGGCATAGGCGCGGGACTCCAGGGGGCGCCTGAGCCGACCCTACCGGGACTGCTAAGGGCAGAAAAGTTCCAAGAAACTGTGAACGTAGCGCACACACACCTAAATGGGAATGGATATGAGCAATCACTCGAAGATAGAACAGACTTCTGGGATGGAGGTTGGCACAACTGATTAAAAGAGCTTTAAACTAGGAACTCAGTGCAGACGCTTGGGAGATGCTCATGTAATCGCCAGGCCTGATTCTAACATTGAGCAGGAGGAAAATCAAGTAAGAAAGGATACAGCAATGGAGCAAGATAAAGCAGTGGGAAGGAGAATGGACATTAAGAGGAAAGATAGTGCTGATACAATGAAGCTAACAGTCAAGTAGATGATACTGGCAGTAGAATGAAGAATCTTGGTGAAGCCAAGCAGAAACAACTATGATGTTTGCACACCAATGCAAGGAATCTGGGTAACAAAATGTGCTACTAGTGCAGGAAGTGAAAGGGAAGAGTGCAGACCAAGCTGGATGAGTAAGCATCTCAGATAGGTTATTAAGAGAAAGCAGGAAGCCTACAAGGAGTGAAAGATGGGATGGATCAGCAAGGAAAGCTACCTCTTGGAGGTTGGAAAGTGTAGGGATAAAGTGAGAAATGCCAAAAGCCCAAGCAGAGTTGGATTTTGCAAAGGAAATTAAAACCAGTAGTAAAAAGTTCTATAGGCATATAAATAAAAAGAAAACAAGGAAAGAAGAAGTGGGACTGCTAAATACTGAGGATGGGGTGGAGATTAAAGATAATCTAGGCATGGCCCAACACCTAAACAAATACATTTCCTCAGTTTTTAATAAGGGTAATGAAGAGCTTGGGGTAGTGGCAGAATGGCTAGTGGGAACGATGATATGGAAATGGAAATTACAACACCCGAGGTGGAAGTCAAACTCAAACAGCTTAATGGAACTAAATCGGGAGGTCCAGATAATCTCCATCCAAGAATATTAAAGAAATTGACACATGAAATTGCAAGCCCAGTAGCAAAGATTTTTAATTAATCTGTAAAATCTATGACTGGAGAATTCCTAATATAGTACCTATATTTAAGAAATGGGAAAAAATTGATCCAGGAAACTACAGGTCTGTTAGTTTGACCTCAATTGTATGCAAGATCTTGGAACAAATTTTGAAAGAGAAAGAAGTTAAAGACATAGAGGTAAACAGTAATTGGGATAAAATACAACATGATTTTACAAAAGATAGATTGTGCCAAAGAATGATCTCATTCTTTGAGAAGCTAACAGATTTCTTAGACAAAGGCAATGCTGCCCTTCCAATCTACCTGGATTAGATATAGACATTTGATATAGTTCCACATGGGAAATTATAAATTAAATTGGAGGAGATGGGGATTAATATGAGAATTGAAAGGTGGATAAGGAACTGGTTAAACGAGAAAGTATAATGAATCACACTGAGAGGTGAACTGTCAGGCTGGAGGAAGGTTACTTGTGGAGTTCCTCAGGGATCACTCTTGAGACTAATCTTATTTAACCTTTTTATTATTGACTTTGGCACAAAAAGTGGGAGTGTGTTAATAAAATTTGTGGATGACACAAAGTTGATAGGTATTGCCAATATGGAGAAGAACCAGAATATCATACAAGTTGATCTGGATGACCTTGAAAACTGGAATAATAGAAATCGGATGAAATTTAATAGTGCAAACTGCAACGTTTAGGGACCATTTACGGACTAACAACAAGAATTTATGCTATAGACAGGATTTATCAGTTGGAAGTGACAGAGGAAGAGAAAAAACTGGGCATAATGGGTGATCACAGGTTGACTATGAGCTGCCAATATGATTCGACTGTGAAGAAGGCTAATGCAGTCCCAGGATGCATCAGGCGAGGTATTTCTAGTAGAGACAGGGAAGTGAGACCTCATCTGGAATATTGTGTGCAGTTCTGGTCTCCCATGTTTAAGAAAGGTGAATTCAAACTGGAACAGGTGCAGAGAAGGGCTATTAGGATGATCCATGGAATGGAAAACCTGCCTTATGAAGCGAGACTCAAAGAGCTTGTCTTGTTTAGCCTAACCAAAAGAAGGCTGAGAGGAGCTATTCTTGCTTTCTATAAATACACCAGAGGGATAAATACTAGGGAGGGAGAGGAGTTATTTAAATTAAGCACCAATGTGGACACAAGAACAAAAGGATATAAACGAGGCGCTGATGCTGTGGGTGCTTCAGGCCTGGAGCACCCCACTGGAAAAAAATAGTGGGTGCTCAGCACCCACCGTGCTGGCTGGCCTGCCCAGCTATTGTAAGCTGATTTTTAGTTGCTTGACTATAGTTACTCCATTTTTGCAGCTTCTTTGTTTATAAGGCAAGGCCGTTCCACTCTGTGCACAGATCATGAAAAGTTCTTAGGAATGCAGAAGGAGATAAGCCTCGGCTGGATTCAGCAAGCTATGCAACCTTGATAGATAATTTGTAGTTAGCTGCAAAACATCTGTAAAAGTATTTTATAAATAATGTATGCCAAATAATATAGACCAATAGTTATAGAGAAAATAGGTGTGTGCTCTTGTAAGGGGGATATATATGGTTTTGTCATGAATGTTTAAGTAGCAATAAGGTATAACACTGTCTGTAATCCTTTGTTCGGGGTCTTTTTCCACTGTCCACTTGTGGGCTTGGGAATTGACCTTCTGCAGAATAAACTCTTTTGGAGACTGTCCAGCCTGAAATCCTGTGTGAGTCTCTTATCAGTGCAGGGTAACGAACCACACTTGGAATCTTTTTCCAACGATTTGGCGACCCAGATGGGACACCTTGCTTGCCATCCCCGAGTTCCTGCGCCAGCCAACGCCTCAGCCGGCACTGGGTGAGGTCACCCTGAAGGGTTTTGGACGGAGGATGGAACTTGGTGGAAGGCTGTAAAGTGTCGAGACCCTTTGAGTCTCACAGTCTCCAGGGATTCCAGGTACCTCTATGTTTTGTGTTTGTTGTCTGTTTCTTTGTGCTTGACAGGCTTTTCTCTTGGGAGATTCCAAAAAGGGCACCCTAGCATCGTCCTTGACGATGGCCATGCGTTGAGTTTGTGGGCTCATTAACGCAAAAGTCCAGGTTGGCACAAGTTTTTTTTTGTGCATGGAATCTCCCTACCCTTTCTTTGGTCTGTACCTTTAATTTTGCTTGTGGTAAAATTCCTCCGGAGGTGGGTTGAAGAGATATATGCATATCCCCAATTGTTCTGTGCACAGGGTGTCTACAGGATGTGCTTGGAAGAAATACGTGCTGGTTTAAGTACTAAGATAAGGGCTCGGATCAGATCTCTGACCTGTTCTTTAAAGAACAAAACCGAGTGCTGTGTTAACATGGAATGCGTGCAAGTGTGTGTGGAGAGTGAAAGTGCTGTGGACGGGAGATGGGGCTCGGTGGCAGTAAAATCCCCGAGGGCAGCCCCTTAGGGGCGGTGTTAGCAGCATGGGCTGCGGGCAAGTTACTGGTACAAAAAAAAAAAAAAAAAACTCGAGCTAAAGAAAAAGTAGCAAAGCTCCATGAAACAAATCAATGGAGCCTATGGGGTCCAAACTTTTCTACATCATGTTACTTGTATTTAAGGGTATTAGTGGTATTTTTGTGTGTATGCAAGTAGTTATAATGCTTATAAAATGTTGCTTTAAATGTACTGCAAAAAAAAAATGCAAATAGGTATGCTGAATCCAAAATAAAAACAGCAGTATATAATATGTATGCTAAAATAAGAAAAATGGAACAAAGTTTAATGCAGTGTGGTGCATTGCAGCACCAAAGGGTGGGGGAATTGTAAAAGTAAGGATTGGGCACTGGTTTGAACAACATGGCTTATGTGTAGAAGGAGACGGGGGGCTGAAGATAAAATGCAGACAGGGTGAAAACTCTAAAGAAAGACTGCATGAATCCCGGGTAAGGAGTCTAAAGGACTCAAAAAACAAAACAAAACAAAAAAAAAATTGAAAATTCAGATAAAGGAGTATATAGAGGGGTCGAGGCCAGGGTCGGGGAGTGGAACGTGGTACCTTTTTGGCCCCAAGAGATTCCTCCTGCCACTATTGTGGACAGTTGGGACACTGGAAAGCAGAATGTCCAAAGCGATCTGGCCAGTCGGAGTGGACATTTGGGCCACCACCACCTCCTCCCCGAGACCAGACTCAACCTTTATATTAGGACAGCCTGGGGAATAATAACTTCATTAATGCACCCTTTTTGTTAATAGATTAATCAGGTCTTTATGTGTCTTGTCTTATTGATGGGAAACCAGTAAAATGTTTTATAGACACTGGAGCCAGCAGATCCACCTTAAAAGCTCAGGAGTTTTCTCTATTCCCTTATCAACGAAGAATGTAAATGCAGTAGAGATTTTAACCAATTAATGCCGCATCTAGTGTCTAAACCACTATCTGTTTCTTTGAGACCAATTTTTAATCAGCATGCTTTTCTTTTAAGTTGTTATTTTCCAGTTAACCTGGTAGGTAGAGATTTACTTTGTAAAATTTGATTGTACTATTTATTGTTTACCAGATGGGATTAATTTGTTATTTTCCTTGTGAAAATGAAAATTCTGTTTTGGCTGTATCTTTTGAACAAGGACAGGATCCTGAAATATCCAGCATACAAAAGGAATACGTCCTGTGATTATATCTCTCCTTAAACAAGGAATTATTGTGCCTACTCGAATCCTCTGTGACACCCCAATTTTCCCTGTTAGGAAACGTGGAAAAATGTTTATTGCTTTGTGTAAGATTTAAGAGCTGTTAATTCTGTTGTTTTACCTTCCTTTCCTGTTGTGAAAATTTAGATAATATAGTGTTTACAAAAGGTTTTGTTTTGATTCAAATGTGAATGATTTGCTCTTAGCCTTTTCTTCTTTAACAGCCTGTAAAAGGATTCTTTAACTCTGCTTTCTGCTCTGGCTAATAAGGGATACAAAGCCTCTAAAGGAAAATTGCAACTTTGTCTGTCCCAAGTTCATTATTTAGGCCATGACATTTCTGCAGGTGAACGATGCCAGTCGGGTCCAGGCTATCCTGCAGGTTCCTAAACCTACTACTGTGTCACAAATGAGAACCTTTTTGTTGGCATGGCAGGCTATTGCCGCCAATGGATTTTGGGCTATGCCTCTATTGTTAAGCCTCTGCAGGAACTCACTCGACTTGAGATTTCTGAACCTCTTTCCTGGTCTGCCGAGACAGAATAAGTGTTTTACCTCTGTAAAATATGCACTGTCTAGTGTACCAGCAGTTGGTTTGCCTGATTATTCAAAACCGTTTATATTGTTTTGTTATGAAAAATTGGGTTTGTTTTAGGTGTCCCCATACAAATGTATGGGGATAAGCATAAGACCATTGCCTGTTACAGTAATGCCCTGGACCCTGTAGCTGCAGGGCTTCCACCTTGTTTCCGTGCCGTTGCAGCTGCAGCTGCCTTGGGTAAAACCTCGGAAACTCTGGTCCTTGGTTATCCACTTATCAATTCTGTACCTCATGTTTGCTTAACAAAGTATGAAATTATTTTGTTGTTTGCAGGTCATATTACACTCACCCGATGTCCAGTTTTTTAATCCTGCCTCATTGTTATCCACCCTTTGCAGAACCCGAAATTGGTTTTTTATGTTACTGGCTCTTGTCAAAGAAATTCTAAAGGTATTCTTGTGGCTGACTATGCTGTTTGTTCTTAACATGAGGTAATTAAAAGTAACCCTTTCCCTACTGTGAACCCTGCTCAAGAAGCTAAATTTTTTTTCCTGTAACTAGAGTTTGTATCCTGACCAAAGGTAAATTTGTTAATGTTTTCACTGATTCCCGTTATGCCTTTGATGTTGTCCATAATTATGGTTAACTCTGGAAACAAAGAGGCTTCCCCACTTTGGGAGGTTTCCATATTAAATGGCTTTTATGTTGCTGCTTTATAGATGTTGTATGGTTACCTTTTACTATTGTTGTTGTTAAATGTCTAGCTCACTGGCATGCTTTAACAGACTCTGCTGCTAAGGCTGCGGTCCTTTCCGCACCTTAGGCCACATCCATGTTGTTTTGTGTTTATATTAGTCCAGTCTAATATATATTAGTAATTGTATGTTTATTTTCGGATGGGTAGAAGCTTACCCATGTGCAAAGGCTGACACTATTACAGTCAGCAAAAGACCATCATGATCATCTAGTCTGACCTCCCACACAGTACAGGCCACAGAACCTCCCTCACCACCTCCTGTAATAGATCCCTAATACCCCGGACCTCACCAAGATCTCCATCTTCAGCTGCAGGTAATCGGAGGGAGCCTCAGCTGCCAGGTCATAGTAGCCTTCTGGGCTTCCCGGCACAGGAAAGGAGCGAGGATGCTGGCCCACTGATCCTGTGGCCAGGCCTCTCAGGGCCGTTCTTTTGAAGGTGAGTAGGTATGCTTCCACATCATCCTCCACCATCATCTTCTGCAGGTAACTTTTGGCCACAGGTCAGGATGGTCAGTGCTTTAAGCTGGCTCACTACCTCCTGCAGGGTGGCTTAATCCTGGGCTGCCTGACTTATCAACAGCTGATTTGTTTCTTGTTTGAGCTGCACTGACTCTTTCTGGGCTGCCATCTGAACCCAAGTAGCCTCTTGCTGGGCTGCCAAGGCCTGTACCAGGGCTTTCACTATGTCATCCATTTTGGGGTTAATTTAATTTGCCATTGGGTGGTTCTCCGCACTTGTAAGTAATCCCCCCGACACCATGTGTGGCAAAGCACCCCCTCAGTCTTGCCAGGTGACAGCCATCTCCTCTGGCAGAATGAGCCTGGGGTAAATCTACCCCACACTGGACGAGTCCTTGGCTTCTCCCATCAGCACCTCTCCGTTAGCATGTGCGGGGAGGGCCTTGGCTTGGGCCTGTGGAATGAATGGCCCTCTGTCCCACAAAGAGAGGAGTGGGTCAGTCAGTCTATATCACCCAACCCCAGGGAGTACCTTTCTTTGGCTTCTCTGCTGCAGCTGTAGGCTGGGCTGTGTCACCTTGTGGTAAAAGCGGTATCAACCTTTTTCTCCCAAGCTGGTGCCTGGGGTTTTCTTCTGCTGCTTCCCTCCTGGGGAGGGGCACTATCTCCTATTATGGGAAAGTTTCTCCTCCTCCTGCTGCCACAAACCTTTTAGCAGCTTGTATCTTTCTCCCCCCTTCTCTGTAGCAGAGGTGGGGTTTTAATAGGCCTGGAGTAGCCTTTGATTGGGTTCAGGTGTTTCTAATTAACCTGCAGTAACCTCTCCCCAACCTGCAGGGAAAAGGGCCTTTAGCATCCTAGGGTTGACCTACCTGCCCTCAAGTACCCTTTTATAGGCCTCTTGCCTGACTTTATCACACTTCATACACACCAAAAATAATACCCAACCTATGTTTCCAGGTATTAATACTAAAATATGAGCTAGCAAAGCACAGTAA